>NC_064266.1:16152500-16777500 GCF_003254725.2 Canis lupus dingo
ATCATCACTACCATCATCATCAACAATAGTGTTTGCTTTTTTTCTATGGTAAGTTTAGTGCTGCCATTCAATTTGATTAGTATTTGCTGAGCATATACTGTGTACCAGGCACTCTACTAGGCACAATGATTTTGAACACAGAACTTTATGTAATTTCTACAGCACATTAAGTATTATTTTAAACATTAAAATTTTTCTAAATCAGGGGCGCCTGTGGGACTCAGTTGGTTAGGTGTCTGCCTTCAGCTCAGGCCATGATCCCAGAGTTCTGGGATCCAGTCCCACATGGAGCCCCACACCAGGCTCCCTGCTCAGTGGAGAGTTTGCTTCTCTCTCTGCCTGTCACCCTGCTCGTGCTCTCTCTATATCAAATAAATGAATAAAGGAAGGAAGGAAGGAAGGAAGGAAGGAAGGAAGGAAGGAAGGAAGGAAGGAATAAATAAATAAATAAATAAATCTTTACAAAAAATTGTTTTTCTAAATCACATCACACATTGTTAGATGCAAGAAAGTTTCCTGTTATAACTTTGAGCAAAAAAATAGAATCCAGAGCTGTTTTTTAATTCCCAGTTCTTTCTTTCTTCAATTCCAGTATAATTAACGTACAGTGCTTTATTAGTTTTAGGTGTACAATATAGTGTTCAGCAATTCTCTACATTACTCAGTGCTCATCATGATACATGCATTCTTGATCCCCTTCACCTATTCCACCCTCCCCCTCTCCTTTCCCTTCTGGTAGCTATGTTTGTTCTCTATAATTAAAAGTCTGTTTATTTCTTTTTTTCTTCATTCATTAGTCTTGTTTCTTAAATTCCACAGATGAGTGAAATTGTGGTATTTGTCTTTCTCCGACTGACTTATTTTGCCTAGCATTATACTATCTAGCTCCATCCATGTTGTGGCAAATGACAAGATGTCATTCTTTTTTGTGTCTCTTTCTTCTCAGTTTTTAATATGCTGAAAGACATTCAGTATCCTTCTTAGTTTTCTGGTTAGTTGCACACATCAACTTCTCATGCCTGTTGAAGGTTAAGTTAATATTTGGAAAGTGATATGTGGTTTATAGTTTACTACTGGCAGAGACCAAGTCTCCTTGAGCTCACCTCCCATGTCCTAACACCCTGCCTGTGTTTGCTGAGTGCCCACCACGTGGGTAAACACCATGTCACCTCCTCAGTAGATGAAATCAGGAAATAGATCACAAGTAGGAAGAATCTGTCTAGACTGATGTAAAGGTTGCAGGTAGTGGCAAGCATTGTGGTAACACTCTAGCAGTAGAAGAGACATTTCCCTTCAACCATCCTGTAAGGTACCTGGATAGCCAATAGCAAGCACAGTGTTCAGTACAGAGTATGCACTTATTCAATGCTTACTGGATGAATAAAAAGCGTTAAATAGACAGCAATATGAATGTGTGCAAATAATATTAGGCAACTGTGTTCACTGTCTAAAATAACTAAAGTAGGATTATCTGATATTATTGGTTCATACTGACCCCACAAAATTCACCTGAATACATAAAGAAAATTCTCATTTACAGGCACCTGGGAGGCTCAGGCAGTTAAACGCCCAACTCTTGATTTTGGCTCAGGCCATGGTCTCAGGTTCATGGGACTGAGCCCCATGTCTCACACTCAGCAGAGTCTGCTTGTCCCTCTCCCTCTGATCCTCTTCCCACTCTCTTTCTCATTCTTTCTCCATCAAATAAACACATTTTAAAAAATTCTCCCTTACAGCATTATGTAGATAATTCCAAATTTGTTTTTCCCAATTTCTAAATCTTGCTATCCCTATTTTTGCTCAGGCTGCTATGTCTTGGAGCTGTTGGAAGTTACCAGATAATCCATAATCATCAGGTCCAGATTTGAGAGACAACATATTTCAATCAACTCAATTCTTTGAAGGAAGAAGACACGATTAGCCACAGACTTGGCACAAAGACCAATGATCTTCTCATCTTCACAAAGTAACTCAAATTCAAATTTAGGGAATTAGCTGAAAATTTATAGCAGACATAAAGCAGTGGGAACCTGTAGGGCATGTCTCGGATGTACAATGAAAGTAAAAATTCTACTGTACCACCTTAAATCATAATTGAGCAATCACCTGTTTCTTATTATGACTATTTCTCCATACTTCATTAATAATATATCAATAACATTAATAAAATAACTATGGCCAATAAGGCAATTTAAAAAAAATAACTTAAAACTCTACAGGTAATTTTGAAAGTACCCACAATAAGAAAACTCTTGAGGTCTAGTAATAAACGGTTATAAAAATGTTTCCTCCAAGATCTGATTAAATCTTGCATTATTGCTCTTCTCTGGAGCATTGGTAAGTATAAAATAACATGCCAATTTCTATTCCTTAAGCTGTATCTTCCTAGCATCACTCAGAATGTAGTAGCTTCAACAGCTACTCTTTTTATAGAGGATTCTGACATAAAGATATTTGCTCATCCTGAATAGATGTTTTTTTCCTTAAATGAGTATATGCACATCTACTTGTTCTATGCATCTATGAAACCTACATTGCCTGATTTTAAGTGTTGCCTTCACTCTCAAAAAAACAGAAATCATATTCTATATTCTTAGTTTTGGCTTTAGAGCTAGACTAGTCTGGGTTTGACCTTGACTCTGATTTTAAGTTTATGTATCATATTTTTACAACTAGACCTCCAGCTCCTTGCATACAGAAATCATGTGTTCCCACTGTTTTATGTCACTCTCAACCTAGAGCATGGTGCTGGATACAAAGAGGACAACAGCAACAAAAAAGTTTCATTCCAGGCATTAGGAATGGTTAGGTAGGTCCACCTAACCACTCCACTGGTTAGGTGGACCTCTAACAAACATGACATATAGGGGCACCTGGCTAGCTCAATTGGAGGAGCATACAACTCTTGATCTTGGGGTCATGAGTTCAAGCCCCATATTGAGTGCGGAGATAACTTAAAAATTAAATCTTACATGCCAGAGAATACATTCTCACCAACATAATTCTCACAAATGTGGTTTTGCTTAAAGACACCTCATATTAACTGAGATCCTTCATCATAAGATGATTTGTGGAGACTACATGGAAGCATCTCCAAACACAAATCAAAGCACTTGGCAAATGAGAAGCCATCTGCTGACATATGCACCTTCAATGAAGAGAACAGGATTAGATTATTTGCCTAAAATTATACACAAAGTTAGGAGAAAACATATATACTAATAGCAAATGCTAGGAAGTAATTCTATGGATACTCTGAGTCATTATTAATCAGAATAACTTCCCTGTAAAGGCTCTGTGCCAGTACAAATCACTTTTTTGCCCAGTACTGAGCAACATAAAGGATGAGAAATCTCCTCCTGAAAGGAGCTCAACAGATAACTAGAGGTCTAGAAACACCTGTGGGAGCACCACTAACTGTGACAGCAGCAATAGTAATGACCACAGGCCTTTACTAAGTGTGCTGAGCTCCGTTGCCTCCCTCAATCATCATGACAACCTAGGAAGCAGGCAGTATTATCATTTTCATCTACAGATGATGAAATTGAACAAGACAATGTGTAGCAACTTGCCCAAGGTCACAGTCAAGGTCAAATCCAAACTAGTCTGGCTCTAAAGTCAAAAATAAGAATACAGAATATGATTTCTGTTTTTTGAGAGGAAGGGCAACACTTAAAACCAGAGGGGTGCTTCTACACTAATAAATAGCATTCATTAAGGGATGCCTGGGTGGCTCCATTGTTTGAGCCTCTGACTCTTGGTTTCAGCTCAGGTTCATGATCTCATGGGTCATAGGAATCAAGTCCCAGGTGGGGTTTCCTGCTCCTTGGCGTGTCTGTTTGAGATCCTCTTCCTCTGTCCCTCCCCCCACATACTCGCACTCTCTTTCTCCCCCTCAAGTAAATAAAACTTTAAAATAAATAAATAAATAGCATTAAGATAATCGGCTCCCATTGGGAAAATAATAAAGCTATCACCCTGCCTCACACCTTATACCAAGATATACATTTTAAAGTTAAAAAAAATTTTTTTAACTGTAAAATTACCAGGAGATACCTATTTATATAATGTTGGGAATTAGAATGATTTTCTAAACATTGCACCAAAGCAGAGGCACTGATTGATAAAATTACTACATAAAAATCTAAAATCTCTGTACAACAACAAAAAAACCCACATTTACTTATAGTAGCCAAAAATGGGAGACAGACTAATGACCATTAATAGGGAGAAAGTTAAAAAGATTGTAGTGTATTTGTACTCCAAAATATTACGCACACCTTAAACTGGCTGAGGTATTAACAGCTAAAGAATGGTTGTGATAGAATGTGGAATTTTAAAAAGCAAGTTGCAGAACAATATGTTTTTGTTGGAGATTTCTGGTTTGCTAAAATCAAACACAAACAGTGACCAGACTTGAAAATTCCCTGAGCTGACACAGCCAGTTAATCATACATGCAAAGCTTAATTTAGTTTATTTTACAAGATGAGAAAGGCTAATGTGACCTGGGTCACTTCTTACTTATGCCTCTGAAAATCAGGAGCAAAACTTAAATTGTTCCCTGCAACTGACAGGTGGTAACCACTAACCAATTCCTTTACATTTAAGAAAATTCTAACACTGTAACCAATTATTGCAATGAATAGTCCCAGTCTCCACATTACATACACTGCTTTATAACAATATACTTCTGAGCCTCATTCCATATTTTGGTTTGAGCACTCTCAGTTTTTGCAAACTGTCTTTTTATTGTGCGTACAATAAACTTTTACTAATTACTACTTCAGGGATTCATTAGTTTTACTTGTTTTGTTGTATTTTTCTGAATTTTTGACAGGTTAAAAGCTATGCATAATCAACTGTACTAAAATACATATATTTACATATATGGTTTATCAACATGGAGATAGATATATTTATAGTATACTCCCCTAAGAATATACACAACACTACTGGTTACCACTAGGAAGGAGAAAGGGAGGGTGTGAAGAGAAAATGTTCTCTTTTGCTTCCTTTTGATATTTTACTTTTTTTTAAAGTACACATTAGGGCAGCCCGGGTGGCTCAGCGGTTTAGTGTTTGTCTTCAGCCCAGGGCCTGATCCTGGAGACCCGGGATCAAGTCCGACATTGGGCTCCCTACATGAAGCCTGCTTCTCCCTCTGCCTGTGTCTCTGCCTCTCTCTCTCTCTATCTCTTATGAATAAATAAATAAAATCTTTAATAAATAAATAAATAAATTTAAAAAATAAAGTACACATTAATTGGGTCATTTTAGAGAAAACATTTTAATCAGAGTATATAAAAATTAAAAGGCAAAACTGGGAAAATTATGGCAAAAAACGCTAAAGATTTAGTATTCTTGATGTATAAAGTACCCTTATGAATTAGTAAGGTGACAACAATTCCAATAGAAAACAGGCAATCTATAGAAAAGAAAATGTCCAAGAAAATACAGTATTTCTTTACACTATAATCATAGAAATGCAAATTAAAACATGAAAATTGCCCCCCCTATAATTAGCAAGGTTTCAAGAAATTATAATATTAGTGTTGAAAAGAGTCTTGGAAAAAATGATTTGCATCCCTTGTCTAGAGGACAAACGAGAGCAATTTTTCTTACAGAAATTTAGCTTGAAGAATAATTTAAGATAAATATAAGGGCTTACCCAGAAGGATGTTGAACACAGCCCTCTATAAAAGCAAAACCTCAGAAACAATGAAAATGATCAAACATAGGCAACTGTTTATTTGTATAATGATTTCTAAAGTTGTTTCAGGAGAAAAAAAAACACAATTATTTCAGAGAAACATAAGGAAGCAGAGGAAAACAAGGAAAAGGTGATCTCACAAGCACTTAAAAGAAAAAGGGCCTGGGGTGCCTGGCTGGCTGGGTTGGAGGAGCGTGTGACTCTTGATTTCAGGGTCATGAGTTCAGGCCCCACATTGGGTGTAAAGATTATTAAAAAAAAAAAAAAAAGCTAAATAAACTTTTAAAAAAAATAAAGAAAAGAAAAAAGGGCCAGGATTTTTTTTGATGCCCAACAGATTATTAAAAAAAAAAAAAGATTTATTTATCTGAGAGAGCAAGAAAGAAAGCACAAGCAAGGGGATGGGGCAGAGGGAGGGGCAGAGGGAGAGGCAGGCTCCTCCTGAGCAAGGAGCCCCTATGGGGCCTTGATCCCACCCCTGGGATCATGACCTGAGCTGCAGGCAGACACTTCACCGACTGAGCCACCGAGGTGCCCCTCTACAGTTGGGTTTTGACAGTTTTTTATATACTGGAGACACTAGTCCTTTGTTAGACAGCAGATATGCAAATATTTTCTCCTGGTCTGTACCTTGCCCTTTCAACCTCTTAATGTGGGCTTGCAGAGAGTGAGAAAGTTTTTAATTTTGAGGAGGTCCAATTTATCAAATTTTTGGCTACTGTAGATTTCATTTCAATCATTTCCATTTGCTTTTTTTATAACTTGGATTTCCTCACTGAAATTTTCTATTTTTTCATTTGTTTCAACAGAACTTGTAATTGATTGTTGAAGAGCTTTTATGGTGATTGCTTTTAAATTCTTAGCAGTTAATTCCAATGCCTACTTTGTCTCAGTGACTTGACTCATTCAACTCGTGACTTTTGGCTCTTGGTCAGACGAGTGATCTTGGTCCTATTTAAACCCTTTAGGATCCCTGGGTGGCGCAGCGGTTTAGCGCCTGCCTTTGGCCCAGGGCGCGATCCTGGAGACCCGGAATCGAATCCCACATCGGGCTCCCGGTGCATGGAGCCTGCTTCTCCCTCTGCCTGTGTCTCTGCCTCTCTCTCTCTCTCTGTGTGACTATCATAAATAAATTTAAAAAATTAAAAAAAAAAAAGTTAAAAAAAAAAAAAACCTTTATTTTAGCACAGAGCCATCCTGTTTAGGTTTAGCACACAGGCCATGGGCTGCTTTTATGGGTTGTGGTTCTAAGGACAGTTTAATTTTCAGAGCCTTTGCTGTTTCCTTGGTCTCCTTGATTTATTGGGTACAGTTAAGGCTCCCACAGGCCCCCGCTAGTGCTGCCCGAGGGACCAGCCCAGCCTGTGGGTGTCTCTTGGGGGTGGCTGATCTCAGGCCCCCTTTTCCAGTGCCACTAGCTGCTGCCCAGCTGGCCCAGTGAATGTAAGAGGACAGGGAGCAAGGGGAGTCTCAGGTCCACAGAGACAAAGGGGCTTCTCCAGCCAGGTCACTTATTGTGTTAACAGAATCCCGCTGCTCACGCCCCGGCCACCTGGGCCTGTCTTAGCAGAGGTCTGAGAGGAGAGGGCTTCCTCTGGCCACTTACTCTTACAGATTTTCTACAGATTCCCTCTTGTTGGTTGCTGGGCTCTCCTGGTGATGTAGGATGACCAACCGGTCAGTCCTGGGGAGAAATGAGCCTACCTGGGCCCCTTCTAGCTGCTGGGTTGCAGGCTGAAATGCACCTCCTTCTGCTGGGTGGGAGGACAGAAGACATCCTGCCTCTGCTGCTCCTTCTTTGGTCCTAGAGCCCAAAAAGCAATTCATCTTCTTACCATTGCTCAATATTCTTCGACTGCCTCTCACGTTTCCATGGTTTATAGTTGTATTTAGTAGGAAGTAATGGCTAGGCCATCATGTCAGATTAGAAATCCCAATAGATTTTTAAAATCTCATTACCCTTTCATGCTGCTATAACTTCATCAAATAGGGCAAATTTAAATCCTTTGGTCTTATCTTTGCAGAAAAGCACAACTTTTTCTTGCCAAATGCAAAAGAAAAATCAGATATCATTTTCTACCTTTGTTTTCTAGCCTCCTATCAATCAAGCAAGATAAATGAAAACGTGTCCACAAATTACACAACACATGTACGGTCACTAGACTTAACATTGGTAGCCTTAAGACAAGTTAGCTTCTCAGATTCTGAGAAAATAATCTCTAATAATTTGGAAGCTTTATCTCTAGTAGGCACAAAAACTGCAAAGAATGAATTATAAAAAGGCTTAAATTCTTGTTCTTGGTAAGGTTCAGGAATCTGTAAAAAGTTGTCACTAGAGGGCAGCAGACTCAAACACTGCCCCAAAGCAAGCAATTGCCGGGCACCATCTCCAGATTGTAGACTGAGAACAGCTGCTTAGGTTTTTACTGGCTAAAAACATGGAATATTATTTTAACCCATTCTTCCTCAAACTTGACTTCTAAAATGGCACTGGCTCATGGGTAACTTCCTCATTCTTTTACTTATACTGTGCCCAATATTCCCAGCATTTTCAATATTCCCCATATTTTCCAAGAGTTCTTAATAGAAGAAAATTCTGGATCTATCAACTGAATATATTGTAAAGAAATGGAGCTAAATCTCTTGGCTTGTTTGTCTGTTTTTAGAATTTATTTAAATTTTCCACTCAAGTGCATTATTTTGTGAGCAGGAACAAAGTCACAATGCTATAGGATGTAATAAGAATAGTTTTCTTGGGGTGCCTGGAAGAGTGTGTGGCTCTTGATCTTGAGGTCATGAGTTCAAGTCCTATGTTGGATGTACAAATTACTTAAGTAAATAAACTTAAAAAAAAAAAGAAAACAGTTTAAAACGCAGTCTTTAGAGGGTGCTTTGCAAGGGAACTTGGCATGAAGTTGTAGCAAGACAGCAGCTGGAGTTACCACCTTTCTGTTCTATTTGCAGCTTCCCATGTTCCCATGGCCAAAACAAAACAAAACAAAAAATGCTCTAAGTCATCTTCAAGTTCAAAGGATTCAGCAAACAATAGCAAGGCGGAGGCACCAGAAACGGACACCTGATTTCCATGACACATATGGTAAGGCTGTATTAGCTAAAGAAACCATTTTCTGTGTTGCATATACAGCAACACAAACTGGAATAGAAGGGGACCTATCCCCTGTTGGCAGAGTTACCCCAAAGGAATGGAGAGATCAGTAATCGTCCCAGCTGGTGTAATACTGTATTGTCTCAGGAATGACTCCTGATTGATGCCAAGTGAAAGCACTGTGCACCCATTAAAATATGGCACGATTGAAGAAATAAAGTACATGTGAAACCTTCAAAAAAATTAAAATCAAATTAAATAAAAAGCAGTCGTTAGAGATATCCTTAAAGCCACGGCCACATGCACTATAATTAGAGAAATATTCCCTAGAAAAATGAGTTAAAGAAACAACTCTGCTTGGAACATACTTTCTTCGAAATGGAATGATAATTTTCTGCTCTCAGAAGCACGTTATCTCCTCACAGATGTTCTTTTCTCTGCTGTAGTCTCATCAGGAGAAAAGCCGAGGGCTTTAGAGAGGCCAGTATGGGCTAGTCTGAAGACTTCCCAAATGAGAGTCAGGCAAATCTGCAGGGATTAGGTAAGAGTAGATGGTATTCAACTTAGAAGCTTTCTCATCCTAGAGTCCACATAAGATTAATCACAAGCTAAATTTGATGACAAAGCTCTAACGTGGCAATCAAGGGACTGTGAGACTTTATATCATTTTCATACCTTATCAAAATTACACTCATATATGTTTTTCAGGCATTCATTCAACCAGCCTTTACTGAGCACCTACTATGTGCCATGTGCCAGGCACTATATGCCCTTATTCTCTGCTCACACGTCAGGGTCTAGGTTTAAAAGGCAGCAGCTGCAAACACTGTGTGATGAGACAAAGAACAAAATGTGAATCTCGAAAGGCTAGCATGGGTGACCCAAAATGGATAAAGTGCTTACCCTTAAAAGATATGTTCCAATAAGCTGGGTTTCTGTAACTTCAAGCATGTTAGCAAAACCCAGCTCCACAAAAAACTCTAGGGAGCCTGGAGGTAAATAAAGGGCAGCCACTTGGCAAACAGCATGATTTATAACTTCAATGGGCAAAGAGCCAAGTTTAAGAATAGTTCCTGGGCCAGATGAGAAAATTTCTTCTGGACAGAAAAGTTATGAAGGGTTGTACTCACTCCAGCAAGCAAAGTGAGAAGACTCATTTTCTTCCCTCAGGTTTAACATAAGAAGTTGGATCCTACCTCGTGTTGAGAATAGTCTGCCAATGGTTAGAGCTTCTTCAATGAAAGGAAGAGGAGAGGTTGAAAGGCAAGCTCAGGGAGCAGTGGACATAACTCTGGTCAAAATGATCCAGAGTTCTAGTCACTCCTAGGATGGTGCTGATACTGAAGATATACTCGGGGTTAGCAGGGTTAGCAGGAAGAAGCTAGCAGAGACTGAAGGAGAAATACTTAAAACTTACTACTTAGCACTTACTCATACCTGAATGTTTGCATTTCTTTAAAGTTATGCCTTTGAAGTCAGCCTGACCCAGATTTGAGTCTTGGTTTTCCACTATTCTTTGGAAAACATATCAATATAGAACCTCTATAAGACTATTTCCTCCTGGGAAACATGGAGATCATGATAGTACTTGTTTCTCGGGGGCAGATGTGAGAATCAGAAAAAATGGTGGATAAAACATGCATAGCACAGCACAGCATCTGGAATGTAAGTGTACAATAAACTATTAATCTTTCTGTCTTCTCAATTCAATATAGTCTCCTTTGTCCTACAAATACATAAAAGTGAATTGTACTGATGACGGTGACATTTGACTACTTCAATCAAGTTGTTTTCTGATATTTTAAGAAGACACAGCTGAGTGACAAGTCATGACTGAATGCTTACTTGTAGAAGCCTGGAGAGAGAGCTCTCAGGTCAGACCCTGTACACCTGAACTGCAAAGATAAATGCCCGTAGGCGTGGCTCTCAACAGGAACACAACCTGTTTTTCAAATCAGTGGGGATTTCTTTTTAAAACTTTAAGTGCGGGCAAAGTACACAGAAGCAAACAAGCTTCTCCCATAGCAGATGTCTTTGAAACTCAAAAGAGAGGAGCAATGAGAGATGTTGCAGATGGCAACTGGCATACTTGAGCCTTTGAAAACAATTCTCCTCTTAAACTAGTACTTCTAATGACTACTTAGTGTTACCTACACTTTAGCAGCCTAAAATAGAGAGCTGTATTCTTCTCTTTTTAGAAAAGGGATGGAAAAGTCACAGTTAAATCTGTACAGAGAGTCACTGAAGAGATAGAGTTGCCAGGTTGCTATGTGACCTTGGGTGACCTTCTTCATCATCAAGCCCCACTGTCCCTTGCAGAAAATGACATATCAAGGTGAGCTGGGGGGTTTTCAAACTCTTTTTGGCCCTGACATCCTTTCTTTCAATGACTGCTCATCTGGAAGCCTATAACACAAATAAGTTGATATGGGGAGCAAGAGTGGAGAGGCCAGGGCCCCCAGATGTTCAGTCCTGACCTTACAGCTCCTGAAGAGTGGCCTGGATCTGAGTTTTAAAACCACTGGCCAGGGGTACCTGGGTGGCTCAGTGGTTGAGCATCTGCCTTTGGCTCAAGTCGTGATCCCAGGGTCCTGGGATCAAGTGCTGCATCAGGCTTCCCACAGGGAGCCTGCTTCTCCCTCTGCCTACGTCTCTGCCATGTCTCTGTCATGAATAAATAAATAAAATCTTAGAAGGAAGGAAGGAAGAAGGAATAAAGAAGGCAAAAAAGAAAGAAAACCACTGGCCCAGTGGTTTTCTCTTACTCTGTGGGCCTTCGTCCTCTGCACTTACTATGCTTCACTACTTGGGTCACACAATGAGAACACACTGCCGCCTTAAAACAGTAGCAAGCAAAGAGTTCAAAATCCTGTTTAGGATCCTAAAATGAAGCCTAAGTGGCTAAATCTGCAGATGCCACCTGAGGGAGCTCTGCCAGACGGCACACTCAAACTTTCCAAATAAAACCCATCAGCTGGACAGGGGATAGTAAGCACAAGATTTTGTTCTGAGATTTCTCAGAGAATTAGTTCATCAATCTCCTTCTTTCCCTTCCTACCTATACCTTAGGTCCAGTTTAGAGGTCGCTGGGTCACTAGCCACTAGGTTGGGTATCATTTAATGCACTATAAGGAAAACATCTTTAACATTATTTACATGTCTAAAATAAATCCTGACTCCTATATAAAATGACACCACCACATTGGGAATTCTATAATTATTACATAAACTCTATTTTGAGATTTTAGGTTTAAGAGCTTAAAATTTCTTATGGAAATAAGATTTTCCAGAATTACAAATAGGTATATGAATCATAGAAAGGAAAAAAGACATTTTTATCTATTCTTAAATAGCAACTTCCTTGGATGAAATGCCTAAATATCCAGGTTACAAAATGGCCTTTGAAGATTGGGATGTTGACAGATTGCAAAAGAAAAATAAGAGGACATTAAACCACTATTTAACTTTAGACATATAGCTAGGGCTGTCAGCTAGGGTTTTTAGTCATCAAAGAATTATTACGCTTAGCATTCAATTTGCTGTATACATTCAACCAATTTCTCAACAGATGCTCTTAGAAGTTAAAGTTTAAGGAAAGGGCTCACCACCTCCATACTGCAATGTGTAAGCAAAAACTTCAGAGGAGCTCTTTGTCCTGTATTGGAATGTATCTGGGGTGCTCTCCAGAACAAAGGTTGCAGAGAGCCCTGATGAGATCACCAACACAAACTATGCAGACTTTCTCACGCTATAGTAGTACACACAGGACTTCACCGCCAGGAAACCTTGGTGACTTTGCTATTGAAGGGTTTATCCAAGACCAATGACCACCTCACTTGGTACTTCTGTTTACTCTACACTTTTCTTAAGCCCAATTAAAAAAAGAGAGAAAGGAAGCAAGTATCTAAGAGGCAGGGAGTCTAAGCCTATCAATAAATGTGTACTACAGATTAACTGACAGACTTAATTCAGCAGTCTCTTAAGTGGCCTGGAGTTGACCAGAGAGGAAAAAACACATTTCAAGGATGGGAACAACGCAGCTGAGACACTACGGCCTGACTCAGCATAAAAGCAAGCCCAACAGGAGTGGCAGGCCTATGCTAATGAGTAGTTAGACACCCATGAACAGGAGCCTGTATTCAGCTGGCATGCCCCTGTATGTTGCCTGGTACCTTGCCAGTTATTAAAATATTGCAAAATACTGCTGAATTGGTCATTAAATATTTTGAACAAATGCCCTGGGCATGCGATTACACATGGCCCTGAAAATGAGGCACAGGAGCTTTGATGAGAATTGGAAGGAAAGTATATACAATGACATCTCAAAGAGACTCAGAGGAATATGATGGATATGCAGTTTCAAGAAGACCTTTTTAGCAGTGTGGTCTTCTGCTGGATCTCACAAGGAAGGGCAGAGGGGGGCAGTTTCCTACTCTTGTACCTGGCTTAGGCGACAAGTGGCTTGTTCTACCATCACTTCATAAAGAGTGGCTAGACGACACTTGCTCAAGACACCAGTTCAAGACAGACGAGCTAAAACAAAACAAAACAAAAAAGACAGACGAGCTGTGTTTATTTGGACAGAGTTCAGCCTCTCCTGCCTTTGGGTATCCAGGCTGAAATGACCAAGGCTTTGAGGTTTTTCTGACTAATATCTCAGATTGCTATCAACTCATTATTTTCTAGAAAGTGCTCTTAAGTCTCATGTCTCTTGCCACTAATATCCTCCTCCAGGGCATGAACAGTGATATGGCAGTTGGGTATACAAGATAAGAGCTGAGAAATATCCATTAAGGGGGGGTGCCTTGGTGGCTCAGTCAGTTAAGTGTCTGACTCTTGATTATGGCTCAGGTCACGATCTCAGGGTCCTGGGACTGAGCCCCTCCTTGGCCTCCACACTCATCAGGAAGTCTGCCTGAGATTCTCTCCTTCTGCCCCTCCCCACCCACTCACGGGCACATGCATGCTCTTTCTCTCAAATAAATAAATAAATCTTTAAATTTTTTTTTTTTAAAGATTTTATTTATTTATTCATGATAGTCACAGAGAGAGAGAGAGAGAGGCAGAGACACAGGCAGAGGGAGAAGCAGGCTCCATGCAGGGAGCCCGACGTGGGATTCGATCCCGAGTCTCCAGGATCGCGCCCTGGGCCAAAGGCAGGCGCCAAACCGCTGCGCCACCCAGGGATCCCAATAAATCTTTAAATTAAAAAAAAAAAAGAGAGAGAGAGAAAGAAGTATCCATTAGATTTAACTCCTAGGGAAGATCACTGGCATCTGAGCAAGGGCAGGCTTGGTCTAGTGAGTTATGGGGGTAGAGGACATGTGCTCAGGAGTGAGGAACAATCGTTAAGAGGAACATGGGATGGAATATAGGCAACCCTTTCAAAAAGCTTCACCAGGAAGAGCAGGTCAGTGATAAGCCAAACCCAGAGGCCGCACAGTGAAATGGGGGATGCTTTACAAAAGTGAGGCTTAAGCTCGGGTCCATATCCTTACAACCTGGCTTTTCCAGTGGTCCCTGCCATCTCC
Organism: Canis lupus dingo; assembly: GCF_003254725.2. Classification (NCBI taxonomy): domain Eukaryota; kingdom Metazoa; phylum Chordata; class Mammalia; order Carnivora; family Canidae; genus Canis; species Canis lupus. Next base: position 16,166,849 of record NC_064266.1, read on the forward strand.
CAAAGCTAAGACCACTTGTCCCTTACCTGCTCTTCTTCAAGGGGTTACAACTGTGATGCTGACTTCAACCTTGAAGTTGGGACCTTGCCACTCATTGATAAGCCACCTGCACACTGCCTGCCACCGGCCCGGGATTTCTGGGTACTCTTGCTGCATTACCCCTTGGAGGGCTGTGCTCTGCTACCAGCGGGTACCCTATACTACCACTGTGGCTCCACCCCCTTGCTAACTGTGTGTCTGAATTTTGACTGCAGATTTTGACAACTGGGCTAATTTGACTGAGTCTTAGTGGTCAGCTCCTGGCTCCTATTTCACCCAGCAGCTAGAGCTCCAGGTCCTGGGTTCACCTTCAGACCTCCATTCCACTGTAAGTAAACCTGCCATACTCTACCAGTTCTTAGTCAATTATATTGTGAGCCAAGCACAAGCTACATGAGAGTAGCCAACAGCAAGAGAGTACTAGGGTGGGTACAGCCCAATGGTGACTATCAGCTGGAAACCTTTGACTGTATTTACCAATCTCTAGAAGATCAACTTCCTAATAACACACAATAGCAAACGAGCAAACCAAAAATGCAGTAGGCTTGGGAGCTAGATATGTGAAAAGTCTGAGACAGAATGGTAGCCACCAGAGCACCAAGAGAGACTAATGTAAACGCAGGCTCTGTCTCTGAGCAAATAGATCCAGTGTTATCAGAACTAGATTAAACTGTGGGCAAAATCTGCTGAAAGGCATGGGGGAGGGAACCTACAACTAAAACCACCCATGAACACGATAAAGGGTAGGAAGGTGGATCCTACTTACAAACAGAAAATTAAAACTAAAGACCCTGGACAATTTTGAGAACATGGAGGTGGAAGATGATCAGCCCAGAGCAAATCAGTTTTGGCAGTTAGGGCAGTGACTTCTCCCAGAGTTTAGGATTGTCCACCTGAACCATTTCATTGGTTGGTAATGGCCAGATTACCAGTGACAACCCTTCCTCAATTTACTTTGTAAAACATCTCTTTCTGGAGCGCCTGGGTGGCTCAGTCGGTTAAGCATCTGCCTTCAGCTCGGTCATGATCCTGGGGTCCTGGGATCAAGCCCCGCATCAGGCTCCCTGCTCAGTGGAGAGTCTACTTCTCCCTCTCCCTCTCCCTGCTGATCCCCCTGCTTGTGCTCGTACTCTCTGTCAAATAAATAAATAAAATCTTTTTAAAAAATCTCTTTCTCACAACTCAAAAATATTACAACAAAATAAATAGTCTTCCAAGCTGTGTAAACTTTACCTAGTGATATCAGAATGAAGTTCCCTTTTGGTGGCGAAAGCTGAGTGGATTTATTTCCACTTACCATAAACTATCAGCTATGAAGCTACTAAATACAAAGGTGGCTGCCTTCCATTTGATCCTAGCATAAACCCTGCTCCCATCATGGCTGAAAGATATAATTTTCACTAGTTCTTAGGAAGCTTTAGGTGGATCTGGTCCAATTTTAAGTAATCATAATATGTACTGTTGAGTAATAGATGGCATAGCATATAAAGGTATTGCAGAATGGTGGACTGCATAGCAAAATAAAATTGCTTTTAAATATTTAATTCTGGGCACCTGGCTCAATCCATTAAGTTCAGTTGGTTAAGAGTCGGTGCTCTTGATTTGTCTCAGGTCATAATCTTGGGGTCATAACATCGAGCCCCATGTTAGGCTGCTCACTCAGTCAGTGCCAAGTCTGCTTGAGATTCTTTCCCCCTCCCTCTCCTTCCCTCTCTGCTCCTCCCACCACTCCCTCAAATAAATAAATAAAATCTTTAAAAATAAATAAATAAATATTTAAGTCTGAATAAAATAGTACTAAAAATTTAACATTCCTCCCTAAAATTACCCCCTCCCAAAATGAGTTGTTTGCAATACCAAGCTAACAAACTTGCCTAAATTTATTTCTGGGCAGCTCCTTATCGCAGTGATATCCTCTACTTGGTTATTTTTGTTAGAAAAAGCAACTTTTGGGACACCTGGGTGGCTCAGTGGTTGAGCATCTGCCTTGGGCTCAGGGCACAACCCCAAGTCCCAGGATCGAGTCCCATATCTGGTTCCCTATGGGGATCCGTTTCTCCCTCTACCTGTGTCTCTGCCCCTCTCTTTGTTTCTCTCATAAATAAATAAAATCTTTAAGAAGAAAGAAAAAGCAACTTTTTTCTAATAAAAATGTGATTTAGAACAGTGCCTTTGGGGTTCAGCCCAGCTACCCCATTTACTAAGTGACACTGGCAAGCTTCCTAAAGTCTCCAAGTCTACATTTCCTTATTTATTTATTTATTTAAAGGTTTTATTTATTTATTTGACAGAGGGAATACATGAGCACAAGCAGGGGGAGGGGCAGGCAGAGAGAGAGGTAGAAGCAAGCTCCCTGTGGAGTAGGACGTCCAATGTGGGACTTGATCCCAGGACCCTGGGATCATGACCTGAGCTGAAGGCAGACACTTAACCATCTGAGCTACCCGGGGCACCCCTACATTTCCTTATTTATAAAATAGGGTTGCTTTCTACTTCTCAGGTTTGTGGTAAGAATTAAATGTAGCAATCTTTGTGAAACACTTAGCATGGAGCCCAATGACACAAAATCTGACAGGGAGCAAGCTCACCATAAATGGGACTGATCAGTATCCACATATTCTAAGACATTCCAGCATCTAGCTATACAGAGAAAAGTAATTGTAGAACCTTCCTTGGGGTAGTACATGCAAACCAATGTGAGTGTTTTAAACACAAGCTGCAGATGATGATGAGACATAGCCCCGGGGAAGAACAGGAGATAAAACTGGATGCTAGGAAGGGTTTCGTTTGGAAAGGTCAAGTTGGGGTACATGGGGGAGGAGGTGTGTGTGAGAATGTGTAGGTAAAGAAAACATGAATAGGATGCATTTTAGGAGCATAAGAGAGACAGAGCCTCCAAATCTCTCTTCTACCTGTCCTTGATTCCTGAAATTAAACCATTCTTTTAGGGCTAGGTACTCTTAAACAAAGACCCTCTTGGAAAAGCTAACACTTGAAGCTACAATTAGTCATTTATCTTTCAGTCCAAGTTTCAAACTATTTTTTGGGAGGCTTTGATGGGTGACATGTGGAGGCCCTGGGCACCCAGGGTTGGGGCAGAGGCTCAAGCAGGGAGGAGAAATGAGAGCTGGGAACATGAAGGGCACGGACCTAGAGGGACTCACCTGGGTGTGGGGTGCACATTACACACCTCTTGTGTTCTATCTTGACAGAAACAGCACAGGATTTATACCATTGCACATGACTTGATAACTCGCTACGCACACATTAATGGCTGACAGTTTGGCCACGTCTCCATCAGTTACATACAGTTGGACAATCTCCTCCAACACTGATGGTGCTATGGGGCTAAATTCAGGCTTCACCTAATTCAGTGACTATGACTATGACTCCCACTCCTTATACATGGAACTTTCCAAAACTGCTCATCATCAGCCTTAAGCTACGTGTGGGGGTGTAGGGGGTGGGGGAAGAGAGATGTTTTATGTTGGGATCAAGTTCAGCCCTAAATCCATCTAGGTATATCTCATAATGAAATAGTAATAGCAATTAACATTTATCATTCATTCCTCATACAAGTATTTATTGAGTACCTGCTATCTTGGAGTTGATGTTTCAGTGAGGGGAGACCAATTAAGAGTCATACCTGGTGCCCAATGGTACTCGTGCTGTGGAGAAGAATAGAGCCTGGGAAGAGTATGACAAAAAAAACCTCAGCAGGAGGGAGGGTGGCTGGCTCTTAGACTCGAAGGTAAGGGTGAGGGTGGCTGGCTCTTAGACTTGGGAGGTAAGGATGGACCTTGTGAAGGGTGAATGCACACTTGGTGTGACAGCGGCCCAGCCCAGTAAAGGCAAGGAGAATGGTAGAAGGTGAGGTTAGAGAGGCAGCAGGCCCAGGGCCCAGACAGCATGAGTGCCAGGTAAAGACTTCAGCTTTTGCTCTGAGACAGATGAGAAGCCAAGGGAGTTCTGTACCAAGGACTAACATGAACTGATTTATATTTTAGAAGGATCTTCTGGTGGCTGTGTTGAGAAGAGACTGTAGAAGGAGAAGGGTGGGTATGGAAAGAGCTGGTTAGGAGACAACCATAATCCAGAAGACACACAAAAGTGGCCCAGACTAGTGTGGTGGTCATAGAGACGAACAAACTGTTTAGGTTCTAGATATTCAGTGGAGCTGACAGTGATGGGCTGGATGTGAGAGAGGTTGAGAATGACTCCTAGGTTTGGGCCTAAGTGAACAGATGGATAAAAGTGCTTTTTGGGATGAGAAAGCCTTGAGGAATAGGTGTGCATATACAAGGTGGGGAGGAACTGGGGACAGGTAGAGGAATTAGCAATTTGGTTTAGGATATATCAAATTTAAGAAGTCTAACAGAAATCTAAGAGATGATGTCAAATACACAGAGCTCAGAGCTGTTAGGAAACGTGCCCCAAGTCCCACAGCCAGTAAGTGGCAGGGCTTTGAGTCCAGGTCTGTGGACCTCAGGGTCTGGGCTGGGCAATGAATAGGGAAGAAGATAAGGGCTTTGCAACCAGAGATGGTCACTAACTATGTCAAGAAATCATCATTAAGCTTAAATAATAGGCTTTTTAGCAATTCAGTCATGGAAATTTGTAGAAAAGTTGTTCCCAAATACAGAGTATACTTCCATGCAAGGAAGACTAAAGTCCCCATTACATCCTCTGTAACATGTAACAGGCTCACATTGCTACTTTCTCAAGTTTCAAAAGAACAAAACAAGAAACAATTCCACCCTCTCCCTGTTGAGTCTCTGAATGCAGCCGGACAGAGATTAAAAAGGGACTCAGACACAAAAGGCCTCCAGAGGGGCACCTGGGTGGCTCAGTGGTTGGGCATCTGCCTTCAGCTCAAGGCATGATCCCAGGGTTCCAGGATCAAGTCCTGCATCGGGCTCCCTGCATGGAGCCTGCTTCTCCCTCTGCCTATTTCTGTGCCTCTCTCTGTGTGTCTTAAATAAATAAATAAATAAATAAATAAATAAATAAATAAATAGGCCTCCAGAAAACAGTTCCTTGTCCTAGTTATACCAGAGAGTTTGTCCTGCGAAATCTCTCCCCACAGCTGTGCTAGATAAGATGTTTTCCCCCCCGAGACAATGAATGTTCCTCAGAGAGGTGCTATCGGAAGGGAGAGAGACAAATGAACAACGTACCCATATTTATCAGGGTGTTTCTGTGTGTGTGTCAATGTTAGCTTGTTTTAAACCCTGTTTCTTACCTGAATCCACATCAGAGGAGCAAGGAATAGAAAGGGCTTCCTCTGAGCTGAAAGCCTCGCTGCCGGCCTCCTGCTGGGGTCTCTGCAGAATGTAATCTCTTATGTCATAAACCGATGGCAAGTCCAACACACTGCTCTCCTCTGACTGGCTGCCTGGAGTGGCTTCCTGGGTCGCCATAGTCCTGCTATGGAAAAAAACAATTTTATACAAAAGGCATGGCGCAAGAGGAGCCGCCATTTTGGCCACAGCTTGAAGGGCAAAAGTTCCAGCCTCTGCCACTTAAAGTCCCAGAAGGCTTTACTTTCCTAACAGTCTTCCCTGTCCTACTTTAGACCTACTATGTGCTTACCACATTTCTTCATCAGGAAAAACAAATGCTCTCGGCACAGAAAGAAACCATTGATAATTTCAGTTGAAGGGGCGTCTGGGTGGCTCAGTGGGTTAAGCATCAGACTCTTAGTTTCAGCTCAGGCCATGATCTCAGGGTCCTGAGATTGTGAGGTCTATTTGCAGATTCTCTCTCCCTCTCCCTCTGCCCCTCCTGCTCATGCACTCTCTCTCTCTCCAAAATAAACAAATCTTAAAAATATATAAAATAATTTCAGCTGGAGAATAAGCTGCATGTCTGATAATGATGAAACACTGCGGCACTATAATCCAAGAACTACAAGAATACTTAATGAGAAAAGAAACTGTTTATGACATATCATGTGGAAAAAAGATTTCTAAACAATAGGTAGAATTTGATCCAGATTTTATAAAATACAATATCATGTGTGTGTTTATGTGTGAGAAAGAGAGAGAGAGAGCAAGAGAGAGAGATCTACAGATCTATAGCTTTTAAAAAAAGCATCTGGAGGGGTATATTCCAAATTAATTTCAATGGTAATTAATTCGGGGGTTTAATTTTTTTCTTTTTTTTTTAAGATTCTATTTATTTATTCATGAGAGACACACACAGAGAGAGGCAGAGACACAGACAGAGGGAGAAGCAGGCTCCATGCAGGGAGCCCGACGTGGGACTCGATCCCAGGTCTCCAGGATCACACCCTGGGCCGAAGGCGGCACTAAACCGCTGAACCACCCAGGCTACCCAGGGGTTTAATTTCTGAACACTGAGATTGTAGGTGACTTGTATTTTTATCTGTGGCCTACTGAAACATGCATTCAGTCAATTATTTAACATGCCAGGTCCTGGATATACAAAGGTGAATGTAATAGACCCTTCTTCAAGTTGCTCACAGTTTGGGCCAATCCAAAACAGAGACATACCATGTAAACAGAAGGACAAGACAAAGAAGAACCCAGAAAGGGACAGTGAGCTTTCTAGACGGGGTTATCCCCAAGCAAGGGGCAGGCCAGACCATGACCAGCAGACAGCATAAATACCAGTAGAACCAGCTTGGGCAACCACAAGTGGCATGAGTGTCAGGAGTTTAAAGTGAGAGTCAAAGGACAGTTGTGTGTGGGCAACTGGGGAAGGGCAACCCTGTGGTTTCAGCTAGATGACCGTGGGGCTCTCCCCTATCCCTACCTCAGCTCTGGGAAGGCAGCATGGTCTGGCTGCTGTCAGCAACATGCATATACACACTCTCCAGCTGAGTTGTAGACTACAAAGGTGGCTTACTGGGTTCACATTTGGACATTCCTTGTTAAAAATTAAGTAGGGCAGCCCAGGTGGCTCAGCGGTCTAGTGCCTGCCTTCGGCCCAGGGCATGATCCTGGGGACCCGGGATCGAGTTCCGCGTAGTGCTCCCTGCATGGGGCCTGCTTCTCCCTCTGCCTGTGTCTCTGCCTCTCTCTCTCTCTCTCTCTGGTCTCTCATGAATAAATAAATAAAATCTTTAAAAAAAATTAAGTGTTCCCCGGGGCACCTGGGTGGCTCAGTAGTTGAGCATCTGCCTTTGGCTCAGGTCGTGATCTCGGAGTCCTGAGATTGAGTCCCACATCGAGTTCCCCACAGGGAGCCTGCTTCTCCCTCTGCCTGTGTCTCTGCCTCTCTCTCTCTCTCTCTGTGTCTCTCATAAATAAATAAATAAAATATTAAAAAAAAATATTAGGTGCTCCTAAAAGAATAAAATAAAATAAAATTAGGTGTTCCTTACCCTCCCTCCCCTGTTCACGTTTACTTGTGGATGCTGGTTTCTCTGCTGGAGGGTTCTTTACAATGAACTCAGCCCTGCCCACCCCTATCAAATAACTATGGGCCTAGGGAGATCCTAAGCCCTCTGCAACTCTGTGTTTCATAAATTACTGTCATCAACAAATCATATTAGAGCATTTTGCCTGCCATGGGCCACCATGCACCATGCAGAGGAGCTACATGGTCAGATCTACAGATCTGGCAGCTGGATAGGAGATGGATTTGCAGGGCTTCAGTCCAGTGGCAGGCAATCTGAGAAGCAACAGGAATTCCTTCACTTGCCATGATCCTTGTAAGAGAGGAGGAGCCTGTGTACGAGGACAAGGTACACAAGAGCAGGGGACAGATTAAGTAACATATTTAGGAACTAAAATGAGATAGAACTTAATAACTGAATGGATAAAGGAGCTAAAGAGAAAGTGAGAGTCAACAAGGAGTGAGAGCTTCGACAGCTGGGTTTGTTTTATCTACTGAGTTAGAGAAAACTAGAGGAGGAATGGTTTTAGGAGGAGGCAGTAATCCAAACTATGGAACACTGAGCAGCTGTGAAAAATGACATCTGGAACTTGAAAGATCTCAAAGACACATGTTTGAATGAAACAAGCAATTTCAGAAAACATGAATAGTATAATAATAAGACTAGATAACATTTATCCAGTGTTTGTTGGATGCCAAGCATTGTGCTAAGAGCCCTATGAAGCATGTCATCCTACTATTACCCTATGACCACAAGCAGACAGTCAGACCCAGAGGGAGGTAGGGTAATTTGCCCAAAGAAATTCATCTAAGAAGTACCAACCTAGGATGAACCCAGCTCCAAGACCTCCCAGGCTCTTGCATCTGCACAGCCCAAAGTACCACCTGATCAGGCAAAGGCAGAGGTGTATAAAAACAAATCAACAGTGAGGCCTGGCAAGATTCTTCTTGTTTGAGGACACCCGGTCACATGCTGCTGTGATCATTCACTTAGGCAGAGAGTGAGCCAAGATAGCAGCTGATTGCTTCTGAAAGAAGCAGAGGGATCAAGGTTCCCAAAGAAGCAAGAACATCCTGTCTCTTCACACATGTTATATCAGCCAATCAAGCCTGAAGTATCAGTAGACACCTCTGCCACAGGCATTGGTGTCTTTTCCTTCTCCCGTCATGTGACCAAACACTGCTCTGGAAGCTCCTGGGAGGGAAAAAACAGGTCAGTGAAGGACAGCAGTATATCCTGCCTGCCTGAAAAGAAGACTTTGATATTGACCCTCAAGCAAGAGTGTTGTTAGTGAAACAAATGGAAAAAATCCCTCTTGAAAACAAGTAGCACGGTGATGTGACATCCATCTTTTCTTTTAGAAGCATTTGGTATTAAACGCCAAATATGTTCCAAACTGGGCATTTGAAAAAGAAAGAAAGAAAGAAAGCCAGCCTACTGAAAGGCAGAATCCTGTTTATTACAAAGTCAGAGCCTGTGAATGCAAAATACCTGGAAGTCTGAGTTTGCACAGGAGAAAGCCAAGTACTAGGGACAGATGAGACCCTTTCAATGGTCTGCAAACACCTAAGCTGACAAATAGAATGCAATGATTATCTTTGCGCTACAACTTTCAATGGGTGGTTCTACTTCCTTCTCCAGAAGAGCTTATTATCCTCTCTTAAAAGTACTTTAATTACACAATGTAAGCATTCTTTTCCAATAATGGAGAGGTAGAGGCACAAAAAGTCTCTCAGTACGTTACAAGCTGCTTGCTGAGCAAAGACAGCCATTTTTCCGTGACTACAGACCCTTACAGACCTACAAATCCTAGTCAGTCAAGGTCCCATCTAAAAAACCATTTAACTTCAACTTTTTTCCCAATCACGGCTCTTCCTTCCCAACATTTTACATGAAAATGTTCGAACATGAAGAAAAGTGGAAAGAATCATCCAATGACCATCTCCATACCTGCTGTCTAGAATTTACAATTAACATTCATACTACTATCATACTACTATGATTTTCCTTAACACAAAACTATCCATCTACCCAACTCTCTATTCACCTGTTCATCTTTGTGTATATATTTCCGTTTAAATGTACTGAAAGCTTCTGAGTTAGTGTGTGATATGATCAATCTGTGTTTCCAATGCTCACGCTGTCAGCTAAATGAAGCATGGGTTGGAAGAGGGTATAAGTGAAGCAGGGAACACAACTGGGGAGCTCTGCAGAAAGGTCCAGAGATGCGTAATGCCTTTGAAGTGAGAGACTCGGGTTTGCACCCCTGCTGTCACTTTTTAGCTGTGTCACCTTGGGCAAGTCACTCTCAGTTTCCTCATATATAACAATGACCTAGGGTGATGCCTGACTCTTGATTTCAGCTCAAGTCATGATCTCAAGGCCCTGAGGTCAAGCCCCAACCAGCGTGGAGTCTGCTTAAGATTCTCTCTCTCTCCCTCTCCTCTACCCCTCCCCCTGCCACTCACACTCATGCATGTGCCCTCTCTTTAAATACATAAATAAATAAATACAACCTTTTAAAATAATGCCTTGATGACTATGCTTACCTCATATAGTTGTCATAGGAATTATATGAAGTTAATGCATGTAAAATACTCAGTACAGAATGCATGCTCAGTAATGTCTAGCTCCAATAAGTGAAATAGTAATAATTAAAAAACAATTTACAGGCTCCTATCTTCCCAGCCTACCCTCACCATCTATTTGCCCTTCTATTTCCCATTCAGCACCCATATTACTTCTTTCATCCTTATCCAGTGTATTCTATAGTTCATTATCTGGTTAGTACCCTAAACTTCCCTTCCCTAGCCATTCTGTCCTTTTATCACACTCCTTTGACAAAACACCAGCCTAGATGAACTCAACTTACCTACCCACTCTCAGGCGCTAGCCCTGAGTCACTACATAGAACAAGCTGGCTCACCCTAAAATGAATGAGCATCAGCTTGAAATGGGCTGTCTGGCCACATGAATCTTGAGGTGTTTATCTCATAACCCCTTGACTCTCATGTTTTCTCCAGTCTTCTTCAAGTCAGACCCTTCCCATCTCTCACATACCTTTCTGCTCTTTTCAGTAGATCTGCTCACTTCCTGACAAAGGAAACGGAATCCTGCAGAGAGGAACCTCCTCCACTCCCCTATCAAACAGAGCCAAGACTCCCACTTTTGTCCACTACTTCAGTTCTCTTCACCATGGAGAGCTGTCCCTCCTGGGGCAGAGTCCAATGCTTCCACTTACTCCTTAAATCACACTCTCTGGACCCTTCATCAAGCCTTCAGTAATGACCCCCTCTCCCACTTCTGCTCCACTGGACCTACACTTAAATTTTTCAATATGCCCAAATCACTCCCATTTTCAACAAAACCTGGTATATAGGAGAATGTCCTTGTTCTTTGAAAATGCCACTCAAATATTCATTGGTAGGGGGACATGATGTGTGCAACATACTCTAAAATAGTTCTAAGTGTGTGTGTGAAAGAGAAAGAGAATGATAAAGTAAATGGATGGGGCAAGTAGAGACAATTGGTAGACCTGGAAAATATTATTTGGGAGTTCTCTATACTAATCTTGCAATTTTTTGAAGGTATAAAATCACATCAACATTAAAAGTTGCCAAGAAAGAAAAAAAGTGAAAAGAAAATCTTTGGCACCTGCCCTCCCCACAGCAAGTCTCCTCTCCCTTCCACAAACTTCTCAAGAATCTAAATTGGCTCATTTTCTGAGCTCCACCAACTCAATCACTCTTGTATAACTTCTAGAAACTCTGCCATCCTTTGTTTGCTTTTCAGGGAGCCTCTCTCCTGACTGTCCTCCCATCTGTTTGCCTTTGTTCCTTCCTGCCTGCTCTGTGGCTCATCCTCCATCCCCAACTGGACTTCCTCCACGTTTAGTCCAAGGCTCTATCTTCTTTCCTCCTCTAAGACATTAATCACCATCCAAAAATTTCTCTCTAGCCTGGATACTCCACTGCTTTCCAGGCTTCAAGCATTATGGCTTTCCTTCAAGTTCTCCAACAAGCCCCATTTCCTCCTACTGCACTTATCTTTCCCACGCCTAGATAACTCTACTAAAAAATGGAAGAGGAGGGAACATGTCCCAATTTAAGTCCAGGACAAAGATATCACAAAAAACTACAGATCAATATTATGAAACAAAAATCCTTGACAGAATACAGCAAACCAAACTCAGCAAAACATAAAAAGGATTTTACTCCATAACCAAGTGGAACTGGAACTTATCCTAGGAATTCAAGTTGTTTTAATGTCTGAAAGTCAATCAATGTAATACACTATATTAGAATAAAAGACAAAAACCACAACACACAGCATTTGATAAAGTCAAATACTTTTTCATGATCAAAATACCCAACAAACCAGAAATAGAAAGGAACTTCCTCCATCTGATAAAGAGCATTTTTTTGAAAAAAAAAAAAAAAAATGCAGAGCTAGCATCATACTTCATGGTAAAAGACTAAATGTTTTCCCTCTGAGTTCAGGAACAAGATAATGATAATGATGTCTGCTCTAATCACTTCTATTCAACATTATACTGGCAGTTTTAGCCAGCACAATTAGGCAAGAAAATCAGATACAAGTCTTCCATAAAGATTTTCATATATGAGAGAAGTAAAACTATTTCTATTAGCAGAAGATGTGATCTTGTGGATAGGAAATTCTAAGGCATCCTCTTTAGAAACCAGTAGAACCATTAAACAACTTAAACAAGATTGTTGGAGAGGTACCTGGGTGGTTCAGTGGTTGAGTGTCTGCCTTTGGCTCAAGTTGTGATCCTGGGGTCCTGGATCAAGTCCCACTCCCTCCGCCTATGTCTCTGCCTCTGTGTCTCTCATGAATACATAAATAAAATCTTAAAAAAAAACCACACAAGACTGTTGGATATAAGATCAATATAGTAAAAGTATATGCAAATGATTTTACACTAGCAAAAAAATGTGTAAAAATATTATGTAAATATTTACATATACTAGCAATAAACAATCCTACAATTGAGAACATAATTCCATTTACAATAGCATCAAAAAGAATAAAATATTTAAAATATAATTAATAAAAATGAGTAAAAATGAGTATATTTATATATATATATATATATATATAAATTTTTTTTTTTTTTTTTGAAAGGAGGTGCCTGGCTAGTTCAGCCAGTAGAGCATATGACTCTTGATCTTGGGGTTAAAAAATCAAGTCCCATGTTGGGTGTAGAGATTACTTAAAAATAAAATCTTTTTAAACATGTTGAAAGACATGAAAAATCTAAACGAATGAAAATATATCCTACATTTATGGATTGGAAGACAATATTTTAAGATGTCAACATGGCTCAAATTGATCTACATATCAATGTAATTCTTAGCTGCATCCCGGTTGGCTTTTTTTTCTTTTTTGCAGACATTGACAAAAGTGCTTAAAAAATTCATACAGAAATACATGGGATCCAGAATAGCCAAAACAATCTTGAAAAAAGAACAAAGTTTTTTCTTTCAAAACTTACTAAGAAGTCACAATACTCAAGACTGTGCAGTCCTGGCATAAGGATGGACATATAGGCCAACAGACTAGAACTGAGAGTCCAGAAGTAAAATCTTACAGTCGCGGTCAATTGATTTTCCACAGGGTGCCAAAACAATTACGCAGGAGAAGGAAAGGATGGTCTTTTCAACACTGGGACAACTGGATATCCACACAGAGAAAGTCGTTGGCACTTAGAAAAACAGTTCAATAGTGCTTCAAAAGCTTAAATGGGGTTACACTTTAACCTGGCAATTCCACTCCTATGCATATGCTCAAGAGAAATAAAAATACATGTCCACACAAACTTTACACAAGTGTTCGGAGCAGCTTTATCCATAACAGGCAAGAAGTAGAAACAATCCAAATGTCCGTCAACACGAGTGGATGAATAAAATGGGATATATGCCCACACAGAATATTTTTCAGCTTTATAAAAATATTAAGTTCTAATACATGCCACAAGGACAAACTTAAAATATGATACTTAGTGATAAGAAGCCAGTGTTAGAAAACAGGCAACAGATCCAAAATGGTGTCACTTGTGCTAAACTCCACAACCAATCAGGAATCGCCTGATCAGCCCTCCTTAGGTAATCTGCCAGATAGATCCTTGCCATCCCCTACAGAGGAGTAACCTTGTGATAACCAACTTGCTTTTTTGGCCTAGTGTAACTCCTTGTTCCTGCTCCCTGAGGCCCTAAGTCTCATTTTGCTCGGCTTCTGAGAGTCCTTCCTACCTGCTAGACTGGCCACTGCCCAATTTGAATCGCTTCTGGCTCGAATTACTTACTCAGAACTTTAAATATGCTTCCGTTTATCTGATGACCACATGCTGTATGAGTCTATTTCTATCAAATTCCAAATTGATCGATTTATAGAAAGTAGACTAGTCTACTACTTAGACAATACGTCTAAGACTGGAAGATCACGGTGAATGGAACCCACGAACGGGTGCAGGAGACTTCTTCGGGGTGATGAAAATGTTCTCTAAAATCACGTTGTGGCGATGGCCGCACAATTCTGGGAATATCTGGAAAGCCACTGAATTTTACATTTTAAACAGATGAGTCTTACGGAATGTGAATTATATCTTTAGAAAGCTGTTTTTTTAAATAAATAAATATGTAAAAATAACAAGCTGGTTTTTAAAAAAAGGAGAATAAGAACGGAAGGGCATCCGGTCACACTGCCTGCAAATTTAGGTGATGTCCCCCAAAGAGCTGGCCGCAGAGGCCACGTGTTGTTGGGTTAAGGAGGGAGGGGGGACACCAGGAAATTGGAACCGTGTCAAGAGACGCCGCCATAACTTCCCAAGTATGAGAGAACGATCTGATGCGTTGCCCAGACCTTCTGCCTACTCCGGATCCCAGGTCACGCCTCAGCCCACCGAGACAAGTTAATTGAGAAAAACTGCAAAGTCCCCATTAACACTCACCGGCCCTCAAGAACAGCGCATCGAAATCCGGAAGCAGAGGCGCCATGTTTGTTATGGGAAAAGCCAGTTTGAAAGGAAGTCATTGTAGCCACGTTTGTTGAGGGCAAGGAAGGGCACTGGAATGTAGTCGCGGCCATCTTGACTGAGGGCATTCGCCCAGCCAGTGAAGTTTTGCGCTCTTGACAAACAGTTCGGACAATTTCTGAAGGCTTACTGATAAATGCTCTTGGTGGACGCTAAAGGAAACGGGAAAACATTTAAATTTTTAAAAATTTAAATTTTAAGAATTTAAATGTCTACGTTTTAAAAAACATGAAGAGTAGAGAGAAATTAACAAAGACAACGCAAGTATTTTAGTAGGTTGCATGCAGTTTAGCCGTGCACAACTGACAGAATTGCATGACCACACAAAGGAGATTGAAGGTTATTGTCCCATTTCACGATCTTCTTGAAAGAATCCTGTACATTCACATCTTCTACGGATGCCTATCTTAGGATAGAATCCCATAAATTTAAGGAATCCTTCACTTGACATGAATATTTTAAATAATGCTAGCTGAGGTTTGGTCAAACCATATGCCAAATTTGAAGGCGAATTTAAAGATAAAGTCAGAAGTAAAAACATATTCAGAAAAGTCTAACCCAGCAACTGTAAATTTCAGTTTGACTTCCAGCATTGGTAATTAAAGTGTATAGATGCACTTTTCACCTTTTTTCGTGTAATGTATCTCACAAAAACATTCTTCTAAACTAACATAGATTGTGAGCAGAGAAAGCCTGGAACAATACTAAGTTACTTTCCTGTTTGTTTCATAAAATGATAAACTCAAATATAATTGAATGAACTTAATCATCTGGATTATTATATAATCATTAAAATTGATAGAAGATACAGCAGAAGAAAATCCTAGATCCTGCATTGCATTCTCAGTTTTCATGTTCCTTTGGTCTCCTTTATTCTCCATTTCTCACCTTTTCTCTGTATTTCTTGCTGTTGACATTTTAAAATGTCTGATGCAAATTTAATTTGTCTGATGTTTCTACCGGGTTTTCAATGACATTGAATACCGTTGGTCACTCTTTCCCTCTGGAAAATTCTTGTCTTTGTGTTCCCTAATATTACCTTCTGGTTTTTCTCTTTCCTCTCTCAAAAATTCATCCAAATTTCCTTTACAAGCTTTTCTTTCTCTCCATTGTGGGCCTTTTCTCAGGATTCTGTCTTAAATCTTCTCTTCTCCTATCTATGCAGATGATTCCCAAACCACCAAGTCTAGTGTCCTCCCGAGAGTCAAATCAACATATCCTCCAGCCACCTTTAACTCAACCTTCCTCCATGTCTCAATCAACCTGCTCCTACCCCAAGAGCAGTCTCCTGTCCCAGTTGAGTTGGACTATTTAGTTGCCAAAGCCAGGAACTTTTTCTCTTCTTTTGTCAGCATGTCCTGTATCCATCCATAATCGAATCCTCCCCTGCTGATTCTTTCACTTAAAGAACTATCCACTAAACTATTCATTCTCTCCATCCTCGCAGCAACTTTCTGAGTATAGCTCACCATTACCTGCCACCCCGATGACATCTTTCCAACTCTCTTGCAACCAGGTGGGGTTTTGGGATTTTTTTTGTTTTGCTTTGTCTTATTTGTTTGTTTGTTTGTTTGTTTGTTTTTTATGAATAGTAAGTATACCACTCCCTGAATTTCAGGCTAAATCTCAAACCTCTTAACAAGACTTAGAGGACCCCTATGCCTTATCTCTTATCACTGTCCCCCAACCTTCCACCTATACAGGATTTTCTTTCCCTAAATACTCTGTACTTGCTCTCTTTTGCCTCTGAGCTTTTTACCTGGAATTACCAGGAATTTCCTTCCTTAGGGACACTCTTCTTTGGTCTTTCTTAGCTGTCAGATCTCAGTTTTGAGGAATTCTTCCACGAAGTGTCTTGACTTTTCAAATGTGAGTTAGTTGTCCCTTCCAGGAATCCCTCCATTCCTCTATCTACCCTGATTAAATTCCTTTGCCTTGGGATGCCTGGGTGGCTCAGTGGTTGAGCGTCTGCCTTCTGCTCAGGGTGTGATCCTGGGATCCTGGGGTCAAGTCCCACATCGGGCTCCTTGCACGGAGGCTGCTTCTCCCTCTGCCTATGTCTCTGCCTGTCTCTGTGTCTCTTATGAATAAATAAATAATTTTTTAAAAAAAATTCCTTTGCCTTTTCTGTTTCTCACTAACTGTAACTGCTCAGAGGGCAAGGACCATGTCTATCTCACATTTACTTGTAGTCCAGATCTCAGCCCAGTTACTCACACATAAGCAAGTGGTCAGAAAGGATTTAAAATTTTTTTTATTTTCAAAAAAGTTTTATTTAATTAAGTAATCTCTACCCCCAATGTAGGGCTCGTACTCATGGCCCCAAGATCAAGAGTTGCATGCCCTTCCAACCGATTAGGAACAGAGGTCTAGCTGAGGACAAAGCACAGGCTGATATCCCACAAAACGATCTCCCGCTCACAGTGGGATATGTGTGGCTTTCCTCAGGAAGCTTCCAGTTGTCTTCCTGTTAATGCCTTGCTAGAGGGAAAAAAACGATCTAACTTGTCAATGGCAAGGCCTCTACTATCTTGTAGGTTCTCCTTAGCATGTGAAAATCCTTTTGAAATCTCACTTTTCCTTACCTCCCCCAACTCCCAGGTATATAATCAGCCACTCCTCACAAACCCCAGGTAGCAGTTGTTCCTGCCCACAGGTCCTGTCCCTGTGCTTTAATAAAACCACCATTTTGCACCAAAGACATCTCAAGAATTCTTTCTTGGCCATCAGCTCCAAACCTCACCCCACCAAACGTCACTTATATTCCAGAACTTCATCACAACAGAGCCAGCCAGGTACCCCAGGACGCATTTTTATATGCATGAATGGTTATTTCCCAGGTATCCCCCATTCCCCACTCCTATCCAATTCAACCCATTCAACAAGTCTCAAAAACATAACTTCTTGGGGCACCTGTGTGGCTCAGTCAGTTAAGTGGCTGACTCTTGATTTTGGCATAGGCCATGATCTTAGGTTCAAGGGATCAAGCTGGGGTAAAGGACTCTGCGCTCAGGGGGAGTCTGCTTGAGATTCTCTCTCTCCTTTTCCTTGTGCCCCTCTTCCAGCTTATGCTCACGTGCGTGCTCTCTCTCTCAAATAAATAAATAAATAAAAACTTAAAAAAAATAACTTCTTCTGACCTGTTAATCAGTGAGACAAACCTTGAAACCTTTTGCCATTGTCACCCTTTCCCTGAAAAACCATTTGCTTACAAACTAATTTTTATTAGGAGAATACTGTGGCCTTTCCATGAGAAGTTTTATCTTTCTGATGGGCTTCCTAGAGCAACTTTCTGAAGTCTCAAGTGACTTTTCTTTGCCACAGAGCATGCCTCTGACCATCCTTTCTTACCACTTTCAATTGGTTAGTGCATAAGAGATGAAAACTAATTGAAGTCGTGATCAAGACAAAATAGAGACTTTAGACTTTAGAAAAATAGAGATTTTATCGCATTCCAAAAGTAAGGTATAAGTTATTTTTGTTCCCCTGCTGTTTTGATTGATTATATAATGGCTGTAAAATCTGGGTCATGTCACAATCTTATGAAACCTTTCTATTTCATGGTTGATTTTTCTGCCATCAGCTAAGCTAGCTGCTACCGCTGCCAAATCTCTTTCAGCAGAAAGAAGTCACTTTAGGTGAAAGACCAAAATAGCTCTTTCAAAGTGGGATGATGTTGTTTGCAGTTACCTTATCTGTCTTTGTCATTCTGAACCTTGACCTAATTACTCACCCATCTGGGGATTTAGCTTTAAGAAAAAAGAAAGAAAATCTTACGAAAGTTCAAAGGTTAAGTAGCTGATGAGTCTCAAAGCATCTTATTGCTTTTCATTCATACAATATTATAAAACCATAATTAAGCAATAAGTAGATAACCAAGGAAAAAAGTGTCAGATAGACTATAAGCTCCCAGACTAGACTGGAAGATCCATGAAAGTGAAGGTATGGATTTTCTGTGCCAATGGATACCCAGCATTTGGACATTGTATATTTATAATGAACAAGAGCTTGGACCTTAGTTTCTAAATTCAGTATCAGCGCAATGATAAAGACTTAAAAAATATTGCTTGATGGACATCACATGACACTAGGGAAAAGGATCCATTTCCTGGCACCCCACACCAGTGAGGGCTTAACAAATGACATGCCATTTCATGATAGGGACAGACACATCTTATCTATAATTCAGAGCCACTCTGGACTAGCCACATTCAAAGGTGAAGAAACAAGTGCCCTTAGTGTAGAGTCAGGAGGCTGAGCTTCAGTCTTAGCCCTCATATTAACCAATTATGTGACTGTAGTCATTTACTCTTTGGAAGCCTTAATTTTCTTATCTGTACAGAGGGAACAATAACTGCCTTCCAGGGCTACTTAAAAAATAAATAAAAATTAAATAAAAATATAAAAAAATTCTAAAAGCAACTGTTTGCTGGAATAATTGACAGACTGATGGCCAGCAATTCTAAATTCACTTTCCTCTCAAATAAATGATTTGAACAATGCCAGGTATAATAAAAGTATTGTCTCAGCAGAAAACAAATGGGGCTTATAGAGGCTGTAGATTTAAACATTGATGATGCTTATGAATACTAAAGAAATAATTTGATTCTTTTATTAAAAGATTTATGTATGTATGTATTTATTTATTTATTTATTTATTTATTTATTTAATAGAGGGAGCACACACAAGAAGAGGGACATAGGGAAAGAGAATCCTCAAGCAGACTCCCTGCTGAGTGCAAAGCCTGAGGTGGGGCTTTGCATGACATGAGCCAAAATCAAGAGTAGAATTCTCAGCCAACTGACCCACCCAGGTACCCCAAAATAATTTGATTCTTACACATTTACTGGGATGTGATGTCTGAGGTCTTAGTAGTTACTGCAAAGCCTGCAAATCATCAGATACAATAAATATGGTGATGAAGATTGTTGTGTTTATGTTCTGCCCATCTCCAAGAATTATTAAAGGAAGTGAATGAGCATTTTATTTGGGAACTTTTTAAAAAGATTTTATTTATTCGTTCATCACACACACACACACACACACACACAGAGGCAGAGACATAGGCAGGGGGAGAAGCAGGCTCCCCACAGGGAGCCCAGTGCAGGACTCTATCCCAGGACCCCGGGATCATGACCCAGCCAAAGGCAGACGCTCAACCACTAAGCCACCCAGGCATCCATATTTGGGGACTTTAGACAATATATAATATATTCCATTTACAATGGCTGCATAATAAATTACCCCAAAACTTTGAGGCTTCAAATAGCAATTATCATTTATTATCTCTTATGGTTTCTGTGCTTCAGTTATTACTTTGGCTAGATAGTTCTGGCTGTGTCTCTCATGAGGACTTGGGCTGATGGCAGGTAAGGCTTCGATCTTCTGAAGGCTTCACTGGAGTTAGAGACTCCACTTTCCTGCTGATTCACTCATGACTAGCAAGTTTACATTGGCTCTGGGTGGGAGGCCTCAGTTTCTCTCCATACTAGTCTCTCCACAGGGCCAGCTGAAGCCCAGGACACTCCGTATACATGTCCTCACAGCAAGGTACCTGCATTGCTGAGAGCAGGGGTGGCAAACTCTTTCTGAAAGGATTAGATAGTAAATATTTTAAGCCTTGTGGACCACCTCCAGTCTCTCTGTCACATATTCTTCTTCTTTAAAAACAGCAACAACAACAACATATTTTAAAAATAGGAAAACCAACCTTAGCCCACAGACAAAATAATCTGCAGGCTGGATTTTGCCCATTAACCCAAATTCCAGTCCTTCTCCTAGAGTAAGCAACCCAAGAGACCAAGATGGAACCTGCCATATCTTTAAAGTCCTAGCCTGCCAAGTGGCGCACTATCCCCTCCATTGTATTCTAGGTCAATTAGGGATGATTCATTCCAGGAAAGGACTACCCAAGGGTTTGAGGGCTAAGCCAGAGGTAGGGATCATCAGAGGATATTCTGGTGGCTGACTGCTACACAATGCCTTTAAAAATAATATGTCTGAGGAGCATACTAATTGATTAACATGATAGACCACACAGAATTGTCCTTGCCATAAAATATAAAATATTCTGCTCCTAATTGCTTGGTGTTCTTCTAAATTATTCCCTGAAAGGTCTAGAAAATATAAAAGAATATAAACAACTATATTGTGAGTAGAGACTATCTTTTTTATCTTCAAAATCTCACAACTCCTAACAAAATTATTGTGACATAGTGGGTATTAAGTAAAGGTTTGTTGAGTTAAATAGATATAAATATTTATATATTTATAAAATTTATAATTATAATTGTATATATAAATTTGTAATTACGTTTAAAATTTTAAAGTAAACTTATAATTAAAATTTATAATTATTTATTGCATGTTATATATAATATTTATATTTAAAAGTGTATATAAATAGATAGTATACTCTATATATAGTAGTGTCTATAAAGCCTCAAAATAGGCCTTCTTTTTTTAATTGATCTGCTTATTTGGCATTCTGTAAGTCAAATATAAAAGATTTTTTAATTATTTATTTTTCAGCCAGTTGTATTGATTTTATATAGACATAGTATGTATTTACTGAGAAAAAAGAAAAGTATACTTTTCATAAGCATAAGTAGTAAGATGTTTATAGAAATACCTCACTGTCAAGGATATAACAATCACTCAATCTTTTTCTTTGTAAATATCCACTTGTCTTTTTGGCAAATACCTTTGAGTGATGTTTTCAAAGATAGTGTCTCAATACCCACGTGTGAGCAAGTATGCAGAGGACTTGATGGAACTTGTCAAGAACTACTGGCTTCAGCTTGTTTTTTTGGTAATTTTTCAATCTCTCTACATGATTTTGCTGTCACAGTCTTTGACAATGACCTCCTGAAATTAGGTAAGATAAAGCCACCTTGGGACGCCTGGGTGGCTCAGTGGTTAAGCGCCTGCCTTCAGCTCAGGGCATGATCCTGGAGTCCCAGGATGGAGTCCCACATCAGGCTCCCTGTATAGAGCCTGCTTCTCCCTCTTCTTATGTCTGTGCCTCTCTGTCTCTGTGTCTCTCATGAATAAATACATAAAATCTTAAAAAAAAAAAAAAAGCCACCTTCTTAGACTCCACACTGGTTAAATTGCAGGTTCAACTTTGAGCACCAGATTATTGACTTCTACTCCCCACTCACTCCACACCATGACCTATAAAAAGCCTGTGGGTGCCATGAAGAGGCCTATGTAGATTGTGGGGTGTCTTCACTCCTGCTTTTCTTGTCTTTAACTGAAGGTAGCATTCCCCTCAACACCTAAAAGTATTTCGGTCTTTGAACTTCTCCAGTAAAAAGTAAAATACACTCATGCTAATGAATCACAGATTTTAACAAATGTTCCAAAAGTTCCCTTGAATTGTGCAAGTCTTTGTTTTCCATTCCTGGGAAGTGTGTTTCTAAATGTGGGTCCCTGAGAAGGTCTTCCTATGCATTGTACATATCCCAAGAGGCGTAAGGAAAAGATCAAGGATTTGACTGTACAGAAATGTGAAAAGCTGCTCTAAACACATACTGGAGCCAAGGATGAATTAGACAAGGAGCTAATGCCCACATTGCATAAAAAGGGGGCTCCGGGGACCTACTCAGGAAGAATGTCCATAATCAGTTGTTAGATGGGACAAGCAAAGTTCTAAGGTGGTTGCATGAATGTGCATAGTAAAATCGCAATCAAGGGGTACCTGGGTGGCTTAGTTGGTTAAAGGTCTGCCTTGGGCTCAGGTCATGATTGAAGAGTCCTGGGATCGAGCCCCACATCAGGCTCACTGCTCAGTGGGGAGTCTGCTTCTCCTTCTCGCTCTGCCCCTCTCCCTTGCTCATGCTCATTCTCTCTTTCAAATAAATAAATAAAATCTTAAAAAAAAAAGAAAAGAAAAATTGCAGTCAATATACAGTGGCTATCTCTAGAAAGTAGGACTGGATGGGGCTAAGTGAAGAGTGGACACTATCATTTTTTACTTTATAAACCTCTACATTATTTGGATTTTTTTAAAGCGAGTACATATTACTTTTGTAATTCAAAACAGTTATAATATGCTAACAATAGCTAAGTTTAGTACAGCACTCTAGACTGTGCTAAGGGCATTAATGACATGGATTTTTTCATATAGTCTTTGGAACAAAGCTGTGAGTAAGGTACTATTTTTATGTCTGTTTTTCACAGATGAGAAAACAGAGACACACAGAATGCAGGTAACCTGTGATAGAGCTCATAAATGGCTGGCTAAGATGATATTGAAATATATATAAACTGCAAAGAATATGATTATCCTAAAAGGAATCAGTGGCACTATTCCTAGCTCCCGAAAATAATTTAAAAATAATTTATAATTTAGAAAATGACTTAAATTTTAATTTTAAAAGGTGAATTGGAGCACATGGAGCTCATGATTCTTCTTCTTCTTCTTTAAAGACTTCATTTATTTATTTGAGAGAGAGAGCACAAGCAGGAGGGAGGAGCGGAGGGAGAAGGAGAAGCAGGCACCCCGCTGAGCAGGGAGCCCAAAGCAGGGCTCCATCCCAGGACCCCAGGATCATGACCTGAGCCAAAGGCAGATGCTTAACCGGCTGAGCCACCCAGGTGCCCCACGTAAATTATTTTAAAAAACATTATTACAGTAGAGCAGACATAGCCTCATGCTGGGTATCTGTGACATAAGTCCTTTGTGTGCTTTAGAAATATCCCTTGTGTGTACTATAAAAACCCCATGTCAGAGAGCCTTGTTGCTAAACTGGCTTGTGTAATGGCCAAGAGGGAAAATCACTTAGCAAAAGAGCATAAACAAGGAGAAATGTGTAATTACAAAGCTCAGATGCTCCAAACTGATTGATGTAGAAAATAAAAATGTGAAGACATCCTGTTCAATGGGCTTATTATCTTAAATTGGCTACCTCCTTTGTTGTGGATAGCCAGACAGACTCGTTGAGAGAGGCTGAGTGCTCACTTCACGTCTGTAGTGACACTCCAAGAGTCAGCACTTTTAGCTCCTGGGGTTCCTAATGTTCCTGTTCTATAAAAAGGAGGCAATAGCTGAGTGAAGTAAGTCAGTCGGAGAAGGACAAACATTATATGTTCTCATTCATTTGGGGAATATAAATAATAGTGAAAGGGAATATAAGGGAAGGGAGATGAAATGTGTGGGAAATATCAGAAAGGGAGACAGAACGTAAAGACTGCTAACTCTGGGAAACGAACTAGGGGTGGTAGAAGGGGAGGAGGGCAGGGGGTGGGAGTGATTGGGTGACGGGCACTGGGGGTTATTCTGTATGTTGGTAAATTGAACACCAATAAAAAATAAATAAAAAAAAAAGGAGGCAATAAAATCTATCTCCCCTCAGTACATGAAGGCAATGTGTGAAGCCTACTCTCCCTTTGCTATCAAAGTGATGAGAAAAGCATTTACCTACTGTTTTTACTGATAATATCAAGTTATAAATACCCATTATCAGTTGGTCCGTGGAGTGGACTGAAATCCACTAGCCTCTGAGAATGACAATGAGTTGGATGTTTCTGAAGTTCCAAAGGGCAGAGCCAAAGTCTCAAGAGGGCAAAGTAGGAGGCTACTTAGTCTTTGAACAGCACAGGGTAGAACCTCCTGTCCCCAAAACATCTTTGATCACGTTAGGTACTTGAAGTCCCACTGTTACAAATTAATTCCTTTGAATTGTTAGAGTCGTTCTTCAGGATGAAAATATCTTCATATCAGCTTTCCACATAGGCAGTTAGTTCAAAGTTGGGTCATTGGAAGTAACCCCTGGAAAGCCCATCAGTCCTCGAGTTAGGAGGTATGAGGAGCCTGCCCAGGAGAAAGACACAAAAAGATGTTAAAATAAATAAACTGCAAAGAACTCGATGATTCTAAAAGGAATCAGAGTTACTATTCCCAGCTTTTGGACCAACCCCAAGACTCCAAGAGCTCTAGTCTTTCCCAGGTCAATATGTCCCACATAAACAAAGCCTGGCTGGTCATCTACTCTCCAACTGCACAAATACGTCAAACTTTGGCTGGGTTCCCTCTGACGTCACCTCCCTCTCTCTCCACCTGGGAACAGCAATTTTCCAGCAAGTAGCTGGACTTTGTGCTTGGTGACAAACTGGTATTCTTTCCCTCTTCTGCTTTGAGGCCCTACAGACACAGAGCTGGACTCTGGCAGTGCCTAGATGTTAACGTGTCTTTCCAAGCAGGACACCTGACCTGCAGGAGATTGGCTTGTTTGTTTTTGCTTTTAAATGTTTTTACTGTCATCACAGATTTTCCTAATCCTTTCCATGGAGAATGAGTCCATATTCTGCTCTGATTAAGGATCTCAAGGTCCTAAACAGGAATACCACACCCCCTCAGCAAAAGAAACTCACTCCAGTCACATTCTTTCTCTTAGTGTATAAACTACCATCCCCTGAGCACCAGCGACACTAAACTAAGGGTCAGGGGCACCTGGGTGGCTTAGTGGTTGAGCATCTACCTTAGGTTCAGGTGGTGATCCCAGGGTCCTGGGATGGAGTCCCACATCGTGCACCCCGTGGGGAACCTGCCTCTCCCTCTGCCTATGTCTCTGCCTCTCTCTGTGTCTCTCATGAATAAATAAATAAATTTTTTTTTAAATTTTTATTTATTTATGATAGTCACAGAGAGAGAGAGAGGCAGAGACACAGGCAGAAGGAGAAGCAGGCTCCATGCACCGGGAGCCCGACGTGGGATTCGATCCCGGGTCTCCAGGATCGCGCCCTGGGCCAAAGGCAGGCGCTAAACCGCTGCGCCACCCAGGGATCCCTCTCATGAATAAATAAATAGATAAAATCTTTAAAAAAATAAAAATAAGCTTTGGTCAGTCCCACCAGCCCTGGCTATGAAGAGGTTTTCATGACTGAAAACTATTAATGTATATTTAATTTGCAGACTGAATGGAACTGGAGTGAGGGAAGGAGAGGAAGCGGCAGGCAAGGAAGAAGAAACTAACAAAAGACCAATGTTGACATGTCTGTGGCACCTCCAGTCAGTCAGGAGACAGATACACCCCCTGTACCAACCCCTTCAGAGAACCATCTCAAAGATTAACAACATTAGGAAGCGTTAGGACTTTGAGCCATGAGCAAGGGTTGACTCATTCAATCACATAACAAAATGCAGTGAGAGCAAGCTCTGAATTAAGGTGGTAAGATAAACTTAACTCCTAAACCTCTCCTAGTACCTATCCCTAATGTTTCTCTCAGAACCTTTGGGATTTTTCTGCTCTCTCCATGTCTGACATTGTTCACCTATGTTTCCTGACAAACTTAATGAGTTGGTCATAATGGTTTTTTTTTTTTTTAAGATTTTATTTACTTATTCATGAGAGACACAGAGAGAGAGGCAGAGACATAGGCAGAGGGAGAAGCAGGCTTCCTGTGGGAGTCCCGATACGGGACTCGATCCCAGGACCCCGGGATCATGACCTGAGCCAAAGGCAGACACACAACCACTGAGCTACCCAGGTGTTCCAGTCAATACTATTTTTAATATAAATTCAACTGTTTCTTGCTGACCATCCCTACATTTCCTCCCACTTCCTGGATTTGTAGGGAAAAAGTTCCCAGGATGATAGAGTCAAATTAGAAGGAACTCCTTCACCCCAAGAGGACAATAAAGAGTCAAATAACTCCACTCTCAAGGACTGCCAGGGAAAAGTCCCTCGTGGGGCACAATGGTCTTTTGTAAGTTCGCCCTCACCACCTACACTCACTCAACAGTCTCTGGTCAGTGCCGGTTCCTTCCCTCCACCAAGATTATTTTACATTTTCTTCCTTTCCCTCTCAGCTGCTACCTTGCTTCCTAATGCTATTAAACACCCAACCCAAATCAGACCCTCTTTCTGTCCATTTAACACAGAAGTTGCTGATAGTCCCTTGGTGTTTTTCTATGCCCTATCATCTGTCCTGGCCTGTTCACGGGACACTTACACTATTGATCTCTGCTCCTTCCCTTCCTTCCCCCTCCTTCCCTTTCCCCTCCCTTCTCTACCCAGTTGTTCCCTCTCTACTAGTTCTCCATATCTATATCTATATATCCATTCCTTTACCTGTAGCATGCATAATATATATTATAAATGCCCCAAATGTTTCCTCTAAGTTTGTCATTTGTCTTTTAACTTTGTACAATGGTTTTTTGTTTGCTTCCTTATTGTGTTTTTTTTGTGGGGGTTGGGGGGGCAAGCAAAGGTTTCTAAATAATAACATTTGTCAATCTTTTCTTTTACTGCATCTGGATTTTGAGTTAAAAATACCTTTCCCTTACTAACTACTAAAATACATACATACATACATACATACATACATACATATGTAAAAGGCCTGGCTGGCTGGCTCAGTCAGAAGAGCATGCAACTCTTGATCTCAGGATTGTGAGTTCATGCTCCACATTTGGTGTAGAGGTTACAAAAAAAAATAAAAATAAAAAAAACCCTACCGAAAACAAAAACTTTTCCCCACCCTCTAGGTATCAAGGAATTCATATGTGCTTTCTTCCAGAATTATTTGCATCCAATTTTAGAATTTCCAAATGGCTGTTTTGTTCCCTTAGCAGCTTTTGACATTGTCGAACACTCCTTGCAATGCTATTCTGATTGGCCTGCAAGTCTCAACCATTTCCTGCTTTACCTCCCTCTACCTTAGCCAGTCTGACCCTGTTTCCTATGCAGGGTCCTGCTGCCCTACCTGGCCACCCAGGCCTGTGGTTCTCCCACTCACTGCCCCCCGCCCGCCCCTGCATACACCACCTAGGTGCTGAGTGGTCTCATTCCTGCCTGCAGCTTCCATTCAAACCAATCCATAGGTAAACCCACCCCTCTCTGCACCCCCCGCCCCCAGTTCCAACTTCTAAGTGAATCTAGATGACATTTTCACTTGGATATTTCAAAGGCATCTTAAAGTCAGCATGTTCAAAACTGGACTCAAGAAAGACCCATTTCATGTTACCCTCATCCCCAAATCTTATTTGTTTTCTTCCCATCTCACTAAATAATATCATCATCCATCAGGTGAAGAAACCCAAAAACCCAAGTGTCCTTCCTGCCACCTCTTCTCCCACATCCCAGATTCAAACAAGTACTAAGTCCTCTTGATGACTTCTCCTATTTCTCCTCACAACACACCTCATCCAGGCTATTCTCAACTCACAGCTGCATTCCTACCGTAGCCACCAAACTGGTCTCCCTGCTTCCTATTCTTCCTCATCCCTATATTCAGAGGGATCGATTTGAAATCAAGCCACTTCACTTGCCTCCTGTTGCTCTTAAAATAAGCCAAAGTTGTAATGTCTCCTCAAGACCTCCATGGTCTGGTATTTACTTATCTCTCCCATCCAGCTCCCTATACCATGCTCCCTTTGCTAGGCTCCCGTTCCACCTCTTCTCCCCAGCCCAGCCCCTGCCACGCTGTTTTTAACAAAGACCAACACTCTCATTATATCTTCTCTGGGCCCCATGTATCTCCCCTCAGAAATGTTGTCATCACAGTTAGCATTTAATGTTTACATGGGAGATTTATTTTTACTATCCATGAGGACAAGACCACATCAATCATTTGTTTCAATTTTATCCCAACATCTACCTCTGGGGCTGACAATGGTAAACAGATGAATAAACTTAAGTCAACCTCTATTTCTTCCATGGTCCTTGTTTCAAACTTTTAAATAAATAAGATTTTGTTTTTCAAGAAGAGGGCTTTTTAAAATTTTATTTATTTATTCATGAAAGACACAGAGAGAGAGGCAGAGACATAGACAGAGGGAGAAGCAGGCTCCTCGCAGGGAGCCCGATGTGGGTCTCAATCCCAGGACCGGGATCACGCCCTGAGCCAAAGGCAGATACTCAACTGCTGAGCCACCCAGGCATCCCTCAAGAAGAGGTTTTTATGAAACATGGGTTGATGGCTTAGGGTGGAGTCTGATACTATGACCAGAATAGTGGGGATCAGGAAACCCTAGTTCTAATTCCAGTCTTATAAACTGCAGCAGTAAATGCAAAAGAGTTAAATATTGCATACCTCCCCAAAACATGTTGAATATGACTGCCTCGCTTCTATTTTCATTATGTCAGTTGCTTTCATATTCTTCTCTTCCACTGAATTATCAGGTTCTTGATGGAATACTCCATATCTTACTGATTTTTGTGTCTCCACAGTGTCCATCACTTCAAAGCACACAGAAAGTGATCAGTTGAATAAATGAATTAACTAATCTGTAATATACGATGGCATGATTTTTTTCTTTTTTTATTGTTTTATTTAAATTCAATTAATTAGGGACACCTGGGTGGCTCAGTGGTTGAGTGTCTGCCTTTGGCTCAGGGTGTGATCCCAGGTCCAGGAATCGAGTCCTACATGGGGCTCCCTGCAGGGAGTCTGCTTCTCCCTTTGCCTATGTCTCTGTCTCTCTCTCTGTGTCTCTCATGAATAGATAAATAAAATCTTTAAAAATAAATTAATTAATTTGGTTAATTAGCATATAGTAAGTATATCATTAGTTTCAGATGTAGATTTCAGTTATTCATCAGTTGCATACTACACACAATGTTCATTACATCACCTGCCCTCTTTATTGATGGCATGATTTTCAATAGCACAATGAAAATAATACAATACTAAAAATAGCCGAGGAAGAATTGAGGGTATTTCCACTTCAATTTAATCAGAAGTAAAATATAAACAGAAGTGTCCCAAATATGATAAGCCTTTGGCCAGAGATTTGAATAAGCAGGGCTGATGCCAGGTCAAACCATGACGTAGGTGTTCAAAAAGATCTTACAGGAAGCATAAACAGGAAGTTGAGGAATACATTGGCATCTGGAATTGACAGACTATCAATGTAGGTGAGGGTCTCCAAGAGAGTAGTAAATATAGAAGTTTAGAATTAGCTTCACTTATATAAAACAGAAAATTGACTTAAACATAATAGAATATTTTTCTTCATGTAAATGACTTCCGGTGGTAGCTGGTCCAGTGCTGATATATTGGCTCCATGATCATTGGTACCAGTATCCCTTCTACCTTGTTGCTTTGCCATTTAAATATGTGACTTCTCTCTCATAATCCAAAATAGTTGCTCAGGTTCAAGCCATTGTATATGCATTGCAGCCAGGAAGGAACAGGAAGAGAGAAAGATAGCGAGTTAAGGACCCTTGTTGGCACTCTTATTCCACTGGTCAGTATTTAGTCACGTGGCCACATCTACCTGCAAGAAAAGCTTGGAAATACAATCTTTTTTTTTTTTTTTTTTTTTTTAGATTTTATTTTTAAATAACCTCCATACCCAATGCAGGGCTCAAACTCAAAACCCTGAGATTAAGAGCCACATTACCGAATGAGCTAGCCAAGTCCCCAGAAATGTAGTCTTTGATGAGGAGAGCCATGTGCCCAGTTAAACCTAATAATCAGAAGAATTAAAAGAAGAGTTTGTGTTGTAGGGAATGAAGTTAGGAGGAAATCCATGGATTGAACCAGTATTTACATTTCTAGTTCCTACACACAGACTGCCAAGGCTACACGCCTTGCATAATAGTGGCCAGCTGAGTGATCAAGCCTCAGGTGGATCTGGCATCTGGGTGAATCCAGTGCTGGTGCCTGGTCAGCTCCCTCCTCCCCATAAGTAGAGGCTGTTCCAGAGCTTCCCCACTCTTCTATAGCCTCTCTGATCTCTGACAACCCAGAGGAAATGCATGCTGTCAAACATGTGACTCAGTTTCCCATCCCCAAATCTACAACCTATCTCTCTCATTCACCACAATTGCCTACCTTCTAGTTGTGTGTTTGTTTTCTTTCATTCTCTGTTTTGTGGCACCTTTTCTCCTTAGTAAGATAAATCTTGCCTCTCTGGAAACAAGCCCCAGTGGATATTATGGCTTTTCTTTCTATCTTCCCTGTCCCAACACTTTGTAAACATTTTCAAGCCTCCCCTATCTTGAAAGACAAAAGCAAGGTTCAGGCATCCTTTGCCTGTGTGTTTCCATCAAGCTACCTCCCCCTTCTCTATTTGCCTACATAGCCCAAACTCCCAGGATAAACAGTTTACTTCCCACCTGACACTCTTCAATTCATTGTAATCCTCTTGCAGCCTGACCTCTGGCCCCTACTGTCTCTTGAAACTGCTCTGGTCAAGATCTCTGATGACCTACTAATTGTCAAATCCAATGTTCTCTTTTCAGGTTTCATCTTTCCTAACACTTCCTTGGTCCATGGCACTGTTGATACTTTACTTCTTCTAGAAATTCCTCTTACAGCCTCTTATGAGCTATATGCCCATTTCTTTTCCATTTTTCTTTCAGTCTCTCACTGGTGCTCCTAAGATTGCCCCAAGGCTACCTCATCCCTTTTCAGCATTTCAAATATGTGCTCCGTATGAGCTTGATAACTCCCACATCTCTAACTCCAGCTTCAGATCAAAAAGTTCAGCTTCTGGGACATTTTCAAGGATATTGATTTGCTTACATTTCTGGGAGGAACATTTGGGCTGGACTCAGCTAGGCAGTTTAATTGATCTCAGTAGAGTTCAGTCATGCAGCTGCAGTCATCTTGTAATTCATCTTGGCCTCCATGGTCTAAAATGGGCTCACTCATGTATCTGGTGGTTGGTGCTGGCTCCTGTCTGGGGTACTTCAGTTCTCCCGTATCGAGCTCACCAGGCTTACATAACCACCTCATTGTCTCAGTGTTCCAACTCTGGCTGAAGGAGAGCAAGCCTCCGTGTGCAAGGGCTTTTTAGGGCTCTGCTTATATTACCCTTGCTAATGCCTCATTCGCCAAAGCAAGTCACACAGCAAAGCCCCAATGCAAAGGGTGGAAAAATAAATTCTACTTCTTGATAGTAGAAGTAGCAGTCTCACAGCAGAGGGTTATATATACAACAGTAGATGAAATTATTACAGTAGACAATCTACCATAATGTTCTTCCCATTCCAAACTTGTTTCTTCCTGTGTCTTTCCCATCCTAAGAAATAGTGCCAGTGTTTCCCTATTAGCTCAAGCTGGAGCAAGTCTAGTTTACTCCTTCCTCCCTTGTGGATGCTATAGATTGGAGGGCTTAACACCAATTTCTAATCTATTTCTCCACCATGGAGATGCCAATGATAAACACTTTCTCACATTACTTTGTAACTATAAGTGGTCATATGATGTGGTTCTGGTCAATAAGTAGAAGTCTGTGAGTGATTTTACAAAAAATTTGCTTTTTTATTGAAAGGAACAGACCCTACGGGCCTGAGTAACTCTGTGGGTTAAGTGTCGGACTCTTGATCTCAGCTCAGGTCTTGATCTCAGGGTTGTGAGTTCAAGCCCCACATTGGACTTTATGCTGGGTGTGGAGCCTACTTAAAAAAGAACAAAAGTTAGAAAAAAAGAGAGAGAAAAGGAAGGAAGGAAGGAATAGATCCTCTCTTTCTTATTTTGTCCTTCCATCACTGAACACAAACAAGGCATCTGGAGCTGCAGTGGTTACCATGTGACCATGTGGGGACAAGTATTAAGAAAAGGCCAAGAGAATCAGAAACCAGCCTTGATATTGTTTAATCATGAAACAAAGGCAGCAGTTGCCTGCATCTAAGACTTCTTGCTATGGGGAAAAATAAATTTATCTCTGTTCAAGCCACTCTAAATTGGGATTACCCCGATGTTTATAGCAGCAATGACCACAATAGCCAAACTATGAAAAGAGCTATCCATCAACAGATGAATGAATAAAGACGATGTGAGTATGTATATATATATGTATACACACACACACACACACAATGGACAATGGAATTCTACTGAGCCATCAAAAAATGAAATCTTGCCATTTGCAATGATGTAGATGGAACTAGAGGATATTATGCTAAGTGAAATAAGTCAGAGAAAGACAATTATCACATGATCTCACTCGTATGTGGAATTTAAGAAACAAAACAGAGGATCATAAGGGAAGAGAGGGAAAAATAAAACAAGATGAAATCAGAGAGGGAAACAAGCCATAAGAGAATCTTAACCATAGGAAATAACCAAGGGTTGCTGGAGGGGAGGAGGGTGAGGGAAAGGGGTAACTGGGTGATGGACATTAAGGAGGGCACGTGATGTAATGAGCCCTGGGTGTTATATAAGACTGATGAATCACTGATATCTACCTCTGAAACTAGTAATACAGTATATGTTAATTAATTGAATTTAAATTTTAAAAAAGAATTTTAAAATAAATAAATACATAAATAAATAGGAATTTCATTTTTTTGGTTACTTCTGGTCAAAAGAATTCCTGGCACACCTTCATCCCCTAATCCAATCAGTCATCACATCCCGTACCCTCTTTCTTCTGAGGTTTTCCCACGTGTACTTCCTTCATTCTATCTCTGCTGCCTCTGCCTTCATTCACACCCCCGTGGAGCTACCTTGACAACCTTCAATCTGGTTTCCCGCTAATCTTTTCTCCAACAAAATCCTGCTTATTGTCCAACTTGGCTCACTCAGGGCCAAGAGATTTCCAATTTCCTGTCATGTGAAGTCTTACTTACTTAGAATAGCCCCGAGTGCTTTTCTCAATTTAGCCCCTACACATCTCTCCATGATTCAGCAGGTCGAGGGTGGGACCTGGGAATTTATATTAACAACCTCTCCTATGATGATGCTCCCAATAGTGGGTAAACCAGTTTTTGAGTAGCATTGGTACAGAGTTCTTTTCCTTCAGAGTATTTGTCTTCACTTGTAATGATAGATTCCTTAATTCAGCAGTTCTCAAACATTAGTGCGCGTCAAAGTCCCCTGGAGGGCCTGTTAAATAAAGCACAGAACACTGCCTTTTACCACCAGAGTTTCTGATTTATCAGGATTAGGGTAGGGCCTAAGAATTTGCATCTCTAATGAGTTCCCATTTAATGCCATTGATGCTGCCTCTCAGGGACCATACTCTGAGAACCAATGTCTTAGTACAGGGTTTATCAACTAAGGCTCTATTGACATCTTGGATCAGATAATTCTTTACCATGGAGAGGTCGTTCTGTGCATTAGCACAGATGTTCAGCAGCATCTCTGGCCTCTACTCAATAGATGCCCGGAGCAACTCCTCCAGTTGTGATAAAAAATGTTTCTAGAAATTCTCAGATGGCCCCTAGTTGGGAACCACTACCTTGGAGTGACAATTTGATCTCCATCCTTTTCCTTAATCTCTATGTTTCATAAAACCAGGAGTCTATTTGTTTATATTCCCAATGCGTAGTATAGCCACTCAACAGATATTTGTTCAATAAACGAATCTAATTCCAACAGAGCTTAAGGTCCTTTAATGCTTCCTTCTCCAATCCTTTTCTGGTATCTCTGAACAGCAAAGTAATGGTGATGTTTCCATTCTTTTATCTGCACTTTTATAGTACATCTGTGCCGTAGCAGTGACATTCTGGAAATAATATCTTAACCGAAAGAACAACTCAATAATGAGAATTTATGAATTTTGCCAGGAGGGTAGGAAGAGGATACTTTTGGTCAGGGTACTGCTGCTCCCCAGTAGCAGCATTATAGGGGCAGCTGCCTATGCCAACCACACATTCGAGTGGCCCAGTAGTAAACACAGGAGGCTGGGGATTCAGAACTCTGACAGGCAGTAAGGAGGAGCTGGGGAGCTTGACATGGTCTGTTCTTGCTCAAGCTTATTTGACTTTCTCTGACTTCCTCCTACTGCCACCTATCTCTACATCTGGGTGGCTTGGTGAGCTCGTGCTGCTCCAGCTAGGTCATTAGGGCATAAATTGTTCCATTCTGGGTTGCCTTAGACCACAAACACTTTCCTGTATGTGCCAACCAGGTCTTTAGGCCAGATTTATGAATGCCGGAGGGTAGTAGAAGAATTGTTTATTCACCTGTGGGGAAATTAGCAATCATTGTGCTTTCAAATCTTCAAGAAGGAAATTCTCACAGGGAATGTAGTGGAGCAGAACTTTCTGACTCACTGAGAGTGTGAGTGTAATTTTAAGATGATTTTCTGGCTTAATTGATTCTTTGATGGCATGTTATAGAAGTTATTTGAGAGGCAATGGAGAATTTATACCTAGATTGTACTTAATTTGGCATACTTCACAGAGCAAGAGCTGGGTGTAGGAGAACTTTAGGACAAGAGGGAGCCTGGAACAAGAAGCCATGTCTCTTCTCTGAGCCATTTTCCTCTTCTCTCTCCCTCTCTTTCTCTCTCTCTTTCTGTCTCCCATGCCTCTTTGTACCACCCCCCCTGCCCTGTCTTGCAGACTGGCTTTCTCTGCTTCTCTTACCCTTTGGTACACTTGAAAGGCTCCTGAGTTCATAAGTGAGAGCCGCAGCCTCCTGCAGACACTGACCAATATCCTCTCTATTCTAGTATAAGATTCCAGGGAAAGAGAATTTGATGGGTGCAGCTTGGGTCCAGCCAGCTGTGGGAAATATAAGCAAGATTGCCAGGGGTCCATCCTGAAGGAGGAGGTAGTTCCCAGATATCATGCTGTCTTAGATTGTATCTCCAAAAGCAGACTCTGAATCAAGGATTTGAGTACTACTCTATTTAGGAGGATATTGGAAGAACATATACTTCCACCTCACCCTTCTTACTCCCTTTGGCTACCTGCTGGAAATCTCTGCCAAAGTCTCAAGCCAGAAGGCAGGGAAGGCCAGAAAGTCTATTGAATTGGACCATGTTAAGCCAGCCTTCCAGGGCACAGAGCAGGGTGGAGAAGGCAACCAAGTTAAATCTGAAGAGGCAAATGGAGACATGATTTGGATGATTCTCAAAAGAATTGTGTTATTTCTATACCCTAACACAGATATGAAAAAGTAAAAAATTCCATTCTTTAGTCATAAGTAATTGTAGCATGTAGCCATGTCTAATTTCATAGTATTACTCGTGAGATTTGAATAGTCTGTTGACACTTGACATTTCTCATTGTTTCATACAACCTAGGGTTGGAAGTGTCGATAATTTTCTGGACAAATTTCAAACATATTTTCATTTACATAAATATGAACCAGGCCTGTTGTAACAAACTTAATCAGTTCAAGTGTCAAATATAATGTTTATGTTATGCTCCACATGAGTAGTTATGTCCTAAGCAAGAAGAAAGTTAGTTGTTTTTAGAACAGTGATATCAGATTTTGTTCTTCTCCACATCTTCATGTATAGCTTTCAGAAGTCACTGTCCAGGGCTTCATTTAAACTTCATTCGTATTGATTCAAACTCAATCCATACAGATTTATAGAAACATTTCTTTACCAAGCAGCTTTAACCAAAAGCCTCATGTCATTTCTGAAACAAGCAACCACAAGAAAAATAAGTTGTTTGTATTAATTTCCTACTACTTCTGTAACAAATTACAAAAAATTTAGTGGTTTAAAACAAACACATTTATTATCTTTAAGTTTTGGATGTCAGAAATCCAACATGGATCAACAGGATTGGATTCCTTCTGAAGGTTGTAGGGAAGAATAAGTTTCCTTGCTTTTTTAGTTTCAAGAGTCTGCCTGCATTCCTTTGTGACCCCTTCCTACATCTTCAAAGCTGGCAGTTTAGCATCTTCAACTTTCTCTCTCTTTCTCTCTCTGTCTCCTTCTCTCTGTCTCCTTCTCTCTCTCTGTCCCTCTCTCTGTCTCTGTCTCTGTCTCTGTCCCTCTCTCTCTTTGACTTCTTAATCCATCATCACATCCCCCCAAAATCTGACCCTCCTGCCTCACTCTTCTAAGTACCCTTATAATTACATCAGTCCCACCCAGGTAATCCAGGATAATCTCTCCATTTCCAAATCTTTCACTTAATCACCTCTACAGAGTCCCTTTTGCCATGTAAGGTAACATACTCAGAGGTCTCATGGTTAAGGACATAGATATCTTTGAGGAACCATAATTCTGCCTACTACTGCTATTAGGATCATTCCCTTCGTACCACAATTTATAAATACCCCAATCTAATTAAGAAGGAGGATCTCTATCACTCTACACTTTTTTTTTTTTTTTTTAACTTTACACATTTTCAAGTGATGGTAAGAACCTCCTGGTGCTCAGGGGAGAATC
Source organism: Canis lupus dingo (assembly GCF_003254725.2). Taxonomy (NCBI): domain Eukaryota; kingdom Metazoa; phylum Chordata; class Mammalia; order Carnivora; family Canidae; genus Canis; species Canis lupus. The sequence continues at coordinate 16,203,345 of NC_064266.1, forward strand.
TCAAGTATACAGCAGAAATTTATAATACAGAACTGCAATGGAGTGGAAAAGCATTCTCTCCCAGCAATTCACCAGAAGTATGTGCCTTTGGGGAGTTGAAGCTGAACTTGGGATAACACTGGGTGCCAGAGAAAGCAGAAGAAGAAAAATATGGAGGAGAAATTGGGGCAGAGAAACTTCTTTGGCCTAGATGCAGAGTGTCTGCTTTGAGACTTCGAAACACAAAATTTGGTTCTGGAAGGGAAGAAAGGATGTTAGGCATAAGCACCACATTAAACCCAAGGTTTCATTTATTAGCTTGTGGCTGATTCTTCAGAAAGATGTCTTGATTCATTGATACTTGACTTTACCAAGTTTGGCTTTTTTCCAGCTTCTCCCAGAGGGTGCTGTTGATCTGATGGAGCATTTTCTCCCACTCACTCTAACCCTCTTTGTTTAGTTTTAGCATATTCTCAGATTTCAAGGAGGACTCGTTATTATCAAAGTTTGTATATTTACCAATTATTCCCATTTTCTCTATCTTGGTCTGTGTTATTTTTCCCCCTCAGTGGTCTACAGAAAAAAAAGATACTAAATAATTATTTTCAAGCTAAGAGAGATTCAAGGGTTAGAGATATTTTTGTCCTCCACACTACAATATAAGAAAAGTTAAAATATATTTTATGCCCAGCGTGGCACCTTGTATTTACCAAAGATGGCCACAACATTTCCCTTCCCTCTCTTCTTAACTGATACTCAGTATAACTGACATAGAAAGATGTAGCCTATAGTCCCTCCCCTTTAATCTGGGTGGGTTTATGACTATTGTGGAATTGACACTGTGTGACTTCCAAGGCTTGATCATAAATGATGGCACAGGTTCACTCACATTGTCTTGGGATGCTCACTCTTAGAACCCAGCCACCTTGCTGTGAGGAAGCTCAAACAGAGACATAGAGAGGCCAAATGTTGACATTCCAGCCAACAGCCTAGCTGAGTTCCCAGCCAACAGCCAGCAAGGACTGCCAGACGTGTGAGTGAGCAGACCTTCAGATGATGTCAGCATCAAGTCTCAAGTCACTCCCTGCTATTTGAGATTTCCCAAATGAGGCCTCAGTTGTTGAGGAGCAGAGACAAGATGTCTTCACTGTGCCCTTTCTGAATTCCTGATAAAATAGTGGTTGTTTTATGCCAAGCTTGGCACAGCCTATGTCACACAAGAGTAACTGGAATATTTGGGTTGGTACAAATGTCAAAGGACACAGGCATTCTTGCCAGCAAACCCTATAACCTTAATAAGATGCCTGAACCTTACCATTTTTCCCTAGCTTGTTTCTGAAGAAAAACAAATGTGTCAACCGCATTAATCTAATCCAGAACTGGCCTTTTTTCTCCCTCCAATGCAATTCATCTTTTCCAAACTATTCATGTGGTCAGAACTCAGTGCTTTAGAGATTTCATGAGGCCTCATAGAAGGCAGAAACAAATTCCATTTAAAAGGATAGACCGCACCTTGTTCTTAAAATTAATTTTTATAAAATACGATCAATAAGGCAACAAAGCAGGGAGGAAACCCCTTTTCTTGAGAGGTGAAGGTGGCATGGTATTAAGGGAAGAAGGGCAGAATCAGATGACAAAGGGTGAGCATGAAGTTGCAAACGATGATATCCAATCAGGAAAAAAAAAATCCGATTTCTTAGTTATTTGTGGTTTCTTCATTCTTAGAATATTAGCAGTCCTAGATCTACTCACATGGAGCCTTTTTCAGATCTATTTTGATAGGCTCAGTCCCCCTCAAATATCTGCCCACCCTTCAGAAATTTCTGTAGACCCAGAGTTTAGAAAGTAATTGTTTCCTGATAAAGTGTTTTGTGAGATCAGCTATAAGGAGGAAGCTATTCATTATTTCACTCAGCAATTATTTGTGTTGGCTCTGTGGATAGGAGGGATAATAAGATGAAATGATGGTTAAGATGGGCATTTGGGGTGGGGCATACACATATTTTCATGAACCTAAAAATAAAGCTCATGTAATTTAATTAAGTGCTCCAATGCCAACAACAAAGAGTTTGCTTATTCCTCTGTATCCTGTGTACTTTGATTCTTTCAAAGAATGGGAAGGAGAAAATTGGCTTATTTCATGCCTCTTGAATAATTACATCAGGTACTTATTCTTTACCATCAACTATTCTTTTGAATGTCACTGCTTTCTGTGGTGAATAGCTCAAGAACGCCAAGGCTGGCTGGCATGTGTGGATTGACAGATATAGACTGTGATTTTCATAACAGTTTGTTAACACTTGACTTCACTTAAAAACACAACTTATGGAAAGAGGAGGCTAAGAAAGCATGAATGATTGAAATCTTCTGACATTCTCTAAACCTCAGTATTGACATTGACCCACTCATTCTGTGAGCCTTGCACCGCAAATGCAATTTGCAAATAGTCTCATTGCTATGTGACTGCCCTCTTCTCCTTGAGCTGCTGCAGCTGCCGTAATTTAGCAAGAAAAAGGTGATGGCCTTTCTGATGATGACTAGGGATATGAATAATATCCTCATGACACACTGACATTTCTAAGAATGCCTCAGATTGTATCTCATTCGTTCTACCCCAAGCGGGGATCAGAACTTCAGAATTATTCATCCACTTAGTCCTTGTAACAATTATTAAGGGTCAATACTAGTACAACACCCCATTTTGATAGACAAAGAAACTGAGGCACATATAGGCTGAGTAACTTGCCCAAGGTCATCATGAGTGGGAAAGGCGGGATTTGAAGTCTGAATTCTGATTCCAGAGTCCATGCTCTTAGCCATTACACAGTGATGCTATTGAGAGTTTGTAACCCTCTTTATTTAAAAAGAAAAAACAAGGAGCACCTGGGTGGCTTAGTTGGTTAAGCATCTACCTTCAGTTCAGGTCATACTCCTGGGGTCCTGGAAGTGAGCCCTGAGTTGGGCTCCCTGCTCAGCTGGAGTACCTCTGTCCCTCTGCCTGCTTGTGCTTGCTTTCTCAAATAAATAAATAAAATATTTATATATATTATAAAAAGAACTACACAACAAAAATTCTAAGAGTCCGAATTGCTGATGCTTGATGCATAATCAATTAGTCTTTGTTCTAGGCTCACCTAATGTGCTAATCAATAGTCAGAAGCAATAATTCTAATCGTTTGTAGTTAATTTTGACCCAAAGAACACTAGGACATATTGTTTTGGAGAATCCGTTCTGGGAAAGGACATGTTTATGATTAGCAGACAGCAGGATCTGGTTTGCACAACATTTTCCAGTGACACAGTCTGTTTTCAGAAGCTGCCAAGGCTTCTGAAACAAAACCTGGGGCAATGTTCACACCAGAAATATGTAGAGGGCAGGAAATGGCTAACTTCTCACGAACATCTGAGGCAAACTGGGAGGGCTTAATTGATCAGTTATATCATTCCATCATATCTCTATTCACAAAATTACATAACACCATCTTTGTGATTGTACATTTATTGCTAAGGCCAAGTGGGAGGTTCAAGATAATTATAGGGTAAATTCAGTTCATGTATATTGTCAACATTAATTGCCTTGTCTATAGCACTTCCAGTGAAAATCTTTACCTTCACCTCACCCTCACCACCCTCCTCCCTCCTACACACACACACACACACACACACACACACACACAAACAATGTCATAGATTCGGGGAAGAAAAGGCCTCAATGTTTTGCAATTTCTCCCATCAAGGGGTAGAGGGCTTGAGGGGAGGTGTGGGAGAGGGGTGCCTGCTGGCTGGCTCAGTCAGTAGAGCATGTAAATCTTGATCTCAGGATTATAAATTCAAGCACCATGCTGGGTGTAGAGATTACTTAAAAATAAATCTTTAAAAAGAGAGATAGATGGAGGTTTTGTGTGACTCAAATCTGGACTTGGCTATGTAACTTGCTTTAGCCATTAAGGTGCTGGCAAATGGGATATAAACAGAGGCTTGAAAAATACATCACATTGGGGCTTAACTCATTGCTGGGGGCTCTTATGCTGTCATGTGAACAAGCCCAGGTTAGCCTGTTAGATGATGAGTGACATGTGGCCAGTTCATCCTGTCACTCCAGCTGATCTCAAACCAAGTGCCAGACGTGTGAGTGAACTGCCTCTCCCTACTCCCCCACTCCCAACTCAAACAGCCTCTCAACCACCAGATAATTAAGTAAGGCAATCCTAGACCATCCAGCCCTAGCTCAGCAGGCAAAATGCCAATTTGACTAGAAAAATGTGAGCAGCTAAAATGATTGCTGTTTGGAGGTGGCTTATAACAAAATTGACTGACACCCATCCTTACCTTCCCACATGGCTATGTGGGACTACGTGCTTTTTCTTTCATGGTTCTCCCTTCCTCCCTCCCTTTCTTCATCAAGCCACCATTGATTGGCTTAGAAATGGTGATGGACCTAAGTTTGGCCAAATGGATTTCATCCCTGAGATTTTTCAAACAACACATATGAAAAAAGTAGTCTCTTTCCAAGAGTGTCATTTGTAAGATGTGAAACTGGGGATTTGTTCATAACTCTGTTTCCTACTAGGTAGACAATGCTAGTCCACAGTAGATAGGAATAAAACCAACAGAAAGAAGTAGAAATGAGGGATGGTGAGAAAATTCCTTGGTGGCATTTCCATACTTAAACATCATTCCTGGGGCACCTAGGTGGCTCAGTGGTTGAGTGTCTGCCTTTGGCTCAGGTCATGATCCCGGGGTCCTGAGATCAAGTCCCACATTGGGCTCTCCACAGGGAGCCTGCTTCTCCCTCTGCCTATGTCTCTGCCTTTCTGTGTCTCTCATGAATAAATAAAATCTTTAAAAAGATATAAATAAAAAAATAAATATCATTCCCAATACTCCTGCAGTTGGATAAGTTAACTCTTTCTTGAGTTTCTTTTTTCTCTTTTTTTTTTTTAAGGATGAAGTGATAGTTTGTTTTTTAAAGATTTTATTTGTTTATTCATGACAGACACAGAAAGAGGCAGAGACATAGGCAGAGGGAGAAGCAAGCTCCCTGCAAGGAGCCTGACATGGGACTTGATCCTGGACCTTGGGATCAGGCCCTGAGCCAAAGGCAGATGCTCAACCGCTGAACCACCCAGGTGTCCCATGTCTTGGTTATCTACTGCTATATAACAAGACACCCCCAAATTAGCAGCTGAAAACAATCATGATTTTATCACCACTCATGGATCTGTTGATTGACTGGGATCAACTGGGTGGTTCTTCTGCTGGTTTCATTTGAGGACTTTCATGTGGCTATAGTCAGATGGTGGTTGGGGCAGAGTCATCTGAAGGCTAAAGTCTCCGTTAGTTGGAACATCCAAAATGGCTTCTAACTTACACAACTGGCATCTCAGGCATCTCTACTTGGCCTTTATCTCCACACTATCCACAGCTTGGCCACAGGTTTTCTCTTTCCAGCAGGATAGCTAGACTAGTTACATGGTGGCTCGGGGCTGCCCAAGCATGTTCTCAAAGATTAAATTTCTTGTGACCCAGGCTTGGAAGCCACACAGCATCACTTCCACTGCACTCCATTGGTCAAGCCAGGCACAAAGTCATTCTGGTTTCCAGGAGAGGAAATTAGATTCTCACTTCTTGGTGATGAGAGAAAAGAGGTGTGACTCTTGATCAGTAGAGCATGCAACTCTTGATCTCCGGACTGTAAGTTTGAGTCCCACACTGGATGTAGAGATTGCTTAAAAATAAAAAAAGAGTGGCAAAGAAATTGCAGCCATTTCAACCTACCACAATAACTTTTGGATTTGAACAGATGTTATTTAAATTTCAGCTTCAAGGTGTGTGGTATTTGGAGATTCAAGGTATAAGAAAAACTTTTTAAAAAGTTAAAGGTCAATAAAAATAATTGCCCCTACAGCCTGGTATTTCTATGTCTATGGTTTTTATTCTAAAACTGGCACCTGCTTGAAGGTCATTCAGATTTTCTATTAAATATAACTTTCCCCAAAAGTGAGTCATTTGTATAACTGTGTATTTAATGTTGGCCTCCCTCACTAGACTACGAAGTTTGAGAAAGCAAGGGCCACATCCACTGGTACACAGTGTCTGCCCTACCCCAGGAGGAGAGGCATGATGTCTACCGTATGATGAATATCTCCTCAAATATTTCTTGAATGGATGAATGCAGTGATTCTTACCCAAAGGTGATTTTGCCCCAAGAGGACAACTGGAAAGGTCTGGAGACACTTTTGGTTGTTACAACTGGATAGAGTATTGCTACTAGCACCTTGAGGGTAGAGGCCAAAGGTACTGCTAAGCATCCTACAATGCACGTGATAGCCCCCTACACATCCCCTTCTTCCCCTGGGAGAAGGGAGATGGAAAGGGGTGTTCAGAGCCAGGACTGGAAGCCCATGCTTAGCCCTTACCAGCCACCTCTCCTCCAACGGTCCTCACTGTCCTCCTTCTGTTCCAGCCTAGGAGTGTTGCCCTCAATTGGATGTACAGAACGATGTACAGGGTATCTTACATTTGTCCCTCTGATTCCAACCAATCTCTACCTTTCTCTTCTCTGTCCTGTGCCCTAGAAGGCTGCTAGAAGTCTTTGTGGACTGCTTCAATGGGTCCCTTCCTCTGGCTTCCCTTTGGATTCAGCCAAGCAGAGTAATGACAGAGGGAGAGTAAGATTGGAGAACTTACTGTCCTGAAGTCCTCCACACTGATGGCTGTGGATTGGCTGAATTTTTCTGCTGAAAGCCAGAGCTTCTCCCAAGAGGCTCCCATTCTCTTTAACTATAGCTGCGACTGCCTATTACCCTTTAGGCCTAGGTGTGGCTCCCCACTCTGGCTAGACTCATTGCACCACATCTTGCATTTTGGTTTCCCTTAACCATCCACATTTGTAAACAGTCTATGAAACTCTTCTCAATTACCCCATTTATATGTGACATCAGTTTCCTTCTGGGAAATACACTGGGAGTTTCAACACAGCCATTTCAGGGAAGACTCACTATCTATAAAGACATGTGCCTGGTCTCACTCCTTGGTTCTGATCATCTTGGATACCAACAGCCATGCTAACCAAGCTGAGTAAACCCTGCTCCTTTGGATAATGAATAGTCTGGGTATTATTTCATCTTGGGTTGAATCCTATAGCCCATCCTCCTCCCTTTCCTTACTACCCACTCTTGCATCTCAATACTCCATGTCCCAGGTTTAACCAAACGAAGTCTTTCCCTTTACCCAAGTATGTCATGCTATTGAGGCTGACAAGTACCAGGGACCAGTTCCCTGCGAAATTGTGGCATATTGACCCATACATTTCTGAGTCAGCTTTGCCCAGCTCTGAACTCTGGGCACCTGCCTGCTGACATGAAATGTGCTGCAGCTTTGCCAGGAATGACTCTCTATCCAGCCCCTTGACTCCGCCTCTGTCTGTGGCATATATATGATTTAATATCTGTTTTACTTACTTTCTAACTTGTTGTTCTTAAAGACCCCCAACATTATCAGTTGCTTTCTCTGGTATCTTAATAAGTTATCTAAGAAAGGAAAGAAGAAAAGAACTAATTTCTACAGCTATGTGTCATACCTTGCTTTAGCAATTACTATTGCTACATAAAAAATATCTCCAATTTTAGCAGTTCAAAACAACCATTTTATTCTGTTTGCAGGTACCATGGGTCAGGATTTCAGGTAGAATGGGAGGGATTTGTTTCTACTCTCTGAGGTCTGGAGTCTCAACCGGGAAGATTGAAGGCTAGTGTGACTGGATAGCTGGGTCTGGAATCATCCGGAGTTCTATTCACTCACCTGCCTGACTTCTGGGCCAGGCTGACTCAAAAGACTGGGATTGCCAACCAGAGGGCTTGTGTGTGGCCTAGTTATGTGCTGCCCATGGCAGCCTTTCATTGTCAGAATTCTTTCATGGTAGCCCAAGACTCTAAGAGTAGTTTTACCAATGAACAAGGCAGAAACTGCATAGTCTTTTATGAACCAACTTCAGAAGTCAAACAGTATCATTACTTTTGTGTGCCATTGGTTGAAGCTGCCACAACCCTCCCACTCCCCTATTCACAGGGAAAGTAACTGGACTGAACCTCTTTATGAGGTAGTGGTGAGGTCCCACTGTAGAGAAATAAGTAAGACAGGAGGTATTATTCAACCATCTTTGAAAAGTGCTGTTTGCCCAAAGAACCATAAGACTGATTGCTTCTTTTAATCCAGCAACTCTAAAAGACAAGTGGTGGTTCTCTCATTTTACAAATGAGAAAACAGAGGCAAAGAGGGTGAGGAACTAGCCCAAAGAGAAAGGAGACAAGAATCAAGGCTGATTATTGAATTTTAAAGCCCACCTTAAAGAATAGACCATAATTATGTTTGTATATACATAAATATATAAAATGTATATATTATACATTTATAAATAATACACAAATGTGAATATATATATATAATATATATAAAATGTATGAATGTGTGTTTAAATTAGGATGTCTCCTGTAAACCAGAAGCACTTATATAATACTGAAATCATGTGTAGGCCTTTCCCCAGCTTAAATATAGTCTTAAAGACCTAGATTTCCATGTTTCCTTTGGCTTCCTCTTCATGTACCTATTAGCAATCTGTTTCTTTTCTTTGGAAATATGTCTGTTCAGATCCTCTGTCCATTCATTAGCTGCATTGTTTGTTTTTTATTGAGCTATATGAGTTCTTTATATACTTTGGATATTAACCCCCTTATCAGATATATGATTTGCAAATATTTTCTCCCAGTGCCTTTTCATTTTGTTGATGATTTCTTTTTTGCTGCACAGAAGGTCTTAAATTTCTGTGCAGCTTCTTTATGACTGAAGGACAGAAATATCTAAATGGCAAGGTTGATCAGTGGGTAGAACCCATAGCAGATCTAACCAAAAAGCAATACTGAATTGCCTCTCATCTCAGGGGCCAGGCTCATAGACACCGAGAGAATTTTTCTAAGGTGACAATATAAACATAGACAATTATCCATGATTATAAGAGGTGAGAAGGACCTGCGAAATTGAAACATGGAGGGAACATATAAAGAAACAAATTTTTAAGGAGTCCTTGTGGAGCAACTGGCACAGGAGAGAGAATTCTCTCCCTGAGCAAGAGATCAGATAAATGGTGAGGGATTTGGGGAGCTGCACTCATTTCCCATAGAAATTTGAATTTCTGATAATGTTAAAATAATTTAAAAATTATGTGGAAAATCATATTTCCTTAAACGGCATATCCTATTTGGATTACTTATATTTCTTTTCCTTGATATGAGAGATGAAAGGAATAAAATTATGAAGATTTGCCTTTGTAATCAATTTTGTATTGCTTTTAGTAGGCTACTTAATATACAGTCAGTATATACGCAACAACATGGATGAGCCTTACAAGCACCATATTGAGTAAAAGAAGCCAGATGCAAAATGGTGACATGCCGAGTTATTTCATTTATATAAAATTGAAGAATAGGGACGCCTAGTGGCTCAGCAGTTGAGCATCTGCCATTGGCTCAGGTCATGATCCTGGGGTCCTGGGATAGAGTTCCATATCGGGCTCCCCACAGGAAGCCTGCTTCTCCCTCTGCCTATGTCCCTGCCTTTCTCTGTGTGTCTCTCATGAATAAATTTTTAAAATATTAAAAAAAAAAAAAAAGTTAAGGGACTCCTGGGTGGCTCAGCGGTTGAGTGTCTGCCTTTGGCTCAGGGTGTGATCCTGGAGACCCGGGATGGAGTTCCACATGGGGCTCCCTGCATGGAGCCTGCTTCTGCCTTTGCCTGTGTCTCTGCCTCTCTCTCTCTCTCTCTGTCTCTCTCTCTCTCTCTCTCTCTCTCATGAATAAATAAATAAAATATTTAAAAAAAAAGACTTAATGTTCGATGCTTTCACTTCTACTTGTAATAGCACCCCAACCCATGTTAGGGTTAACTAACCTCAAGCGTACACACTCCCTGTTGCTGACCTAAGTCCTTTGATTGGTAGCAGGACTAACTTACTCTGAGATTTGCAGACCACCGACCTTGAGGAACAAAGGCCCAGATTTCCCAGAAGGTAAGGCCTGACCACATTCGAACAAGGCTGCCCCGGATGCCACCAAGTCTGTGCAGGGTCATGTCAACATCGGACTAACTGCCCAAACACCTCCTCCTGCACGCAGCCCCCCTCCTTCCTCATGCCTTCCCCTTTAAAGCCCTCTGGCTCCCCCTGGATGGGAAAGATGGTCTTTGAGACATTAGTCCACCACCTTCCCAGGGTGCTGGCTTCATGAATAAAGCAATCTTTCCTTTCCTACCATGACTTGTCTCTCAAGTATTGGTCATGAGTGGCAAGCACCTGACCCTGAGTTTGGAACCGGTTCTCTGTCTGGTGAGAAGACAGTCTTGAATGTTGGTCATTTATTTAGGAGGTGACTCCAGGAAGCTCAGTGAAAAAAGGGAGAGAGAAAAGCTGTGAAAGAGTAAATTAATATGTAAATCATAACTTTGGGCAAAACTGGATTCAATTCCACTGGGGGTGGACCTTTGACTGAGGAACACTGCCGCATTGACTATCCTCGTACATAGGTCATTTTGCAAGTATTAAAGAATAAAGTAGGGATGAATTTGCACAATCAAATTTGAACACCCCTCTGCTCAGAAACTGTAGAACGTGCCTCAAAAAAAGGCACTGTGAGGGAGCTCGGGGTTTTATGCACTGTTAGAAACCAAACATCCATATCCTCCTAAATTCACATGTTGAAGCCCTAACCCCGAGTGTGGCTATGTATGGGTATGGGGCCCTTGTGGAAGTGATTAAGGTGAGATGAAGTCATAAAGGCAGGGCCCTGCTCTAATGGGATTAGTGTCCTTCTGAGAGGCGACCCCAGAGTGTGCCTATCTGCTCTCTCTCTATCTCTCTTGCCTTCTCTCTCTCCCTCTGTGTATACTTGCTGAGGAAAGGCCATGTGAAGACATAGTCACAATGCAGCCATCTGCAAGTCAGAAAGAGAGCCCTCACCAGAAACTAAATTGATCTTGAACTTGATCTTGAACCTCCAGTGTTCAGAACTGTGAGGTAATTGATTTATTTTTTGAATTTTTGTTTTGTTTTGTTTTTAAATAGATGTGCCTGTCTCTAAAGTTTCTGTTTTTTTAAGCCACACCGTCTGTGGTATTTTGTTATGACAGCCCAAGAAAACTGAGGCAGGCACTATCTTTCATTCCCAGTGAGTAAAGGTTGCTCTTGAGGGCATCGTAGGTGGCTTGAGGTGGGAAGTTTTGTTAGTATGTGCAGAACTTTCCACCCTGGCTGCCAGAGAACTCAGAAGTTAGCCAAGGGAATATGGAAAGGCCACGTAGAATCTGCTCTACCATTGTTTCTGACCTTTGACCGAGGAACACTGCCACATTGACTATCATCGTACATAGGTCATTTTGCAAATATTAAAGAATAAAGTAGGGATGAATTTGCACAATCAAATGGCATGAGCATTGTAAATTGTGATTGATATGACCAAATTATTCTCCCAAAAGATTATATCAATTTATATTCCGCCTGCAATGTCTGCTTCTGTACCACCTTTCTGACACATCTTATCAGACATTTTGATCTTGCCAGCGTCGTAGGTAGAACACAGTGTCTTGTTGTGATTTTCATTTATAAACTTCTTTGGAATCAGTGTCATAGACTGTGAGACAAAGGCAGGGAAGGAAGTTTTCCTGCTTCTTTGGCAACCTTGGCTCATATATCAATTCTTCACAAAGGGCATGGATACGCCTCAAAGGTTGTATCTTTGGCTGGGTTGGAACAGGAAGGAAATCTCCATAGGTATAATCTGGTCCAGGTATCACTTGATCTTGGCAGGTAGCCATGGTAACAATGGCAACAGCACCAAAGGCAGCAGAAGTAGTTTCAAAGCATCAAAGGCCTTGATGCAGATTAAAGCCCAGGAAATCACAGTGAGTTGAGGGTGGGGTTGAGGGGTAATAGTACATACTGCCCTGTAGCTATGTTTGTGAGCTGGCCTAAGTTACTCCTGCCCACTGTCAGAGACAGAGAAAAGCCATATGTGCTGTTACCGTGTTCCTATATTTTTATCTCTGCACCGAGTCCGTAGTTATTTTGCCAGTCTTCATCAAAGATATTACCTTCTTCTAGAAGAAAGAAGGACCATAACATTCAAGCAGTTGAAAAACATTATTTATTGTCACCTCCACTCTTCCTATTGACTAATCAGGAAAGGGATGGCCTGTGGAATGAAGAGATCACAAAGCAGGTAATGGGGGATTTAGCAGTAGGAAAATATGGGAGAAACAGGACCTATAGATAGAGAGTTGTATATAAATAAGAGCTGTACAGTGAGAATTCTCTTATAGAAATGTAAGTTCCAGGGTGCCGGGGTGGTTCAGTTGGTTATGCATCTGCCTTTGCTCAGGTCATGATCCCAGGGTCCTGGAATTGAGCCCTACCTACCTCAGGCTCCCTGCTCATTGGGGAGTCTGCTTCTCCCTCTCCCTGTGCCACTGCCTCTGCTTGTGTTCTCTCTATATATCAAATAAATAAATAAAATCTTTAAAAAAAATTTTTTAAAGAAATTTAAGTTCCAAAAATCTCACATTGGTAAAGATCTGTGCTAAAAAATTATTTGACTTCACTTCTGGTAGGGGTAGCCAGATAATACAAGCTAAGTCTTGTATACAATTTATTTATTTATTTATTTTATTTATTTATTTATTTTTCTTGTATACAATTTAAAAGCAGGTTGAGGATCCCTGGGTGGCTCAGCGGTTTGGTGTGTGCCTTCAGCCCAGGGCATGGTCCTGGAGTCCCGGGATCAAGTCCCACATCGGGCTCTCTGCATGGAGCCTGCTTCTCCCTCTGCCTGTGTCTCTGACTCACTCTTTCTCTTTCTGTGTCTCTCATGAATAAATAAATAAAATCTTTAAAAAATAATAAAAAAATAAAAGCAGGTTGATACATAAATATATATCTAAATGATTGATGAGTTGATAACAGAATAAAGAATTACTGAGCCAAAATCTAGGATAAGGCAATAATCCAGAAAAGGAGCATGGTGCTCAGAACTGTTTTTGCCCTAAGATCATTTGTTGATTTGAAAGTAACAGCTAGAGGACTGAGCTGTGATTTTTGACAGTGTCAAAGGGTGAGAACAAAAGTCAAAGCTTAGAGACAGCGTAAGGAAAGAAGAGCAGTGTAAGTCCAAATAAACATTCAACATAAGAAACAAAAATAATAATGTCATAGAAGGTCTAAAAATATGGAATTAAAATATAAAGAGAAACAAGAGCTTTTGTGGGATGATGGGGATTAGATGCTCACGGATTTCAGATCTGCAACGACAAAGTTAAGCTTTTAAATTCAAGTTTGAGGGCAGCCCTGGTGGCGCAGCGGTTTGGCGCCGCCTGCAGCCTGGGGTGTGATCCTGGAGGCCCGGGATCGAGTCCCACGTCGGGCTCCCTGCATGGAGCCTGCTTCTCCCTCTGCCTGTGTCTCTGCCTCTCTCTCTCTGTGTCTATGAATAAATAAATAAAATCTTAAAAAATAAAATAAAACCTTTAAAAATAAATAAATACATTCAAGTTTGGGGGACACCTGACTTGGCTCAGCCGTTGAGCATCTGCCTTCAGGTGAGGGCCTGAACTCAGTCCAGGGATTGAGTCCCGCATTGGGCTCCCTACGAGGAGCCTGCTTCTGCCTTTATGTCTCTGCCTCTCTGTGTCTCTCATGAATAAATAAATAAAATCTTTTTTAAAATATCAAATTTGGTTTTATTTATTTATCATTTTTTAAAGGTCTTCTACTTTTTAATTTTTATTTTTTAAAAGTAATCTCTATTTCCATAATGGAACTCAAACTCATGACCCCAAGATCAAGAGTTGCATGCTTTACCGATTGAGCCAGCCAGGCACCCCAAGTTTTTTTTTTGTTTTGTTTTGTTTTTGAAGTAAAGTATTTTTATAGCCGTAAGGATGGAATACCTAAAAATTAGTTAGCAAATTCAGTTTGACTTGTTTAAACATTCTTCCAAAAGCAAGAGCCTTGTCTTTGACACAGACTCATTATATATACTCTTGTCAAATTTAACATCCATTATTGGGAATATAGAAGACAAAAACAAATAAGATTTTTAAAAAAAGAAAAACTCAGAAGATCAGATAAATGATAGACCCATTCACAATCACCAATGATAAACAAAAGAATTAAATACCATCTGAGTAGCCTAACAGACAAAGCAATTGTGGGTGCCCAGGCAGGCTGGCCTTGCACCCTGTTCTTTCCCCTTGTTGCCAATCCTTCACTGAGTTCATAGCCTGTAGATTCATACCCCCATATTCATTAAAGGAATTATATTCAATTTCTCTTCAGAAACTTGTGCTATTATAAGAGTCTGTTTTTAGTGACCCAAAAAGCCAAAAAGAAACACAGAATCTCCGGGGCTTTGGGGAAGAGCTGACTTGCCAGCTATCAGTGGCATTTCTGAGCCTGCTGCCTGCTTATTCCTGGAAGTCTGTGCAGGGTTACCAGCCAGGGGTATCTTATTCATTCTGTCCTCCCTTCTCTGATGCATGCTTTTTTCCATGTTGATCACATTACAGGGGTGTTCTGTTTTAGGCTAACCTGAATGACTTGGATTCTTTTGCTTGTACAGAATTGAGCAATTGGCTTACTTATATTCTGATTTATCTACTTCCATCAGTGGGGTGGATCAACAAAAGGACACCTACAACATATGATGGGAAAGCCAAAAAGACCCGTTTTCAAGAAAGGCAGCTACATCCCAGCCTGTGTACAACAGATGCCCCCACCCACCCTGAAAAAATTTGCATGTGCTATATTAGTGTGCACATTTCCTTTTTAAATGTAACTGAGTTGGCTCCAGGCAAATAACATCTGACTAGGGGGAACTACAGCCGGAAGGTGTCGGCTACTCTTGCAGTTTACCACGTAAGGGAGTAGAATTCTCTAATTCCCAAGTTTTCTAGAGCTTCCCTTGACAGTTTTAGGACCATTTGCCTCACAGTCTTTCCCTCCCTTTGCCTTTCACCACTGTGCTCTAAGTGCGTATAAGTGATCCCTCTTGCCCACGATCTTCTAATATTCCCTGCCACCCTGTTTTCCTAAGCCAAGCCCAAACAGTCAGTTTTAGGGATCTTTGTGAAACTGTGTGGTTGTCTTTCCCCACATAAATCTTTTGAAATCATTCTGGTGGGGAAAACATTTGGTCCCAAACTCTTTGATCAAGATGAAGTCAACATTTTTCGAACAATAGTTCAAGATTTTTTTACTGAATTCAGAATAAAGTTAAATTGGATCATCTTTTCTGAAAATAATTTCTCAAACTAGCTACACTATGCAAATCACTTTAGGATTAAAAGAAATCAGGGCTCCTGGCTGGCTCAGTTGGTGGAGCATGTGTCTCTTGATCTCAGGGTTGTGGGTTCAAGCCCCATGTGGTGTGTAGAGATTACTTAAAAATAAAATATTAAAAATAAAAAGTCAAGAAGAGTTTGGTCAGGTAATGTCACATTGACTATATCTCTTAGCTATTGTTGAATAGTACTGGTATTGCCGTATTATTAACAATAAATTGATTCAACCATACTTCAAATAAAATCTGTATTATAATTTTGTAATAAATGCTATGCAACCACACATGGTATATAATATAATATCTATTATTACATATACTATAACACATGATATATAATATAAAGTTGTTATGGCAGATTCAAGAGCCCAAGGATTATAAACCATAATAGAAGAGAAAACCAGAATTAAGGCATGACAGGATTCCAAGGACTGAAAAACTCAGTAATGAGTCAATTTCTTAAACCCTCATATTTTTTAGGCATCCTGAGACAGTCCAGCTGTAGAGGTAGATTAATTTACCAAAAATATACCAGCATGAACTATTCTGCAGGCTTTCCATCAAGGGTGCAGCCAAAAACTGTAATATTATCTTTGTTTCACTGATTGGGTAACTGATAGAGAGGTTAAGTAGATTCCCCTACGGTTTGACACCATGAGTTGGTAACAAAACCAGGATTAGAACCAAGTGTCATCCAGCATTAAGCAGGATGTGCCAGGTACATCTACTGTGAATTGGCAGCCTTGCAATATTCTGAATATGACCCTTTTTTAAGAATCATCTGTCACCACACGATGGTATTTTAATATCATTGACTACATTCCCTATACTGTACCTTTCATCCTTGTGATTTATTCATTCCATTACTGAAAGCCGATAACTCTGGCACCTCCTTTACTCATTTTGCCCATCTCCCCACACTCCTCTCTTCTCACAACCACCAGTTTGTTTTCTGTATTTATGGGTCTGTTTTTGCATTTTGTTTGCTTGTTTATTCATTGGTTTTTTTTAATTCTACATATAAGTGAAATCACAGAGTATTTGTCTTTGTCTGACTTATTTCACTTAGCGTAATACCAGAGAGTTCCAGAGAGTTCTCCTCCAGAGACTACAGGGTTTGAATACAGAAAAAAAACACATAAGCCCCACAGGCAAGGGTTTTCTTAGAAGGTACAGCTCTTAGGAGTAGAGAGACTTCAGCGAAATCAGTCTTAGTCTCCCACATGAGTGTCTGTCCTTGTGAAATCACATTTCAAATTACGTCAGAACCAGCCCTAAAGGTTAAAAAAAGAGAGACATCTTACCTATTTCATTTTGTTCTTCAATAATGCAGGCAGCTTATGGTCTGAAATGCATATTCTAGGAACGCTACATTCTAGTCGAGCCACATTTAAGAAACTTACCTCTTCCAGCTAGAGTCATGGTCCATGCCCTGATGTGTACTACCCTAAGCACATGTGAGTACTGATAAAGTACATGTGTGTACATATTTTTGTAAGCCCAGTTCCTTGTTACTATGTCCTGCAGTTGAACTGGAAATCAGTGACAATAAATGACAATAAAATAAGGATATAATAATAAAATAATGACTCCCACTTGGCCCATGATTCTGTATGTGGTACCCAAGTGTGCTTAGGGCTCAGTAGGTTGCTGCAGCCTGAGATTCACAACCCCCAACCGTTCTGGATCTCAAATGGCTGAATTGCAGCCTCTACCCACCTTCTGGGAATTTTCTCTTCTTCCAAATCAGGAAACTGAAAGGGGATACCTTCTAGCTTGATCTTGATCATCCCAAATCAGCCATCTTCCTCAGGTATAACAGCAAGAAGCCAGCTAAGAGAAATAACTGAGAGCATGAGTTTTGCAGGCAGATCTGGGTTCAAGTCCAACCCCTGTACTTACTAGCCATGAGGCATTGGGCAAGTTACTTAAATTGCTCCAGTGTCCTGGTTTGGATTCCCTGGAAACAGATCTTGAGGCACCTAAGAATTTTCCCAACCACAGGGCAAAAGAGTTGGTTCTTTATCAGCTATTGATGGAGGGCTACTTGGGGTGGGCAGGGGGAGCATTAATTCCTTGGCCTTTCTGGCTGTCCCACCTCCCCTACTCCTTGCTCCCACAGGAGAAGGACAGACCCTCAGGCAAATAATTGTAGATGTGGGCAGTTGATAATCTATCCCTGGCCCCAGAAATGGTAAAATGTGAGAGGATATAGTCAGACCCTGACAGTAACCATTTTACCCAGCTGCATTTCTGCTGTCTCTAAAACCCACCTCACAGGGCTTGCACATAGTGGCCCTGCAGCCTATAGAAATTACTATCATTACAGTTGGGGCAGGAGGTGGAGGCAGGAGCTGAGAGTAGTATGGTGAACCAAACAATTGCCTCTCCAAAGATGGCCACATCCTAATCCTCAGAACCTGTCAATATATCACCTCACATGGGAAAAAAGGGACTTTGCAGATGTGATTAAATGAAAGATCTTGAAATGGAAAGATGATCTTGGATTGTTCAGTTGGTTCCAATGTCATTACAAGGATCCTTATAAGAGGGAGGCAGGAGGGTCAAAATCAAAACAGGAAATGTGATTTTGGAAGTAGTGGGGCCAGGAGCCAAAGAATGCATATGGCTCTAGGATCTGGAAAAGGCAAGGTAGGAGGATCTCCCCTAGAGCCTGTGGAAGGAACACAGCCCTGCTGACCCATGGTCAACTTCTTTTAAATTAATTAAACAAGGAGGCCATTAGATGAAGTGGTTCTAATACCTTAGCCTATGTAAACAAGCCAAACCCTAAACCCATACATGCCTCAAAGTTAAGAAATTGAAACCAATTACAGTTGACTAGGCTCTCCCAAGTGAGGCAAATGCTTCAGCAGCCACTGCCAATCAAATAATGTTCTTGCTTTGCTTCCACTTTTTCTCTACAAAAGAGAAATAATGTTTCTCCTCATTCCTGTGATAGAGCACTTCTACCCACTTCTGGTTTGGCACTGCTCAATTTGAACTCATTTTTGCTCCAACTCTTAAAATTTTTATTATGCCTCAGGTTATCTTTTCTGACCTGCAGAACTGTAAAATGATAAATTGTGTTGGTTTTAGCCACTAATCTCGTGATAATTTGTCACAGTGGCCATAGAAAACTAATATAGAAGGGTATACAAGGGGGCACCTGGGTGGCTCAGTGGTTGAGCATCTGCCTTTGGCTCAGATCGTGATCCTGGGGACCTGGGATGGAGTCCCACGTGGGGCCCCCTGCAGGGAGCCTGCTTCTCCCTCTGCCTGTGTCTCTGCCTCTCCCTCTCTCTGTGTCTCTCATGAATAAATAAATAAAATCTTAAAAAAAAGAAAAATACTTAATATGTAATAATATTTCCTATGAGCTGGCACTAAGTGCTTTGAGTATCTTGACTCCTTTCATCCTGAAACCAACCATAAAACATTTGCTACATGGAATGTAACTCATCTTGCCATACTGAATGTCCTTTTATACCTCTTCTTTTCTATAGCTTAATGATAAAAAGCTTTAAATTCATTTTATCATTACGGTTTCCTTATGCACTCAACCCGTTCTCTTCTGAGAAAACATCTGGTGGCAAAAGCTTCCTCTTCCTGACAACCAGAGAGTGGAGACTGACACAATTCCACTCAAAGCAAGTGAAAAAAAAATTGGCCTTGGCTCCTTTAAGTCTCCCTTAATCTAGATGGATGCTCTTCATCCTTTGCGGTTTGCTCTGGCTTAGTACAGTCATACAATCATTTAAGGAAGATTCCATGCTGCTTTCACGGTCGAAGGTGCAGCTTAGACGAGAATCTTCTTTCCATCATCACCAATGATGAAGTTTCCAGATTGAAGTGATGGAAACATCAGTGGTATGGCATTCCTGGAGTTCATTCTCTTTGCTCCCCAGGGAAAGCTCGACTTGGCTTGGGGTTATTGCAGCACGAAGTTCCTCACTCAGCTAGAAAATCTACCAGAGACTCAGGGCAGCAACTGTATTGCTGTGAATATAAAATCACCATGAATATAACAATAAAGGTTTTGTATAATGGGGAAAGTCCTGGAGCTTGGAGAAAGAACCTCTGTTACCTTGCAGGTCAGTATGCTATGATATTAGACCTTCACTCTGTCTCTGTGTCTCTCTCTCCCCCTTTCACTTTGTTTCCCAGTTTCCCACTTATTTCTAAATAGTGCTACATATAGATAAAGGGGGAAAGACAACTGGGCCACCACTTCATGAAGAAACAAAGAATGATGGCTTATTAACAGCTAAGTCATTTAACCAAGGCTTTTAGGTACGGATTATGAAACTAAAGAACAAAACAAATGTTTGTTTGATTATGAATTGTCCTTGGGTTTCATGGAGGATTCAGACTCTTGAATCGAATTTTCACCTGGATTATTGCATGTGTTTCCTACCTGTTACTTTATCGATCTTCCCTTTACAGCTGTAAATTCTTCAGGGTAAGCCCACAGTCTTCTTTATCTTTGCTTCTCCAAATCCCAGGTGATTCCAAACACCTAAAAGGCTGCTTATTGAATGGAATGACAAGTTGACTGACTGCGTCCATTCATACATGAATAAATAAAGTTCACACTTTAGCATTGTTGAATTATTCCAGGTTGTAGCTGAATGCCCAGTCCGGAATTTGAGTGAACTCAGTGATCATTTGTTGTGATACCTGAGCCTTACTCATCCCCTTCTCCAGGACTCTCCAAGAGCCAGCCCTATTCTGGTGACTTCATTCCCCACATGCTTTGTCATTGCAGTGCAATTCAATAAGTATTTTTTGTGCTCTGGTGGAGAAAAGTGTGGTGATACCCACACCGTTAAGCAGTTTACAGCCTGCATGAAATTATTCAACTCCAACAACCAAATGACATTACAGTTGTGTATTGGTCTATTCCATGGCATTCTTGCCTTGGAGGTAAGATAAACCATAGGTAAACCACTCCCAGAACAGTATGGAGATACAGGCAGAACAAAGAAACAAAGATAGGCCCCCTTAAAAAGAGGAGAGCAAAACAAAGGAATGAGGAGGAGTGAGACAGGAAATTCTACAGTACAAGGGACTAACCTGGAATTCAAAGGGGAAGAGAAAACACTTCCTCTTTAAACCCAGAAGAAGAAAATGTTTTCAAAAATAGAACAACAGAAAGGATTGTACATCTACGATTTGGGAAGGTCATAAGGAAAAGAGAAGAGGCTTCTAAGGTTTTAGAATCTGATATCCTTAAGGCTAGTTTCTGATATGCTTCTAGATAAGGTCAGGATTTCCCAACTGGCCATTAGAGATGCCCTCTGGGTGGGTGACCTTGGGTGATTTACTTGACCTCTCTGTGCCTTTTTGTTTTTTTTTTTAATGCATCTATATACATCATGGAGTTGTAAGAATAAGTGAATCAACAGGCCTGGAATGATGCCTGGCATTTAGGGAGTATACTATAATTATTATCCAATATGATTACTTTTTGTTGTTGCTACTGCTGTTATTGTTAGAACAATTCAGCAAAATAAGAATCCAACTAATTGTTAGACATTGTTTCACACATATATCAAACAGGCCAAACAAATAAATAGCAACTTCAGTGACAAATAAAAGTGGGAGAGATCTTGTCTTTGACCTTTTAAACCATCTTGTACAAACCAACCACTTACAAGACAGCTAAGGATATTGTAGGGGAGGAAAAACTTTTCTTCCACCCTCTTATGCTCAGTACCTGAGGCCTGTGAACTAAACTGACAAAGGAGAAAAAAGGTTTGTCTCCCACGCATATAGGAGCCAACAGAAAAAGTAGCTGACTTACCAAATGGTTAAAGTTAAATCCCTATGCACCTAATTTAGTAGAGGAAATGGAGGAAGGAGAAAGGCTTCCAGATGTCTTTAGGAAAGCTTCTTTTCTTTAGGAGGGGGCACATGGCTGGCTCAGTCAGTTAAGCATCTGCCTTTGCTCAAGTCATGATCCCAGATTCCTGAGATGGAGTCCTGCATGGGGCTCCCCGCTCAGTGAGGAATCTGCTTCTCCTTTTCCTTCTGCCCCTCCCCCAGCTTGCACTTTTTCTTTCTCAAATAAATGAATAAATAAAATCTTTTTTTAAAAAAAGGAAAGATGAATGAGTTTTTAGAACAGGTGAGAAATAAGCACTTTGTGATAACATTTGTCTGTACAGGTGTGAATGGTATTCCCATCTTCATAAAACTCTTCCCTCCTAGGAGATTTATAGTAGCCTCATTTCCCAGAAATTGCAGCTTTTCCTCAGATATGGGAAGCTCAAGGCGGCTTTTTTCTGCATCTGTTGAATCTCAAAAGTCTTAGGCTTAAAATAATCTTTAAGCTAATTCTGGGGTTCAAATGGACCTCTACAACAAACACACAAAAAAGTTCATGGAATGCTTGGGATAAGACTTCTTGTTGTTTTGCTTCTCTTTTTACAAGGTGTGTGTGTGTGTGTGTGTGTGTGTGTGTGTGTGTTTCTCTTGAGATTGTAATGAACATGATCACACCACAAGTAAAGTTAGAAGTGGGTCAGAAGGCACTCTGAAGCCTTATTTGGTTGCTGGAGGTCATTAAGCGTGGCTCACCCTAACGCGATGTTAAATATGTATACGTCAAAAAAAATAATAATAAGCTAGTAAGTAAAAAGTGCTACATATATTTTCTAATGTTAAAAATATTAAATTTAAATTAAAAATACTAAAAAGAATTCCTTTTCGAAGTATTTTTAAGGAAAAAAGCAGGTCCTTGGAACTTCCGTTGTCTCCTCCTGCCCTGTCCCACATTCACATGGTGATTTTTTTTTGGTGATGGGCAGCAACTCACCTTTGCGGTGGCACTGCCTGCAGGGTGGGGTGCAGACCCTACACCAAGGTGACCACATTGAGATTCTGAGATGGGAAGTGGAAAGTGAATATAGGTAAGCAGGTCTCTCTCTCTGTGTCTGTCTGTCTCCTTTAACTTTTCCTTTCATGCTGTCTGATCATCCTGGTAAATGTTAACATGGTCATCCCATTTGCCTGCAACCATGTTAGTCCCCTCACCTTCATCCCCATCCTTCTCACCTTCACCTCTATCCTTCTCCTCACCTTCATCTCCATCCTCCTCCTCACCTTTATCTCCATCTTCCTCCTCACCTTCATCCCCATCCTCCTCCTCACCTTCATATCCATCCTCCTTCTCACCTTCATATCCATCCTCCTTCTCACCTTCATCTCCATCCTCCTCCTCACCTTCAT
Source organism: Canis lupus dingo (assembly GCF_003254725.2). Classification (NCBI taxonomy): domain Eukaryota; kingdom Metazoa; phylum Chordata; class Mammalia; order Carnivora; family Canidae; genus Canis; species Canis lupus. Next base: position 16,225,937 of record NC_064266.1, read on the forward strand.
CCCCATCCTCCTCCTTACCACGGAGCCTTCTTCCTCCACCCCATCAGCCTCCTGATCCTGGCCTACGGGTTAGCTTTCCCATGAGCAGGGATGCTTCTCCCATTCTCTGCATCCTACATGGAGTCCTTCTTCCAGTCCCCAGAGGCCTGCTAGCCAAGGGGGGGTGGGGCACAAAAGGGGGAGTAAAACGCAGTGCCAGGTTGGGGACTCTGGTGACAAAGCTATGGAGTCTGCTGTGGCAGAGAAGACGCACAGAGGTGGCCACAGGAGCAGAAGAGAGAAACTGCAAAGAGCAGACAGTCTAAGACAACTTTGTTTCCAGGACACCCAGGCTGACATAATCGCCAGACCTCACATCAGAATCATTGGGAATATCCATACATGAACTTCTTACTTAAGGGTTTTTAAATCAGTGGTTTTGCTTTAAAAGATCCAGCCACCAACACCCAGGAAAGTACATCTAGTGACTCTCCCCATTCTGCTCCCTAACCCCTTCAAAGAACTCTCCATTCACCCAATTGTTTCAATCTGGTTCTCCCAGCACCATCTGCCTCTCAGGTGAGGAAAGGGAAGCTGGGAGAGTCCTGGTGTCTCGACCCAAGTCCCGCACACAATCCTTACCAGGTTTCCTGCACTGAAATGGAGTCCCCTCCTTCCACAGTCACTGAGCAAGGACACCTCTGTGACAGCAATGCCTTTAAGACTCAGAGTACAGCCAGCATGCAGAAGGTGGACACCACCCAGAGGCTAGGCTCTGCTTCACTGTGGAGCAAGTTGAAGCACAGCCCGTTTCTGCTCAGCTTTTTTTTTTTTTTTTTTTTTACCTTCATGCCCTGACCTTCCCTGGTATCCTCCCTCCACAAATCTCCCCACTGTCCCAGAGAAAAGGGATCTTGTACCACAGGTACAATAGGCATCTTTCTTCCTTCCTATGGCATGTGGATTTAAACAGAGCCTTCTCCTCTTTATAAAGAAGTTTCTTTCTAGATTGCCATTCTTTCTAGTAGCCCTGAAGTGAGGCCAGGATCATGGGGGCGGGGGGGCAGTGTGTCTCCCTGACAAGTGTACATGGGACAGCTCAAGGTATTTTATTCTCTTGCAGACTGGAAACAGTAAGTCAGGAGGCTTAGGCTCTAGGTTGGCTCTTCTCTTAGTCATTTTGTTTTTTACCTTCTCCAAACCTTGGCTTTTTCATCTGTCATATGGGAAACTATCCCACCCTATTTAATATTAATTCTTAAAGTCAACATTAATGCGAACATCAAATAGAACCAAGCCTGATTGCTCTGAAGGCTCTAAAATACTCCATTTGAGGGCAGGCAGGATAATTTTACTAAAATGCAACCTGTATTTATTTTGTATGTGTAGCCAGCCACTAACATCTTTAAGGTAAAAGCAGCTCTTTCAGTTTCCAGGGAAGCTGAAGGTCACTAAAGACGAGGGTCAGGGTGTGAGGGCCTTTGTGGGACCAAGGGGGCAGTGGTATGCAGTAATTGTAACAGGTGCTCTGGTGTCTTGTCAAGATCCTCACTTCAGGACCAAGAAACTCACCACCTCCATTGCCAGGAGGGTTGGCCCCTGGTGGCTACCTTAACCAGGGCTATGTGACCTTCCTGGAGGTAGCCTGAGTCCAAAGATGGGTTGCTTCCAGTCAAGACAGCTCTGAAGGGCCACCCAATTCCAGAGCTCTGAGTGGGTTTGGTTGAAACCTGTACAGTGAAAGCATCACAGCCATTTCCCAATCTGCCCAACCCCCCTCACTTACTTCCTCTATTTTGTTCCCAAAACCTCTCCCCCTAAACTTCCCATATGGAGCTCTTCATTTCAGACTCAGCTTCCTTGACACGGGGAAAGGGGCTGCCAGGCATGCTAAGTGTGCGAAGACCTCATTCTTAGCTCTGCCAGTACCTGCAGGAGGGACAAGGTTTCATAAGAGATGTTGCATCTCTGGGCTTAGTGGGTGCTGGACCACAGAGAGACTACAAAAGCCTTCTTGAAGTCTGTGTCTCTGCCTTCTGCATCATCTCCCTCTGGCCCATAGATTAAATGCTGTCTGCATTAGCCAACCAAGAAGTCACCAGGCATTTGTTGTGTCTAGGGCAAGCCCCTGGTGTCCTCTCCTGGGTTTGTGCCTGCTATCTTATGTACCTTGGAGCACAATCTTTCTGGAGTCCACTGTCCTCATGTTTCCCTTGGCACCTAAATAAATTCCCAGGGTGATTGCCAGCATTCAAATAAACAACCCTGACCTCAGCCTGAACTGAAGGGGGGGAGTGGGGAGTCACCTCGGATAACCTTTTCTCCCCATTTATGGAACACAGACTTTAGCACATGGCCCAGTAGGACTATGATTTAAGTTATTTATATTCACTACCCACATGTCTTGAATGAGAAACTCATAAGCAGCCAAGAAGGACATGTCAGGGACAGTGATTTATGTTATGGCACTGAGAGCTCTCATAAGTGGGAGGTGACTTATATGACATGGGCACCAACCAATCCACTGGATGCCAGCCAGTCAGAACAGGTACCTGTAAGCCAGCTGTGCTGGATTGTACCAGCGAGGCTCTAACCTGCTGAGCCCTACATCACTGACTCTCCATAAAACATGAGGTGTAAGTGCTGTTTTAGTTGGGTTCCTCCAAAAAAGCACGATCTGAAAGAAGGACGTGGGTGTGGGTAGCCTGCCTGGGAGATGATCCCAGGAAGCAGGAGTGAGGGGTAGGGAGAACAAAACAGGGAAGGGGGGATCCCTGGGTGGCACAGTGGTTTGGCGCCTGCCTTTGGCCCAGGGCGTGATCCTGGAGACCCGGGATTGAATCCCACATCGGGCTCCCGGTGCATGGAGCCTGCTTCTCTCTCTGCCTCTCTCTCTCTCTCTCTCTCTCTCTCTCTGTGACTATCATAAATAAAAAAAAAAAAAAGAAAGGAAAAAAAAAACACGGAAGGGCAAAAAGCCCACACAAGTGTGTTACCGCTGTGGGCATCTGAGGCTCAGTCCCACTGGGACCTTCTGAAGAACCATGGACAAAGCACATCAGAAGTGTTCTACCAGAGGATGGAGGCTGTGGCATTTAACTGTTGATTCCATCCCCCCTTAGATGAACATTGCTCCCTCCCAGGGCATTAGCTCCCTTGCACTTTCCAGTTACCGGAATTTTCCCAAGGGAACTTCCATTGTCTTCAAGAAAGCAGAGTAGTTTCCACGTAAGCTTTATAAAGAATGCTGACAAAGCATGAAAACTGACTGTCAAAGGCGTGCTAAAATCAGGCGAGTTGAGAAGGTGTGACATAGGACATCACAAACATCTGCTAAAAGTGCTTAATAAAGGTACAGATGAAGTGCACCAAGATGCACCTTTTTTAAATAATAAATTTATTTTTTATTGGTGTTCAACTTGCCAACATATAGAATAACACCCAGTGCTCATCCCATCAAGTGCCCCCCTCAGTGCCTGCCACCCAGTCACCCCCACCCCTGGCCCTCCTCCCCTTCCATCACCCCTAGTTCGTTTCCCAGAGTTAGGAGTCTCTCATGTTCTGTCTCCCTTTCTGATATTTCCCACTCATTTCTTCTCCCTTCCCTTATATTCCCTTTCACTATTATTTATATTCCCCAAATGAATGAGAACATATAATGTTTGTCCTTCTCCGACTGACTTACTTCACTCAGCATAATACCCTCCAGTTCCATCCACGTCGAAGCAAATGGTGGGTATTTGTCGTTTCCAATGGCTGAGGAATATTCCATCGGATACATAGACCACAGCTTCTTTATCCATTCATCTTTCGGTGGACACCGAGGCTCCTTCCACAGTGTGGCTATTGTGGACATTGCTGCTATGAACATCGGGGTGCAGGGGTCCCGGCGTTTCACTGCACCTGTATCTTTGGGGTAAATCCCCAGCAGTGCAATTGCTGGGTCGTAGGGCAGGTCTATTTGCAACTCTTTGAGGAGCCTCCACACAGTTTCCCGAGTGGCGGCACCAGTCACGTCCCCAGCAGCAGCGCAGGAGGACCGCCAGGGGCCGCGGCGTCCGTGGGCAGAGGAAGGGCGCCGGCTCCGTGCTCCGAGCGGCGCGGCTACACCAAGGGCATCGTGAAGGACATCATCCAGCACCCGGGCCGCGGGGCACCCCTCGCCGAGGTCGTCTTCTGGGATCCGGACCGGTTGAAGGAGCGGACGGAGCTGCTCAGCGCCGCCGAGGGCGGACACACCGGCCAGTTCGTGCGCTGCGGCAAGAAAGCCCAGCGCCGCAGGGCATGTGCTCCCGGTGGGCACTGTGCCCGGGGCCCGTCGTGTGCTGTCTGGAGAGCCTGGTGGCAGGGGCAAGCTCGCCCGAGCCTCCGGGAACTAGGCGACCGTCATCTCCCACAACCCGGAGACCAAGAAGACCCGAGTGAAGCTGCCGTCGGGTTCAAAGAAGGTCATTTCTCTGCCGCCAGAGCCTGGTGGCCGTGGTCGCTGGACCGGGCCGCGCCGACAAGCCCCTTCTGAAGGCTGCCGCGCCTACCGCAAGTACAAGGCAAAGAGGAATTGCTGGCCACGTGTGCGGGGTGTGGCCATGAACCCCGTGGAGCATCCCTCCCGAGGTGGCAACCACCAGCACACGGGCAAACCCTCTACTACCCGCAGAGATGCCCCTGCCGGCCGCAAGGTGGGTCTCACTGCTGCCCGCCGGACTGGGCGTCTCCGGGGAACCAAGACGTGCAGGAGAAGGAGAACTAGGCTTGAGGGACTTAATAAAGTGTGTCCTTTTGCCAAAAAAAAAAAAAAAGAAAGAAGAAAAGAAAGAAGAAAGAAGAAAAGAAAGAAAGAAAGAAAGAAAGAAAGAAAGAAAGAAAGAAAGAGAAAGAAGAAAGAAAGAAAAGAAAGAAAGAAAGAAAGAAAGAAAGAAAGAAAGAAGAAAGAAAGAAAAAGAAAAGAAAGAAAGAAAGAAAGAAAGAAAGAAAGAAAGAAAGAAAGAAAGAAGAAAGAAAGAAAAAGAAAAGAAAGAAAGAAGAAAGAAAGAAAGAAAGAAAGAAAGAAAGAAAGAAAGAAAGAAAGAAAGAAAGAAATCTGGAAGTGGTGTGGGAGAGGACATATGCTTCTTGTCTATCCAGCAGTCCTTCCAATGGGGAATCACCTTTCTCTTCTCATTGTAGTTGTGTTTGCTCTATGTAGTATGCAGAATAAAGGTCCCCCAAAGATATCCATATCACAATCCATGGGACCTATAAATATGTACATTGGAGGCAAAAGGGAATTAAGGTTGTGGAAGGAATGAAGATCACTGGTCAGCTGACTTTAATGTGGAAGATTATCCAGTGGGATTATAATCCTCTGGATTATCCAGTGGACCGAATGTAATCACCATGTCCTTTTAAGTGGAAGAAGGGAGACAGAACTTGAACTACAAAGATGACAGCATGACATGGATGTTACTGGCTTCAAAAGTGGAAAAATTGGGCACAAGCCGTGACATGCAAGAGTATTCTATAAGGTGGAGAAGGCAAGGAAATGGATTGTCCTCTAGAGCCTCTAAAAGGAAGGCTGGCCAACACCCTGATTTTAGCCCAGCATTTCCTATTTTAGACTTCTGACCTCTAGAACTGTAAGATAATAAACTTGTTATTTTAAGCCACTAAGTTTGTGGTAAATTATCATAGCAGTGATGAGAAACCAATACACTCCATCTGATTTGAGACTGACTGGGCCAATTTGTCACCCCAGGGATGGGATCATGACCTAGTCATTCATGTCCCAGGCCACAGTGATTCATGCAAGAACAAGCACATGATCTAGGCAGGATCTAGCCTCTCCCAGGGCTAATGGGAAAGATGCATCCTTAACTGGGATATGCTGTGGCCTCCATTGTCCTTCCACTGACCCTTGCGATTATAGGCCTCCCACCAAGACTGCAGCAAAGGGAGTGAAAGCAACGAGGATGTCTGCCTGTGGGAAGCTTTCAAGAGCTGAGCCTGGAAGTGATGGATTTCACATCTGCCAAACTTCCTTTAATCAGACCAAAATCCCAGGGTTCCACCCCACATCAGGAGACACTGGGAAATGTGGTCAGGAAGCCCCAGGAGGTAGAGGAAAAGAATTTCAGGAATAGCTAGGCATTTCTGACTCATTAGCTTGAAATCCTTCCCTTTCTAACCCAACTGGAATTTATATTCATCCCCATAGATTCATCATGAACATAATCACTTATTTGAATATGTCTGCTCAAATTCTACTTTTCCAGAAAGAGCAACAGTGACCACCTTTCCTCTAGCTCCTCTTGGGTACCAGTATTTTTGTTTTCACAATGTTTATCAAGGAATAGAGAAAGGGCAGCTGCTGAGGTTAAGAGAGTGCTATCAGAAAACCCGAGGGATTTTTTCCACCCACACATGCATTTCCCCACAGATAGCATATCTGTCCCCAAAGAAACCTGGCTCTGACTCAATGAGGTTCAGCACCAGGGTGAGCCACAGCTCTTAATGGGGATGTGTGGGGTGGAAGAGGACTGAGGACCACGCTGTACATTTATCACCCAGGCAAGCAAATCTGGTCAGAACTTTTACTTGTATGAATTTATTATCAGATAATTGTGTATCATGCCACACAAGTCAGATCATGACCCCTAGAATATAGCCACACTTAATAAAGCCCTCTATAACTGCAACTACGTGTCAGATTATACTTGTTACTTTCTTTCTTCCTTCCTTCATTTCTTTTTCTTTCTTTCTTATTTTTTTTTTAATTTTTATTTATTTATGATAGTCACAGAGAGAGAGAGAGAGGCAGAGACATAGGCAGAGGGAGAAGCAGGCTCCATGCACCGGGAGCCTGATGTGGGATTCGATCCGGGGTCTCCAGGATCGTGCCCTGGGCCAAAGGCAGGCGCCAAACCGCTGCGCTACCCAGGGATCCCCTTTCTTTCTTATTTTTAAAAGATTTTATTTATTTATTTATTTATTTGAGAGTGACTGTGAGTGGGGGAGGTATGGGGGAGGAACAGGGAGGAAGGGAGAAGGATAAGCAGACTGTACACTGAGTGCAGAACCCAACTTGGGGGCTTGATCCCAGGACCCTGTGATCATAACCCGAGATCAAAACCGAGAGTCAAATGCATAGTCAACTGAGCCACCCAGAGGCCCCTATTTTGTGTGTGTGTGTGTGTGTGTGTGTGTGTGTGTGTGTGTGTGGACTTATTGCAGGCCTGGTGAAGTATGTGGACCTCTTTCTTAGAATAATGTTTGAAATTCATAAAACAAAATATTTAAGGATACAAAGGAAACCAATTATATTGAAATGCGCCTACCAAAACATTTAAAAATAAACAAATGTTTGTTATATATGCCTCTTTTTTTAAGATTTATTTATTCATTTTAGGTGGGTGGGGGGCAAAGGGAGAAGGAGAGAGAATGTACAGTTGAGTGGTATTAAGTATATACATATCACTGTGCAACCATCACCACTATAATCTCCACAGCATTTTTCATCTTGCAGAATTGAAACTCTGTGCCTATTATACAATAAATCCTCTTTACCCCTTCCCTCATCTCCTGGCAACTACTGTTCTACTTCCTTTCTCTATGAGTTTGACTACTCATAGAGTAGTGTACCTCTGGCAGGAACACCTTCTCTGGTCTGTGCCTGGTAAACCTCACCCCTTGCACATGTGTAGGTGTCCTACCCCTACCTCTGGGCCCCGACTGGTTCAGAAGTTCATGCCACCCACACTTCAAGGGGCCAACACCTGCAACTTTCTGCCTGAGAGCTTTTTGAAGTTTCTGGTAGCTGCTCTGCATACATACACGACACACCAGAAGTATCAGGAAATTAATGCCCCCAGAAAAAAGCTCTTAGCTGATGATGAGAGGAGTTGGTCATCCTCCTGTCCTATTGATCCTCAAATATGACAGTTCTGAGGCATAGTCTACACTGTTTCCCTGCTCCTCTTTCCCCTGAAAGGATTGAACACTGTTTGCCTACAACGGGTCACTCACTTGGTGATTCATTTTTATTGTTTTCTTACCTTCCCCTGCCTCACTTTCTTGTTCCTCTGCTAATATTTCCTGGGATTATCACCTAAAACAGCTACCTGCCCTCAAATCTTTGTTTTGGGGCAAGTTTCCCAGGAAGTCTGAAGTGAGACACTGCTCCTTCAAAACACCATTCAAACTCCTCCTTCCTCAGAAAGACTTCTCCACTCTCCCTCACAGTTGGCTGCTCCCTCCTCTGCCCATAGTCTGGGGCACACTCCTTGAAGTTCATATGGCTCATATTGCCAGGCTGTGGTCAGTTTACACATCGGGTGTATAGGGTTTCTATTGCCGCTGTAATGAATGACCACACAGAGGCTTAAAGCAACACCCATTTCTTATCTCACAGTTCTGTAGGTCAGAAGTCCAGGCATAGCATGGCTCAGCTGGATCCCTTGCTTCAAGTCTCACAAAGCTGCAATCAAGGCACTGGCAGGTCTTTATTCCCTTCTGGAGAGCCCGGGGATAGATTGACGTCTAAGCCCAATCAGGTTGTTGGCCAAGTTGTTTCTCATGGTGGTAGGACTGGGGTCCCAGTTTCCTTTCTGGTCGTCACCCAAGAGCCAGTCTTTGCTCCTTTGAGAGACTTCTTGGGTTACTTAGGCTTTCCAACTACCCCACCTCGTCCCCCCCAGTGCAGTAAAGTAGGTCAGATCTTCCTTATAGCTTCAACCTCTCCTACTTCTTCTGCTATGTCTCTCTGATTCCAGCGAGAGAAAGTTCCCTGCTTATAAGGCTTTACGTGATTAGGTTAGGCTCAGATGATCCAAGACAATCCTGTTTGAAGATCCTTACCCTTAATTCCATCCACAGTCTCTTTCGTCTTGAAATGTAACATATTTACAAATTGCAGGGATTTGGAAGTGGACATCTTTGGGGGCCGTTGGGCTTACCACATCGTCTTCCCCCACTCTGTCAGTTACCTATTTCTTCTTAAAGAAAATTCAGTGGCTTAAACCAACAAATATTTTGCATCCTTATGATTCCATAGCTGGGACTGGGCTCGGCTCAACATTTCTTCTGCTGTGGTGCCAGTGAGACAAAGCCTCAGAGTCCCACAACAGGAAGCCATGTTGAAAAGTCTTCCTCTCCTCCCTCCCTGCCTCACCTTCCCTACTTCCTCCTTTGGGCTTTCTGTGATCTCCTCTCAAAGAAAAGGCTTAAACTTGTGTCTTTACCTTAGGGCTTAGACCTAATGCTTTCCTTATTGTTCCTGTTACTTGCTGGGGTTGTCTTCTCACCATGTTTCTCCCTGCTCTCAATCTATCTGGAAGTATGTCACCTTTGCAAAATGTTTTCTGTTCTCATCCAAAACACAATCAGATCCAATTCCTGCCTTACCTGATGGCCCAGACCCCAGGCCTTCTTATGATCAAAAGTCAGTCTTTCTAACTACATCTGTCCTGCTTCAGCCGTGTGTGTCCTCACGGTTTGAGAAAAATAGTCCAATCACCTAAATAAACTTCATGCTAGGCTATAGACTTTCATTTCCTACTTTTTTCTATTACATTCTGTAACTTCCTTTCCCACCCCCACCCCCAAACTCCTGGCCTGAGCCTGAAAGGACTGGCTGGTAATTTCTGTTGCTTGATGAAGAAAGCCCTGTTTCCAGCCAGAATTTCCTCTTCTGTTACGTAAGGATCCAGCAGCCATTTCTTCCTGATGCTGTACAAGCAGTTTACATCAAGCTGTGTCTACATACAGCGAAAGAACAATTGCAGAAAGCTTAACCACTGAGCCACCCAGGTGCCCCTACAAGTTTGGGTTTTGTTTTGCTATTTGGCTTCCACGTAGAAGTGAGGACATTCTGTGTTTAGACTATACCTGTGCAGAGGGACTCTGATCCTAAGCTTTCTGCAATTGTAGATCTTACCATAGAAATGGTAACTATGTTGGGACTGTTGTGCCCAAGATTGCGAATCTGAGAAACCACCAAGGAGCCGACACCGATGCAAGTGCATGAGGGTTTATTAGCAAGCTCAAGCTTGGGTCCAAGTATACCCCACACAGCGGTGCAGGGACTTGGACCCCCGAGGTGGGTTACAGCTGGGTTTTTTATAGGCTGGTCTAGGGGATTTTCAGAAGGGGTGGAGGAATTTCTCAAGTTCTGTTTACATTCTGATATGGGGCTTAAGGGCATTGAGCTCTGTTCTCATTCTAATATGGGACTTTCTACCACGGGCGTAGGCTCTGTTGTCTTTCTGATATGGGATTCCTTGCGAGGACATTGAGGACATTCTGCAGTTTTTCCTATAAAGTTCAGCTCTTATTCACAGGGGCCTAAGATGGCTGTACTTGTGCTAATGCTACACCTGAGGTGGAATGGCCTTGATTTTTCTCGGCCTCCACAGGGACACCTGGTTAAGCATCTGCCTTTGGCTCAGGTCATGATCCTGGGATACTGGGATCAAGTCTCAGATTAGAAAAAGAGATCAGATTTGTGGTCCCTAGAGGCTGGGACTGGAGAGTGAGAAAATTGGAAGCAGGTGGCCAAACCGTACACATTTCCAGTTATAAGATAAGTCAGTACTGAGGATGTAATGTACAACATGATGACTGTATTTACCACTGCTGTAGGATACATAGGAAAGCTGATAAGAGACTAAATCTGTAAAAATTCTCATCAAGAGCAAAAAAAAAAATTTATAACTATATGAAATGAGTGGGTGTTGGCAAAACTTTCTTGGTAATTATTTCACAATATATGTAAATCAAGTTATTATGTTGTACACCTTAAAGTTGCACAGTGTTATATGTTAATTATATCTCAATAAAACACAAAAGTTAGGATTAAAGAGCCATGATTTAAAACCTTAAGGGGGGGATAAGTGAAATAGGTGATGGGGATTAAGTAGTGCACTTGTCATAATGAGAACTGGGTGTGATGTATGGAAGTGCTGAATCACTATATTGTACAAGTGAGACCAATATAAAACTATATGTTGACTAGATTGGAATTAAAATTTAAAAAATAAATAAATAGGGGCACCTGAGTGGCTCAGTCAGTTGAGCAGCCAACTCCAGATTTCGGCTTGGGGCATGATCTCAGGGTCAGGGGATCAAGCCCCACATCAGGCTCTGCACTCACCAGGGAGTCTGCTTGAGATTCTTTCTCTCTGCCCCCTAAAATAAATAAATAAATCTTTTTAATAAATAAACAAATAAATAAAATCCTTAAAATAGTAATAATAATAAATCACTGAGGAGAGAATTATGGTTGGTTAATTTTTTTCTTTTTATTTTCTTTTATTTCTTGAAATTTTACAATGGTCATGTTTTACCTTTATGATCAGAGGAACAATAAGGGGATTTCTTTAAAAGATTAATTGTCCAATCAGCCTGTTTAATACCTAATATGGAATAAAAATCCTATCTTAGATTAATCAGCCTCTTCCCTTTCCAAAGTGGTTAACCTGAGGCCATCTGGTTATTTAGTGGCTGACTAGGGCGTCTAATTCCTGGGATGACCCAATACATTGGTCATTCTTAACGTGGAAACCCCAGAAACTAACTCTGAGAGGAAGACTCAGAGTAATAGTTATGTGGGAGGTGATCCCAGGAAGCCCAGGGGGAGGACAGGAGGGAGGAAATGGGAAACCGCCAATCAAGTGAATTACCGAGGGACTACCATTGGGAGAGACAGAGTTATGTCTGCTGGGGAGTAAATGGATGGACTTTTTTTTTTTTAAGATTTTATTTATTTATTTTTAATATTTTAAAAATTTTATTTATTTATTCATGAGAGACACAGAGAGAGAGAGGTAGAGACACAGGCAGAGGGAGAAGCAGGCCCCATACAGGGAGCTCGACGTGGGAGTCGATCACGAGACTCCAGGATCACGCCATGAGCCAAAGGCAGGCACTTAACCACCGAGCCACTCAGGCGTCCCTTAAGATTTTATTTTATTATTTTATTTTGTTTTATTTTATTTTTTAAGATTTTATTTTAAACTAATCTCTACACCCGTTATGGGGCTCAAACTTACAACCCTGGATGGTTTTCTGCATGGATTTTGTTTTGTTTTTTTAAGTTTTCATTTATCTTTTTGAGGGAGAGTGAAAGCGAGATCACAGATTGAGAGGGAGAACCAGATACCTTGCTGAGCGGAAAGCCTGATGCAGGGCTCAATCCCAGGACTCTGAGATCATGACCTGAGCCAAAGGCAGAGGCTCAACCGACTGAGCCATCCAGGTGCACTTCTGCATGGATTTTGATTTTCAAATTGTCCTTCAAGGTCCAAAAGAACTTGTTATACAGGAAGAAGGGGAGGAAGTTTGTGAAACTTCTTTCAAATATTAAATACTCTATAAAGTATTGTATAATTCTGTCTTTAAGTATACCAAAATAGTGTATAAAATAATAATCATAACTAGTATACCTACTATTATAACTAGTATATCTACTATTATAAGAACTCTTTTTCTTACTTCATTTCCCATAAAACCAATTAGCCAAAATACAACTTACTCCCAAATCAAAACAACTTTTTTGAGTATTGACTGATTAAAAAAAAATTTTTTTTAAATATTCAGTAGAAATTCTTTATTTGAGCCTGTGGGAAAAGACATTTGATTGATCTAGATCGTTGCCTTGCTCCGAGGAAAATGTTGTCACTCATCCAGAAAGTGTGTGTCTCTTCTCTGGGGACCAGGGCTCCACCAGGGCAGAGGACTGAAGCACCACAAAGGGGTTGCCTTAAGGCAGCAGCAGAGTATAAAGTAGTCACACGTGAGGACACCCAGGATGACAAAACAACTTGCTATCTATCTACGTAAATGTGTCGGAGATAGGAATGTACAGTGGAATCTTTTCTCAAGCAAAAAAATAAATAAATGTCAACATAGCACAATCACATCGTTATCTGTCTTATACATGGAAAAGCAAATGTCACATTTCTCTGACATAAAAACATGAAACTGGCCTACAGTTTTCTGAGTAGTTTTGCAACACTGCCAGGTGTTTGCTCTTCTTCCAGGATATTAAACTGGCCCCCAACCATTACTGACCTTTAAACTGAAAGCATAATGTGGACTGTTTGTTAGAAATTGGTGATAGTGAAAATACAACATCGAAGTGGTGACATTTCTGTTTTACAATTTTAGGGGAGTGATTTCCCTTTCATATAGCTCTGGTATTTCATAATCAATTTAATGGCAAGTTAAAATTATTTGGAATGAAAAAGTCATAAATTTGTATTTTAATTTTTTTAAAAGATTTTTATTTATTTATTTGGCAGAGAGAGAGTGTGCACACATAAGCAGGGGGAGGGGCAGAGGGAGAGGGAGAAGCAGGCTTCCTGAGAAGTAGGGAGCCCAATGTGGGGCTCAATCCCAGGACCCTGGGATAATGACCTGAGCCCAAGGCAGGCACTTAACAGACTGAGCCACCCAGGTGCCGCCAAATTTGGATTTTAATCAGATCATATTCTCTGATTTTTTGGGGGTGGTAAAACAAATGCCAAGAATGCCAAGAGTCTATAATGTATTTTAGTTTTTTTTTGTTTGTTTGTTTTTGTTTTTAGCAATCTCTACACCCAACATGGGGCTTGAACTCACAACCCCAAGATCAAGAGTTGTATGCCCTTCCAACTGAGCCTGCTCGATGCCCTAAGAATGCCAAGAGTTCTATGATAGAAACTGAATCTATTTCTCACCCCAAGTCTGAAATTCTCAGTCTCCTCCCCAAGAGGTAACCATTTCTTGTTTTAGAATATGGTCTCTAAAATATCCCATGAGCACATAAGTATGCTATAGCTTTAAAAATTTTAAACAAACACAAACTTTCTAACACCTGTGGTTTCAGAGTATCTTTTTTTCCAAATATTCTCTTTTTTCCTTCTTTTTAAAAATATCCATTCTTTCTTATGTAGAAAAAAAATCTTGGAGCTCATTTTCTAAATGACTTGCATTTCAATACACTCTCTTGAAAATGACAAGGAAACATGAGAAACCAAGACTGGTTTTAGATGTTTTCTTATGAATAAATAAGTTAGCAAGTGTTTGTTCATGAAAGCACCTACATGTGCTCTGGCCTTCATGAGCTGTATGTGTAGAAAACTCAAGGAACAGAAGATGTGAGGAATCAACAAAAGGCATATTTTGTAATGACTGCTATGAACATTGGTAGCGTTAACATGTGCCTCTTAGTAATAATATTCTGTTGGGACTTCAATGTCACTATTGGGGATTATGAGGCATAACAAAGTAAATAGTGCTCTTTAACAGGGAAATGCAAATTAAAATAACAAGGAACTATGATTTCAGAGCCATTAGGTTGGCAAAGTTTTCTAGTCCAATCATCTGTGGTAAGAGTGGGGAATTCAGGGGCATCTGGGTGGCTCAGTGGTTGAGCATCTGCCTTTGGCTCAGGCTATGATCCCAGGGTTATGGGATCAAGTCCCGCATCAGGCTCCCTGCAGGGAGCCTGCTTCTCCCTCTGCCTGTGTCTCTGCCTCTCTCTCTGTCTCTCTCTCTCTCTCTGTCATGAATAAATAAATAAAATCTTTAAAAAAAAAAAAAAGAGTGGAGAATCAGAAATGGGGGCTTTCATCTCTGGCCTATGGAAGTGAAAATTGGAATAATTATAATAGGGGGCAATTTTGCAATACTTTAGTAATGTTAATGTGTACATCACCTCAACTCAACAAACACACTTTTATGTATATACCCAAGCGAGTTTTCCACCAATGTGGGTCAGCCATCTCTAAGTAAGCCTGTTCATTGATTGCAGTATTGCTTATAATTGTAAAGTGATGGGATACTATAGAGCAGTTAAGAAATGAATGTATGAATTGGAGCTACATTTTTTTCAGCATGGGTAAAGTATCAAAAATATAATGGTGAATGAAAAAATCAAGCTGCAAAAGCACATGTAAAAATCTAACACCATTTAAGTACATTTGTGAGCCATACAATCAATACTTTGTTTTGTTTTGGATACATATGCTCCACTGTCAGATCCATCCTCCAGCCTTCTCCACCATGCTCTGGCGATGGGACACTTTGAGAACTTCATTAGGGGGGCACTTGGGTAGTTCAGTCGGGTAAGTAATCGAATAAAATATTAAGTTCCTTTGGCTCAGGACATGATCCCTAGGTCCTGGGATTGAGTCCCACATCGGGCTGCCTGCTCAGCGTGGAGTCTGCCTCTGTCTTTCCCTCTGCCCCTCCCTTTGCTTGTTCTCTCTCTCACTCTCAAATAAATAAAATCTTGAAAAACAAACAAACAAAAAAAACAGTTCTTTAGGGAGCTCTCTTCCTGTTGCTTTAGTTGGGTTCATCCAATTGGAGGCACCAATAGGAGTCTGAGGGGAGGAGGAGAAGAAGGCTGGGGATTAACTCTGTCCACCGACTGCCTGCTGCCTCCTTAGCAGGCTGCATTTGTTCACTGAACACCAGAGCTGCCATCAGGTAGCCAGCTCCTGGGACGGCAGGTCTATCTCGGTACTTCTAACAAGTCCCTCCAAGTCTTAACATGATGATGACTCCCTTCAGTTGCTACCCCCAAGGTACTTCACCATCCCATGTGAGTTTTCTCATCACAGTCTACACATTTGCCAGTAGAATCTTTATTAGACTACCTCAGTTAGCTTATTGCATGTGCCTGCCACGGTCCTGAATGAGGCACGTATTTATGTGGAAAGATTTAAAACTATGCCTGCTAATGTTATACACTCAGTTCAGGAGACAGGTCATCTCTGCAAAGGGAAGTAAAATTAAGGATGGAGGAGTAGAGGAGGGGAGAACTTTAGCTCTACAAAGTTTTTTTTTTTTTTAATAAAATTTTAAAAATCACAGCAAAAGCTATTATGTGTAAGTACTTTATATCAGTGAAATCTGGGTGATTAATACATGAGTGTTCTATGACATTTTGACCTAAGTATTTCTAAAGATGTTTGCTTTTTTCTTTTTTTAAAGATTTTATTTATTCATGAGACACAGAGAGAGGCAGAAATACAAGCAGAGGGAGAAGCAGGGTCCATGCAGGGAGCCTGAAGCAGGACTTGATTCCGGGTTCCCCGGGATCATGCCGTGGGCCGAAGGCGGCGCTAAACCGCTGAGCCACCCGCCCTGCCCCAAGATATTTTCTTTTAATAACAAGCTTTAGAAAATGAGATGCTGCTTCAAAGAGATCTACACAAGAGTGTTAACATGGGCCCAAGGCATGCTGAACCTGATGGGACATTCTTCTCCCTCACCCTGGAATCTCTCTTCACCAGTTTTTCTTCCAAAGACTCAAGAAAAATTCTGCACAATTGGATGAGAACATTCCATCCTCTTTGCTTGAAGGTTATGAGACAGTGCAGAAGTGCAATTAAAATGAACACACATGACGAAAACAAGATAAAATCAGCCCCCGTTCAACTCTGGAAGGCATCATGGTGGGTGACAGCCAGTGTGTTAACAGGACATCATTTAGGGATGCCTGGCTGGCTCAGTGCGTAGAGCATGTAACTCTTGATCTGAGGGTTGTGAGTTCCAGCCCCAGGTTGAGTGTAGAGATTACTTAAAAATAAAGTCTTGGGGATCCCTGGGTGGCTCAGCAGTTTAGTGCCTGCCTTTGGCCCAGGGCGTGATCCTGGAGTCCCGGGATCGAGTCCCACATCGGGCTCTCTGCATGGAGCCTGCTTCTCCTTCTGCCTGTGTCTCTGCCTCTCTCTCTGTGTGTGTCTCAAATAAATAAATAAATAAATAAATAAATAAATAAATAAATAAATAAATAAATAAATATTTAAAAATACATAAAAATTAAAAAAATAAAGTCTTAAGGGGCACCTGGGTGGCTCAGTCAGTTGAGCATCTGCCTTTTAATTTCAGCTCAGGTCACGGTCTCAGGGTTGTGAGATGGAGCCCTGAGAGATGTGGAATGTGAGATGGAGAAGCAGACTCCTGCTCTCTATCTCTCTGCCCTTCCCTATCCCTTGTGTGTACTCTCTCTCGCTCTCTAAAAATAAATAAATAAAATCTTTTAAAAAAATAAAATAAAATCTTTAAAAAAAGACAGATCATTTGTATCGTCTGATCTCTACAAAGTAGTCCTAACCACAGCCTGAACTCATGTTGCTAAGGAAGTTGCTTGTATAGCCAAAATAGACACAAGACAATATCGAAAGTTACACAATTGGTCAACTTCCCTGAGAAAAACATTTATAACTCTCAAAAATTTAGAGCTCAGAGTCAAAGGCTGTGTTGCCTTGCCTTTAAGTACGCGTGGTTGCAGTTTTAAGGTTTTTAAATATTTGTATTGCTTTCCATGGTATTTACGCAAGTTAATTTATTGCTGTGAAAAAGTAAACAACACGAAGTGTAGAGTTGACAGGACAAGTCCTCTTGTCTGTTCCAGTCCCACCCAAGCCTCTCCCTTCCTCAGAAATAAACACTGCAAAAAAAGAAAGAAAGAAAGAAAGAGAAAGAAAAAGAAAGAAAGAAGAAAGAAAGAAAGAAAGAAAGAAAGAAAGAAAGAAAGAAAGAAAGAAAGAAAGAAAGAAAGAAAGAAAGAAGAAAGAAAGAAAGAAAGAAAGAAAGAAGAAAGAAAGAAAGAAAGAAAGAAAGAAAGAAAGAAAGAAAGAAAGAAAGAGAGAAAGAAAGACTGCTATTAATGTGGTGTGTTTTTTCCTGGGCCATTTTCCATGTGTGTATATTATCTCTAATATTAAAGCTTTGGTATCATTCTTGGTCTTTTACAACTTGTTTTTCTCATCTAATATATAAGAGCTAGTGGCACTGGTTGATACATGAGATGAATGTAATTCAAATGCTTTACTTAATTCCCATTAAAAACAAAAAAACAAACAAACAAAAACCTCTAAGAGGCATACACCATCATTTCCCCCATTTTACAAAAGGGGAAGTGGAAACATAGAAAACCTCCCTGAGGGCAGCCCTGGTGGCTCAGCGGGTTTGGCACCGCCTTCGGTCCAGGGCGTGATCCCGGAGACCCTGGATCGGGTCCCCACGTCGGGTCCCCACGTCGGGCTCCCTGCATGGAGTCTGCTTCTCCCTCTGCCTGTGTCTCTGCATCTCTCTCTCTCTCTGTGTCTCTATGAACAAATAAATAAAATGTTTAAAAAAAAAAAAAAGAAAAAAGAAAACCCACCTGAGCCCAGACAGCCAGGCAATGTGAGCACCACGATTTGAATCCAGGCAGGCAGTGTTAAAGCCCTCATTGGGTACCTCTGTGCTATACTGCCTTTATCTTTATAAGATCTTGTTATGTCACTCCACCTAGGTCTTCCTAAGTCTTTTTAGATACTGCATGGTTTCCAATGGAATGGATTAACCATAGTTTATGTAACCATTCTCTGATGCCAAAGATTTGTGTTCTTTCCAGTATTTTGTGACTCTTGCCTCTTCTTGTACATACATGGGTAACTAGTTCTTCAGGCTAAAATCGGAATGCAGAGTACGTCTACTTTATGTTTTGACATATGCCACTAAATTGTCTTCAGAAAGTGCTCTGCCAATTTTATTTTATTATTTATCTACTTACTTACTTATTTTTATTGTGACAAGTATACTCTAATTCCCAGTACTTATTTCATCCATCCCCCAGTCCACTTTCCGTTTGGTAAACATCAGTTTGTTCTCTATAGTTAAGAATCTATTTATTGGTTTGTCTCTCTTTCTTTTTTCCCTTTGTTTTATTTCCTAAATTCCACAGATGAGTGAAATCATATGGTATTTATCTTTCTCTGACTTATTTTGCATAGCACTATACTCTCTAGCTTTATCCATGTTATTGCAAATGGCAAGACTTTATTCTTTTTATGGCTGGATAATATTCCTTTTTTTAAAAGATTTTATTCATTTATTCATGAGAGACACAGAAAGAGAGAGGCAGAGACACAGACAGAGGAGAGAAGCAGGCTCCATGCAGGAAGCCCAATATGGGATCAATACTAGGACTCCAGGATCACTCCCTGAGCCAAAGGCAGACAGACACTTAACTGCTGAGCCACCCAGGCATCCCTGGATAATATTCTAAAGAAGATGTGAATATTATCCAATATATATATTCCCCACATCTTTTTTACTTATTCATCTATCGATGGACACTTAGACTGCTTCCATAATTTGGCTATTGTAAGTAATGCTGCTATAAACATAGGGGTGCATGTATTCTTTTGAATTAGTTTTTTTGTATTCTTTGGGTAAATACTTGGTAGTGGGACTGCTGGATCATAGGGTAGTTCTATTTTTAGCTTTTTGAGGAACCTCCATAATATTTCCACAGTAGCTGTACCACTTTGCATTTCCACCAACAGTGCACAAGGGTTCCTTTTTCTCCACATCCTTACCAACTCTTGTTGTTTCTTATGTTTTCTATTTTAGCCATTCTGACAGATATGAGGTAATATCTCATTGTAGTGGTTTTGATTTGTATTTCCCCGGTGATGAATGATGTTGAACATCTTTTCATGTGTCTGTTGGCCATGGTAACGTCCTCTTTGGAGAAATGTCTGTTCATAACATCTGTCCATTTTTTAACTGTATTATTTATTTTTTGGGTGTTGAGTTGTATAAGTTCCTTATATATTTTGGATATTAACCCTTTATCAGATCTCATTTGCAAATATCTTCTCCCATTTAGTAGATTATCTTTTAGCTTTGTTGACTATTTCCTTTGCTGTGCATAAGCTTTTTATTTTGATGTAGTCCCAATGGTTTATTTTTGTTTTGTTTCCCTTACCTCAGGAGACATATCTAGAAAAATGTTGCTATAGCCGATATCAGGACAAATTACTGCCTGTGATCTCCTATAGGATTTTTTATGGTTCCAGATCTCACACCAAAGTCTTTAATCCATTTTGAGTTTTCTTTTGTACAGTAAGAAAGTAGTATAGTTTCATTCTTTTGCATATAGCTGTTCATTTTCCCAGCACCATTTGAAGAGGAACTGCCAATTTTACAAGTACATATCCACATATATGCTCTGCCAATTTTACAAGTACTTATCCTCACAGACCCTGGGCACTATTAGCCTTTTACAGTTTTTAAGAGAATTCATACCTTCACAAAGTCTGGATATTACCAATATTAATATTAGTAGTTTCCTAAACTGTTAGGCAATAATAAAATTTCATTAGTGGTCGTAGTTTTTATTTTCTTCATTTTTAGTGACATTAAGATCTTTTTATATGTTTATTGGACATTTTAATTTTGACTTTCTATAAGTTGCTGTTATCTTTTTTTAAAGATGTTTTTATTTATTTTAGAGAGAGAGAGAGCACAGTGGGGAGGGCAAAGGAAGAGGGAGAGAGAGAATGTTAAGCAGGTTCCACACTCAGCTTAGAGCCTGACGTGGGGCTCAATCTCAAGACCCTGAGATCAGGATCTGTGCCAAAATCAAGAATTGGACACTTAACTGACTGTGCCACCCAGGCGCCCCTGCTGTTATCTTTGTCCACCTTTTTATTAGATTGTTTTCTTTTTCTAATTGATTTGTGTGATATACATAACAATCAAAATTTTCGTCCTGCTATACGTACTGCAATTGTTTTCTCCAGTCTATCCTTTGCCTTTTACGTTTATTTTTGCTATCTTTTGACTCAAGAAGTATTTCATATTTATAAAGACAAGTTCATCAGTCTTCTTTTAGTTTCTGAGGTCTTCCTCACTCTCGACTTTTAGTATATGTGCTGCCGAAGCGAGCACTACTTTCGACTTTTAGAAAAAAAGAAAGGAAAAAGAAAAAAAAAGACGTAATATGTGGTTATTGCACTATGGATAAGGCAAAAGTAAAAACAAAAGTTATAATCCTATCCTCCAGATACAAACCAAAAAATGTTAATGTTTTGGGTATTTCCTATTAATGTTATAAATTAGGGGTATTTTAATTATACCCCTGGGTGGGTTATAATTATACCACTGGGTGGCTCAGTGGTTGAGACTGTGCCTTTGGCTCAGGCTGTGATCTTGGGGTCCTGGGATTGAGTCTCGCATTAGGCTCCCCTATAGGGAGTCTTAAATAAAATTTTTAAAAATCTTAAAAAAAAATTTAAACATTTAAAACAAAATATTTAATTATTTTTTTAAAAAGATTTTATTTATTTATTCATGAGAGACACAGAGAGAGAAGCAGAGACATAGGCAGAGGGAGAAGCAGGCTCCATGCAGGAAGCTCAATGTGGGACTGCATCCCAGGACTCCAGGATCACGCCCTGGGCCGAAGGCAGATGCTCAACCACTGAGCCACCCAGGGATCCCAAATGTTTAGATATTTTAAATTAATACCCCATTAACATTATAAATTATTTTTTATAAAGAAAAATGGTTTTTTTTTAATAAAAATGTTCTGGTTTTACTATCTTTTAATGTTTAATGTTTTAAGATACTCAAGACTGTAGGGTAACTAATACATATCAAGGAAAACACTGAGTCCTTGCCAATCTGGGCTGGAGAAATATAAAGGGGACATTTTTAAGCCATTGGTAGAATTTACCTTTTCGATTTCAAGGTGAGAGGAAGAATCCTGAGGAACATAGGCAGCTGCATTTGTTGGAAAGATGCCTTTGCCTCCATTAGGACCCTCTACCCCCAGACATCTCTGTTACCCTTAGTGTTGTAAGTGGGTAACCAAGGCCGCTAGACTCCACCCGCCACCCCTCCATCACAGGCTCCATCTGAGCACTTATGCCTCATATATCATCTGGAACTGTCTGAGCCCCCAATTCTCCTGAGTCTCATTTGCTCTCTTGCTTCAGGCACTAAAGAGGCTGGGCATAGTTTCCATTGTTTTCAGAGGGGACTTGCACTAACTGAGCTCCTGAGGCTGTTAGAAAAATATATGACTTTGTAGCACTAAGAGATGGGGGACATTTTCAGGGGGAAAATGTATTTTAGAAGTATCTTCTCTCTCAAGTCCAATCAGCACACAAACCTCATTACAACAAAGTAAAGAAAACATTCATTGCTCCATTACCACATGTTTTCACATTCTTGATGCCTTCCAACAAAAGCAGTATGTTTAAAAGAACAGCTTAATTTCCTTCTTCTCACCTAAAATCACACAGTACAGGACAACTTCTCTGCTGGTGAATTTCACTGGCGTGTGTTAAGCACTACTATTCCAATACACGTGTTCACTTCTGTCTCTGCATGTGATCTCTCTCTGGCTATTAAGTCAGCCATGCTTTAATTCATGTATGCTGCCAATTCATTGGGAAGTCTAGGTAGAGGGGTACTGAAAATTCTATTTTCAGGGCTCAGTCCTTTGAGTGGCCAACTCTTGATTCTGGCTCAGGTCATGATCTCAGAGTCCTGGAACTGAGCCCCACGTTGGGCTCTGTGCTCAGTACAGAGTCGGCGTGGGTCTCTTGCTTCCTCTCTCTTTGCCCCTCCCCCTCCTGCTTGCATTCTTTCTCTCTAAGTAAATTTTTAAAAATTTTTAAAAAGAGAGAGAATTCTATTTTATCCAATCAGATTTTCAACCATGCTTTTTTGAGTGTCCTTCTCCCTTCCTGAATGATACCTACAGCAAAAGCTATTAGTACCTTGATCCTATGGCTCTCACCTTTCACACCAAGTGCTTTTTGATGCAAGCACTTGGAATTTCCACCTGAGCTAACTCCTAGGAGGACAGGGAATTAACATGTCTGAAGGCAGCCCTCAACCAGTGACAGATGGGAATTGGTGGATGAATATCCCAGGGGTCTTCCTCCTCAGTAGGACAACTCTGAGGTATGCTCTTCATGCTCTCCCAGAAGTCCCTGTGGGAATGAGGGCCAGTTTCCCGTTCTTTACTAACATATCCATGGCTTCCCTCCTTTCTCCGTGTTGCTTCCCTACTCCCGTACAGGTGCTTCCTGGGATCCTCTCCCAAATAAATTGTGTGCATGTCCTTGTGTTTTGGTCTGCTTCTATTGGAAGCCTACAGCAATACTTATACAATCCATACTCAGCATTTAACTGTAGCTGGCTGGGTGGGCACCTGACTATGCCAATTGGATTCTCTTTATGGGATTTTCATATTGGAACACAGAGGCTATTGTTTAGTGTTTGTAGGAGGCTGGGGCTCTCACATGTGAATTCAGGAGCTCTGCGGGGTCATTGTGTGCACAAGTGTGCAGACGCAAAGAAAACCAGTCTGGGGAGTGGGAGTGAGGGGGGTGAGAGAGATAAGAGTGGGCAAGAGAATCAGAGAGGAGAGATGGCTTCCTGTTCCGGGCTCCCTCCCTTTCCTGTAGCCCTCCTACATCCACTCCTGGTCTGTGAATTATGTCTATAGAAGTATAAGAAATTCCCCCTCTTCTCTCAAAATAGCTTAAATAACTTGTTACAAACTATCAAACAATGGGTTAACATAGAAGAAGTTCATCACAAAGTTAGACACACCCTCTCACAGAGCTGGAAATCTACACCTAGAACTCTCCCGCTCCTCACACCCTCCACCCTTCCCAGCCTCCTTCTCTGCTATTGGGACTTCTGAGGAGTCTCTGACTTTTGACCTCCTCTTGTGTTACTGGCTTCCTGGGAGGGCTCCTTCAGGTAAGGTCTGCCACTGGTGGGCCCCCAGAGTTGGGGGGCTTTGTTGAGAGGGTACATGTGATAATTTTGGAGTGCTGCGTAATTTCATCTGAACACTTTATGCCATGGAAGACTGACTTCAGGCAGGGGCAATCATGTTTCCCTTCAGCCTCCAGGCCTTACGCTCTCTCTGGGTGAAGCATCTCCTTGTTAGACACCTACTTGGGAAGCCCTTGGTATAGACCTCTACCGTATTTTGTGCTCTCTCATAAGAGAGATCCCTTGAGGTTCTCTTTCATGCCCGCAGGCTAAGGGAAATGGGGATAAGTAAAAGTCTTCCCACCCTCTCCTTTTGAGGCATGCTACAGTATGGTCACTGCTTATATAGTATAGTCTGCCTTGTGAAGCCTCCCTGTTTCAGAATTGTCTATTCAAGAAGCACTGATCTCTAAGTTCATGAGAACTCTCAAATTCCAGGGGTCATATGTTAACTCTCCCAAGAGTCATAAACGACCACAACGATTGTCTGATACCCACCCCACCCCACCCCCCACCCAACCTGTTCCTCTTCTCATCTCAGCTAATGGCAATTCCATCATTCCAATCACTTGGACCAAAACCCTCTTGACTCTTCTCTTTTCCCATAACCCATATCCAATATGAGAGCAAATCTTGTCACTCCCACCTTCAAGATATATCCAGAATCCAGCCACTTCTAACTACCATTGCTATTATCATCTCCTGTCTAAATCACTGTAATGTCCTAACACATCTTCCTTACTCCCTGTATCAGTTATCCATTATCATCATGAAGATGCATGAAGAAACAGCCATAAAACCTTAGTGGCATACAACAATGATGCATCTGGGGTTAACTAGGGATCAGCTGGGTGGCTCTTATTCATGCCTGGTGGTTAGCTGGTTGGGTTGACTGCCATTACTTTGGATTCATTCAATCAGCCGAAGCAAGTAATAGGATTAAGCTCAGAGTCAGAGTGCGTGATCTATTCCAAATTACATGGCTGAAATCAAACCAAGTGGCAGGGAAATGCATGCTACCTCTTGCTGGGAGGAGCAGCAATGTGACATGGCAAAGAATGTGGATAAGAGAAGTGAGGAACTGGGACCTCTAATGCAAGCAGCCTCCCACATCTCTGTCTTGTGACTATTCCATTGGCACATCACTTCTCTGCTTAAAACCTTCCCACAGTTATAAAACTCTTGGGAAAAAATCAGAGGAAAAGCTTCAGGCACTGGGTTTGGTAATGATTTCTTAAATATAACACCAAAAGCACAGCCAACAAAAGTAAAAATAGACAAATTGAACTCCATTAAGATTAAAGACTTCTGGGCACGAAAGGATACCATCAACAGAGTGAAAAGGCAACCTATGGAATGAGAGAAAATATTTGCAAATCATATATATCTGGCAAGAGGCTAATATTCCATAATATATAAAGAATCCCTGAAACTCAACAAGAAAACAAACAACCCAACTCAAAAACGGGCAAAGGACTTGAATAAACATTTCTCCAAAGAAAATATACAAATGGCCAACAAGAACATGAAAAAGATGTTCAACATCAGCAATCCCTGGGGAGATGCAAATCAAACCACAGTGAGATACCACCTTATAACCATTAGGATGGCTACAAAACAAAACCAAACCCCAGAAAATAGCAAGTATTGACAAGGATGTAGAGAAACTGGAACACTTATGCATTGTTAGTGGGAATGTAAAATAATGCAGTCACTGTGGAAAACAGTATAGTGATTTCTAAAACAAATTAAATAGAATTACCATGTGATCTAGCAATTCCACTTCTGGATATATAGCCAAAAAATTTTTAAAATAACTGTACATTCATGTTCATAGCAGCACTATTCACAATAGCCAAAAGATGGAAGCAACCTAAATGTCCATCAATGGATGAAGAGATAAACCTTACTGTGGTCTACCCATACAATGGAATGATATTCTGCCTTAAAAAGAAAGGAAATTCAGATACATGCTACAATGTATAAAGATAAGTCTGGAGGATATTATGCTCAGTGAAATAAGCAGTCACAAAAAAAAAGATAAATACTATCTGATTCCACTTATATGAGGTACCTAGAGTAGCCAAAATTATAAAAACATAAAGTAGAAGGGTGGTTGCCAGGGGCTGGAGGAGCAGGGCCAGTGGGGAATGTAGAGTTTCATTTTTACAACACGAAAGAGTTCTGGGAGTTGGTTACTCAACACTGTGACTGGGCTTCACACTATTGAACGGTACATTTGAAAATGGTTACAAGGTAAATGTTGTGTTATGTATATTTTACCACAATGAAAACCAAACCCTCCTTTGACACCAAGAACCTTTTCCTTATCCTCCCTCTATCACCTGCACCATCTCCTCCAACACTGCTTTCCCACATTACCTCCTCTCGGTTCCTAAGCTGTGCCAGGCAGTCCAGAGGCAAGCATGTGCCTGGAAGGTTCCTGCCTGGAATGCTCTTGCTTAAGAGGGCTGCACGCTCACTCCTTCACCTACTTCAGGGTCTTCTCAAGTGTCACCTTCTCCGTGAGTCTTACCTGCAAATGTTTATCTAAAATGTCAGCCCCTGCCTTTTCCTGCTTTAGTTGTTCCCACCAAGCTTTATCTCCATCTAACATTCCACACATTTTACTTACTGTCTTATCTTATTTTCTGTTTTCCCAGTAGACTTCCAGTTAGGCAAGAGATTCCCAGAGGGCAGGGATTGTCTGCGTTTTGTTTTGTTTTGCTTTGTTTTTCCTGTTGAATTCCAGAGTTTAAAGCATTGTATCATGCACCGGTAGGAACCTGTGTGTGTTCAACGTTCTCCAAAGAAATAGAATATATAAAATCTACATATTTGCAGGGCACCTGGGTAGCTCAGTGGTTGAGCATCTGCCTTTGACTTGGGTACTGACCCTGGGGTCCGGGAATCAAGTCCCGCATCAGGCTCCCCCTATACCTTTATCTGTGTCTATAGCTATCTTAGTCCATTGGGACTGCTGCTATAACAAACTACTTAGACTCAGGGACTTAGAAACAACAGACATTCATTTCTCACACTTCTAGAGGCTGGGAAGTCCAAAATTAAGGTGCTGGCAGATTTGGTGTCTGATGAGAACCCACTTCCTGGTTCATAGGCAGCTGTCTTCTCACTGTGTCCCAACAAGGCACAAGGGGCAAGGGAGCTTCCTAAGCTCTTTTATAAGGACACATGAAGGTTCTACCCTCATGACCTAATCACTTCCCAAAAGCCCCACCTCCTTAAAACCATCATTTTGAGGGCTAGGATTTCAGTGTATGACTTTTGGGGGGGATGCAAAGATTCAGCAAGACAGCCTCACACGTGGTCTTTCATTTGTCCTTTTTTTTTTTTTAAGATTTTATTTATTTATTTATGAGAGACACACAGAGAGAGAGAGGCAGAGACACAGGCAGAGGGAGAAGCAGGCCCCATGCAGGGAGCCCGACGTGGGACTTGATCCTGGGTCTCCAGGATCATGCCCTGGGCCAAAGGTGATGCCAAACCACCGAGCCATCTGGGCTGCCCCTCATTTGTCCTTAAATCAAGGAGTGATCTGCCAAAGTCAGGACAACTACTGGACCCAGTGTGGCTCATTCCAGTACAGGACAGTACCCAAACTTATGACACATTGGACTAGGATACTTGGCTCTTCAGCTAGCAGGGCAAATGCAACAGCTCTTGGACAGCAAGGTCCCCAAATATCCCAGATGCAAAGCACTTGGCAACTTCACACAACAGCTGACATCCCAAGTCCAGACCACTTGACACCAATTGATGCCATAGGAGGGAGGGGTGTTTCTCCATTTGATTAGAATCTATGGCATGTCCACAAAAGCTCTGGACCTGGCATACCTTCCTTGAGCTATGAAAGGAAAGGAGGTAGGACTGCCCGCCTTTCTGTTTGCTAGTTTTTCTTTTCTCTAATAAGGCTGATTCCTTAGCCCATTCTTTTTTTTTTTAATAAATTATTTATTTATTTATGATAGTCACACACACAGAGAGAGAGAGGCAGAGACACAGGCAGAGGGAGAAGCAGGCTCCATGCACCGGGAGCCCGACGTGGGACTCGATCCCGGGTCTCCAGGATCGCGCCCTGGGCCAAAGGCAGGCGCCAAACTGCTGCGCCACCCAGGGATCCCCTCCTTAGCCCATCTGTATGAGACTGTAGAATTGGTTCCTACCCTTTATATGACAGATGTCAACCCTGCAAGACCCCACCCTGGCAAGGTAGTAGCTTTGTAAACATGTACAGCTGCTTTTATCACTCAAGATCAACTAAATAGGCCCAAACACTAGAATTTTTTACATGCTGTGGACCTCGTTATATTAGGGGAAACCTATGGGCTCCTTCTCAGAATAGCATTTTTATAAGCGTAAAATGAAATGCATACATTTACAAAGGAACTCTCTTATAGTGGAAGAGCGAAATCAAAATATTAAGAAAACAAGTCTGTGATATAATAATGTATTTGCTTCCATGTTAATACATTCAACAACAAGATATGGCAATGGGTCTAATGACCACAGTAATCCAAAATAGTAACAAGAGTAATCTTTTCCTCCAGATTTTGCTCTCTCCCAGTCCTCACCTTTATGATCTCTAAAGATTTTCTCAGAAAAGAATCCCTTTACCTGGTTTCTCATGTTTGAAAAGAGTCTGTCTTCTCTAGTAACAGCAATAGTTCGTTTTCCCATTACCAGAATGCAAATAGTTTAAAATCCATTGTTAGGGCCACTAGGAAGTCATTGAATTCCAACAGCCCTATACTGGAACGACCATATGAGCAAATGCTAGCTAAGATGTTAGATGGTAGCACCTTAAGTTGTATCCTTCTCAGAGGCATTGACATTGTACTAGAGTTGTTTCTACATGTATTTAGAATGGAGATTTATTTCTAAATTTTATTCCATACATGTTCACTAGAATAGCTAAGATCACAAAGGTTGACAAAACCAATTGTTGACAAGGATGTAAAGCAATTGGAACTCTTGTACATTGCTGGTAGGAATGCAAAATGGAAGAGCTGCTTTAGAAAATAGTGGGGCAGCTTTTCATACGTTGAATGAAAACTTACCATGGTGAAACATACCTATCCTATGATTTATATTACTATTCCTAGATAACAACTCGAAAGGAAGAAAGATGTGTTCACATCAAGACCTATGTGGGAATGCTTCTAGCAGCACAATTTTAAAGAGCTAAAAACTAGAAACAAACCAAATGTCAACTAACTAATAAGTGAATAGTATGGTATATCCTTCTTATGGAGCAACACTCAGCAATAAAAAGGAATGAACTAATAAAACATAAATGAATCTCAAAAGCATTATGCTAAATGAATAAACTAAGACATAAAATAGCATACACAGTATGAATCCACTTATTAGAAATTCTAGAAGAGAAAAAAAAAAAAAAAAAAAAGAAATTCTAGAAGAGGCAAAACTGTATAGACAGAAAACTAATCAGTAGTTGATGAAGGGTCAGAATGTTTTGGGGTAGTGGAAATGTTCTACATCTTGATTGTGGTGGCAGTTAAACTCTTTGTCATACAGTTGAGCTACATTGCACAATGATGGGGGGTAGAATCAGAGTGGAGGTGTTAATTCTGAAAATTGATAAGAAGAGTTTATAGATCTGCAGAGATAGGGCCTCTATGTGGGATGGCTACAAGTATGTGATGGGTTTGGGCCCCTAGGTGCTACCCAGGGACCTTGGCAAGGAGCCCCCACCCAAATTAAGGGAGAAAACAATAGAGGAATTAAGTAGAATTTAATTCATTTCTTCCAACAGATCAGATGGCAAGATATCTGTTCTGAGTACACACCTGGGTGTTGTTACTATCCTTAGGGAGCGAGGAGGGAACTGTTCACCAAAAGTCTGGGATTGGACTTCTCCACTCCTGAAGCCAATACAGACTGAATCCAATTTAATTTCATTTAGGAGTGTAAAGGAAGGTGACAGTTCTTGAGTTTGATTCACATGGAACAAATTCATACAGATTTATATATATGAACATAAAATCATATTAATAGAGGGCTATTAGGGAAAATGGGATATCCAAAGAAAAGGACACAACTAAAGGCGGTTTTGACACTGAGGAGGGTGGTGGGAGAATGCCCTGGCAGTAACAGGGCTCCTAGCTCCCCTGGGAGCTTACTAAAGGCTGGTGCTTCTCACCCTGCTTTCTTAAAAAAGACTCATTTCCTTGGGTTTAGAGACTTTTCAGGGAAGCGTACTTTGGTGGTCTGTCGTGTAGGAAATGGAAAGTCAGCTTGAGCATCATGTCCAAATTTGCAAAGACCATCATTTGCCAATGTTTTTGGAAGAGTTGCCTTATCAATGAAAGGAAGCCAGGGGAAGATAACAGTGTATTACATCAATATAAATAAAGGCTCTCCTCTTCTAAATAAATAACCTAAATTCCATATGCAGCTCACCCAATCTTGGGAGTTAGCAGTTGCATGCTAATGTGATGATTGAGAGCATTCAATTAGGAAGGAACCCTACCAACCCAAAAAGAGTCTTTTCAAGGTAAACCAGAGAGATGGACGATTATGTTAACATCAGTTTACTATACATGTTTATGACATCAGTAGAACCATCTCCTTACATAATAGCATGGCTTCATGACAGCTGAGGAAGGCACTTGCATATATAAACATGGAACTGTGAGGATAATAAGAGTATAATGTTGAGGATCTTTAATGATCAATTAAGAATGGATTAAGAGTTTCTGAAGTGTCTAAGGTTTGTTCTAGCCCAGGATAATCTATCCGGATGGAGGGGGACTTAGAAGAATGTCTTAGTCTGCTTGGGCTATCATAACAAAATACCATAGACTGGGTGGCTCAAACAACAGAAATCTGTTTTCTCACAGTTCTTGAGTCTGGAAGTCTGAGATCAGGATCCTAATATGGTCAAGTTCTGGTGATAACTCTCTTCCTGGCTTGCAGATGGCCGCCTTTTCACTGTGTCCTGACAGTGTCTTTCCTCGATGCTTGTGTATGGACAGAAAGGCATCCTTCTTCCTCTTCTTATAATTCTATTAGATCAAGATCAATTCCATGAGATCAGGACTCCACCCTTTTGACCTCACTTAACTTATTTGCCTCCTAAAACCCTACCTCCATGGCTATCTCTACAGTCATATAAGGAGTCAAGACTCCTTTAGGCATTTGTGGGGGAACACAGTTCACTCCTAGCAAAGAACACACAGTCTGTCCCTCCCCTCACCTTGGAACTTTCAGTTTAACCACCATAGAATGTGTTATGCATGAAGCAGTGGCAATTGGTAAGGAGGATGGCATCTATAGCTCAGAAAGAGAAGGGCTAAAGAACTCAACATAAGCTTTCTGGAGTTGGGACTCTCTTGGGACTGTCGAGCCTATCTGCAAATTTTCTAAACCCTGAATCCAATCTGGTACTTTCTTGCTCAATGGCTTCCAATTGCCCTGAAGATGTCCAGAAAGCAGACCCCCAAATCCACTTCCAAGCCTCTTCTCTTGCCACAGTGTGATGGAATCCTACTGAGCTTCTTTCAGAGGATGCTCTTTCATCTCCAACCTATGCCCATGCAGTTCCTTCTACCTGAAAGATTTACCCACCCAATACCTCATTCTCATCCCCTTACCTTCTGCTTATGCCTGTTAGCTCCTCCCATCTTTGAGATCTCAGTTTAGAAGACACTTCCTCCAGAAAACTTCAGACTACCCTCCCCAGGGCTGGTTATGTGGTTTTCATGTTTATTGTACACCATGGTAGAGAAAACAATACCATGAACTCCCTCTCACCCATCATCACTCAACTTCATTGGATGATGGAATATCATCAAATATTCCATCAGGGTTCAAATGCCCTTCATTGTCTCATAAATAATTTACATAGTTTGTTTGAATCAAGATCCAGAGTTCACATTTGGCAAAATAATACTGAAATTTTGTACCAAATTAAGATACATGATATGCATTGACTGCTCACCCCTTACCACATTGATCAAACCACACAGTATTGTCCATGCTTTCAGACACCCCAGGCCACACACCTGAGATACAAACTCACAGTTCACATTCATATTTGCACAGCTAACCCCAACCACAAACTATTACTTTGTCCCCTCAAAACTAACTCACCCAAAAATATTGACAGCCCAGACGTACCACCAATATGGTCATAATGAGCACAAATTGGCCATATCATAGAACTCTCCAAGAGCAGGAATATAGCGTGCTTTAAAGGAAAAGATTGTGCGATGCTGCAGTTGGCTACTCCGGGCTCATCCAGCAGAGCCTTTAAGTGCATCTCAGGCAGTTTAAAATGAACCAGATGAAATGTGCAAGTGTTCCCTGTGAGACATACCACACCATAGGCTGGATCTAAGTTTAGGTGGATTCCAAGATCTTCCTCCTCTGAAGATCCTCCAAAATTAGCTTCTCTGTTACTTAGGAAATCTGTCTTGCTCCTGAGCACAAATACGCTTTGATATGATTCCAACAGAAAAAGGCATTACTGCCTGAAAGAAAACAAAAACAAAAACAGGGCTCTTGGTGAGGGACATGGGTAATATACTACCTGGAATTACTTTCTTTGCCTTTTAGAATATATGCAATGCTCCACTACCCCATTTCTGTGTTCCTTGCTGAAAACACAGAGGATGGGGGCTTCACCACTGCAAACTGGGGAGTGTTAGGAGGAGGGAGTACAAGCCATGTTCCCTGTGCTGCTTTGTAACACAGAATGTGTCACAGAAAGAAATGCTGGGAAACAGAGAGGAAATAGAGGAGGATTTATATTTCCATGCTGGCAGTTGATCACATTCAGTCTTATTCAGCAAGGCTGCTTCGGTGCCTGTTGCCATGGAAACCAGACATGATTAAGTAGTTTATTGAATGCAGCTTCCATGGACCAACATTCTAAAGCTGGGTCAGGTTTTCATCCTCATGCCAGGTGTTATAAAGCTACCAGGGTGTTTTCTTCTGATAGGTGTGTTTTTAATTTCACTGCCCATGAACATCCAAAACATTTGAAATAAAATAGCCAAGTGCACAAATCTAATATTTGCAGCATTTCAATTATTTTGTCGGGAATGACATAACTTGGTACATTGGCCAGCAGACAGCTGGAATTGTAAAATTTTAGATGTGTACATGTTGCATTTTGCATCACAATGTAAAGAACCCTGCAAGATCACCAAAGCTATTCCTGATTCGCCATCTTCTCTTAACCCTAATGGTGCTGGTTCAGAAAAATATTCATTATGATAGTGGTTTCTTTGTAACCTTTCCAAATGCTTCACACTCCTCACTTGTTCAAACTGGATAAGTTCTCTGGTGCAAGTCTGGCCAGACATTTTGTCTCCCTAACCACCCAATGAGGTGTAGCAACACTGGTTTCCTCCTCACATCCTGCCTGCTTAGTTACTCATATGACACACGTGGATGGGAAGCACACAGTTAGATCCTGTGTATCTGGGATTCTTTCCAGAAATACTCAGCAGCAGTCAGTTGTGTAGAAATCAGCACACAGTGAACAACAAGGTAAGAGCTGGGGCAAGGCCATCTCAAAGGCCTGCGTGCAAATCTGGGCTTTGCTTCTAGAAGTTGGGTCACTGGCATCCCTTCCCATAATTGCTTTGTGATTACTGGAATGCACGGCCTAGATTCCTCCTCGGGCCAAAGGACTCTCCCAGCTGCTGGAAGCGTTATCAGCTGACAGCCAAATCTCTCTCCAGGAACTATCTTCTCCTGAAAAGGGCCAGCTCCCACAGAGCCCTGCTTCCTCCCTGGGCATCCCACAAATGATGTCTGCTTTACAGGGGGTAAAGAAGGGGGTGGTATGAAGGCCTGGTCATCTCATTCCCACTCACCTTACTCCAACTCAAGGTACTTCTGAAGAGTCCTCCCAGCAACAGACTCTCCCATAGAGTTGGCCAAAACTCTTGTTGAAATGTCTTTGTAGTCCAGCTCTTCCCTCTCCTTGACCTTACCTCCTTCCCTTCCCATCCAATGGTGCTGCTCACAAGGATACTCACTCATAAATGGGCATGTGGATGTCTATCTCAGAATCTGCTTCTGAAATAAAAATCTGCAACAAACCCAAATTTCCTTTGAGAAGTTCCTTCTCTTACTTTTTTGGTGCAATTTGGGAGTGATTTATTCCATACTCAACATTGGGCTTAAGGCATTTGGAAAAGCCCATCTGCTCCTCCATTCCCAGGCCACACTGATGTCTGAATTAGGGCAATGAAACCGTGAGAAGAGGTCTGATGAAGATGCCTGAAAATGAAGCTTTCCTAATTTTCTGGAAGGTCTACCAGAAGACATGTAAATGAGGAAGTGCGTGGTCTTTGAGTTGTCGACAGGCATCTAAAGATGAGAGATGCTTGCTGAGATTACAGCCAACATGGGAAAGTGGAGCTGAGAAATAATGACAAGATTTGAACCACTGGCTCAAACCACATCTGTACCAGGTCACATCTAAAGTCAGCCTACCTGTGCATTTCTCAACCTGCAAACCAAAGAATTCACTCTATTGTCTAAGTCAATTTCAAGTTCCCTGACTATAAAATGGCACTGATGACTCTAGAACCTTCCTCAAGTAGTTTTGGAGAATAAATTATCAATGGACCCAGCACATCGGAAGTGTGCCATGGATGTTAGTGATTCATATGGATTTCCAAACCCAGAGCTGATTTACCTGATTGAAGCATGGGTTCCTCAAAGGAACAAAGGTCTTTACTGGACAATGTGTGGGGCTTCCTTTCAACCAGTTCAAAGCTTAATCCAGAGCTAAGATTTTTGACTTTTACATAATGGCATTTTTAAAAACTGAACTCTCATGGGGAAACCATAGATACATACATACACAATAATCCTCAAAATGTACAGGGCACTTGCTGTATGCCAGGTACCATGATCAGCACTTTACTTTTAGGTTATATGTGTACTTGTATTATGTATGAATTCACTGATACCTTCCAACAACCCTATTATTATCACTTGTACAATTCTTCCTGGGAAACCTCTTGAATGAATTCACAATAGCCCAGAGAATAGTGGGATTTGATGCATATCACTATTTACTCTGAATGATGGGCATTGTGAATGCAGTTGAGGGTCACAAGACTTTTTTATTTTTATTTTATTTATTTATTTATTTGTTTGTTTGTTTTATTTATTTATTTATTTATATAGATTTTATTTCTTTTTATTTATTTATTCATGAGAGACACAGAGAGGCAGAGACACAGGCAGAGGAAGAAGCAGGCTCCTTGTGGGGAGCCCAAAGCAGGACTTGATTCCAAGACCCCGGGGTCATAACCTGAGCTGAAGGCAGACACTGAACCACTGAGCCACTGAGCCCTGCTTTTTTTAAAAAACAGGAAATAGAATATATGTAGCAGAAATAGCCTAAAGTAATAGCTACTCGTGCACATGCACACACACACACACACACACACACACATTTCAGAGCTTTAGCTGGGTCTCTGTGGGACTGAGAGCAGTTGTTGAGAAATATAGCAGCTCAGTCATAGACCTCTTTCATATTCCAAACAAGCCTGAGAAAACAATTCGAAAGAGGGAAGGGGAAGGGAAGGCAGATTAAGAAAAGGAAAGAAGAAATGTAACCTTATATAGAAATATGAAATTTTATATTCACTGGGGAGAGAGAAATATGCCAATTATAGGGTGTGTAGGAAAATATTTTATTTCCTTCTTTTGGGTTTACACTAAGAATTTACATAGGTCATTGGGAGACTCTGTGTTTGTGTGTGTATGCGCCTTCAGCTCCCTGATGGGCAATTAGGGAATAAAGAGTTTTATCTACAACTACACTGGTAGGGAGATTTGGAGTTCAGCATTAGGACTTAAGGACCCCTGTCCCTGCTGGACTCTTAGAAGGGACTTGGAATACCAATACCTTCAAGAACCATCCTGACCCAGCACCTGGGTGGCTCAGTGGTTAAACAACTGCCTTCAGCTCAGGTTGTGATCCCGGGGTCCTGGGATCAAGTCCTGCATCGGGCTCCCCGCAGGGAACGTACTTCCCCTTCTGTCTGTGTCTCTGCCTCTCTCTCTGTGTCTCTCATGAATGAATAAATAAAATCTTAAAACAAAAAAAAAGAACCATTCTGACAGCCATGCCCCCAAAGTGTTGACCCAGACCCAATAAATCAGTCTCAGAAACATCAACCACTCATGGGGGGACAATGATGAGGACCCAAGACTAAGTCACGTTTGAATGAGCAGAAGAGCTATGCATGACAGTGAAAGAGTCTTTCACAGAGTGGAAGTTGATTTGGTGGGTACAGATTTCCGAACTGGGGTGTGCCAACAAGAAGTCTCAGTGAAGAACTGAACTCTTGCTAAAGTTCTTCCTTGAACAATTCTTGCACAGCTTCATCTGAAATCACATCTTTCCTGTCATCTGGGAATGACAGGAGAGCTTTCCTTTCCTATCACTCAGTTTTCCTCAACATTGTGGTGAGATTTGACATACCGGCATATCTTGTAAACTGCGGCAATCAGGGGACACGGGACCTGGGGAGACCTGTACAAGAGCGTGATAGTCCAAAGCAGAGAACGAAAGGAAGGGCACCTCAAGACTGGGGTGGGGGGTGTCGGTAGGGTCCATGATGGATGTCAGGAAACTTTCATGTGCTCAAAGAACATTCTGGTTGTTACAGGTCCAGAAAACTGACCCTTGAGTTGCAAATGGGGTCAAATAAACTTTTTCCTTAGTAGAGAGTAGTCAAAATCCATTCCAAATATTTCTCTACAGAATTGAAAATATTTGTTCAATATTTCCTGTGGTGCAAATGTGAAATCATGTTAGTGGTTGATCAAAGTTGTCAGAACTATGTATTTCTTAGAGAAATTCAGTAATAATGGACAACTATCTGTGGAGGATTCCTTACGCAAGTACCTAAGGTCCATGAAATACAAGCACATTTTCTGGTGGATGCTGCTGCATGGCCGGACATCTGGGTAGCAAGAAAAGAGAGTGGAGTGGGATGGGAAGCCAAGAGCTTCAACCAGCAGAGTAACCTCTGGCCCATCTCCTTGGCCTTCTTGGAGCCTCAGATCTCTCTTTAAAAGGAGAGGTTTGCAAATTCCACAATTAGAGATCCATTCTTTTGAATTAAAATGTTTCCTCTTACTAAAATACACGTACCCCTAAGAGTGTTGTCAGAAACCAGAATCAGGTATTTAGGCTAACATGAATTTATCCTAGAATAGGCGTCAGTGGATGAGAAGGGAGAATTGGAGGAGGTCACCAAGTTCGAGAAAGACCACCTTAAGGGGAGGGCAGACAGGCCAGCATACGGTTTTGACAAAAGCTAAGAGGAGAAAAATGAAGTTTTGACAGTGTCACTTTGTCAAAGTGAGAGGAAAGTAGAATCTGTACACATGCCACCACATTATGAGTTGAGTTTTACTAAATATTTGTTCCACTGATAAACAGCTGCTAGCTGAGCTGGTTAAAACCCCAGAGTGCCAAATCATCATCCAGGGAGAATTAATTCCTTTCTTTCAGTTTCCCCACTTAAAATGTGTGTCGGTCGATTTTTTTTTTTTTTTAAAGATTTTATTTATTTGACACAGAGAGAGAGAGCACAAGCAGAGGGAGCAGCAAGCAGCAGGTAGAGGGGAAACCAAGCCCCCCACTGAGCAAGAAGATTCCAGGACCCTGAGGGCATGCTGAGCCACCCAGGCACCCTGGTGGTCATTTTCTAATTACATCATTTATTGAGAATGCAAGAAACTTCTACTCTGTTTTATCAACTCCAAAATAAAAGATTAATCAA
Source organism: Canis lupus dingo (assembly GCF_003254725.2). Lineage (NCBI taxonomy): Eukaryota > Metazoa > Chordata > Mammalia > Carnivora > Canidae > Canis > Canis lupus. Next base: position 16,263,265 of record NC_064266.1, read on the forward strand.
TGATTAAAAAAAGAAAAGGCGACATCAGAGGAGATAAAAAATCCCTTCGGTTCCCTCCAGCTCTGATTTTGGTTGTGTGTCTTGCCTTGCATCCAGAAAGTGGAGGTATTTCAAAGAGGCCCATACCCACAGAAACCAATTAAAGGAGAAGGAATGCACCGTGCTCAGGGCTAACCGATTTGGCTGACTCATTGAGAGCAGAAAATGCACTGTGTCACTATTTGTTGAGCAGTAAAAGGAGAGCTGTAAAATAAATAAATACATAAATAAAAATAAGTTTAAAAAAGAGCTGTGTCTTGTCACTTGAGGAATCACAAAATTTCTCCCAGAAGTTCAGCAAACACTGTTAAATCGAGACGAAACTCTGATTTTCTACATACAAGTTCAGCTGGTCAGTTCAGCGAGGGCTCAGTATAAACAACTCCCTTCAGAAGCAGCCAACAAAATAGTCTTAACAAATATAGCATGCTTGGATAGTTTAGGACAATCCCTTAATCCAATCATCTGATCCTTACAGTTCACAAAACAAAACAAAAATGCTTCTTTTGATATTACTGAAGATTTTTAATTGGGTCTTGGGGCGCCTGGGTGGCTAAGTTGGTTAAGCGGCCAACTGTTGATTTTGGCTCAAGTTGTGATCTTGAGGTCGTGGGCTCGAGCCCTATGTCAGGCTCCATGCTTAGTATACAGTCCGCTTGAGATTCTCTCCCTCTCCCTCTGTCCCTCCTTGTGCTCACGTGAACTCTATCTCTTTCTTTTTCTCTCTCAGATATATGAATAAATCTTTAAAAATCCTTTTTTAAAATTGACTTCTAAAAACATAGGGACTGTAATAAAGTGGCAGGAGAAAATACAAAAGTGGTGTTTTTGTCCTGAAATAAGCTTTCTTCCTCAAAGAAACAAATATAAACAACTGGGCACATTTCCTCCTCAGGGTTTCCTGAAGGACAGATGGACCTAGGACCTTTGACCCTTATGTATCTGGTGACTCACTCTCTATATGTAAAAACTTTTCAGTTGTTGAAAGAAGATTGGCCAATACAGCCCTATTCTCTGCAAAATAGGTTTCTTCCCAGAGAATTTTATCTATCCACTCACTTTTCTATGGTTTATTTTGAAGCACTTGAAACAATTTTTGGCTCCTTGGGGAGATGATCTGAATTCACTTAACAGAGAAGAGGCTACACTTTCCAGATCTGTAACTTGACAAAGGGGATTTATGGCTTTTATGAATGCTGGAAAGTAGGAGCTTCCGTGGGTTAAATTCCACTGATAACTTGCTGGTGATTTGTATCCAACATTTAGTGATTTATTAACAAAACAGAAGAGGAGCTGTTTAAGGTATTAGAACAGAATTCAAATCCTGAGTCAGTCCTAGCAAAGGACAACTCCTGGTTGCGTAATTTTTAGATCTGTTGTCAGCTCAGTGCCTATAACACAGTCTTGCTGTAGACATAAAAGTAAGACAGACACTGTGCTTTAAAAGGTCTATTTCCTTAATGCTAATGTTCTCTATGGATGTAAGAATGTTAAAGTGCCAGAAGCTCATCTGGAGTTTCACTCATGCACTCACCCAGAAGAGGTTAAGCTAAGTTGAAACCTTCTCGTACCCCCATTTCACAAGACTTCGGTCTTAGAGGAGGAAAAAGAGAACAGTAAACTCCAATGAGAAACACAGGAAATGAGACTTGTGAGAAAATTCTCCCAGTCTCTGCATGTTAAGTTGAATGCAGCTGTGTCGTTGAAGGCCAAGACCGCAGCAAAACAGGAACTGCTTAGCTAAACACTTTCCACTGAAGTGGTCTCAAGAATGCCCTTATTTTTGGTTTCAGACACTGATTTACGTTATGAATTTTTAGATATGGATACTGTTGGATGTGATTGGTCATATCCAGCAGGAACCTGGTTAGGATAGAAGTACTTCATTGCTTATGTTGCCTTTGATTTCTTTCAAATCTAAAAAGGTTCCAGGGTGCCTGGGTCGCTCCGTTGGTTAAGCACCTGCCTTCAGCTCAGATCATGATCCCAGGATCCTGGGATCGAGCCTTCCTGCCACCCTGGGTGTTGGGCTCCCTGCTCAGTGGGGAGTCTGCTTCTCCCTCTCTCCCTGCCCTTCCCCCTGCTGGTGCTCTCCCCCTGTCTCTCAATTAAATAAATAAAATCTTTTAAAAAATCTAACAAGATTCCTTAAAAGTTTCTCAATGTCATTATTTGTGGAAAAATTGGCAGTTTAACCATGGGAATAACTGTAATGATGGGGGAGGGGGGAGAGGACAGAGCTAAGAGAGTAAGAGGAACAAAAAGGCTTATTTCGGATAGGATGATTCAGGAGGCTTCTCTGAGTGAACAATAATTTATTTTTTTAAAAGATTTCATTTATTTATTCATGAGAACACACAGAGAGAAGAGAGAGAAGCAGAGACACAGGCAGAGGGAGAAGCAGGCTCCATGCAAGGAGCCTGATGTGGGACTCGATCCGGGGTCCCCAGGATCACACCCTGGGCTGCAGGCGGCACTAAACCACTGAGCCACCAGGGCTGCCCTCTGAGTGAACAATAATTTAGCTAAGATCCAAAGGAAGAAACAAAAGAGCTAGCATAAGAGTATGGGAAGAGCTTTCATGAAGCAGGAGCAGCATGTGCAAAGGCCCTGAGGCTGGACAGGCGGGTGTGGTGAGCTGGAGAGAGTGGTATGAAACAAGCTCAGGGAGGTAGGTGGGTCCTATAGCAGCTTAAAGGACACAACAAGTTTTTATTTAATTCTAAGTGTGGTAGAAATCCATAGAAGGATGTTAAACAGATCTGGTATATAAGATCAACCTATTTTCTGTGTAGAGAATGGGTTTCATAGGACAAGGAGATTGGGTGGTAATGGAAGTGGGCAGGTTTGAAATGGGCTTTAGAGATAAAATCAACAGCCCTTTTGATGAATTGGATACAGAGAGGAAAAGCATGAATCAAGATGTACTAAAGTTTCTCACCAGGAAGACTAAAGGAGTGGTACCATTTACAAAACAGGTAAGGCTTAGGGGTGGGGCAACAGGTTTGGGAAGTGAGGAGCCAAGAGCTGCAGGAGACAACGTGATATCTGTAAGATTCTCTAGTGGGAATTTCAGGGATGCAGTTGATATAGGAGTCTTGAGTTCCAGAAAGAGATCAAGGCTGGAGGTATTAACATGGACATTGTTGGTATCCACATGGTATCAGAGCCATGGGATTGGATAGGGTTATGTGGAAAGACAAGAGAGAAGATTACCAAATGTAGAGGTTGGAGAGTGGAAAAAGAACTTACATAGATGGCAAACAAGGAGAAATCTATCTCCCAGGGACCAGGAGGAGAGTATTTCCGGAAACCGTGGGGTGGTCAACTGGCTCAGTGATGCTTAGAGATCAGTAAATACGAAAACAGAAAAATATCCATCAGATTGGGCAACAAGGAGGTTGTTGTTAACCGTGATGAAAGCAGGTTCGATGAAATGATGGGGGCAAAAGCCAGGCCGGAGGGAATGGGGGAGGGAAAGACATTAAGACAGCATGTGGAGGGCGTTCTTCCAAGAAATTTGGCTCTGATGAAAGTAGTTGAAAAGATCTTTGCTTCCATACATGTTGTGCAAAAACAAAGCTCTAAGATTCTTTTCATATTAGTCTGGTTTTCCCTTCCTGTTTTGATTGCAAAGTCCTCTTTGCTTCAATTTTCAATTAGCACTAACTGGAAAATCACCTCCTTTCATCCCAGCATGAAACCTGGACATTATTGTCCTGTAAAGTAACTACTAATTACATTGGCAAAAGTAAACTTCCTGAAGGACTGTGTCCTTGCTGAATAAAGATATCATTTAGGCAGCCCTGATTTCTTGTTGGAAGCTGAAAATATTTATCTTCATAAAACCAAATAATTATTCAGAAGAAATAGTCCCTTTTATAGTTCAGCCAAGAAATTGAAAATGACCTTTAAGGGCAGAGACAGCTTGTCTCCTATTGTTAGTGCAATAATAACTTTGGAAGAGGAGGAATTGGTCTGTCATGCTCACTTCTGTTTCACCCCTTTACTTCGGCAAGATGTGTCAGGGACTATCAGCCCTCAAATCTCTCTACACCTTTCCCAGCTCCTAGACAGAAATTTTTGTTTGAGTTTTCCTTAAAATGCTCCTGGCTTCAATATTATATACATCCTTTGTGTCTTCTTTTCCTCTCTCAACTACATTTTCCTTAGTTTAACTGAGCTCAATTTCCAAGATGGCTCCCAATGATCCTGCCTCCTAGTACTTATCCCCTCTCTCACTGAAAAGGGCTGATGTCTGTGACCAATAGGATATTACAGAAATGACAGAGGATGCCTTCTGTAGCTAGGTCACAAAAAGCAGTATGGCCTCCACCTGGCTCCTTCTTGGACTGCCTACTCTGGGAAAAGGCAGCCACCGTGTCATAACTATAAAGCAATTCATTGAGAAGTCTTCACGGGAGAGTCTGAAGGTTCCTGTCCACAACCAGGGCTATGTGAGTGTGCCATCTTGGAAATGGATCTTCCAGCCCAATTCAAGCCTTCAGAGGACGAAAGCCCCAGCTATACCCTGCTGTAGCCTTCAGCAAGACCTGAGGCCAGAATTTGGAAGTTATATAGCAATAGGTAACTAGTATATCACTGAGATTGAAATAGGGAACAGCTCCACAACCTTCCAGAAGAATTTACATATATATATATATATTTTTTTTTTACAAATAAATATATTTATTTATATATTTTACAAATAAATTTATTTATTTATTTATTTTTTAAGATTTCATTTATTTAACTGACAGAGAGAGAACACAAGTAGGCAGAGTGGTAGGCAGGAGAGGGAGAGGCAGGCTCCTGGCCACACAGGGTTTGATGTGGGGCTCTATCCCAGGACCCTGGGATCATGACCTGAGCTGAGGGCAGATGTTTAACCAACTGAGCCACCCAGGCACCCCAAGTTTCTATATTCTAAAGAAGATTGTTTTAAACTCAAATCTGTAAGTGATAAATTTCTGAAAACAGGAAAAAAGTAGTGAAAGATTCAAGGCAGGAGTAAGGAGATAATTTTTCTGTGCATTTGTGTATTTTGAAAAGTAGGAGAGAGTATAAAATGCTAATATACAGTTAAGTAGGTCCTATATAACCCACCTTCAGATCAAACCTCTCCTAAGTCTGTACTTCTTGTCAGTGTTTATTTAAAAAAATATTCACTGAAGCAGACAATCATATTAGATTAAAAATAGCCACTTCTGGGGAAAGCCAGTTAGGCCATAGACCACCAGGTGGGGAGGAAGCCCAAGCTAGCCATCTGGTAAAGTACTGGAAAAGAGAGAGATGCCTGACGAGCCCCTAGCTGTTCCAGCCAGCTGAGGTGCTGGACATGCAAGTAGGCAAGCCATCTTGGACATCCGGTCCAGTCAATCCTTCAGCCAACTCCAGCCTCAGCTGCCATTTCATTGCAACTATATAAGAAACCTGAGAGGTGCCTGGGTGGCTCAGTGGTTGAGCGTCTGCCTTTGACTCAGGTCATGATCCTGAGGTACTGGGATCGAGACCTGCATCAGGCTACCCGCAGGGAACCTGCTTCTCCCTCTGACTATGTCTCTACTTTTCTCTGTGTCTCTCATGAATAAATTTAAAAATCTTTAAAAAATAAATAAACCTGAGCAAGATCCTTCCCTCTGAGTTTAGCCAGCCAACAGAACTGAGGGAGATAATGAAACAGCTGCTTTAAGTCACTAAGTTGTGGAATGGTTTGTTCTGCAGGAAAAGAATTGGAACAATTAAAGAGGGAATTGAGGGCACCTGTGTGGCTCAGTGGTTGAGCATCTGCCTTAGGCTCAGAGTGATATTGGGGTCCTGGGGTGGAGTCTGGCATCGGGCTCCCTGCAGGGAGCCTGCTTCTCCCTCTGCCTGTGTCTCTCTCTGCCTCTCTTTCTGTGTCTCTCATGAATAAATAAATAAAATCTTAAAAAGAAAAAGAGGGAATTGATCAGGGAACACTAGGTTATATTAATGCAGGTAATCATTAGTTTGTAATGGAGCCACTTCTGGTGGTATGACTTTCTCTAGCTCAGCTTCTCAGGTTCAGGAGTAGGGGAATAAATGGTAGGGCTGGGAAAGATTATTATTTTGCCACAGGGCACGAAGAAACAGCAAACACCCATGGGATGATAAATGGGCATGTAATGTAACTGAGTTTGATTTAAAAAGGAGACAAGGAATCCAGAACATGGAGATGTAGCTCCCGAAGTCTTGTTGTCTAGGGCCAGAGTTGCCCAAAGAATTAAGCTATTAAAAAAAAAAAAAAACCCAAAGCTAATGATTAACTACTAGCATTTTCTCCTGCTAACTCTTGGCCACCTCATTTCATTCATATGTTTCTGTCTTCCACTGTAATAACTTAGGGACTGAGTTATTCCAATGACGTTTAATAGGGCAATGGCCATCTTGCTCTTTTGAACATCCTGCCTTATGCTTCAAACAGGTCTTCAATAAAAGTTTGTAGTTCTGGGGAACCTGGGTGGCACAGTCAGTCAAGTGTCTGACTCTTGGTTTTGGCTCAAGTCTGACCTCGAGGTGATGAGATGGAGCCCCACATTGGCCTCTGCACTCAGCATGGAGTCAGCTTGAGATTTTCTATGCCTTTCTTTCTCTGGCCCTCTCACCACACCACACCACACCCTGAGCTCGCTCCTTAAAATAAATAAATGAATCTTAATAAATACAGAAAATCTGTAGTGCTGTAAATTTAGTTTTTATTTTTTATTTTTTTAGATTTTATTTATTTATTAATGAGAAACAGAAAGATAGAGAGGCAGAGACACAGACACAGCAGGCTCCATGCAGGAGCCCGACGTGGGACTCGATTCCAGGTCTGCAGGATCACACCCTGGGCTGAAGGCGGCGCTAAACCGCTGAGCCACCCGGTCTGCCCAAACTTCGTTTTTAAAAAGAAACATCAAATCCTCTTATCTTAACATTTTTCTTGATATGAAGCAGAGTGCTGGAAGCATTTAAAACGACTTGAGGAGCACCTAGCTGGCTCAGTCAGTGGAGCCTGTGACTCTTGATCTCAGGGTCGTGAGTTTGAGCCCCACTTTGGGTGTGGTGTCTACTTAAACAAACAAACGAACAAACAAAAAAACACTGGAAATATGCTTCCTATCATTGTCTTTGTTCTTTTTGATGATTTCTTTGGTCAGGTCAATCTCTTCATTCTTGGGGTAGCTCTTGACCTTGGTAAGGCTTCCAATGGCAGGTACTTCAGACTCAGATATTAGGTATTGACCATTTAATAATGAAAATGCTTATTCTTCAGGGATGTAGGGTAAGGCAGGATGGTTTTTTGTTTTGTTTTGTTTTTCCAATACAAGCTTTTGGCAGGGCCTGTGGTTGGCAACAAAATGATATTTCAGACATTAGAGAAAGGACTTAGGAACTGAGTGTTCCCTAGGCTTATCAAGTGAATGGTTTCTGCTACACAGTCAAGAAAGGATTTATTTTCAGAAAGCAGGTACATGCTATTAAGAGAGTTAATAGGACAAAAGTTTATTCTCCTGACTTATACCACCTGCTATTTTGAGGCTATTCTACTTGGAGGACAAAATGTGAGACGCATTGTCTGGAGTTTCCATAGAAGCAGTCTCAGTGTTTGCTGATAAGTTATAAATGCTACTACAACCACTCCCAAACCATTAAAACAGGCCTGAACCCATCCTGTCTGGTAAGTAGCTGATATTTCACAAAACAAAAGTGAGAAAAGCAAATGCAGATAGAACCCAAGATTTCAACCCATGACTATATCGACTGGGCATAGAATAGGAAACACCGATGTCTACAAAGTTGGTTTTTAACCTCAATATCTAGAAACTCTCAAAAGATTTTGAGCAGAGACAATCAAGTGTGAATACCCTACTATGTCTACCAAAGCCCAAGAATTTAGGGATAGGAAAACTGGCTTTCATTTCCCTAAAAAGGTAAAAGAAAAGGCTATTTACTACATACCTTGAAAAAATGTTTAGATGACTTAGTATCTTGAAAACTGAAGCAGCTATAATCCTATAATCTCATATAAAATGAATATGTAAGATATTTTATGAATTTATCATTAAACTTAAAAGACTTTTTTTTTAAGATTTTGTTTATTAATTCATGAGAGACACAGAGAGAGGCAGAGACATAGGCACAGAGAGAAGCAAGCTCCCCACAAAGAGCATGATGTGGGACTCTAACCTGGATCCCAGGATCTCCCCAGAGCCAGAGGCAGATACTCAACTGAGTATCCCCGCTGACCCACTCAGGCGGCCTGAAGACATTTTTTTTTTTTTAAGAACACTTCAGGGGTGGTTGGTTTGCTCAGTGGGTAGAGTATGTAATCCTTGGTCACAAGGTTGTGAGTTTAAGCCTCGTGTAGTGCCCTGGAGCAAATTAAAAAAATAAAAATAAAAAAAATAACACCTTAAAGAGGGACCATATATCTTCCACATGTATTTCCTGAATAGCTTTAATCCTTTTGTTATTGAAGAAAGTGGCATTGTGAAGTTAAAATGGGTAGATTTTTATACTAATAAGCATAATATAGATAACTATTTTTGGAAGGTAAAAATCTTTATTAAGTTAAATAAATTTTAAAAGTTATGAACTAGGATGCCTAGGTGGCTCAGCGATCGAGTGCCTGCCTTTGGCTCAGGGCATGATGCCGGGATCCAGGATCCAGTCCCACATTGAGCTCCCTGCTTGGAACCTGCTTCTGTCTCTGCCTAGGTCTCTGCTTCTCTCTGTGTGTGTCTCTCATGAATAAATAAATAAAATCTTTAAAAAAATAAAAATAAATAAAAGTTTTGAACTAAGTGTAGGGATTCCTGAGTAGCTCAGTCGGTTAAGCATTGGACTCTTGGTTTCAGCTTAGGTCTTGATCACAGGGTCCTGGGATCAAGCCCACTCACCCCCACACTGGGCCTGGGGACAACTTAAAAAAAAAGTTATGGACCAAGTATTCAAATAAACTCTTACCTAATTACCTTTCCATTTATTTGATCAATAGCTTTTTTAATACATCATGTTGCAATTGTTTAAATTCTAAGTTGCGATTAATATTTAATACAAATAGCTATTCTTTGAGCAACTGAGCCTGGTAATGGGAGGACATTATTCCCAGATAATCAAGTCGTATAGAATCTCTAAGTCCAAAAGAAAGATTTGTGTACAGTGAGAATGGGGAAAATTAACAAGGCAGGAAACAACAAATGTTGGAGAGGATGCGGAGAAAAGGGAACCCTCTTACACTGTTGGTGGGAATGTGAACTGGTGCAGCCACTCTGGAAAACTGTGTGTAGGTTCCTCAAAGAACCTGCCCTACGACCCAGCAATTGCACTGTTGGGGATTTACCCCAAAGATTCAGATGCAATGAAACGCCAGGGACACCTGCACCCCGATGTTTCTAGCAGCAATGTCCACAATAGCCAAACTGTGGAAGGAGCCTCGGTGTCCATCGAAAGATGAATGGATAAAGAAGATGTGGTTTGTGTATACAATGGAATATTACTCAGCCATTAGAAATGACAAATACCCACCATTTGCTTCAACGTGGATGGAACTGGAAGGTATTATGCTGAGTGAAGTCAATCGAAGAAGGACAAACAGTGTATGTTTTCATTCATTTGGGGAATATAAATAATAGTGAAAGGGAATATAAGGGAAGGGAGAAGAAAAGACTCCTAACTCGGGGAAACGTACTAGGGGTGGTGCAAGGGGAGGAGGGCAGGGGGTGGGGGTGAATGGGTGACGGGCACTGAGGGGGGCACCAATAAAAAAGTTAATTTATTTAAAAAAATAAAAAAAATAAAGATTTGTGTAGGTGAAAATGACATGATATGATAAAATTTAGTTTAACCTAACTTCTCCTTGACTTATGAAATTTGTGGAATTTATCTCTGTATTTGTGATTTCTGCACCCAGCTTTTATTTTCTTTTTTATTTTTAAGATTTTATTTATTTATTCATGAGAGACACAAAGACAGAGAAGCTCCATGCAGGAGCCCCGATGCGGGACTCATCCCAGGACTCCAGGATCACGCCCTGGGCCGAAGGCAGACGCCCAACCGCTGAGCCACCCAGGCGTCCCTATTTCTAATTTTTTTAAAAGATTTTATTTGAGAGACAGTAAGAGAGAGCACAAGCAGGGAGGAGGGGCAGAAGGAAGAAGCAGACCCCGAGGAGTAGGGAGCCCAATGCAGCATTTCATCCCAGGACCCTGAGACCTTACCAGAGCGGAAGGCAGACACTTAACCAACTGAGCTTCCTAGGCTCCCCTGCATTCAGCTTTTACCAATTTTTTAGAGAGATCACCAAACCCACATTTTCACAACATCGCTGGTGGGTTGTAAATATTACTGTCACTGCTTGCTAGCTGTGGAAATTGTGTAAGAAATTCTCAGGGATTTATCAAAGTTCTTTGCAAATGTGGTGCGAGAAAAAGTAAATGAAATTGGAACCAAAGATGTTGAATATAGTGTTGGTGTTTGTTATTTACCTTCTATGCAAATAGTTTCCCGCTTTTGGTTTGCTTTCCTGAGTCATTATGAAAAGCAACCACACACGGGTAGGGGGTGGATTATCAGCTGGCCTCTGCCGGTGGGGGGGGGGGGTGGAGGCCGGCGGTGCGGCAATGAAAGAATTCACCCAAAACAGAGCAAAGGAGATAAGATAGAGGTTTACTGAATACACTGCAAGGCTGGGGGGGGGGCGTGGGGGAGTGTGTGTGGGGTGTCTGGACAGCAAAGGAGAGATCTGCTAGGAGGCAGTGGTGAGGATGTTTTGAGGTGGGTCGCCTTATGGGCCTGTTACATTCAGTCCGTGGGTCACTGTGGGCCCTTCTATCTCACCTAGGTCTCCGTTGCTCAGGCTTGTTGCCTAAAATTGCCCCTCTATAGGGGAAGCAATTTATTTAAGAGACAACCCTATGATTTTAGGTGTCCATGTCATTTTTTGATGACTCCTATTGGCACCACCTCGAAGTCTAGTTGGTGTTTCACCATCTAGAGCTCCTGAAAATACATGATCTAATCCAAGAACAAGAGATGAATCACAGACACTGAAAGCCTACAAAATGACATATTCCTTGGGTTTTAGTCCACCCTGGCTAGACTGCGGTGAGCCTTGCTATTCAAAGCCTTACAACTCAAAGAGCACTTGCTTACTCAAAAAGATTGGTAGCATCAGCATCCACCTTCCCCCTTAGTTTGTTCGAAATTCAGAATTTCAGGCCCCAGAGCTACTGTATCAGAATCTGCACTTTATCAAGATCCTTGGCGATTCAATTCGCATTTGAGAGTCCCTGATCTAGGTTCTAGATTCTAGGGTACCCCATTATTGTATTTAATTTCCACGAATTATCCAAAAGACCCAGGACACCTCTCTCCCTCTTCCTTCTACCCATTTCTCTTCTGTTCTCTTTCTCTTCCTTCTGGTTCTTAGTCTCTCTCTCTCTCTCTCTCTCTCTCTCTCTTTTCCTCTCAGTTTTCTTCCTCTACTTTTTCTCCTCTCTCTCATCTATAGAACATATGCAAGGAAAACAGAGACTTCCAACTCATACATTTTTATGTATATTTGCAAAGCCAAATGACTCCGCCCACACAGAGCATAAATCTGTAAAGTAGCTGAAAGTGGGGCACAGAAAGTTGGTGGTGATCCTTTTCTCTGCTGAGTTGGAGCAGAGCCAGGAGGGGAGATACAGGTGGATGTGGGAAGGTGTGGATGGCCTCCCTCCTCTGCTAGCCTGAGGTCAGTCACTGAGTTCTCATAACTTGCTACATTTACTGAACAGGAGGCAAAGCATCAGGACTCTGCCCTTACTTTCTTTCGTTACTATTTTATTTTGAAATAATTTCAAACTTAAAGAAAATTGCAAAAATAATGCAATGAACTTTTATATATCCTTTATCCAGATTCCCTTTTTTTTTAAAGGTAAGCTCTACACCCCCTCCTGAACATGGGGCTTGAATTTACAATCCCAAGATTAAGAGTCATATACTCTACCAACTGAGCCAGCCAGGTGCCCCCAGATTCACCCTTTTTACCATTTTACAACATTTGCTATGCTTTCTCTCTTTCTCTTTGTACATGCATACACAACACACATGAATTATTACCTCAGTAGGCTGTATCTATTCTCCCTTACGCCCACCTCCCCCCTCCTCTTCTTTTTACTGTTGGGTTGGTGAGGATCATATCATATTTTCTCAAACTTGTGATTTGAGTTTTATAATTTTTTTGGAGATTATTTATATTGATTGCCTAACAAGATAAAAGAAATTCAAAGTTTGTGATATTAAAAAGCTTGCCGGGGATCCCTGGGTGGCACAGCGGTTTGGCGCCTGCCTTTGGCTCAGGGCGCAATCCTGGAGACCCGGGATTGAATCCCACATCGGGCTCCCGGTGCATGGAGCCTGCTTCTCCCTCTGCCTGTGTCTCTGCCTCTCTTTCTCTCTCTGTGCCTATCATAAATAAATAAAAATTTTTAAAAAATTAAAAAAAATAAAAAGCTTGCCTTATTCATGAATTCCACTCTTAAGAGTTCATTAGGGTTTTTCTTCTATCCCTGCTTAAAAACTCCATCATCCTTGAGAACATATAGCCACATTTAAGCTATCTTTCCAATCATTTTTTATATGTAATTTTGTTTTACATGTCTGTGGGGAGAACTGACATGGGCAACCACCTTTTGGGTTTAAGTACATGTGGGGTTTTTCTTCCAGCTGTATGAGATAACTGACATATAACCTTTTGTATATGTAAGGTGTACAACTTGTTGATTTGATACACATCTATATTGCAAAATGATTGTCACCAGTCACCATGGCATTAGCTATAACACCACCATCTCATCACATAATTACCATTTCTTTTTTTTTTAAGATTTATTTATTTATTCATGAGAGATACAGAAGCAGAGACATAGGCAGAAGGAGAAGCAGGCTGCCTGTGGGGAGCCTGATTCAGTACTTGATCCCAGGACCCCAGGATCAAGACCTGAGCTGAAGGCAGATGCTCAATTACTGAGTCACCCAGGTGTCCCAACATAATTGTCATTTCTATGGTAGGATCTACTCTCTTAGCCACTTTCAAATACACAATACAGTACTGTTAGTTTGATTCACCCTGCTGCACATTAGGTCCCCATGTACATTCGATCTTATAACTGGAAGTTTATTCCCTTTGACTAATACCTCCCCATTTCCCACATCCCCTAGCCCCTGGTAACCACCATTCTATTCTGTTTCTCTACTCCTAATACTTTAGCATACATTTCCTAAAAACAAGAATATTATCTTATGAAATCACAGAAATTTAACATTGGTAGAATACTATTACCTAATCTACAGTCCATATTCCAGTTTTATTAATTGTCCCCAACCCCAAATGTCCTGTATAGGAATTTTTTTCTGGAGCAGGATCCAGCCCAGGAGCACATGTTACATTTGATAGTTGTATCTCTACAATTTCCTTTAGTTTGGAACATTTCCTCAGCTTTTCTTGGTCTGCCAAAGACAAAGAAAGATGAAATGACATTCTGGAACAGTATAAACCAATAATGACTTTTTCATCATAAGATTCAGATTACACATTTTAGGCTTGAATACTCCACAGGTTATTATGCTTTTCTGTCTGTGGTTTTTTTTTTTTTTTCTAAACTACAATTAGTGAATTTTAGCAAGCTCATACAAGAAATGTTTTAACAGGATGGAGACCAAGGACTTGGTATAAAAATTTAAGATTCTCCATCCCAATACTCCTTCCCCTGTAGGCTAAAATATTTTCCATACCTTGGGTGGAAAAGCTAAAATGTTCTATGCAGTAGTGGAAATAGTCTGCCTGTTAGGTATCATCATGGACTTGGGAAATGCAAAAAATGCATGGGACCAAACTCTCAACAGACATGATTCAGCAGGGCCATGGCCCAGCACTGGCCTCTTAGGAGGTGTCTTGGGGAAGGGAATGTGAAGATTGATCAGAAACAGTAGGTATTAATTAATATTCTTTGGGCTGCTAATAACAGAAAACGGATTCTCCTTACCTTGTAAGAAAGGGAATATATAGAAATATACTAATTGGAATATACTAGAGCCTCCCTTCTCAGAAGTGTGATCCCTTGACCAATCGCATGAGCATCACCTGGCAGCTTGTCAGAACTGTGGAATCTCGGGGCACCTGGCTGGCTCAATCAGTGAAGCATGCAACTCTTAATCTCAGTGTTGTGAGCTCAAGCCCCACATTGAGTGTGGAGCCTACTTTTAAAAACATTTTAAAAAAAAAAACTACAGGGACGCCTGGGTGGCTCAGTGGTTGAGCGTCTGCCTTTGGCTCAGGGCGTGATCATGGAGTTCAGGGATCGAGTCCCACATCGGGCTTCCTGCATGGAGCCTGCTTCTCCCCCCTCTGCCTGTGTCTCTGCCTCTCTCTCTCTGTCTCTCATGAATAAATAAATAAAATCTTTAAAAAAAAATAAAGAAAGAAAGAACTACAGATTCTCAAGCCCTACCTTGGGACCATAAAACGGTAGTCTGCAATTTAACAAGATATCCAGGTGATTTACCTGCGTGTTAAAGTGAGAGGCACTGCCATGGGGTAGGGCTAGAGACTCAAGGAGCTGGCAATAGCTGCAAACAAAGCCTCAAGATGCAAGAACCAGGGCAACTCTGGAGCTGTAGGAGCACATGACTCTTCCTGTTAGAGTTAAGAAGACATAGCACAAAGTCACAGAGATGAAAAGTACAGCATAGTCAATAATACTGTAATAATGTTGTACAGTGACAGTGACTACACTTATGGTGAGCAGTAACATATAGAACTGTCAGATCAATATATTGTACACCTGTAACTAATATAATGCTGTATGTCAACTATACTTCAATAATTTTTTTTAATTAAAAAAAAAAAAGATGCAGCACAAGTGCTCCCCACTCTGGTCTCTGAGTTCAAAATTCCCAGTTCCCAGTGAAGTAGTTTCTGTTGGTGCCCCAACCATGGCCTCTGCCTGCCTCAATGATCACCTGTGCACCATTCCCCTATATAATTACACCCTTCCATACCTTCTCTTTGTCCAGAGTTGTTCTCTGACCACTGTCTCAAGCAAGGTAAGCCAGCAGATATACAAAGTTCATGCCCCCAGAAGTAGTCCTTGTAAAATAAGAGATGAACTTGGTGGGTACATGCCTCAGCCTCCTCACACCTCAGCAGGACAGTGTGGGGTTCTACATGGCCTCTTGCGCATCTCAGGAGGATTGAGCCCCAGCTGCACACAGTGGTCACTCCTTATGTAACATGCTGGAGTCATGTACTGGCTCACAAGAGCCAATTGTTAAATTTTCAGAAATTGTGCTAGGTCACAGTCATTATTAAAATAAATTATATTGGGACGCCTG
Organism: Canis lupus dingo; assembly: GCF_003254725.2. NCBI lineage: Eukaryota > Metazoa > Chordata > Mammalia > Carnivora > Canidae > Canis > Canis lupus. Next base: position 16,278,688 of record NC_064266.1, read on the forward strand.
GGTAGCTCAGCAGTTGATCATCTGCCTTTGGCTCAGGTTGTGATCCCACAGTACCAGGATTGAATCCCACATCGGGCTCCCTGCATGGAGCCTGCTTCTCTCTCTGCCTCTGTCTCTGCCTCTCTCATGAGTAAATAAATAAAATCTTTAAAAAAATAAAAATAAAATAAATTATATTAGACACAAAGGTAAGGGACTCCTGGGTACCTCAGTTGGTTAAGCCTTTGGTTCAGGTCATGATCTCAGGGTCCTGGGATGGAGCCCTGCCTTGGCTCCTGGCTCAGCAAGGAGTCTGCTTTTCCCTCTCCCTCTGCCCCTCCCCTCATTTGTGTTCTCTGTCTCTCTCTCAAGTGAATAAATAAAATCTTAAAAATAAAAATAATTTTAAAAAAATTTTTAAGTAGTACTATTCAAACTCACTTCCTAATTGCTCTTGAGGCTAGTTACACTTGTTGTATTTGTATGGTGGAAAGGCTGTATAATGGTGTGCAATTGTGCATTTCATCCCAGTTCAGCATTCAGTGATATATGTTAGTAGTTGAAAAATGGCCATGGTGGGAATATTGATTCCACGGAAATTGGCAAATGCTGCAAATTAGATTTTTTTTTCCTGGAGAGCCAGTTATTAAACATTTACCATCATACCATGGATTCAACACATTCTTTATTGGCTCTTTTCTGTTCCTTGTCTCCTTCCTCACTCCTTCCTAATACTTTCTGAAGTCACCAGGCAAATAAATTACTTGCATACATATCTTAGTCTTAGATATTAGAGTTTCCTTTTGGAGAAATGCAAACTAAAACGACAGGAGAGAAAAATCTGATTTTTCCAAGCTGATACTGCTGCTCACTTCTAGACCCATTAGCTACAGTGAGGGAGTTTGAGCCTCTTAGCGTAAAGCTGCTGCCAAGTATCTACCCTTATAGACTGCAGTTTCCAAGCAATGAAGAATTTTCTTTTTTTTTTTTTTATTTATGATAGTCACAGAGAGAGAGAGAGAGAGAGAGGCAGAGACATAGGCAGAGGGAGAAGCAGGCTCCATGCACCGGGAGCCCGACGTGGGATTCGATCCCGGGTCTCCAGGATCGCGCCCTGGGCCAAAGGCAGGTGCCAAACCGCTGCGCCACCCAGGGATCCCCAAGCAACGAAGAATTGCTGTGAGCCCTGTAGTTGCTGCAAGGGAGGCCTGATGGAACTCTCAGCCTGGTGAGAATTTATTTCTAAGGAGATATTTGGGGGAAAAGAAACAGATGTGGAATTCATTAAAGAAAGGAATTGAATCTCTTACTCAGAAGGGTTCGTAAGTGTCATGCATGTGAAATTTGTGAGTTTTGGCATAGGTCAGTAGTTAGCAGACTTTTAGAAATTTTAATCCAAAAACTCGATTTTTTAAAAATTCTGGATCTAGACATAGGATTGCCAACTTTTAAGATTGCCAAATAGAACAGATAAAACATACAAAATATATATAAAAACATATAAAATATATATAAACATGTTTTAAAAGTGCCGTTTACTAGTCTTGTGTACTTGATCTCTCTATGCCTTAGTTTCCACAGTACTAAATGGTAGTTACAATCTACCATTGGTATAAGACAGAAAAAAAAATTCTAAAACAAAACAGACTACTGTCATTTCAATTTTCATGGTTATTTTAATCTTTAAAAAGTAGAAAAAATAGTATTTATTACGGGGTATCTTTTATGTGATAAATTTGGCTTCATGGAGAATTTATGACATTTCATTGTATTTCTCATTTCTCTTCTGGCTTGTGAACATATCTCTAAGGAATCATTACTCGTCCACGTTGACTTTGGGGAAATCACTCTTCTGGGCAGAGTTCTAATGTTTCATAGTATACAAAGAGGCAGTCTCTGAGGTAAGCAAAAATAAAGAAGAAAATGAATGTTTTCATGGCAGGGATGCAATGGAGATCACACTGTCCATCTTTCAGAGACTGTTCTTTCTGCTTCCCTCTGTACATCTCTTCTGCTTGTTTCTTCCTCTTCCTACTGCCTTCCCCTGTTGACTCATCTTAGACTTGCCCTGATTATTTACAACCTCCTGGCCTAAATATATAGCACTCCCCAAGGACTTCCTTCTCAGTGGCTGTTATGGGATGAACTGTGTCCCAAAAAAGATAGTTCGAGTCCAACTCCCATATCCGTGAATGTGACCTTACTTGGAAATAAGGGTCTTTGCAGATATAATCAAGTTAGAATGAGATCATGAAGTTGGCATGAATCCAATATGACCGGAATCCTCAGAAAAAAGGGAAAAAGGAACACCGAAACAGACACACCCAGAGGGAGAATGCTATGTGAGGATGGAGGCAGAGACTGGAGTGATCCATCTACAAGTCAAGGAATGTTGAGGATTGCTGGCAACACCAGAAGCGAAGAGAAAATCATGGGACAGATTCTCCCAGTGTCTTCAGAGACAGTATGATTCTGCTGGCACCTTGATTTTGCTCTTCCAGCTTTTAGAACTGTAACAGAATAAATTTCTGACTTTGTAGTGCTTTGTTACAGGAGTCCAAGGAAACGATTACAATATCCCAGCTAAAGTTGCTGAGAGAAGCTGCTGGGGTGTCTAACCCTGGTCCAGCTTTGTTTGCTTCCCAGCCTGAGGATCTATGAGTTACGTCTAATAGAGGGAAGCTGGCAGTTTAGGACCTACTGCAGAAAAGCCAGTGATTTGAAGACACAGACAGGTAAGCAGGACTCTTACCTTGAATCTTTATTGGCTTGCAACTTGGCTTTCAAAAGGGGGACAATGAACCTCAAGTTTCCCATTTCTGCAGCCATAATGAGAAGCTCTCAATATTTTATCATGGAAGAAAGGAAAGCTTTCCAGGGTTGGATGTCAATCACTAAAATAGTATTGACAAATACTGTCTTATTTTGATAAAATATCTTAATTTCTCCATGCCAGGCATTCTTGCAAGATATGGTTCCATGAGAGAAGAAACATGGTCTGATTAATGAACTTGCTATTTATTCCAAGGCACAAGGATGCCAAACAAAATGGGCTATTCATAAAATATATTAATCTGGGCCCTTTATGGCAGCAACAAGCAGGATAGAGATTCAAAAAGGAAAAAAAAAAAAGCCCACATCAACACCCAAAGATATTGTATGCGGTGTATTGTTTCTCTAATCAGATTGAAATAGCTGAAATAGGAAAAATCTTTTTCTGGGGCTTTTTTCCCATTCTTGAGATTCCTTCACATTACACTGGGAAAATAGACCTCATGACATGCAGAGCCAAGTGATGAATCATTCCCTCCAAATAAATAAATAAAACCCGAATTTGAGCCAAACCAGTAAATCCATTATCTTTCAATCTAGGAGTGTGGTGTGCTGGTAAATATCCAACAACCAACTCTCCAGTGGGAAAGGCTCTGATTTGCAGTGCTTGCTGGTTTCTGACTCCCACCATGGCTTATATCAAGTCACCAACCTAAAGACAATGAACTTGAAGTTGGGAAGAGGTGTGCACAACCCACTCACGAGCTAGCTACTGACCACTAATATCTAGGAGTTTATTTATTTATTTATTTATTTATTTATTTATTTATTTATTTATTTTTATTATTTTATTATTATTTTATTTTATTATTTTTTTATATTATTATTTTTTAATAGTTATACTTGACATCTGTAGAGAACTTAAAAAAAAAGATGTTTTCTTTATACCAGGTGTTTCACATAAGAACATCTTCACAATTGACATTCTGTTTTAATCTTTACACCTGATGAGGTCCATAAAATTGAGAGCCTTAAAGAATAAGGAGTTTGTATAAGGTCAGGTAGTGGAGCTGAACTCAGCAAGTTATTTCAACTCAACGGCCTTTGTTTCCTTTGCTGCAAAGTGGGTTCATAGAGAATCTCAAAGATGGTTGGGAGGACTTGATAAAATAATGCATGTAAAATTCTTAGCACATTGCCTGGTCTGCAGTTCTTCCCTGTTTCGTATGCAATAAATATTCATTGTGGATCTTTCAAAAGTACCAATTGGCAAAAAAGAAGAAAATTTAAAATACTAACCGCTAACAATGTTGGTGCAGAATTCTGGTTCTGGCTTAATTTGACTTAGGAAGGGCAGGCTGAGCATATGAAATGCTTTTTCAGTGATGAAGCACTTGAGCAATTGTTGAGTGCAATTCTGTTTGGATCATGATGGGATGGGAGCTTAGGTTGCATACCGATGTATGCAAATTACTTTTTAAAATAAATTAGGGCAGGAATAATAATGTCATTGTCACTTGAGTGTGCTATCTCTCTGGAGTGGGAATCCTAAGAAAGGAGATGCAGCCAAGTCCCAGGGTCAGGACCCCAGGGGCACACTTGGTGGCTGTAAACTATAAGCCCCTTGAATGTTGCAAGAGAGATGGGGAGAGAACAGAGTCAGACAAATTCATAGTTAGGGAAAGATGATGTGTTTCTTCCAAAGCCCAGTGATTGGTAAGCGTTCCCTACACTGTACGCTATACTGCAAAGGACAGCAGGGCCTCTCCTCTGAGGAGTACAGCAGGGTTGTGTGTGCATCATACTTACCATGAACAGAGGAGGAGGAGCTGTGGTTTGCTTGCCAAGCATATGCTATTTTTGGTAGATGGCATTGCTCCACCTTATTTGAATGAGGATTTTCGGTAGAAACAAGAAGTGATACTTTTGTTTCCCAAATTTTACATTTTCTTGTTTTATTTTTGTTTCCTTTGTTACCATAATTCAGTATTTAGAATTGTAGGGCACCTGGGTGGCTCAGTCGGTTAAACATCCAACTCTTGATTTCCACTCAGGTCATGATCTCAAGAGTCTTGAGATCGAGTCCTGCATTGGGCTCCATGCTCAGTGTGGAGTTTGCTTGGAATTCTCTCTCCTTCTCCCTCTACTCCCTTATCCCTCCCCTCCCCCCACCAGCTGCTCATGTGCTTACTCTCTCTCTCTCTCTCAAATAAATAAATAAAATCTTAAAAGAAAAAAAAAAAGATGGGCTTGTAATTTATTGTAGTTTAGAGTGCTTGTATATGAGAAATCTTTCCTTTTGTTCTCAGGCACAATAAAAAATTAACACATTCACATCGAATATTTGAAAAACTGAAAAAAATGCAAAAAAGCAACAATATCACATAGCCCCACTACCTTTTTGTGCATTTCTTCAGCCTTTTAAAAAGTATTATAGTTCCCTGTACATCCCATCTCCTTGAGCACTAGGTATATAATCACCAGCTTCACACAGCAAAAGTGCAGCTCTTTCTGCCCATAGGCCCAGTCCTTGTGCTATAATAAAAGCACTTTTTTGCACCAAAAAAAGATATAGCAATATCTATTGCTATAAATATACGCATATATCAATATACACTTTTTTAAAAATGGGATCATATCATACACTCTACCACTTGCTTTTTTTTTAACTTAAAAATAGACTGAAAATCTTTCCAAATGGGTACATAAGGAGTTATCACATTCATTCCGTGACTGTGTATTTCATGTATAAATAAATGAGAATTACTACTTATCCATTGCCACACTTCCCATTGAGGGGTATTTACATTGCTTTACTTTTTGCTTTTGTTTTTTGTTTCTAGTTTTTTGTGTGTGTGGGGGTGGGGAGTATTTTAGACAATTTCAACTATGCTACATGAATGTTCTTGGTATATCTTTACGTACCTATATTAGTATTTCTGTAAATATACATTTCTAGAACTACATTTTTTGGGTTTAAAGCTATGCACACTTAAGTTTTTCATAGTTGTGATCCAAACATTCTCAAAAAAAGTGTTATCGATTAATTCAATAAAGACTAATGTGCCAGAGCACCCATTTCCCCCCTTCCTTCCAATAATGGGTGCTACAAACCCTTAACACAGAAACAGATTAAGTTTCTACGATTTCCTTCTAAAAAAGGATTCTTGAAGGGGCACCTGGGTGGCTCAGTGGTTAAGTGTCTGCCTTCAGCTCTGGCATAATCCAAGGGTCCTGGGATTGAGTCCCACATTGGGCTCCCACATGGAGCCTGCTTCTCCCTCTGCCTATGTCTCTCTGCTGCTCTCTGTGTCTCACATAAATAAATAAATAAATAAATAAATAAATAAATAAATAAAATCTAAAAAAAAAAAAAAAAGGAGGATTCTAGGAAACTGAGGTGGTTGAAGGCCAGAGAACTAGAGACAGGATGCAACTGATTGCTCCAACGGTTGCTAGGAAAGGTCTTTGGACCACCCTATCCTGGGATCCAGGAGGAAGAGACTCGTGCTTGCTTTCAAACTTCAAAGACCAAAGCACTGCACACAGTGTAAGCCTGTGGTGGCAATAGGGTGGCATAGTAAGGCGGTAGATCCCTTCATTTTGGCTCGAGGCATCTCTTGTACTGGAAACAGGATGGAGAATAGTTTAGCGCTCAACCCTGTGGCAATTTAAATAGTCCGTGAGATTCAAGATTTGTGATTCTAAAATCCTTTTAAACTCTACTAAAGATTAGATGATCCTTTAAGTGGCTGAGTCTAATTACAAGATAAGGTGGGTTTTATTTATTTATTTATTTTTTAAATATGGATTTTTTTTTAGTTTTTTATTTATTTATGATAGTCACAGAGAGAGAGAGGCAGAGACACCACAGGCAGAGAGAGAAGCAGGCTCCATGCACCAGGAGCCTGATGTGGGATTCGATCCCACGTCTCCAGGATCGTGCCCTGGGCCAAAGGCAGGCGCCAAACCGCTGCGCCACCCAGGGATCCATAAGGTGGGTTTTAAAAGTCAATCCTTTATTTCCTCAGGCAAAAGAATTCATCAAGGCCATCCATAGGCATTATTTTAGGCACTGAGACTTCAAAATAGAAATAAGATAAGGTTCCTGACTTCAAGGAGTTTACAGTCTTATGCGGAAGGGCAGAGGAAATTGAAAACCAGAAACCAACACCTTCCATAAAGTTCAATCCAGATGTGAGGGACATTTGCTTATGCAAATTTATCCACATCAATTTTCGTCACACTCACAAAGGAATAACTAAGAAGAAAGGAGGGTGTTTATAAGAAAATGCTTCCAGGATGAGTTGCAGATCACTTGATTGCTCCCTGGAGCTAATTTTACATTGGTTCAAGTGGGTGGGTTGGTGGGTGGCCAGTGAAGAAGGGTCTTCTAAGAGATCTTTTCAAACTTTGTGTTCATATGAATCCCCAGAGTTCCTGTTAAAATGCAGGTTTTGAATCAGCAGGTCTATGGTAAGGCCTGAGATTCAGCATTTCTTAACAAGTGCTCAGGGAAGGTCAGTGCTGCTGGTTCAAGAACCATACCTTGAATGCCAAAGAGATTGAGGAGGCCCTGAATCCTTTAGAATGACTGGGAAGGAAAAGAGGTGGCTTCGGTCAGAAATAAATCTCGAGGTAGGTAGGAGCTAGCTAAAGAATAATTATCTAATGCTAGAGAGCCATCGGGATACTAAAAAGAGGAGGGATAAATTGGGTAAAGTGGTGAAATCTAATTCAGAGAAGCAGGTTATGGAGAGTAAATCTCTTACCTACTCTCTTCTTCTTAGTCATTTTCTTCTAAGAATTCTTCTTCCTCTCCTTGTCCTCTTTCCCCCTTTTTCCTTCCTCCTCCTCCTTACCATCATCATCATCATCATCATCATCATCTTGCATTTAGGTCATATAACTGGAGAATTGCTTGAAGCAAGCAAGGGGAAAGACTTCTAAAACCATAGACTCATAATAATAAAAATTATTTCACAAACTTGGCCTATAGAACACAGACAACATATGCCAACATTTAAATAGAGGTGAATAGGTAGCCTGGAGGGAATCTTGGTTTGGCTGAGTTTGGCACACAGTGACATCAGTACTATTTTGAGGATAAAAAGAGGTTTTTGATCATTACAGGATTCTTAAGTCTCTGAATATCTTAAAATTTCCCAGATGAGTTTTTATCTACAAAACAACTTTGGGCTGTTTGCCTTACACAGTGGGTGCCTGCTTTGGCCATAATTCTATGATTTGAATCATGAATTGATGAGTTGGCAGTGGCTTCTCTGGACTGTGATCTGATACCTAGGGAAATAACCACTGATTTTAATGATAAGTTTTCTCAGGCTCTGAGGCCATTTTCCTACAGAGCTTTTCTGTAATAAACTCCCTATTTGGAATTTGTCTCCCTAGACTCAGTAAAATAAACATCTCTAAACCAAATAGTTGAATTTATCAGTGCTCATTTCTGATGTTAGCTGGGCAATAAAATCATATGGGAGACAATTCTCATTTCTGATGGACTTTGGCTGACTATATACACTAGAATTTAGTTTTCTAACCATGAATCATAGATATGATGTCTGTATTAAGTAATGGAAGGCTACTTTTTCAGATTTTTAAAATCCCAGCCTAGTAGTTAGTTATATTTGGGGGGGGGGGGGGGAAGCCCCAAATTCTAACTGCCATCACTTTCATGGGTCCTTGGTGTTTTCCTCCTTTCCTTTAGGAAAATATTTTGATTATTTTAATTTTTGATGGTTTAGCTTTTTATGTATAGTATTAATTTATTGCATGGTAAGGTGGCTGAATCCCAAGTGGTTTGGATGATTTTCACCCTCTCTCCATGCCCCTTGGGTTGGGAATTACAATTAATTTTTTAGGAGGAATATGCAATAAGGAACATAGCTATAGCATACACTTATTTTCATGAAAAGAAGACAAGGGGGATGCCTGAGTGGCTCAGTGGTTAAGTGTCTACCTTCAGCTCAGCACATGATCCTGGAGTCCCTTGATCGAGTCCCATATTGGGCTCCCTGCATGGAGCCTGCTTCTTCTCCCTCTGCCTATGCCTCTGCTCGCCTCTCTCTCTGTGTCTCTCATGAATAAATAAATAAAATCTAAAAACAAAACAAAACCAAAAAAGAAAGAAAAAAAAAAAAAAAGAAGACAAGGTTCTCTTTAGCATAGCTGGACTAGGATAATTAGTTTGTTCTGTTGCCTTCGAATCCAAACTCAGAGGCCTATCTGGTGCAGAAAGGACATGTGAAATGTATGATTAGGACAATGGATGAGTAACAGGGAGTGGTGGGGTCTGTGTTGGGTTAGGGTGTGCATTCAAAATTAAACTTAAAACAACAACCACACCGTGTGAACCATATGTCCATTTCTCTGGGTCAGAATGTCATCTAACACAATGTCAGTGTTGACAATCAGAGCAGTATTCCTGTAAGACCAAGTGAGATAAGCGCAAGGGGAGGCCATACCATGGAACCCATAGCAGCTGAATCCCTGCTTCTCCAATTGGTATTCACAGCATTGCTTAATATTTAATGTTGACATATAGAAATGACTAACTTACTTAATACTTTCTCCTGAAATTTCCAGTGATTTCTGTTAGCATATTTGTATCTGCTCTGTGCCAAACACTGTGCTGGGATGTGAAGATCAATAAAACATAATCCTTGCCCTTGAGAGCCTGATTATAGGAAGACAAAGTAAGATATAATAGATAAAAGCAAGCATTAGTTCTCTCATTTTCGTTTTATAGGAAAAATAACAATGGTGTGATGTAAACCAGCAAGTCAGGAGTACAGCAAAGAGAAGAATCATTGCTTCTAATCTCCCCCATCTAAATCATTCACCTAATAAATGCACCACTATTGCCAAGAACCTCTGCCTTCCTGACTTCAACCCGAGCTCATTGGCGAGCTGCCAGCCTGGAGTGAGCAGCTGGGATTTTGAGGCTGCTGTGTGGTAGTAGTGCTGTTAGAGTCCTTTTGTTCAAGACTAAGGATATGCCCAGAAAACAACAGCTCATTCTGCAGACAGTCATCAATATTTTTACTAAAATGATAAAATGATAGCCGGTCAACTGTTGAACAATTTGAGCAGTAAAGGGAATTCCCTCGGGGAATCCATTTTAATGCAGAATGCACCAGACTGAGAGGCATCTGGAGAGACAAAAAAATGATAAGCAGAAGAGGCTAAAAACAAAATGGCTCAGTACAGCACTTTCTTATATAAATTGCGCTCCTTAGTTTTACAATGTCTTGATTCCTAGAATTCATAAGAGAGATACCTTCCAGAGTTGTAATTATGTTTACTTTATATGTGACAATTTGTCTGTAGAAACTGTTACATGATAATCAGTTTTACCAATGTATCGGTCATTTACAATTGGTATCCTACTACTTTAAATATGAAAATTTGGGATCCCTGGGTGGCGCAGTGGTTTAGTGCCTGCCTTTGGTCCAGGGCGCGATCCTGGAGACCCGGGATCAAATCCCACGTCGGGCTCCCGGAGCATGGAACCTGCTTCTCCCTCTGCCTATGTCTCTGCTTCTCTCTCTCTCTCTATGTGTGACTATCATAAATAAAAATTAAAAAAAAAAAAAGAAAATTTGAGCTAACGTCTATAAGGGCCTGGTTAATGGCCCACAATGAAGCCCACAAATGACTAATCTATGGATGAAAAGTTACTTTAGTCAAAATCATATTGACGATGTCCCCAGTTATAAAAAATGGTCATTTATACTCAATGGTTTATACTTAAAATGGTGAGGGGTAGGATTCAAGTCTAGGTTTGGCCCCTAAATCTAGAGCTTTTCCATCAATATCATTACTGTAACCAAGCCAATGTCAATTAGCTCCTTGGTGAGTTGCAGAAACTATACCAAGTGAGTTTTTGCACAAAGAAAAAAAAACCTTTATTTGCAGCAAATAAACAGATCACAGAGAATAGCTTCTTTTTTTTTTTAAGATTTTATTTATTTATTCACAAGAGACAGAAAGAGAGAGAGAGAGAGAGGCAGAGACACAGGCAGAGGGAGAAGTAGGCTCCATGCAAGGAGACCGATGTGGGACTTGATTCTGGGACTCTCCATCCAGAGACTCTCGATCCAGGGACTGTAAAGATTTTGCCACAGGCTTCATCTACCTCTTTTTTCTTTTTTTTAAAGATTTTATTTATTTATTCATGAGAGACAGAGAGAGAGGCAGAGACACAGGCAGAGGGAGAAGCAGGCTCCCTGCAGGAGCCTGATGTGGGACTTGATCCAGGGACTCGATCCAGGGACTCCAGGATCAAGCCCTGGGCCAAAGGCAGGCGCTAAACCGCTGAGCCACCCAGGGATCCCCCAGAGATTAGCTTCTAAAACGATGACTACCTGAGAATGGTTGAATGTGTACCTCTTGTTCAGGGTTAGGATGAATATTTAGATAGGGAAGTCTTGTCAGCTTGTAAGGGCAAACATAAGGTAGGGCATCTGCCTTAAGGAAACATGTTAATATGTTGCATGTTATGTAAATGAGGCTGAGGCTCCTCCTTGGCAGGGATTTTAATATTATAATGGGGTAAAGGCAATGGTAGGTCATTCCAGAGGTCACTCCATGGTCCCTCTGCAGAAGCTCAAGTTGGGGTTTAGCTCAAAGGGTCTAGGTGGTCTGGGCCAGGGAGGTTTTATTAAAGCAGTTGCTATCACCTGAGGAGTGGTTTTGGGTTTAATTTGCCTGAGTTAAGAGGAAAGCCAGAAAGAAGAGCTTTAGGAAAAATATGCGAGTACAGTTAGTGAGTACAAGCAGGTAGGCAATAAAGGTCAGGTCTTGGGGTCTAACTGGTGACATTACTACCTTAAAAAAAAAGTAAGGTGTAAAGTGAGACTGAAGCAAAAGAGCGAGGTTCTTGTCTCATGAAGTTGAGAAATGAATCTTGAAGACAAGGGAGAGGAAAGCAATAGGGTTTTGTCAAGTAAGGATACAGAAAAAGCTCTCAGGAATGAGAGTGGTCCTGATATGGTTGCCACTGAGGGCATTTAGGGTTAGTCTTTTTTTGAAGGCTAACCAGAGAACTTAAATCCCTTTAAACATCTCTATTGATAGCACATTGAGTAAGGATTAGTGATAACATGTTTAGTAGTTTACTTCCTTTTTAGGGTACAGTAATTTTTTGTTGGTAGTAAGTAGCTGTTATAACAAGACCCAACCCCTGACACCTAGGACAGGATGGTCTGGTTTGTTTCTTTATCTCTGGTTTACTTTCACCTCCACATTTTTGGGATTTTTATGAACCTCATCCTGTAGCCCCCTACCTATCTCTTCCTACCTAACCCTGCCTGTCCCTTATTCATGATCATACAGTGTTGATTTTAGACAAATGAGATAACATATTTCATTATGTAATCAAATAAGATGTTAATATTTTGTAAAATTCAATACATATGGAGCCCTTCTGGGAATCATAAGTAAATTAATCTCATTAACCATGTTTTTTGAAAAATTATACCATTCCACAGAAATGGCAGGAGGAAATATTGCCTATATTCTATTTCAATATCCCAATCAGAATGGGGTATATATGCTGTAATCTAAATATGTTGCACTATTAGAGTTTCTAAGCAAGGTTTTGTAAAATGGCATCGCCAGGAGTACCTTCTTCCCCTATGTGGTTCCAAGTTTCTCTGTTCTCCAATCATCTAATGCTACTGGCTTATTTTAGATCTTGAAGTGCCTCAACTTCCAACCTACTGATGGCATCTTTCAAATATGTATAATTCTTCTATAATTTCAATAGGAATTAAGGAGGAACATGGATTGGGTACATCAGCTTGGACCATGAACACCAAATAATAGCTTGACTAAGTGATGATCACAGGAAAATAAAGATCTATTATAAATATTTAAAGGAAGCAAACTCGAAGGGAAAAAATCCATCACTGAAATATGACTAACAACACAGAAATGAAACTCCAAAGCTATTAAGAAATGTACAATTGCAGACTTTTGCAGATAATGGTACATAATTGGAAGGAAATTTTAAATCTTTATGAAATTTGGGATTAAAATAAGTACCATCAAAAAACCATTGCATCCTGTGACTAACACAAAGCATGCACTTAATAATTATTTAGTAACTGAATGGGTGACATTGTTAGAAATGCCCCGGGATCTCATCCAAGCTGAAATATCAAATGTGGCTGTGAGCACTTTAATTTATAAAACTAAAAATTCTTTCTAAGGCTAGAGTTTATCTAATACAAATGCTTTTTTTTTTTAGTAGGTGCATTCCATCCAACTTGCAACTCGGAGCTATGCCTTCCTGCAAGTGTTGTTCAATATCCACACACACACACACAAAGTGGTTCTTTAATTTTCGGTATCTCACTTGATTTAAATGAAATACTGCTAATGTAATTTTATATAAGAGATTAACTAGAGGTTAGCTTTGACGCTGGAAAGGTAACAATTTAAGTTAGGTAAGTGGCAAATGCTGATTAATGTTTCTGGGACTTTCAAAAGAGAGAAAAAAAACTTTGCCTTTTTTTTTTTTTTGGTAGGGCTGATTTTTCAAAAAATTGAGAAAGTACATTTGCAGAGAGGGTCTATCTTGCTTTCGGAAAAGTTCCTTTACATTTTAATATGCATACAAATAACCTGGGAATATTGTTAAATGCAGATTAGACTAGGCGGGCCCGAAAAGGCCCCGAGAGCAAGTGTGAGAGCTGCAGGTGATGCTGGCGCCTTCTAAGACTTTATGTCGCTAGGGCACAAACGCTCAAGCATCCCCGGGCGCTCAGCTCTCGTTTTCAACTTTAAGATCTGATCCAAATGCGTTTGCTGTTGGGTAACGAAAGAAAGTTTCCAGAAAGCACTAGGCCTGCTCATTTCCCCGTTTTTAACGGCAAAAACTTTGATTCGGAACTGCAGCTCCGGCCTCCGCGTTTGGTCGTCCGAAGGCGGCCTTGGAGGCCAACGGACGCGGCTGAGAGCTCAGTCCGGGGGTGGGCGCTGCACCCACCCGCGGCCCCGGCTCCGCGGAAGAGCCGCAGCGGGGGGACCCCGGGGATGCCCCGCGGCTGCCCCGCCCCCGCCCCCGGCCGCGGCCGCCGACGCGAAGCCCTTTCCAGGAACGCGCGGGCCCGCCCCCCGCGCGCGGCCGCCGATTGGCCAGGACGGCGCCGGCGTGACGTCAGGCCCCGCCCCGCCGCCCTCCGGCCCCGCCCCGCGGGGTGGCCTGGCGGTTTGGTCTGGAGCAGCTGAAACCGGTTTGAGCGGAGCCGCTTCCTGCCGCTCGGCGCCGCCGCGGGCTGCCTGGGGGAGCGCTGGCGAGGCGCGGACGGCGGGTGCCCGGCTCCTCGGCCCGCGGCCCCGGCTCTGCGGCGCGGACGCGCGGCCCCGCGGCCCCGGCAGGTGAGGCGGGCGGCCAGGCCTGGCCCGGAGCTCGCTGCGGGGGCGGCTCACGTGGCGGCGGAGCTGTCAGGGCGGCGGGGCCGGGCCCGGCCGGGCCGGGCGGGGGGCGCGGCGGGGCGCGGGCGGGGGGCGCGGGCGGGGGGCGCGGGGCGGGCCGGGCGTCCCGGTCCCCCCCCCCCCGCCCCGGGGCGGCCGCGGCCTGGAAGTTCGCGGTTCCACTTGCATTGTTTGCTGCCCACGGTTCCGCTGCTGCCGGAGCTTGGTCCCGGGCAGCATCGTGCAGGTGCCGGGATGCGTGGGGCGCGCGGCCCCCTCGGCCCCCCCGGCGCCCCCGGCCCCGCCGCCCGCGCGCGAGTAGCTCGTGGTGTTTGGGAGCCGCTTATTTTCTGGAATCGCCTGAGCGCGTAGTGGAAGGCGTGCCTGTATAACGCGGTTGTCGCCAGACCCGAAGCGCCCAGCCTTCCCGAGGAGAGGTCCCGGCGGCTGACTCCGTCCGAGGCCGGGTTGCGTGCTCGGGCCCGGCGGCTTCTGGGGCGAGCCTCCCCGCGGGGCCTCGCGGCCGCCCTTCCCCTCCCCTGCCTTCCGCCGTGGATCGCAGAGACTGACTTCGTCCCGAGGCAGCTGTGCCGGCCGAAGCGGTGCCGACGTGGAAGGGGGTTGAACCAAGCAGGATGTTTAGACCCGACGCTGCCTTCTTTAGACGCCCCGCGCCCAGGAACGGCCCCTTCGTGCCACATCTCTGACGGCTGTGACTTAAGTAAAACTACAAGCTGTCAGTCCTCTCAGCCCCTGGTGGTCTGCATACGAATAATTCAGGATAGGGCAAAACGGCACAGCTGCGCTTGGCCTAGTCCCTTCTGGACTTGAGAACCAATATTCTAGGCGGGATGAAACTTAGGAAAGTTCTGTCCAGAGAAATAAGGACCACGAGAGAACTCTCCCCGTGGCAGAGTTAGTAAAATTTGAGAACTACGAAAAAAGCAGATTAATGAATCAGATCTTTGTATGTAATCCTAGCCAGGGAGGGCATATGAACTGTGCATGAAAGACTCTCAAGACAAAGTGAAATGGGAAATATTTGAAAACTTCTACTGCATTGTTTAGAAAGTTGAACAAGGAATAAACCTGGCTTAGCGAAATCTCCAGAAGCGCTTTCTTTATGAAAATCCATTCGTGTCTGCATACATTTGTTTAAAATGTTGGCTCAAGTACACTGAGGTTGGAATAGTGGAATCATATTCCAACAGGATGAACAGAAGTTAACTCAGGAAAACTTAGGCATTTCATATATTTTTTTTGTAGCCAGTTATGAGGATCAAAGCTGCTGGAACCTAGGAAAGAGTAAGACATGGAAATAGCTTTTTTTTTGGGGGGGGGGGACAATGTTTTTAAAGATTTTATTTATTGAGCGAGAGTGCGCGCGCACATACACACACACACACAAGCTGGAGGGAGGAGCAGAGGGAGAGGGAGAAGCAGACTCTTTGCTGGGAGGGGAGCCTAATGTGGGGCTCCCATCTCAGAACCCTGGGATCATGACCTGGGCTGAAGGCAGACTCTTAACCCACTGAGTCACCCAGGCATCCCTCTTTGAGAAAATTTGAAGGACAGAGATGGTCTTTTTGGCTAGAAAAACACATTTTTAGCTAAAAATATCTGTGATCTCAATTTAAACTAAATGTTCCTGCACCTTGTTTTGCTTAAATATCCCTTTTGTTCCCCTAGCTGGTAAACCAGTAAGGTCATGTGTTGGGATAGTTTCTTTGACCAAAAAAATAGAGTAGGATTTATTTTGGCAGGTAGTGTAAACTCTGAAATACTTCTTGAATGTAAATTACAATGTCATAGCTGTACTAATTGCTTGAGTCTTCAAAAAACTGTTAGATACTACTCAAAATCTCAGATGAGAATACTGCTTGATATTTATCTTCAAAAAGCACAAAATGGAAGTTATATGTAAAACAAATGGAGTTGGTTAAATTACATTTACAGTCAGCTCAAGTATATAAAAATGACTAGATTTTTCTTCTTACTCTTATATATATCTGGAACACATCCCCTGTCCAAGTAGGGATGGCTTTTTTGCTTGTTTGGAAGAAGAGGAAGTATTGGTAGGTGTGTAAATTTTGTGTTCCACAACAGGTCAGTATTTTACTTTGTCACTACTGTTTTGGTGGTAGCTGGGTGCCAAAATTGTGCAGGCCAATCCTGTACCAGAATTTTGGCCTCTGTCCACAATCAAGTAAACTGGTGTAGGAGCAGCTTCCCCGGCTTTATTTTGGTGTGTTATTAAATTGTGGAAGGAGGGAGAGAGGAAATTAAACCAGACTACAGGACTTTTTGGCAATCCAAGTGGAAAATGAGGCTTTGTTGACATCAGGGAGGTTTTTTGGGAGGGTATTTTTGTGCTTATGTATATAGTTTGGTACAGTACATTTACTGCAGCTGTTTATAGCCAAGTTACTACAGACACTTTTATAAGCAACCTTAAGAACGAAAGTCAATTTTAATAATTAGTTGAATTCTCTTTTATTAAGTTGATATATGTAATTTTCCCATTTAATGCAGTAGAAATTTAAAGGTAATTTTGTGCCAGTTGATTTTGATAAATAGGAATAATTATTTTTGATTTCCCTAAAATTAGCTAGAATAGATACTTAAAATTGATCAAAAAATAGTTGAGTAGCAACTGTGTAATTTTGTAGATGAGATTGTGTAGTCCTTTTTTGAAAACTGACAGTAAACACTGGGTGAAAGTAGAAGTTAAAGTTTGAGATTAAGGTTGGTTATTCAGCAGTTTTGGTGGATGATGGGGCTTTCTGCTGTGTCTCAAAATTAATTCAGTTATGTAAAAGCCAAGCTCTTTTGCTTGTCTGAGGTTTCTTTATGACATAAATTAAATGTAAGAGTTTGGTGTTTCAGTGAACTATTTAATTATTAGAAAAGGAAATATTCCAAGAGTTAGTACTCAGATTCGTATCAGATGTCATGTTAAAGGAGAGCTAATAAGATACTTGGATAATGATTGCTTAATGAGGGGATTATCAATCTACAGCTATTTTAAGATTTAGAACATTCTTTAGCAGTGTTAGAACTGGATGTATATGCTTTAAATAGATCATGTTTATTAGACACAGAAATCATTTTGATTAAGGTTTTTTCTCCAGTGCATAACGGATTTTCTAAGTGAAATGGTGGAGTTATCAAATAGAGAATTCTGTATTCAGGTGATATGAAACCACATTGACTGGTGGTCTTTCTCAATATGAATATTCAACATTTACGTTTTATCAGAGATGTAAGTGGGATGGTAGTTTGTAGCTAACTTTGAGTCTGGATTCTTGACCTTCAGAGCAGCCCCCTGTGGGTCAGGTTTCTCAGCCTCAGCCCTATTGATACTTGGAGCTGGACAATTACTTATGGAGAGCTGTTCTGTGCATTACATGGTGTATAGCAGTACTATTGGCCTCTACCCACTAGATGCCAGCAGTATCACTCCCAGTTGCGACAACCAAAAATATGTCCTGACATTGCCAAACATCCCTTGAAGGGCAGAATTGTCCCCCGTGAGAACTGCTGCTTTATATCTGCCTTGACTTGGAAGTGTAGTTACCTGAGCAGCAGTGTCCACTGAATGGGCATTACAGAGTTGGGCATGTGTTCATGGGGAGGGAAAGGGAGCAAAGGGGAAATAGAAGAATGAATAGCTATGAAACTTACTTTATGATTTTTAAAATAATGTATAAGTACAAATAACATTTAAGCTGATAAATTAATGAAATGATGCACAGTAAAGAAATTGGAATTCTTTTAGGAACATTGGTGAATTGGGGTTCAAAATTTAGGGGAGTATTGGAGAAGTTATGTAGACTATGATCTGCCCTTTTGTAGAGTGTGTTCTTTCTATATATGAATTAAATAGCCTTCTTTAGAATTGATACTGTATATATTTTTTAAAAATCTATTTGTTATCTTCCTTTTGTACTTAAATTTTTTTTTTAAGATTTTTTTTTTAAAATTTATTCATGAGAGTCATAGAGAGGTAGAGACAGGGAGAGAGAGAAACAGGCTCGCTGCAGGGAGCTCCATGTGGGACTTGATCCCAAAACTCTGGGATCATGCCCTGAGCTAGAGTCAAGACACTCAACTGTTGAGCCACCCAGGCATTCCCCACCCTTAGGTACTTAAATTAGGGGGTTATAAACAGATTGGTTTGGCTGGGAAAAAACAACCAAGAAATGAAAAATCAGAAAATGTGAATAGGACGTTGAAGGATTAGGGGTTTAGATTTCTGTAAGTAATCGAAGTAATTCTAAGTCAAGGTCATGAGGAAGAATATTCTAACTGGCGTAAAATGTATTATTTTTTGGAAGACATTTAGAAGCCAAAATACGGGTTAGTATACTTAGGATTTTGATTGAAGTTCAGACAGTAGAAAGAACGGCATGTATGTAAGATCAGTTAGAATCAACAGGGTTGGGCCGCCCGGATGGCGCAGCGGTTTAGCGCCGCCTTCAGCCCAGAGCGTGATCCTGGAGACCTGGGATCGAGTCCCGCATTGGGCTCCCTGCATGGAGCCTGCTTCTTCCTCTGCCGGTGTCTCTGCTTCTCTCTCTCTCTCTCTCTCTCTCTCTCATGAATAAATAAAATCTTTAAAAAAAAAAGATTAGGATCAACAGGGTTTGGTAATAGATTGCAGAGTTGAGGCTCTAAATTTGAGTCTACAGAATAAGAGTAATGACAGTCCAGTGGTTAATACAGAGAAAATCTGGAAAGAATGGTTTATAGGGGAGGTTTTTTTTAAGTTATTGGTTACATTACTTAGAAGCAGAATCTGCATCTTGTTGCAGAACATAGTTTTGTTTCAGTGAATGGTACTTCAGTTTCCTTGCTAGTAAAGTTGAAACCTTATTGAAATAGAAATCCTCTTGTGAGCCAACTTTTTTTCTATATGTGGTTGTTTTTTGTTTTTGTTTTGCTTTTTATTCTCCATCATAGCATGAGCCTGGTCAGGAAAGATAGGTTGAGTTCAGAGCAGCTGCTTATCAGAAGAGAAAGTTTGTAACAGGACAATCTTGAATCCTTAAAAAAAAAAAAAAAAAAAAGGACACACTTGTTTTTGTAGTTTTCTGGTCCATACACACAGAATAGGTTTCAACATTAGACACTAAAAATTACTAGGTACTTACTAAAGAATTCAGTCTTTATATATAAGTTTTCTGAAATCTTTTGCTCACAGTTTTGATCTATTTTTGTTTTTTAATTTGTTTCTTGGTGGTGGCTATCTTCAGCTAAGCTTTTTGTATATTTCACATGACATCTTCTCTTTTTCTTCCTAGCTCAACATTCTAAAATAAATCCATCAGAATGACACCTTCTCAGGTTACCTTTGAAATAAGAGGAACTCTTTTACCAGGTATTGTAAAGTTTCACTCTAAAACAAAATTTTAAATTAAATGAGTATTTTTCTTGATTATCTAAATATGGAGTTTGTTGTTATAATGGGCTTAATTTTTAGATGAAACTATCTTTGGGGCTCGCCTGATTTCAGAAATGTGCTTGTAGTGTAGTAAACTTAAGGGAAAAAAAAATACTTCCCCAAATAGTAAATGTCTTAATCTCATATTTTCGAAGAAAGCTGTGAATTTATTTTATTTTGCACAGAACAAGGATAGTTTGACTATGATTTTTAATTACCACGGAAATGAGGGAAATTTTGCTAGTGTAAGAAGTTAGTGAAGTGTTTGGTTAAGATAACTGTGTTCCGTATTTGTAAATGTTTTTTTTGGCTTACTGTATTTTTTGCTATTAAAGCAGTGTGGAGTAATTTTAGGGTAAATAGCTTATCAAAATAGTATCATACTCGGGGTTCTGTCTCTTTATTTAATATACTCTCACTAAATTGGCAAGTTCCTCAAAGCTGTTACAGTCTTTCCCCCTTTTGGGCCTTTCTCAAATTGTTTCCTCTTTCTCGATCTGTGGCCTCCCTTCTTCTTTAACTCTCCTTACTCTAACCCCACATTTAGCTACCCCTATGAAATTCAAAGTTCTAGGACTTTTTTGTAGTACCTTACAGATTTTATGGAATTATTTGAGTAATTTTATGAATAGATTGTAAGCTCTGTGAAAATGTGACTTTGTCTTGTCATATTAATGCATGTACCTAACAGTGCCTGGCTCAGAGCAGGGGTAAATATGCATTCAAAGAATAAGTAAATGATTCACTCTGTATATCCATCATCTTTGTCTAGTAGCCATCAGAGCAGTTGACAGAGTATATGATTGTCCAAGTTCAGATTCTTAGCCAAGATGATCTGGTAGAGGGACGCCCGGGTGGCTCAGTGGTTGAGTGTCTGTCTTCAGCTCAGGTCGTGATCCTGGGGTCCTGGAATCCAGTCCCACATCAGGCTCCTCACAGGAAGCCTGCTTCTCCCTCTGCCTGTGTCTCTGCCTCTCTGTGTGTCTCTCATGAATAAATAAATGAAGCCTTTAAAAAAAAAAAAAAAGATCTGGTACAGCTCCCATCTCTGGGCAGAACTCTGCAGGTTGAAGATTGCTGGTCAGCTGATAGGGTGGTTTGTTTGGGTCAAGAGCTTGCCTCTAGTCCAGCGTGAGCCTTCTTTGCAGAGGGAAGACAAAACTATATTGTACCCTTTCAGGGAATTGTATGAAGCCAGTTTAAGCTAGAAGGAGCTGGCCATGTCAGGCAAATGGACCGGGCACAGAATTAGCCATAGAAGGGTGAGCTTGATAAGGATCTTATTCTCGAGGACCAGAGGGAAGATGATGATGCATATGAATGTAGATGAATCTGTGGGTGCAAAGGAGAAGACTGTGTGCACAGCAACGTGTATGACTTTGGGAATGAATATTTATATTTAGCAACAGTTTATCTTTCTTTTTAATCAGTGAAGACAGTGATAACCTAAGTTTATTACAAAACAAAATCTGGTTACTCTAAAGGATTGGTGAATATTTTGACAAATCTCTATATGTAACCGCTCTGTTTGACAAACCCCAAAAACTCCTGAATGACTGTCACACTTGAAATATTAGTTAAGTTTTAGATAGTCCAAGCTTACAGAATGCTCATGTAGGTGGCTAAAGCCTACTCAGAATGTAGAGGAGTTTGTACTGAACTTTGTTCACTTGGGCTCAGTTCATTATCTTTTTCTTTAGGAATTTTAGTTAGAGTAACTCAGAATGTATTGATATATAAGTCAAAGATTTCTCCATGCTTATATTCAAGAAATTGTTTTGTTTGTTTTAAGGATTTATTCATTTTATTTTATTATTATTAATTTTTTAAGATTTTATTTATTTATTCATGAGCGACAGAGAGAGAGAGGCTGACATAGGCAGAGGGAGAAGTAGGCTCCACACAGGGAGCCCGATGCAGGACTCAATCCCAGGACCCCAGGACCATGCTCTGAGCTGTAGGCAGACACTTAACTGCTGAGCCACCCAGGCATCCCAGATTTATTCATTTTAGAGAGTGCACATGCAAGCTGGGGGTTGAGGGGGTGGTGCACCGAGGGAGAGGGCACAAGAGAATCTCAAGCAGACTCCCTGCTCAGCATGGAGCCCAAGGCAGGGCTTGATCCCACAGTCTAAGATCATGACCCAGGCTGAAACCAAGAGTCAGATGCTCAACTGACTAAGCCACATGGGCACCCTGAAATTGTAGACTTTTGCTGAATATACATAATTTAGTAAATATAGGTGATAGCTATATTGTAGTTTGTTGATGAGGAATGTTCAGGTAAAACAATAGTCATTATTTTAGTAAGGGAAACTAGATTTTTCACTATGTAAGTCTTTGTTTTGAGGATTTTCTTTTTATTGTTAAATTGCTCCTGTCCCATTGATAATTTTCCTAGTCTTTAGCCTATTTAATGCCACTGTTTGAATTCCTAGAAAATATTGGTTATTATTTCTCTAGAATACTTACATGCACTTAGTGTGTGCCTTTTTAAATTGGAAGCTGCCTTGCAGGCAGGAACTGTGCTATGATCACTTTGTTTTCTTGATGCTTGTTATTGGCTCAATTAAGTGGTTGAACAAATGAAGAATAGTTCATTCCTACACATCTCTCCTTTTCTTTCGTTTTAATTCTGTAGAGGTAGGTCAAGTTAATGCAGGTATTAGTATGGTGCCTGAGTCCAATACATGTTTCCAGTGAGGCTTCTTCTCCATCTAATCTAAAGGTAACTGTGCATCCAGGTGAACTGTTGCAACTGACTGCCCTTTCTTGCTTCCTAAAACTAAAATTTGATATTTTCTTACTTAGCCTACTATAACTGGTTGTCCTGTTTCTTTAGGAGAAGTTTTTGCCATATGTGGAAGCTGTGATGCTTTGGGAAACTGGAGTCCTCAGAATGCTGTGGCTCTTCTTCCAGAAAATGAGACAGGTGAAAGGTAAGAAGGGCAATAACAGGATACAGAATAATTGTGACATTCAAATTGGAAACTTGGGTGGTTTCTAAGATAACTTCGTATAGTTTTTGTCTTTTTTTTTTGTAAGATTTTTTTATTTATTCATGAGAGATATGGGGGTGGGGGGCAGGCAGAGAGGCAGAGACACAAGCAGAGGGAAAAGCAGGCTCCATCTATGCAGGGAGCCTGATGTGTGGGACTTGATCCCAGGTCTCCAGGATCAGGCCCTGGGGTGAAGGTGGAGCTAAACTGCTGAGCCACCCGGGCTGCCCTGTTTTTTGTTTGTTTGTTTGTTTGTTTTTTTAATGAGAGTTATTGCATGTACATAAAGAATGAAGTGATTGTACAAGGTTAGTTGTGTAAAAAAAAAAATAATAAGTTTCTCTGTTTCTAAATTTCCCACCTCAGCCATTTTCAACTTTTGGCTGTTTTTTGTTGTTGTTGTTGTTTGTTTGTTTTTAAGATTTTATTTATTCATGAGAGAGAGAGAGAGAGAGAGGGAGAGGCAGAGACATGGGCAGAGGGAGAAGCAGGCTCCATGCAGGAAGCCAGATGTGGGACTCCGTCCTGGAACCTTGTGATCACGCCCTGAGCCAAAGGCAGATGCTCAACCGCTGAGCCACCCAGGTGTCCCTTTTGGCTCGTTCTTTTGGTAGTTAACCACTATATTTCTAAATAACAGGCTCATATTGCCTTTTTATTAAACTTATTTTTAGGTATTGTCTTTTGGCTCCCAATATGTATTCTTGATAAAAGATTTGGTTTTTGCTTTAGCCTATAAAATAATTTTCTATAGCAGAGAGTGGAACAAATATTTTAGCTAGTGTACTGGAATGAGTTTGCAAATGACATTATGTAGATCTTAGGCAGATCTAATTTCTCTAGTCCTAGATTTTTTCATCTGCATGGTAAAGGGATTAGGATAGAATCACTAAATGTTGACAAAGATGGTACTTCTTCACTTAGGGATATTTGGAAGTGTTATAGGTTATCAAGGTGTATGTGTGGGAGGTAAGGTAAGAGGAGATCTTAAATAGTATTATAAACACATGCAGTGGCCATAGGGAGAAACACCAGATTACGTGATTATTAAGCTCACATTGTTTTCCTGTAGAGCAGTGTTATTGAAAATGTGGTTTGTGGGCCAGTGCTAGAGGAAAAAAACTTTTGAAAAAAAAAAAAAAAACTTATCTAATAATCAGTGCATTATGTGAGAAATACAGATATTAAGAGCAAGCATTTAGAAATGTTTATAACAATTTGACATAGCTGGGACATTCAAGCATGAGTGCATGTGGACTCATCTCTGTTGCACATAGACCAGGAGTTTTAGTTACAGGACAGACAAGCAAACAGAAACTGGTCCTTCATAGTTTGAGGAGCATGGATGGCAAAGCAAAAGAAGATAACAATACAGTACCATGATGCAAGTTAATGAAAAGAAAAACAAATTGTATATAAAACAGCCTTTTCCTACTTGTCATTAGTGTGACATATTTTCTCAGCCAGTTCTCAACTGTTATCATAAATAACATTTTATTGGCAAATAATATTGGGACCACAGAGGAACAAAATGTTTATTCTCATCAAGTGGTCATTTTTTTCCTCCATTTTCAGATCAGCCACTCCTGTCTGAAGTAAAACCTTATGTCTTTCTGAACTTGTTCTTAAAACACACCTTGCTCTTAATACTTGAGCTGCCCTGTCACCTGTCTTAAGTCCATTTCAGCCAACCTGGGCAAAGTTAGATGAACAGATGAGATAACACTTAACGACGTAATTTTAAGGGACCAGCCACTTTTACCTTGCTGATGCACACTGAAATATAATTGATTCACATATGGCAGATAAAGTGTTTCACATGGAGAGAGGAAGTAGATGATACAAGAGGATACAAAAAACATTTGCCTTGGACACCATTCTTGTGTTTTAGAATTGTATTTATTTGGATTTCAGTGTGCTTTGCATCTAAGTCCTTTGTACCTCTTTTTCAGAGTCTCAAGCCTCTCCATACCTACAGGCTTATAATGACAAGACCCCTTTAGGATACTATCAAAATAGTATCATACCCATATGATGTGAAAGTTGTGTTGTATTTGAAAGTTGTATTGTTCCTAATAATGGGGAAAATGTGGGTCACTTGTGGGTATATTTGCTTTTCTTGTAGATTTTATGGTATTTTGGGGGAGGATATGCGGGCAATTCAAAATCGAGCCTCATTGCCCATCTGGCTGATTTTTCTTGAATTTCATCAGATTATGTTTGTTTGTTTGTTTGTTTATTTATTTATTTATTTATTTATTTATGATAGTCACAGAGAGAGAGAGAGAGACACACAGGCAGAGACACAGGCAGAGGGAGAAACAGGCTCCATGCACTGGGAGCCCGATGTGGGATTCAATCCCGGGTCTCCAGGATCGTGCCCTGGGCCAAAGGCAGGCGCCAAACCGCTGTGCCACCCAGGGATCCCAGATTATGTTCATTTTTGATGTCACTGAACAGTTCTGGTTCATTTTTAACTTTGCAGCATTTACTTAGGGAAGTGGAATAAAAAACCCATTGCTTTGCTGTATCTCTTTTTTCTTTTTTTTTTTTTTTTTTTTAATTTTATTTATTCATGAGAGACACAGAGAGAGAGAGAGAGAGAGGCAGAGACACAGGCAGAAGGAGAAGCAGGCTCTATGCAGGGAGCCTGACGTGGGACTCGATCCCAGGTTTCCAGGATCACATCCTGGGCTGAAGGCGGCGCCAAGCCGCTGAGCCACCCAGGCTGCCCTATCTCTTTTTTCATTTAGTGGTTCTTAACCAGGGGTGCATGTTAGACTTTCTTGTGAGGGCTTTAAAAAATACGCATGTTTAGATTCTACCCCTGGAGAATGAGGAATAGTGCATGGGAGAGGGGCCCCAGCACATTTTTCAGAGTTCTCTGCTAATTCTATTGTACACATCTGGGGCTGGTTTCATATACTCTGTTTTATAAATGAAATAGTACTAGAACATTGCCACTTTTGTAACCGAGATGGAAAATAATTTCACCTCAGAGTTGGTAGAGTGTGTTGAAAAGGATTCTGAGGCTTATCAGGGAAAAGTAGTACGGATACATGTGCCAAGCATTTGCTGTTATTGCTGTACAGCAGTAGTTCTCAACCAACCTTATATATTCAGCTATCCTGTGAAGTTTTATCAAATTCCACATGAACAGGCTCCACCCAGACCTGTGAAATCAGTCTCCCAGAGTGGAGCCAGGGCATATGTATTTTATTACTACCAGATTAATCTAATTGTTGACCATGGGTGACAGGTGGTTATGGATATTTTGTTAGGAACCCAGGATTGAGTCAGAGTAAGGATAATGCCCTAAAGCCTGCCTTGGCAGAGCAAGGTGGGGAGCAGTGCTAGCCATCTGGTATCATGGAAGAACATTTGGAGCTGCTGTTTATTTTCTAAACTATTCATGCTGAATTAATGTTTAGGTAATGGTCTATGATAGTGGCTCTCAAACTTAAGTGTTCATCATCAGAGTCACCTGGAGACTTGTTAAATTACAGATTGCTGGACTCCTCCCCTTTCCAGAGTTTCTAATTCAGTAGGTCTAGGTGTGGCCTGAAAATTTGCATTTCTAACAAGCTCCAAGGTGATTCTGGATCACACTTTGGATACCACTGGTCTATGATTGGAAGGTAAAAAAATCAGTTATAATCATAAATTGTAGTGACTGCTCTTACTGTTGAGTCAAAGCTTTAGAATAGCAGTAGACTGTTAGCATAGTATAGTTCAGAGGAAGACAGTGAGTTGCAACATGTAAGATATAAATCCCAGTTGTTTGGCTAGGGGAATAACCGGAGGCTGGACAGGACAGTCAGGACCAGGGACATTTGGGAACAGGAGTATAACTTACCTGCCTCAGCCCCAAAGCCTCTTAGCAGCCCTGTCATATCTTGAACTAAATGGGAAGTCAGAGAAGATTCGGACTCTCACTTTAATCTTTGTGCTACTTTTTCTGTTTGGAATACTTCTCGACTTTGTATGGCTGGTTCCTTCTCATTATGTAGGACTTCTCTCAGACAGTTCTTCCTCCTTGAGGGAGGAAGTTTCCTGTCATGTCAGCAAGGTTAAGTACTCTTTACACTGTATGTTTGGTTATTTGTCCTCACCAGAAAGCAATCTGCTTGAAGATAGGGCACACTTACTCATCACAGTGTTCCCAGCACCTGGTGTAGTAGGCCTGGAGTATACTTTTGTGTAGGAATAAAGAAATAGTATTGATCACAGACCTTGCTTGAGGGGTTTCATGAATTTTGAAGTCTTTATGCATTTTAGTTTGATATTAATAGTTGCTCTAATTCTTTTTCCTCACAGCATGTTATGGAAAGCAACCATTGTACTCACTAGAGGAGTATCAGTTCAGTATCGCTACTTCAAAGGGTGCTTTTTAGAACCAAAGGTATGTTTTCTTTATCTAGTTTCCAGTGTCTTTAACAGACTTAATCCTTTCAAAAGCAACGAATTTTAAGTTTGGAAACATTTAAAATAATACAAGTTTGTTTTGATCAAATAAGGACAACAGAACTCTAGAGTAATAATATTTTAGTGCTAAAAAGCAAGGATGTAGCCCTTCAGATGCAGACAGTGTCTGCAGTGGAATGTTTAAAAGACTACTAGTAAGTATACTCTGCAGTATTCTTGTTAAGAAATTGGTTTTAAGGATAAACGAGTGTTCGCAGTAGCTGTGCTTTTTCTGTAACTTTTGTAATCCTGCTAGTAACCAGTTAAAAGGGTTTTCTTTTTGTTTCATTTTTTAATCCTTATGTGGTATCAATACATTTGAAGGAGTGTATAGCCAGCTTTAAGTAATTATTTTAAAAAATTATTTCACGACAGCCATCTCTTAGTGGCTGCATTGTTTTAACTCCTTTCAAAACTGAAGTCATTCCTCTTAGATTTTTTTCAACCATGATGTTGATAGATAGGATCTTTTCTGAAGGCCTTTGGAGTATCTGTTTAATCTGCTTGCTCACAATGATTTATTATTTTGGGATTGTTTTCATATTTAGAAAAGGAAAAAAGTTGATTCTTTCCCTCTTATTTTAAAGATGCTTATTTCCTGAAAGGATTCTTTTCCTTCAGATTTTTATCTTTGAGCACACTTGGGCTGCATATGAGCAGGGGTTTAGGCAGGAGTCTAGGAAGCAAAACATGGATTAAACTGTTTTAAAAATTTTATTTCCCTTTGGGATCACTGAATACTTGTTACTTGTGAAAAATGCAAGCAGCCACTGTTCATTCTCTTAGCCACCATTGTAGAAAAGAAAAAACTGACAAAGCCACTTCAGCTGTCTTTTGCACCTATTACGTTTCTTATTCCAAGAATATATTGTAAATACTCAGTAATTAAATTTCATTATGGTTGATCGTTGTGTTGGCTTATCTTGACAATAGTCTCATTTTAATGACTTAAGGAAGATCATTTGTTTGGCATAAGGGTTAATGCATTGTGGCAGGTTTTCAATATAAATTGAACAGTTGTGCAGCAATAAGTAGGTCCTAGCACTCATGACATTGAAAATTTTTTTGAGGATCCTGGTATATGAAATTCGTAATTTGTGAAGTCAACCTAATTTGGGCATTTGGACAAGAAAAATCATGAGTCCTTTGGGCATAATTTTCTAAAGTAAGACTATTGTCAACATAGATCAAATTAAGCCAACCTACAGTATTTTCCCTCCTCATTGAAAATGTAACCAAAAGCAGCAAATCAGTCCAAACTGCCTTTCTGAAAAAAATTGGCGAGAAGTCTGCTTACAGTAAAAAACAAGTTTTTCCCCTTGTAATACTTGCAAAAGTTTACAGTATGTGTTGGTGAGTGTGTTTCTTTAAGTAGGTGCTCTGTATCGTGTACACATGTACCGTGTGATGCAGGGGCTGCCATGGTAAGTATGTTTTTCATGGACTAGAGTAAATAGCTACATAAAATCCCATGCATATAGCTAGAGGGTTTTTTTTTCCACGTGCCAGCTTAAAGTGACACTTCTTTTCTTTTAAAAGTAGGTGGCGCTTTTTAAATGAAACATAATTTTAAATAGAAATAATTATGAAACTTTGTCTCATGTGCATTGTCAAATGATAAAACTAATGTACAAAGAATCTGAAGTTGTAAAGTGTAAAATATTGAAATATATATTTTATGAAAATAAAGAATGCTAGGAAAGCAAAGTAATTTTGAAACATTGAAAAGCTGAAATGAGTAGTAGTTAAGATTAATTTTGCTGGGTCAAAAGTTTTAGAGGAGGTAGTCTACCCAAGCATTTCTAGAGCCTAAGCTAAAAATCTGTGGTCTTGTCACTTGGCCTTCATATTTCAGTTTTCTTATCTATAAAATGAAGGGCTTGGACTATAGATTTCTTAGGTCCCTTTCATTGCTAAAATTTTATTGCAAATAAAATTTTACCATTCATATTTTCTCTTCCATTTTTGCTCTTCCTGGCATATTCTTTGTAGTTTAGAAAAGTCTTGAAGTCCTTTTTCTCTCAACTCTCCATAGCTACCTATTGTCTTTGTAGAATTAGAATGAGGTGTTAATATGTTGAATTTTAAAATAATTTTATAGGTGACAAATCAAAATACTGTCTTGAACATAGCAAACAAAGGTTGTAGATATTCTTGGAATGAAGACACAGGTGTGAGTCTGCAGATGGTCCATTAATTTCACATCTTCCCCGGAGATAATTTTTCAATGAACATTTATGTAAACATTTTTTAAATCTATGCTCATCCTGCCAGAATTAGTGATATAACCTGATACTGAAATGTTAGCCAATTTTTAATAATGTTGTCTGTGATTTTCCCTTCATTTAAATGGAAATAGCTCTTTATTTTTTGGTAACTTCTCTGTTTCTAATTTTTATAGGTCTTCACATTCACTCATAATTAGATTCATTACAAACCCTTACTTTGTTCTTAATCTCCCTTGATTTTTGTTTAAATCCTTTAGCAAAAGAATCAATCATCTGTGATAGGCACATAGAATAGCCTAGGTTCTTATTTTGTACAGTGGTTTTCTTAATAAAATTCTTCTGGAATTTTAGCTGTTAACTTCAGACTTGAGCCATCTCATAGATGTTTGCCTCGCTTTCTTCCTCTCACGCTTATCCTAAGTGACCATTTTTTTATTGGTCTTATAAAAAATTAGATTTTTAGTAAGTGTCCTCTTGCCATCATAGGTAAAAACTTCTCAGAGCCCCTTTTACATGTACCCTTTTTTCCCCCCTGAAAATATGGAAAGACAACAACAGTCAATAACATTTTAGAAGTTTACAATACATTTTCATGGGGTGATAATTTTGCTACATGGTTTGTTCAGAACAAAACAGACCAAAAACCTCAGTCTATGTGTTTTTTCTCTCAATGCTTAATGCAGCAGAGTGATGTCTGTCACTATTTAAGAAAACAGTCATTATGCTTTTTTTTCTTTGTAGAAATATATTATTTTTATTAATATGCTCATTTGGAAACATTTCAGCAATCATTTGATTTAATATATGCTAAATTATGAAACAACTATCAGTACTATTAATGGAATAATGTCTTGGACTGATAATGTTATTTTTTCTTCAAAGATCAAAGCACTTGACTCCAAAGTACTTAAAATTGTGGCAGCCTTTTATAGAATGGCACTGTTCTTTTTTTCTAAGATCTTGAAGAATGAGTTTATTAATTATATTTAGCATATTAAAAAAGGATTGCATGTTTTGAAGTCATTCCTGAGATTTTAATTTACCAGTGCTCAGGGCTTAAATCGTTTTTAAGAAGTTCAGTAAGCTGAAATTTAAGATCACCTTCTAAAGTTTAATAAAGTTGTCGTAACAATTTTGAAAGTTCACTGCATTTTAAAGCTTGGTGAATTTTTGTTCTATATTGTAACACTTTGTTGTACCAACAAACATGGATTTGTAGTGTGAACTCTTGTTTACACAATTAGAAGTCCTCTGAAATCAGCTCTTTGGACTGCTCCTCAAATGCTCTATTCTGTTCAAGCCTAGGTGGTTTTTTGCAGTGAGTAGTGGATTTGCTACTGAAGCAGATGAGGGTGGAGTTATTAAGATATTACTAAAATATGTTTTCTACCAAATATTTTATCTACAGGGCATACTTACATGATTAAATGTAGATAATGTAGTCAGCACTTTGTAAAATTCCCCTGACACCTGAAGTGATATGAAAACAAAAACCAAACTTTCCTTTCTTCTGTCTACTTCTTATCCCTGCTGATATTTAATAATATGTGCCTGGCACCCTTTGAAATCACTTTTGGTCAGTAACTTAATAAAAATGTAGATCTGTACCATCTTTGTAGCAAAGGGGATTTTTTTGGTGTGCAGGGGACATGAGAGGAACGGGGGAAGGGTATAGGTTAGATCTCTCTGGTTACTGTCTATGGCTAAGAAATGTTCCTTTTTTAATGTATATATTTACATCTTTAGAGGATCAGAAACTTTGATGTTAAAAAAACATTTGAAAGAATGTAACAGGGAAAAGTCATAGTAAAAAACATCTAGCAAAAAAAAAGAAAACATCTAGCAGATGTGGGATTAAATGTATCTCTCCTTTTTTTTTTTTTTTTTTTTTGTGTGTGTAAAGGAAATTCGCTATATTTAAGATGAGGAATTTCACATTAAAAAAATGTTAGGAACGTCTGCCGAGTCTACCAATTCGTAGTGAATGCTTAAAACAAGGAGGTGTTCAGCTAGAGAAAATGAGGATTTGCTTATATTATCCCAGGGTCAGTGATTTGAATGAATATCTAATGCTCTTTTTAGTTTTCAAAGTTCAAAAATTTGCAAGTTTTAAAAAAGATTTCAACGTCTGGTTATTTTGAAATAACAGAATATCTCTTGCATTTAATTACTTAATGTGCCTAATTGGTCTGGTCTCATACTCATTTGTTACCATTTGGCACATTTATTATTAATCAATATTGAAACCATGTAAAATGATAGAGTACCTAATGCCATCTAAAGGGTACAATATAGAGAGAGAAGTTTATATATTTTGCACTTTTTAAGAGTATATAACATATGCCTAGAAAAGGGCTTGAATATTATATGAAAATATCAGCGATTATCCCTAAGTGATGTGATCATGAATGATTTTTGTTTTCTTTTTGCTTCTTTGTATTTTATTAAATGTCTTCTGAAGATGTGAAGAGAAATGTAAAATACCTTGTAAAGTTATGCTTTGAAATTTTACTTCTAAAATGTGTATTAGGAGTTTTATTTTGGCACATAAATTTAGTCAAGTTTTTTTTTAAAGATTCTATTTATTTATTCATAAGAGACACAGAGGCAGAGACATAGGAAGAGGGAGGAGAAGCAGGCTCCATGCAGAGAGCCTGATGCGGGACTCGATCCTGGGACTCCAGGATCATGCCCTGAGCCAAAGGCTCAATCGCTGAGCCACCCAAGCGTCCCAGTCAATTTTTTTTTTTTTTTTAATAATTAAAGTAAAATTAGGAAGCATTGAGTAAGTACTTTAGTCCTTTAGGTGTATGTAGGAAATCTTTGTTGATAGTTTATTTTTGTTTTTAAATTGCTGTAGACGTTAACACATAAAGTTTTATTTTCCCTTTTAGTAAGAGAATTGATAACAGAAAACAGTATTAGACCTTTTCTCACTGTATGAGTTTTATAAACGGTAAGGTATAAAGAGTAAAACTAGATGTTCCCTTTTTGTCAAACTTATCCTTCAAATTTACTCATGCACATATCCTTTTTTTAAGGGTTTTCCTGTGCTTTTCAGAAACATTGATTACTATGATACAAGAAATATGTTCTTCCTGTTATTAACTATAACAAAGAACTTTGTTATGCTCTCTAGTTCCTTGAGTAACTTAGGATCATTGATCTTGAAGTATTTGTGCCTACTATTCCTACTTCATAGAGTTTAGGCTTTTTCCCCAAACACTTGGAGAATTACTTGAGATACTTTATTCAGTAATACCTCATTGACTGCTGATATAATCAAGCATAAAGTGTATTTGGTGTTAGCTTTAACTTAGGACAGAACATCAGCTAAAGGTTAAAATCTTTTTAGTACTGTAGGCAGATTTAAGGATGGGTTTAAGATGATTTTATGTGCCAATTTCATCTCATTTTTCTCTGTTTACTGCCTCACCATCATTTTCTTCTAGCACTCATCGTGTTTTGTGACCTGGTACATTCCTGATTTTTGGCATATAATATTGATAAATAACAGATGAATCTTTTGGTTTCATATTTAGTATAAGACTTAGGCCACAAACATCTAATGGAGTCATGGGTAGAAAATAAGATATAAGAAATTATTGCAGACGTTTAACTTTTAAATTGCAGACTATCGGTGGTCCATGCCAAGTCATAGTTCACAAGTGGGAGACTCATCTACAACCACGATCAATAACCCCTTTAGGTATGGGCATTAACTGCATCTGTTTGAGGCATATGCATAAAGTTACTAATATGCTGCACAATGGCTTAGTGGGATTTAATAAATTTTTATTCTAAAGTATAAAGTCAATGCATTGTCAGTACTGCAAATTTCACTTAGCATATCATGGATCTTTTGAAACTAAACAGTTCTTAATTGCTTTCTTTATAAACTTTGTTAGAAATGCTTGCCAAGTTTATTTGGGGGGGATTTGATTAATTTATTGTGGAATATTTTCATTTGGAGTAGTTACAAAGTTTGTAAAATAACCTTCTTAACTGAGCATCCATGGCTTTATTTGATTACTTGCTCAGAGAGCTGAGGACATTTGAGGAAAGAATTAATCCAAAACAAAGATTCTTAAAATTTTGACTTTAATAGTAAGAGCAATAGAAAAAGTTATCCTATTCTGTGTTTTTTGTTTTTTTGTTTTTTTAGCTAGTAAATACTTGAATAAACTTGTATGAATGCATTCAAATTTCTTGGTTGTAGCAGACATATTTTTCTCTTGATTTACTTAAATACTTGCTGGCTGTGTTAAGATTGATACTCAATTGCTTTTGTTTTTGTTTTTGTTTTTGTTTTTTTCACTGAAACATCATTCAGTTTTCTTGTGCCTAAAAATGGTATTTCTCTTCATACAAGTATTTTTGAATTTCCTTTTCCATACTGAGATTAAAATTTGAAGTTCATTTCCTATATATAAATTACCCACTTGGATTCATCTGTAAATTGACTCAGTGCTGAGAACTGTATCTTCTAGTTTCTAGAGAAAATTAGAATTTAAAGATTAGAATTTAAATGGCTTGCTAGTAGCTATCTTAGAAAGTAGTGAGAGAACCTGCTTTAACCTGTGGCAAGAACATATCTTTTTTAAACAGATATTTCATTCCATCCTCTTTATTGGATTTTCTTTTTTTATGTTTTAATACATTTCTAATAGTATATTTAGAATTTTCATGATAGTGTATTCTAGAATTATAATAGTCCCATACTGAGGTTGTAAATTATTAGGTATTAAACATTTAAAAAATAATTTGCATTTGGAAGCTCATTACAGTTAAATATATTTTCTTACTGTGAGAAATGGGATGTTTGTTTCTGGTCTTTTAAAAATTAATTTTATACTTTTGGAAAACATAACTTCTAAACTTAAGAGCTGCGTGAAATCTACCAAGAATCTTTACTGGGAATTCTCACAGTTATTTTGACAAATATTTCAGACTTAGGTTTAAAGTTAAACTGGGAAAGGAAGTAGCAGGGAAGATAATTAGTGTTTTACTCAAGAGGGTGGGGCTTATCAGCTTTTCTTACGTAGCTGAACTTCTGTTCGAAGGGATTGTACTAGCATTTACTCTTTTGGTAGTTCCTCACAGCTCTGTACATACAGGTAAGTTTGTGCTGTTTGTAAAGCTTGTAGCTGGCTATAGAGAATAGTTGGGATTCTAGGAGAACGTTTTAAGTTCAGAATATGCACTTCATAAGAATAAGCATTTTAATTGTGCCAAGACCTTTGGTTTAAAAAATCAACCAGAAGATATTGTTGTCCAGCAGCCTGTCTCAGAAACTGGTGGGTGTAGACATTTATTCCAGTGCCTCTAGAGCACCTGAGGATTTTCTCTCCCTTCTTGTAACACTACAAATCATCACCAAGTTTGTAAGAACTTTTACTGTTTGATAACCTGCTCAAAAGGGAATTCTTGATTGAGGGCTACAATAAATATGCTTATTCACTTTGGGCTGCTTTAAAATTTTAGATTTCATATTTAAAAAATCCTTAAGGTGGGTAATTTCTCAGTTCATTCTGTATACATCATGAATTTTAACTAGGTTTTTTTATTTTCCTTCAATTCTAGAAAGTGAAATTATTATTGACGATGGACAATTTGGAATCCACAGTAAGTGAGACTGAGTTTTGACAATCTTTACTGATAGAATTGGGATGTTACCTTACATTTGATTAGAAACAGCACAGGGAAATATGACATAGTGTGATACTGAAAATAGAGACTAGATCCAAGGAACAAGTACATTTCTTTTTAAATAATAGTTTGTAATATAATTCTTAAGCTTTAAAATTGTATCCTTTTGTTTTTTTATTTGATGACTTCAGGTGAATGACTTAATATACTTAAGTATTATACTTAACTGTTAACATATCATTTTTTCACACTTATATTTAGTATTAATGTTTCTAAACATTCTGAACTCTTAAGCTAAGTTTGTGCATTTTGTGCATATATGCATTTACAGTAAAATCTAGGTTAAACAGATGTTCCAGTAATTCTCCTGAGACTTTAACATTAATTTACAGTAGAATAGACAATTCTTCTGAATATGTTGAAAATGTCATGCATTCATTATGTTTTTCTACTTCACTAAATAATTTTTTCTGTGGATTCAAGTTGTCTTCAGTGACTGTAGTTCTCACAGTATAATAGCGTTATCAAGCTAAACTGAATTCTTAGTTTAGATCCTATACTATAGAAATCAAAGATACAAAGAGGGTGAGCAGAATGTGTGCTTACACTGTGAACCGGCAATAAATTGCTGATGGCTAGGTTGCATATGTTTATGTACTTGAAAAATGTACATGCTTTTGCAGTATTTGGATAGAAATTTTAACTTTTCCTTAATTTTATTTGGGGTTATTTATATTACATATAAGGTACTTGCATAGCTTTAGTTTCAGTGTTTTATAGTCTTGTCCTCTTTATCTTTTAAAAAATGATATTTATGCTACCTGTTTGGATGGAGGAGTAGCTTTCTCATGTCCTTAACTGTAAGGCATGACGTGTCCCTCTATTGTAGGTTAATATCTATGTGTAGTTACAACTACAGGCATTTCTTTCCTTTTTTAGTTCTCTTAAACTTGGCTTCAGTTAGCTCTTAGGATAGAAAACCATCTCACCAACTTTGTCCATTTCTGAGAACAGTTTAAAGTTAGGAGAGGATAGTGGTTTCTCTTTATTTTTAAAATTTGGTAGCTACTAAACATTTTAAAGTTATACCTAAGAGAAAAGCTTCTGGGTTTTTTTTTAAGTCCTTTTGATAAAATTGGGTATAAACAGTTGACAGCTTTCTGGTATTTATGATAATTTTATGACATCTGTTAGCAGGAAACTTCAAGTTAAATAATGCTAACACAGTGTTATCACAGTCATGCAATTTATTTATGGCAGAATTTATAAATGCAAGCATACAAAATTGATTCACAGTTTTGTTCTTACCTTCTCATGTCTCAGGCTGCAGCTCTAGTGGTAGAACTAGTTTTAGCTGAATAGCTCATGTAATGCTTTGGAAGTGTGATAGTGATCCCCCATGAAACAGCTGCTATGTTAGAGCCTGTGAGGAATGTATTCTTTCAGGAATAGATTGGTATTACTTCAATAATAGATTCAATAAGAATATTTTAATATACTTAAGTTGTTAAATATGACTAATTGTTAACATTTAACTTTTCCCCCCTACTTCGTATAAAAGTTTTTTTAGTGATAAATTTAAGACTACCTGTGTGTTTGCTTTGTAGAGAAGTTCCAGTGATATATATAAACTGAGTGTATTAAAATGTGAACATGAACTAGAATTGTCATAGGTTTGTTGTACTTAACAAATTGTTTCAAAAAGTATGTATAATAATTACTGTTTGTTGTATTTACTCTGCCAGATGGTGTTGAAACTTTGGATTCTGGATGGTTGACATGTCAGACTGAAATAAGATTGCGTTTGCATTATTCTGAAAAACCTCCTGTCTCAATAACAAAGAAGAAATTAAAAAAATCTAGATTTAGGTATGACCATGTGTGTTTGTCATTTAGGCTGTTTATTTTTACTAATGCTGTAGATTTCTGACCTATTTGGTTTTTAGCCTTTAAGTGTATAAACTAAGAATATAGCACACTTACAGATAATGTTACATTTTCTAATTGAAGGGTCTTGTGGGAATAAACAGCTTCCCTAACGCAGATAGTTATAAACATGCTTCTCATAGTATTAATTGCTAAATTTGAAATCAGAAAATTTTGTTTCTATATAGGTAAGTGATTTTCAAGCATATATATCTTTGCAGTTTCTGCCATTCAAGTTTCTTTTTTTTTTTTTTTTTTTTTAAGGATTTTATTTATTTATTTGAGAGAGTGAGCCTGCGTGAGCACAGGCACAAGCTAGAGGAGGAGCAGGAGAGGGACAAGCAGACTCTGAGCTGAGCTCACAGCCCGATGACCCTGAGATCATGACCCGAGCAGAAACCAAGAGTTGGACACTTAACCAGCTGAGCCACATACATGCCCCCATTTAAAATTTCTTAGTGTAGGGATCCCTGGGTGGCGCAGCGGTTTGGCACCTGCCTTTGGCCCAGGGCGCGAACCTGGAGACCCGGGATCGAATCCCACATCGGGCTCCCAGTGCATGGAGCCTGCTTCTCCCTCTGCCTGTGTCTCTGCCTCTCTCTCTCTCTCTCTCTCTCTCTGTGACTATCATAAATAAATAAAAATTTAAAAAATAAAAAATAAAATAAAATAAAAAAAAATAAAATAAAATTTCTTAGTGTAGCAATAGTTTGTTTTAAAATTGATATTGACAGAAATGAATTTGTGCTAAATGAGGGGATGGTGTAAACAGAAAAATATGATTATTAGAAATATCCTTTAGTGTTCTAAACTCCTTGTGGCTTGAAAATGAAAACTTTTTCATGAAGAAAGGTAGCAGTGATCACAGCAGTTCCAGATTAGTTTCTTCTTACTCCTATATTAAGAATAGATGTCAAGCTACATAGCTGGTATTTATGATAATAGCTACATAGGGAGTAACTTTATTTTTCTGTAATGTCATCATACATACCTTTAAGTGAGCTGGCTTCTCAGTGACCCAGGCAGCGCTATCATTTTGAGTTTTTATATCTTAAGGACTGAGAGTTGTGAGTTCTGGTATATAATGCATCCTTCTCTGAAATAATGTTAGCTGAGTTGCAGCGGCCATTTTCAGCAACTGAAGTAATTAATAATACAATACTGTCTTCATAACAAAACTTACAAGGTACTGAAGTTTATAACCCATAAATGTTTTGTAATAACTTCTTAAATACTGTAGTGTTTACCCCAGTCATAAAAAAGGGAAAGTGTGGGTAGCACTTTACAGTCTTTTGCTTTGGCTATTCTATTCTGAGAGGAAACAAAAGGTTTTGGGTGTACCTTGTCTTTGTACATAGCATTTCTAGGCCTTTCGCATAAGTAACTGAATCTTTTAGACTTTTTTAAAAGCTTATTTTAATTTTTTTTTTTTTTTTGAGTGAGAGAGAGAGAGAGGAGCGCCCTTTTCCCCAGCTAGGAGGGAGGGGGGAACAGAGGGGCAGCCTGGGTGACTCAGTCAGCTAAGTGTCCAACTTTAGAGTTTGGCTCATCATGTATTGATCTCAGGGTGATGGATCTGGTCCCGCTCTGGGGGCAGTGCATGCTTACTTAACATAATTGAATCTTGTATTTACATGTGAAAAGAAGCAAATAAATTGTATTACAGCTATAAAGTATCTTTTTAGAATAAGACCCTGAAATAAGGATAACTGTAAAAGATAAACCTGATGGTTGGTTGGGTTTATGAGAATTTTCTTCTTTTCTTGATTTTAGTTAAGAAATTAATAGATAATTAATGGTTGGTGTTCCGCTTACAAATTTCTGAGTGTAAATGCATACTGAGTATCATTCTTGCTTATGTAGAAGTTGTTTTGAGTCTTAGTATATATTATTGTGTTAACCAGGCTTAAATTGGAATAATTTTGTATAACCATACTTTGCTTTGATAGGCTCTACAAATTAAGTAACTGATTCCTACTGAAATAATTGTTTATAGGATGCCTTTCTGGCTCAGTCTGAAGATCACAATTCTTGATCTCAGGATTGTGAGTTTGAGCTCCACTTTGGATGTAGAGATTACTGAAAAAATAATAATAATAAACTTTAGTTAAAAAATTGTATAACTAGAAATTTGTGTTCTGGCCACCTTTTCCTTCCAAATTTGTATTAGTGATAAACATTCATGGGGTAGGAAATAAATTTATCTGCAAGAATATCAGGACTTTAAAAACTTTGCAACAGCTTATATGTTTTATTTTTTATTTTTTAATTTTTTTTTTAAAGATCTATTTATTTATGATAGACCTAGAGAGAGAAGCAGGCTCCATGCCCGGAGCCTGACATGGGACTCAATCCCAGGACTCCAGGATCGCGCCCTGGGCCAAAGGCAGGTGCTAAACCACTGAGCCACCCAGGGATCCCCCAGCTTATGTGTTTTAAATAAAATACTAGACATGCTGTTCTATTCCATTATCAGCAAGTTTTATTTTTAATTTTTTCATTACCACCAGGGTTTAACACAAGTTTTTCTTTCAGTTGACTCTCAGTAAGTGGAAAGCACTGTCTCATTATGATAGATTATAACCTTTATGGAGCTGTTTGAAGAAAACCTTTTTTTTTCTAAGATTTTGTTTATTTATTCATGAGAGACAGGCACAGGCAGAGGGAGAAGCAGGCTCCATGCAGAGAGCCCCATGTGGGACTTGATCCCGGGCATCCCTAAATGACTAAAACTTTTTCATTGATCTCTTTAAACTTGAATTTTTGTTTGTTTGTTTTGTAAATGCACATTCTGTTAGAATAGTTATTTTTATCTTCGTGCTTTTCTTGTGTCCCAATTGTGGTCTCTTTTCATGTATCCTGGTAGAGAGTGTTCCTTCAGACTCATTAGTAGAATCAGTATTGATCCAGAACTATTCTTTTTTTTTTTTATTTTACTTTTTTATTTTTTTTAAGTATTTTATTTATTTGAGAGAGAGATGGGGAAGGGTGAGCACGTATGCGCATGTGAGAGTGGGGTGGTGGGGGAGAGGGAGAGGAAGAAGCAAACTCCTGGCTGAGCAGGGAGCCTGCTTCAGGGCTCCATCCCAGGACCCTGAGATCATGGCCTGAATGAAGGCAGACGCTTAACTGACTGAGGCATGCAGTCATTCCGTTTGTTTCATTTTAAAAATACATACATGTAAAAAGTGTACATGCATATAAATAAATGTTTAATACAATAATTTCTTTAATAATGTACTTTTCAGAGTATCTGGGCTCACTGTGGTAAGGTAGAAGAAAGGGGGAGAAAATTTTTTTTTTAAAGATTTTATCTGAAAAAAAAAAAAAAAAAGATTTTATCTATCTGGAATGCCTGGGTGGCTCAGCGGTTTGGCATCTGCCTTCGGCCCAGGGCGTGATCCTGGAGTGCCGGGATCGAGTCCCACATCAGCCTCCCTGAGGTGAGCCTGCTTCTCCCTCTGTTTATGTCTCTGCCTCTCCCTCTCTCTCTCTCTGTCTCTCATGAATAAATAAATGAATCTTTAAAAAAAAGATTTTATTTATCCATTCATGAGAGACATAGAGAGGTAGAGACATAGGCAGAGGAAGGAGAAGCAGACTTCATGCAGAAGCCTGATGAGGGATTCGATTCCAGAACCCTGAGCCGAAGGCAGACGCTCAACCACTGAGCCACCCAGGCATCCCAAAAAATTTTAATTTATAGCCTCCAACTTTAGTCTTTTAATATATACTAACAATATGGCTCAATTTTGTGCTTGTTTGACACGTATAGTCCTTTGTGAGACTTTTCAAAAGAAGTTGTAAGATAGCCAGTTACAAATGAGATAATAGTAAGTACTTCTATAGATTCATTTTTTAAAAAAGAATTACTGAAAACAACCTTAAGCGTAATGAACATTTATCTTGTTTTACTTCTTTGCAGAAATAC
Organism: Canis lupus dingo; assembly: GCF_003254725.2. Taxonomy (NCBI): domain Eukaryota; kingdom Metazoa; phylum Chordata; class Mammalia; order Carnivora; family Canidae; genus Canis; species Canis lupus. The sequence goes on from NC_064266.1 coordinate 16,319,518, forward strand.
GTAGATAAAAACATCAGTATTTTATAAAACATAACTAATGCCTTAGTTGGTATTATGTGTGTAGTCTTATATAATACTGTATTTTTGTTACTTGAAGAATTAGCATATTCAGGAAGCACTTCTAAATTTAGCATTAACGTAACATTTGTATGATTTTTCCTTTTGTTCCATGTTTTTGCATTCATTATTTTTTCCATTTGTGTAGAGTAAAGCTGACACTAGAGGGCTTGGAAGAGGATGACGATGATAGGGTGTCTCCCACCGTTCTTCACAAAATGTCCAACAGCCTAGAGATATCCTTAATAAGCGACAATGAGTTCAAATGCAGGCATTCACAGCCAGAGTGTGGGTATGGCTTACAGCCCGATCGTTGGACAGAGTACAGCATACAGACAATGGAACCAGATAACCTGGAATTAATATTTGATTTTTTTGAGGTGAGTAATTACTGCACAGAAGGAGTTGAGAAAGAGTGCAGGCATGGAAAAAAAATTTTTTTTTAAATGCAGGCATGGGCTTATTTTTATGTTTTGATTTTTGTTTTAGTCTGTGTATAAATCCATGATTCATACATCTTTATAGATGTTTATTCTCCTATACATTTTAGCAGCCTTAGAAAACTTGGGAGTTGATAGACTTAAGTACTATAACAAAAAATTTCAGCTGAGTTGATGTATTACATCAACATCAGATGTCTTGATGTCTGTACCTGTTCTTTTTTTTTTTACGATTTTTTAAAAAAAATTTTATAACCAGTATGAAGCTTGAACTCACAACCCCAAGATGAAGAGTTTTGTACTCTACCAACTGAGCCAGGAGCCTCCAAGGATAAATAGAGGAAAGATCAGATTGTTTAACTATTGGTGGGCAACCCAGTGTAACTAACATCATTGAGTCCTCCTCATGACTGAAGTTTGTGGTTTATTGAGGCATTTTATTATAAGAAATCCTAACAGCAGACTCATTTTTACAACTTTACTTGATACATATTTGTAGTAAAAAAGGGTTGCTATGGAAACTGTGCTGGGTTATTCAGAATCTGCTGCCAGCTTTCCAGAGCTGGGACTCTTACACTAAACTCTTCTTCACAAGTCATGCTGGGTCCCTGGCCAAGGTCCTTGCTTTATTGTACCCAGCTAGTGGTCATGTGTACTGCTTTCCCTCGACTCTTGCTCTTTGGCACTTCCACTCCCATTTCCATTAGATTAGAGCACCTAGCCACAGTTTTGTGAAAATAGCATCATACAGAATGGATTTAAATCCACAAGTAACATTTGTTAACTTTTTAAAATCATTATAGTATTTGAATTGTTTAATTTGATGAAGCCTTTATGCAATAGCCTTTACAACTGGCTTTTTGGCTACTTTGTAGGAAATTGAAAGTGTTTCCCTCTAAAAAAACTGTAACAAAGGATTTTATTTTTAAAAAACCTGTCATTCAATCTTACCCAAGTAAAGACCTCTGTGGGACTATATTCTAAAAATGTGAGGTTTTGGTTGAATATTTCCTTATATCTTAAGGAACTACCTTTTTTTTTTTTTTTTAAGATTTTATTCATTCATTGACAGAGGCACAGACATAGATAGAGGGAGAAGCAGGCTCCCTGTGGGGAGCCTGATGTAGGACTGAATCCCACGACCCTAGGATCACGACCTGAACCAAAGGCAGATGCTCAACCACTGAGCTACTCTGGTGCCCCAAGCAACCACCTTTTATTTTTTATTTTTATTTTTTTAAAGATTTTATTTATTTATTCATGAGAGACACAGAGAGAGAGAGAGAGAGAGAGAGGCAGAGATACAGGCTCCATGCAGGGAGCCCAACACGGGACTCGATCCCAGGTCTCCAGGATCAGGCCCTGGGCTAAAGGTGGCGCTAAACCACTGAGCCACCCGGGCTGCCCCGCAGCTACCTTTTAATACTCTTTCAAATGCCCTAACTTCCTTTTCATTTGCTTAGCAATTTTGAAAGTACTATTTTATTTATAGAACAGGCTAATATCCAGTGTAATATCCAAGTGAGTATTCAGCTTCCTAGAGAGTTAACTATCCCTTTGTCATCTGTGTGGATGCACTTTTAGAGAATACAGTACACATTTGCAGCTCACTACAGGTGTTTGTTAGCCTTTGAATATAAAAATACTTAGAAAATTTGTCAGTGTTTTAAATTCATCTGATACATGTTAGAGGATCAGTAGTGCCAATCAACAGAATTATGACTAATAAAGTATCCTATAAAATCTTAAAATATATACTAAAAGAAAAGGTATCTTTTTATTTATTTTTTTACAAAGAATCTATCTAAATTACTGGAATATGAATTTGATTCATATTATTGATCTTCCTTAGATTCTGAATTAATTTTAAGGGAGTATTTTTGAGTGGAAAATACTGAAGTATAAGAATTTGGATTATTTTAAACCTCATTTTTCATTTCAGGAAGATCTCAGTGAACATGTAGTTCAGGGTGATGCCCTTCCTGGACATGTAGGGACAGCATGCCTCTTATCATCCACCATTGCTGAGAGTGGGAAGAGCGCTGGAATTCTCACTCTTCCCATCATGAGCAGAAATTCCAGAAAAACAATAGGCAAAGTGAGAGGTAAGCCAGGAGAAGCAGAGTGACCCTTTACAAATGAACAAGGGTTAGGTTCAAATGTTAGTTTCAAATTGAGCTTTTGAGAATGGGGTGTTAATAATTTGTTTTTAGAATGTTTACTATGATAACAATAAGGGACATCTGTGAAATTTTCTGGAAGCTTTACTTTGAATCAGTTTTGACTTGTGATTTATTTTCTGTTTGATAGAGATTGATAAACTTGAGTGGCATTTAAATGTAATACCATTTCATTGTTCACCATGGCCCTTTTAATCAGGTTTATCTTTGTTTCTCCTCTCTTTTTTTCCTTGAAAGTTGACTATATAATTATTAAGCCATTACCAGGATACAATTGTGACATGAAGTCTTCATTTTCCAAGTATTGGAAGCCAAGAACACCATTGGATGTTGGACATCGAGGTGCAGGGAATTCTACAACAACTGCTCAGTGGGTTGAATATTTGAGTGGTATTAGCATTTGGTAGCTCATGCATGTTAAGGTTCCATTGGTTTGGCCCACTAAAGGTCAAAGGATCTTTTATTATTGACTGGGATTTAACGTAGTTCAGTGATTGGGGTTCCCAATTAAAATTAAGTAGAGACTAACTCTTTTGTAAGACTCTGGTCAGTCTCTAATATCTACTGAACTGATGCCAAGAGGGACATTAAAAGAGATAGCCAGGAAGGAAAGCTTGATGCAGGGGAGGCACCCTGAACCTCAGTATATGTGTTATGGTCCCAACTTTTGGCATGCTCCCCTCTCTGGGTCTTGGTTTCCTCACCCATTTTTTATATCGTTTCCATACTGGTGTCCTGCTTGTTGTCATTCAGCCTTTTTTAGTTCCTCTGGTCTGCCATCATCTGAGACACCGTTGCAAGGAGCAAGTCTCTTGTGTCTCTTCTATTTCATGCCATTGCAAAGATTGTTTTCCTTGACTGATCACCTCACTTGGGGGGAGGTATGTGTGGGTGTGGGATTTATTTATATTATGCTTGTAAATACCTATAATCATTAGAACTTGGATTTTATTCCGTAATGCATATACTCACCAAGTGATGGTCAGTCTTAATTTGGGGATGGCAGAAGTAGCTTCAGAATAGGTAATATTGAACTGCTTTCATTGTTATAATTGGCTTTTTAATTTTAAGATTTTATTTATTTATTTGTTTATTTGAGAGAGAGGGAGAGAGTGAGCACGAGTGGGGGAGGGATGGAGAGAGAGGGACAAGTAGACTCCCTGTCAAGCACAGAACTCGACTCAGGGCTCAGTCCCAGGACCCTGAGATCCTGACCTGAGCCGAAGTCAGGATTTTCTTAGTGACTGAGCCACGCAGGTGCCCCAGTTGGCCCCCTCTTTATTACATTTGTTTTCTTTATCTTTTCTATAGTGGATGATAACTATATATATTTCTTCTCTTTCAGGCTTGCTAAAGTTCAAGAAAATACTATTGCTTCTTTAAGAAATGCTGCTAGTCATGTAAGTGATCCTCTTTTTTTAAAGATTTTGGGACTGTTGGTCCAAGGGTGGCAAAGTAGAGAAATGTGGGCCTGGGGAGTCTTTTCCATTAATAGCTTATAAAAGTTAAGTAGGTCAAAATGCATGCTTCTTCTGAATATGATTCTAAGTGACAAGAAAGTATCTCTGAGCATTTGATTTTAGATTCTTGGTGGAGATTGGGATGAAAACTATAGAATCATTAGCATTTTTGTTTGAGATTACACATTTTGAGTGATTGGGGCAAGAAGAACATTCCCAATTAAGCATTGGTTTTCATTAACTGAATATTTTCCTCATTCAGATACTTTGGAAATAATGCTTATGGAAGGATTTGATGGTGGTTTTATGTAACTTAAGTCAGTCTATATCTTGCATACCAACTTGATTATGTTAAATTTCTTAATTCCTTTTATCCATTTATAAAAGGTTAGAGTCCATTTTTTAGTTTTTAGTTTTTTTCAGCAACTTGACATTTTTAATCAAGAATCTGAGATTCCCCTGTCTCCCCCTGCTGCCTTGTACCTGACTGAAAAACCTCATGCTCCATAGTTGTTTTTTTTTTTTTTTTTAATATTTTATTTATTTATTCGGGGGAGGGGAGGGGACAGAGACACAGGCAGAGGGAGAAGCAGGCTCCACGCAGGGAGCCCAACGTGGGACTTGATCCTGGGTCTCCAGGATCACACCCCAGGCTGCAGGCGGCGCTAAACCGCTGCGCCACCAGGGCTGCCCTCATGCTCCATAGTTAAACTAGGGAAAAAATGAAGGAACAGCTCTTTTTTTTTTTTTTTTTTTTTCCTATTTTTTTCTGCAGTGTCCTCCACATGCCTTAAACTTAGTTCAACAAGTAAACTTGATTAGTGTGATGTTTAGCTTTATAATTTATATGAGCAAACATCTAGTCTAAGACATACTTTTTCTGTTATTTCAGCATTGCTAAAATTGGTAAGGATTTTACAGCTTTTTTTTTTTAAGATTTTATTTCATGAGGCACAGAAAGAGAGAGGCAGAGACTTAGGCAGAAGGAGAGGGAAGCTCCATCTAAGGAGCCCGATGTGGGATTCGATCCCGGGACTCTGGGATCACTCCCTGAGCCGAAGACAGATGCTCAACTGCTGAGCCTCCCAGGCATCCTATTTTACAACTTTCTAAGCCTTGCATCATGGTGTCATGGGCAGCATTTTTTCCCCTTTTAGTGGTATATAAAGCATCTTATAACTCATGACATCTTACATTAATTAGTGTTTAAAAATATTAATAGCACATACTTTTGTCTTTGTGTTGGAAGGATAATATTAAATCTATGAGTATATTGGACTCTGGTTCAGTATTTGGAACCAATTTTAGTTCATTGTAGCTAACTATTCTAAACATTGTCTTATTAGGTGTAAACATGAAGATCCTGTTAAGGAACTTTCAGTGTCTCCATGCCTTTTTTTTTTTTTTTTTTTTTTTTTTAAGAGTGGGACAGAGGGAGAGGGAGAGAGAGAATCTTAGGTAGGATCCACACCCAACGCAGAGCCTAATATGGGGTTTGATCTCACAACCTGAGCTGAACACAAAAGTCGGTTGCTAAACTGAGCCACCTAGGTGCCACTCTGCTTTTTGAGAGAGCATTTCATTAAGCTTTTGTTCTTCCGTGTTCTGTTGAGATCCTTAAAACTCATGGATCACATTTTAGAATACTATATGCTAGTTTTTAATGGCTTGTTTGTTTTAATGTTAAAACCTGTCCTTGAAAGAGGTTCTGGTATGTTACTGGCTTCTTTTTTTTTTTAAGGTTGTTTTTTTTTTTTTAATATTTTATTTTTTTATTTATTCATGAAAGACAGGGAGGCAGAGAGAGACAGGCAGAGGGAGAAGCAGGCTCCATGCAGGGATCCCAATGCGGGACTCAGTCCCGGGTCTCCAGGATCACACCCTGGGCTGAAGGCGGTGCTAAACAGCTGAGCCACCCGGGCTGCCCTACTGGCTTATTTCTTAAAGCTCACACTTGGATTTTGGAATTAAGTTTTATCTCTCGGTAAAATTATCTTCCTAAACGGTGGTGATCATGTAAAGTTCAACGTTTAAACTAAGCTATAATTTGTTTAATTATTATTGCTATTTAAGGATGTTAGGGTTTGTTCTTAGTAGAAATGCTTTGTGTTATTTGTCCTGTTTTTAGCACTATAGGGAGCTAAACTTATTTCCTGCTTCAGAAGTCATCAAGGAAATGGGCTTCTTGGATACTAGTCTATGGTCACATGTGCTCACAAAATTAGATTCCCCCCTCCCCACCAAAAGTTCAGGAAGGGCTGGAAGCATATCATCCGTCTTGACACAAGCATTTCTCTGGTCTGCAGTAACATATAGATTCTTAGATCTTGTTTCCTTTGATCCCAACCGGCTTTCTTTCAGTGAAGGCACACCTTTGTGGGTCATTTATGTTCTCAGCTTTATTTGGATTAATTTCTATGTCAGAATGGGTTTGACTTAGAAAAATGCTTCCTTAACTTACTCTTGTCATTCTCCCTCCCATTGAAGCTTCTTAAAGAGATGGGGCTCATGTGACACTACTCTTGACCTCCCCTGCCCTTGCTGCTTCTGTCTCCTCACAGTCCTCATCCTTTTCTCTTTACTCCACTTGTGGGATTTTGCCAAGGGAGGCTGGAAGGTATGCTGCTCGAGTGCACCAGGGTGCAGAGCTGAGGCACTCCAGCTTCTTCTTTTCCCTGCTCATCTTGGAGGGTCAGCTGTCTGGCTTTGGCCCTCTGCACCCAGTTCCTGGGAGGCTCCATTTCTGCTGATAGCAGTAGCAGAGGTGACAGGCTGGCCACTGCCACAGAGTATTCCTGGGGTGTGTTTGGGTGGATAGTTGCCCTTGTTTTTCAGCAGGGAAGAGCAATTCTTAAAATTGTTGTAAGTGAAGAAATTACCTCTTAGAAAAAGCTTGCAGCATAACATTAATTCATGAGGAAGTTCTTCGTTTTGTGTACAGATCTGTGGATTTATTGTGAACAGTAAATTTCTTATATCCTTGTAGTTTTAGGTGTATTGTGGGCCAGACAATGCTTTTCAAATACTTGTTTCCTTTATTTCTGTTAGGGTGCAGCCTTTGTAGAATTTGATGTACATCTTTCAAAAGATTTTGTGCCTGTGGTGTATCATGATCTCACCTGTTGTTTGACAATGAAAAAGGTATGTTGAAATTCCTTCATTTTATTTTATGTTATTTTACTTAATTTTTAAGAGAGGGAGATGGGGAGGAGCAGATGGAGATGGAGAAAGAACTTTTTTTTTCTTTTTTTTTTTTTTTACATTTTATTTATTTATGAGAGACACACAGAAAGAGACAGAAAGAGGCAGAGACAGAGGCAGAGGGAGAAGCAGGCTCCACTCAGGGAGCCTGATGTGAGACTCGATCCTGGGATTACAGGATCAGGCCCTGGGCTAAAGGCGGCGCTAAACCACTGAGCCACCCGGGCTGCCCTGGAGAAAGAATGTTAAGCTGGCTCCATGCCTAGGGCAAAGGCTGACATGGGGCTTGATCTCAGAACCCTGAGGTCATGACCTGAGCCGAAATCAAGTCAGAGGCTAAACCTAGTGAGCCACTCTGATGTCCCCCAATTCCTTAATTTTTAAAGTCTTACAGTTGGGGATAGGTTTAAACACTAGGAAGCTTGTTTTTACATATGTGTATTGTTATTTATTAGAGTTGATCAGTTCATGTTTTTTGGTCAATTACTGCCAATTCATTCCTTTGTCAAGTTCTTGCAACATTGAGAGAGTGGGGAAACAGGAGTAATAAAGTAGGGTCTCTGTATTGCTGAATTTGCTTTCTTCTGTTCTCTGACAAAAGGACATTCCAGGTGGCTTCTGTATCAGTTTGCTGCTGTTCTGTATTGAAGCAAGAGAGAAAGCTATCATAGTATCTGTTTTCTAGGCTCCCTTCTATTTCTAGCTCAAGGTTTTCCTCAAATTAATAGATTAGTATGATTTGACCAAAATGAGAAGAGCCACAGTAGAAAAGGACTTTGGAGCTGGATAGTGAAGTAAGGGGAATTTAAGAGGACAGAGGCTCGAGGCAAGGGGAGTAGTAGCGTGGCCAAAGGTACGGTATGTATGGTAAGCCTGGACAGGAGTAGAGAATGGCACAACGGAGAAGAAAGTCCAGAAGGAGATTTGAAAATGCATGTAGTTTCTTGGAAATTATTATAATTGTTGTGCAAACGTCATTATGATAATTGCAGAGTGTTTAACCTTTACTATACAAATTCACAAAGTGATTTCTTAAGGACCTAAGCTAGGAGGATTTGTTTGGTATTTTCTATAAAACTGCTGGGTAGTCATTTTCCTTTGAGATGATTTAAAGTTAAGGCAGTTTGCTAACAAGTATGACATTCTACCAGACGCGAGTGTTGTGGTATACATACACGGCGAGGTACTTTTATCTGCCTGCTTGTGGATTTGAGTAAGTCATGGGGCTTTGGATTACTATGATATATGGAAAAGCACGCTTCCGTTTCTAGAAGGGTACCCCACTGATTTTGCATACATGAAGGGGCTAGGCTATGTCTTTGTTGATAGACCATAGGGGCTGACCCTTCTCATCTATAGTCTTCAGAAAGGGAGGGCAGAAGATGCACCAACTTAGGTAGTAGAGGTAAAATAACAGAAAGGAGCAGATTGTTTTGCTCTGGGGAAAAAAATCCAAAGCGGAACAGGAAGGAATGGAGCAGTAAGGATCTTTGTAAGATTGAGCTTAATGAATTGAGGTGTAATTCCTAAAAATCTGTGAGACTTAATTGAAGAGTGTTACTGATCGCATTTTCACCAGACTTGGTCTTGCTCTTAAATTGAATCTGGATAAATTAGATAATTTTACTTATTTTTAGTTTTACTTTCTAAGCTAGTATTTTCCTTACAAAACCAATTTGTGTTCATTATAAAACTATCGAAGATCATAAAATGAAAAATAAGTCTTCTTTTCCCCTTTCTCCTTGGTCACACTCCGTTACTCTTAGGAGTTTCTTGTATATCCTTTAGAAGAGCTTGATGCATACATGGGTTTATATCATAATTAATGTGAATGAATATAAATGTAATGGATTTTAGCATATTTGTTGGATTGATGATTTATTGGTGGTCTGTTAACTCATTTCCTTAAGGTAGAGGTGCCTAAGCAGTGTAACATTTGATATGGTAATAAAATCTAATAAAAAAGACTTGCTCATAGGAAAAACATTTATACTAGATTAGAGTTCCTGTTAAGTATTACTGATTAAAGCTAATCAGACTTTTTCCCCCCATGACCTTTGATTTCTGTGGCTATTTTATTTTATTTTTTTTTTAATTTTTATTTATTTATGATAGTCACAGAGAGAGAGAGAGAGAGGCAGAGACACAGGCAGAGGGAGAAGCAGGCTCCATGCACCGGGAGCCCGACGTGGGATTCGATCCCGGGTCTCCAGGATCAGGCCCTGGGCCAAAGGCAGGCGCCAAACCGCTGCGCCACCCAGGGATCCCCTCTGTGGCTATTTTAAACCAAACTTAGGTTTAAAAGGTTTAGAAAAGTTTAGAAACTATTGACAGAAATTAATCGTTCTATAGCATATTGATTGCATAGTCATGTACAGTCTGGATATAGATGTCAAATAAATTGCGAATAGCATGACAGGAAGTAGGGGAAATTACTGATTTCTGGCTTTGTTCTCAGTACATCTTCAGGGCCCTGTCCTCTTCCCACCTATTTTTTTCTTTCAGGCACTCCCACCTACATTAAAAACTAAAATTAGGGGATACCTGGGTGGCTCAGCGGTTTAGCGCCTGCCTTCGGCCCAGGGCGTGATGCTGGAGTCCTGGGATCAAGTCCCACATTGGGCTCCCTGCATGGAGCCTGCTTCTCCCTCTGCCTGTCTCTCTCTCTCTCTCATAAATAAATAAAATCTTAAAAAAAAAAATTAAAACTAGAATTTAAGAACTAGAAGATGGTATTTAAAAAAAAAAAAAAGAGGGCCTCCCCTGCATGGACTCCCTGTGGCCTCCAAACAACTGTCCTCATCATTCACTAAGTTGGGATGTTAGACCTGTCTAGGGTTAAACATTCAGTAATAATTTGAAGCCTGTTTTTCTCTTTATTTTCTTTGTAGAAATTTGATGCTGATCCAGTTGAATTATTTGAAATTCCAGTAAAGGAATTAACATTTGACCAACTCCAGTTGTTAAAGGTAGTAATGATAACATAAAATGTGATTGTTCTTTAGTTTTAAAATGATTTAGACTTGTTTATGGTATTATTCTCTTTGTGCATGGAGATGACTGTATATTCAGCATGAGTAGAGTATATGCTTTGGTTTTCTATTAGGAAGAATGGGCTTGCACTAATCCATCTGTCTTCTCTAACAGTTCCTCCACCCCCACTCCACTGTTTTGCATATGTGAAGGCTATAAGTCTTTGTTAGAAGACACAGGGGCTGACCCCTCTCATTCATAGTCTTAGGTTGCCCTCTGGTCGCTTTTGCCCTTCTTTATATAACTGTCACTATTTTACCACTGGCCTTGTATGCTGTCCTTGGTTTTTAAACTTCTCTCACTATCTAAGATCTTTGTATATATTTTATTTTTTATGCCATGTAATTTTATATGATCATTCTTCCTGTTCTCATTAGATAGCTATATAAATGATTGAGTATGAACAGTTTCTTAAGAATTTTTATATTCTTTCCTACTTGGGTATTTGATCATGATCTTATGTGTATGTGTATGCGGTTAGTGTTATTCTTACTGAATTGATAATTCCACATTTTACAGTTTTAACTGGCTAGCTTTTCAAGTTACGGTTCTGTTAACCATAACTTCATAAACTAAGGCTTTTTTTTCTGATTGCATTTTGTGTGTGTGTGTGTGTGTGTTTTCTAGCTTGCTCATGTGACTGCCCTAAAATCTAAAGATCTGAAAGGTATGTACCAATATGGAAGCACTATTTTCATTTCATAGTTAACATATATATAATATATATTTAACATACTCTTGGTTATTTTAACGAATGTAGTATTGGGCTCGCTAAGTGATTCTTATGAGTTTTTACTTTTACGAGTTTTCTTACCTTGATGATCAAGTTCTTTGTAATTTTGTACCTACCATTTTTTTCCAAACATTCTTAACCAAAGAACAAAGTGGAGGCTATATCAAGTATGAAAGCTGGCTCCAGAGCCAGGAATATGAATCCAACTCTAACAGTTAGGTATGACCTAGGGTAGGTTACTTTAACAATTCTGTCCCTCAGTTTCCCCAAACTTGTCCTGCCTATAAAATCCCTTTGTAATTCTACTTTACTTGGCACTCTCAGAACTTCATAGTTTGTGCCATTTGTTTGAAGTTTAGTGTATCCTTTTTTTTAACCCTTTATTCTGTATATGTCCTGTCTCTTCAATTATACTATAAATCTAAGGTAAAAAAAAAAAAAAATCTCTCTAAGGTAGAAAACATGTTTTTGTATTCCCTGAGATACTTAAAATGTTCTGTATGTAGTAGATACTCATTAGATATTTATCTGCAGTTGTGATAACTGAAATGATTTTTTGAAGATATTGTAAAGTGTTAGAGACTCCAGAGGTTATCCCCAGAGCATTGATACGACTTTGTAGGCTTTGTAGCTATTTCATGACTTTTAATAATAAAATTAATTTTATTTTTGTTTTTAGTATTTTTTATTTTTATTTTTTAATTTATATGACTTTAGTCTTTGTAATATAGTTTTCTTTTTAAGAAAAGTTTATTTAGTTTGATATTTTTTTTCCTCTTAGAAAACCATTCTTGTGTATCTTGAGATATAATCTATTTTGGATTTAATGGTAGTGGTAACAAAAGCACAATGGTAGCTTTAAATTCTCTTAATTTCTATTTTCTGAGCTGATTTTGATATTTCAAATAGTAGCCTTAACAAGAGGACACAGCTCTTAATTCCATTGACAAATAACAAATTACTGCTGGTGACTACTTTGTAAAAAACTAATATTAAAGTGTTTATGAGAAGATACTTTTGGGGCCTCAGACTTGATGTTTCTGTGAAAAATGTTGCAAACTAGTTTTCACTAAAGATGCTTATTTCAAAATGGAGGTTTTAATGGTTAAACATACAAGAGCCTTCAAAAAATACTGCATATTAAAAGGATCTCTGTAATTACCTCTGGATCTTTTTTTTTTTCTTTTTTCATCCTAAGAATTCAGGTTAAGATCTTAGGGATAAAATGGCATTTTGTCTAAGTTTTTATAATTTAAAATTTCAGAATCTGTGATTGAGGAAGAAAATTCTTTTTCTGAAAATCAGCCATTTCCTTCTCTTAAAATGGTAAGTTCTTAGGAAAACTAGCACAAAACTATCTCATTAATTCTGTTAAGACTAAATAATTTATTTTGGTCTCTTAAATGGGCAGTAAAAAGCCTGTCAAAGATAGCATTTATATAAACTTGTCATTGATTCTTTTTAGAGAAAATACATTTTTTATGGTGTAGCTATGCTTTTTTTTAAAGAGTAACTTAACTGCTCAAATGAGTAAAAATTCCCACTTCAATGGGTTAATTTGATAAGAATTTGGTAAGAACAGGAAAGTCACATATTTCTGTATATAAATAAGAAATAGAAGGCAACAGAAAAAGGGGTGGGAGGAACATATGGTGGGAGAGCATTTTTACAATATTTAAAACTATTTCTGGGGCTCCTGGCTGGCTTACTTGGAGGATCATGGGACTCTTGATTTCAGGGTCATGAGTTCTAGCTCCATGATAGATGTAGAGATTATCTAAATAAAAACTTGAGAAAGAAACACCAAACCATTCCTTAGCTTTTAGAGAGAAATGAGATTCTCCAACTGAAGAAAGTAAGTACCCAGGTTACTCAAAATGAAACACAAATTTCAAGAATTCACCTGAAAAAATATAACAAATACTAGCATGAAGATTTAAAAACTAGACCTAACTCATACAGGAATCCCTTTAACAGTATCAGGCAAGCCTCTGTGGATGCCAGGCACTCCTTGGTCATGCTAAGTCTGCTTTTTTTCCTACTGGCTCCATTTCATAATTTCTGTTCTTCATTGTCTTTCTGGTGATGTTAGGTACAGTAGATGTCTTAGGTAACAGTAGGTCATTTCAGTTTGTCATGATTACTAATACAACAGAAAAGATACAAGAGAGCCTTTCCAGATATTTATGAAGCCTGGCCAAGTAACGTCATTCCTTCTGACTCAAAAATCTGAAATCATTTGGTTCTGAGAAATCTCATGCTTCCTAGATTTGTGATTAAAAACAGTTTTAAAAATTGTATGTTAATGGTTTAACATTTACTTAGCCAAATAAGTTGAGCACACTTTTTACTCACTCACTTTGCACTGTCACTATAATTTAATCACAATTTTATTTTATTATTTTTTTTTAAGATTTTATTTATTTACTCATGAGAGACACCCGGGGGGTGGGGGGGGCAGAGACACACGCAGAGGGAGAAGCAGGCTCCATGCAGGGAGCCTGACATGGGACTCCATCCCAGGACTCCAGGATCATGCTCTGGGCTGAAGACAGGCGCTCAACCACTGAGCCACCCAGGGATCCCCTAATCACAATTTTAAAATCAACAAAGGCCAAATAAAATCACAGTTTGTTTGTTTTTAAGAAAGGAAAGGAGAGCTTGCGTGGGGAATGGGTGAGGGGCAGAGGGGAGAGAATTCTTAAAGCAGGCTCCATGCTCAGTGGGGCTCAATTTCATCACCCTGAGATCATGGCTAGAGCTGAAACCAAGAGTCGGGTACTTAACCCACTGAGCCACCCAGGCACTCCTAATATCTCAATTTGAAAGAGAATCTTTGTAAATTTGATGTTTAGTAGTCTCAACACTAACCTACATTATTGTCCTTATTTTTCTAATTTTGCATTGGCCCAGTTAAAATGTGATAGATACATTAAATAAAGCTAAAGACAGAGAAGAAAGTCAAAAAGCCCCACATGAAATTGAGTAACACTGTTTTAGGCACTGTACTTCCATGTACCTGGTTAATATAGACCTGAGACCTATGATGGTGAAAGAGTTTGAGGTTAAGAATGCATTGTTGTGGTAGTGGTGCATCTGCCATCACAGATGTTGCCTAAGACTACTGCTTTTGCTGTTTAATTTCTTTTGACTTCCTTATTTAACTTAATCATCAACAACATTGTTAGTTTGGGTATAAGAAAGTACGCTGAAGGCACAAAACATGTTATCCTTACTTAGTGGTATGTTTTACCATAGGTTGCTTTTTGTAATAATTCTGTTTTCCTTTTTTTCTTCTCTTATTCTGCCACTCATCTCGCCAAAAAACAAAATACAATTCACCTCCAACAAACAAAACTCTAGGTTTTAGAGTCTTTGCCAGAAGATGTAGGGTTTAACATAGAGATAAAATGGATCTGCCAACAAAGGGTAAGTAATCCTTGATGTAACACATTCCCCCCCCCCCCCGTTTTTTTAAATGCATTTGTTTCCATTTCCTTGTTTTAATGGAAAGGTGAAGCTGAAATCTTAATGTGGCTTCTTCTAACATTATTAACCTTTTTGATAAAGCATACTTTATCCTTATACTATATGTGAGTACTTAAAATTAATGATGAATGTATTATAGTATAAATTTTAATTTACATGTGTCTCATGCACATTAACATGGATGGTTTCTGGACATACTTATAAAATGAACAATGGAAACTGGACAGTTATAACTTTATAACTGATTAGTTTTTGCTTTCTGTGACCTTGGGCAGATTACTTTAACAACTCTATCCCTCAGTTTCCCCAAAACTTGTACTGCCTACAAAATCCCTTTGTAATTGTACTTTACTTGGCACTCCCAGAACTTCTAGTTTGTGCCATTTTTTTGAAGTTTAGTGGATCCTTTTTTTAACCTTTTATTCTGTATATGTCTTGTCTCTTCAACTAAACATATATTTTAAATAATTCCTTAAGCAGTTTTATATTAAGTGGCAGTTGCTAGTAATAGTTAACCAAGAAAAGAAATTTCTGCAGGTATGTTTTAAATCATTCCCAAATTTAGTCATTCTTTTGTTCAATAGTTCTATATTGAAAAGCTGCTGTGGGCGAGGCATCTTGTGGCTGCTTGGTTTGAGTAGTAAACAGAATAAACCTTGTTTTCTTGGAATTTGTAGTCTAGTTGAGGAAAACAATTAACTATTGAATATATCAGGTAGGGATATGTGCAAATGGTTGAGATGCATTGTTAAGAGGTTGTTGGGGCTGGGGGCCTGGAAGTGGGTAATTAGGGTATGTTGGGCAATCAGAGCAGTATCTTGGAAATTGTTTTCGTCAGAATAATTTATACCTGCCCTCAAATCTTGCCTTCTAAGTAGCTGTTTATGATAAGCTGGTCCTGGTTAACATAGTAAGTTTTTCTTAAGGGATTATTTTAGTTTTCTGAGCTTTTAGGATTATTTTAATGACTGATATACAAAACATCTAATATTTGAGTATCAACAGGGCTCTTAGTATCTTAATTGTATTTAGAAAATATTTTTATTACTTGCTGAGGGTATTTGATATGTCTAAGAGCCAAAGAATGAGATTTTTAATTAGTAAAAATTACTTGGGTTTTTTGCTGGGAGGCACTTGGGTGGCTCAGTTGTTTGGACATCCATCTGTTGATCTCAGCTCAGGTCTTGATCTCAGGGTCTTGACTTTAAGCCCCACCCTGGGCATGGAGCCTACCTGAAAAATAAATTACCTGGGTTTTTTTGTAATGAGTTAGTAAATGAAGTGGAGTTCTTTTGTCTAACAGTTCATAAAGATCATATAAATTTTTTTTAAAAGATTTTATTTATTTGAGGGGG
This sequence comes from Canis lupus dingo, assembly GCF_003254725.2. NCBI lineage: Eukaryota > Metazoa > Chordata > Mammalia > Carnivora > Canidae > Canis > Canis lupus. Next base: position 16,335,466 of record NC_064266.1, read on the forward strand.
CACATGAGTTAGGGGGGTGGTAGAGAAGCAAACTTCTCCCTGAGCATGGAGCCAGATGCAGGGCTCAATCCTAGGACCCTGAGATCATGATCTGAGCCAAAGTCAGATGTTTAACCAACTGAGCCAGCCAAGTGCCCCTATATAAAAATATTTTAAAGGCACTAGAGTGCAATTTCCAGAGTTTTAACTTTTATTTTGCTAACTTTATTAAAGCAAAAGTTTATTGATGGTGTAATTGCTTTATACATAAACGTCTCTATCTGAATTATGACAGCTGCACCATCACTAAGTAGCTGTATGGTCTTGGACAAGTTCTTAATCTTTTTAGACCTTTGTTTTTCCTCATGTAAAAGAAGAGTTGGATTAGATGTTCCCAAGATTTTTTTTCTGGTACTGAGATTGTAGGATATTTAATGGCTTTTATTTTCCTGTTTATTTCTTCCACATAGGATGGAATATGGGATGGTAATTTATCAACATATTTTGACATGAATCTGTTTTTGGATATAATTTTAAAAACTGTCTTAGAAAATTCTGGGAAGAGGAGAATAGTGTTTTCTTCATTTGATGCAGATATTTGCACAATGTGAGTAATAATTTTTTTCACCTATACTCTTAGATATAAGTAGCTGGGACGTAGGGTACAAAGATTGTGGTTGGAGGTTGCCCACACTTTACCTTTGATTTGACCTCTCAGTCAGGTTATATATATTTTCACATCCCTTCAGGACTACCTGCAGGATGCCCTCCCCACTCCCTCAGTGAATGCTATACCTACTGGATCCTAGTGCCTCACACCTTATGTTTTGTTTTATAGGCATGGAACATCCTCCTAACCAAATTGTAAGCCCTCAAGGGCTTCCTCATTGCCCATTTCTTTGTTTGTTTGTTTCTTTCTTTCTTTCTTTTTTTTTTTTTTTTGAGATTTTATTTATTTATTCATGAGAGATACAGAGGGAGGCAGAGGGAGGAGGAGCAGGCTCCATACAGGAGCCTGATGTGGGACTCAATCCCGGAACTCCAGGATCACGTCTGGATCTGAAGGCAGATCCTCAACTGCTGAGCCACCCAGGCGTCTCTCATTGCCCATTTCTGAAAATATTTTAGTTCTTGTGTAGAATGATTTAAAATTTATCTTTTTTTGATTAAAAGATACATGTTAATGGTGATCATATCTCAGTAATGGGATTAAGCTCTTTCAGAAGGTGATTTCTTTATATTTTTAGAGTTTCCTAAAATTCCTGTATTAGAATTATCTCCCTAATGAGAGTATTTTTTAATGGTCTTTTTTAGGGTTCGGCAGAAGCAGAACAAGTACCCCATATTATTTTTGACTCAAGGAAAATCTGATATTTACCCTGAACTCATGGACCTCAGATCTCGGACAACCCCCATTGCAATGAGCTTTGCACAATTTGAAAACCTACTGGTATGTTATGCTTGATTTTTAAATTATTTTAATTTTTAAAGATGTCTTAGAGTAGTAGTAAAGTTTTCATTTTATTTACACATCCCATTGCTTAGTTTTGACACATTTATAAGAAGCTGATAGCTATACTTAAGTAAGGATATTAGATCTCAATGAAAAGCAGTAAATGAACAATAAAGTATTTTTTTGCAGGCCTAGGTTAAGTAAGTTTTTGTAGTTTTCTAAGTGGATTTTATGAATCATCTAAAATGGCTAGATAAAATTTGTAAACTTGTCTGATAAAATAACTTGGAAGAAAAAGTTCTAACATTTTTTCTCTCTCCCCACTCTACCTTGGGGAACACTGATGTAGAGTATGACCATTTAGCACTTGCAGCTAATAATTTACTTTTTCGTGAATAATTTTTCTTTTAGGGGATAAATGCACACACTGAAGACCTTCTCAGAAACCCATCCTATATCCAGGAGGCAAAAGCTAAGGGACTAGTCATATTTTGCTGGGGTGATGATACCAACGATCCGGAAAACAGAAAGAAACTGAAGGAACTTGGAGTTAATGGTCTAATTTACGATAGGTATTTGTTTTTCATAAAAAGTTTTCTTGGATTGTTAAAAAATAAATAGTTATTTTATAAAAAATAATATTAAACTTAGTTAAGTTAAAATTCTGTAGTTCAGCCTGAGGTTTATCTTAACATTTATCAGTGGAATAAGTCTGGAGTGTAGTACAAACACTTGGGAAGCTTATTAAATATTTGGATACGTGGGCTCCAAACTGGATATACTGTCATGGGGTGGGGACGCTGTCTCCTAGACTTCTCTGCACCAACTTTCTTGGGGATCTCCTCCAGTTCTGTGGCTTTTCTTACCTTTATTCTTCCATATTTGTATCTTCAGCCTTTCTGTCTCTTTCTCCTGACCACTGAAACTTTTATATCAGCTACCAAAACCTGTTCTTTTCTATAGACTTTCTGATTTCAGTATAATTGACAACTCATGTCTTTTGGTTTCTCATTCTAAATCCTTGGTGTCTTTGTAGCTCTGTTCCTAAACTCATACTCCAAAACCAGTCAGACAGAATCTTGTTGATGCTGTCTTCAGAATATATCCTGAATGTATCCACTCACCAGGTTTACTACTGTCATCTCCTTAGACACCTCATTTCTCATGAGGCTTATTGAAGTCCATCTGCTGTCTATTTTCAGCACAGCAGCAGGAGGGAGCCTGTTCTAACTGAAGTCAGATCCTGTTACTGCTTTAAACTCTCCCACAATTCTCTTTGTCACCTAAACTAAAATCCAAGGACCTTCCAAGGCCTTATGAGAGCTGATTCCCATCTTCCTCCAGCCCCCACCCCAACATACCCACACAAACATAAGCTCCACAAGGACAGGCTCTTTACTTGTTTTGTTCACTGCTATATCTCCAAAAGTTAGAACAATGTGTGACACACAGTAGGGGTTAAGTATTTGTTGAACAAAATGTTTTTCATTTTTCTTACAAGCTCCCTTGACGTTTATAAGTTTGAGAGCCACTAATCTGAGACGAAAAGATTGCTTAATATAAAGAAATTTTGGGTTAGAAGGGATGTGATTTAGTCTGCTGAGGGGTTACCAGGCTCACTAATACTTGAGCCATAACATTAAAGAGTAAGTGATGGGACAGCCCGGGTGGCTCAGCGGTTTAGTGCTGCCTTCAGCCCAGGGCCTGATCCTGGAGACCCCGGATCGAGTCCCACATCAGGCTCCCTGAATGGAGCCTGCTTCTGCCTCTGTCTCTGCCTGTCTCTCTCTCTCTCTCTCTCTCTCCCCCTCTCCCTGTGTGTATCTCTCATGAATAAATAAATAAAATCTTAAAAAAAAAAAAAAAAGTAAGTGATGAAATTCTTACCAAGCCTGTTTTAAAAAATACCTTTCCTTGGATTTAGTTCACTTTATTGTTTGTCTTGTCCCATATAGTTAGATGACTTATAATAGACAATTCCAACTAATTAAAGGAAAATAAAATTTTTACATTAACCGTTTAAAAAATGCTGAGTTTAGCAAAATTTTGAGGAATGTTTTTTTTGAGGAAGAGAAAGGAATGATTGCAAATGTTTTCAGGCAAGAAAATGTATTGTGAGACATACTATGTATGACTTTGTAGAGTATTACATATTTTAGGCAGATTCTTAACCTTACTTTGTTAAAGTCGAATTGTCACAATGTGATGGAGAACAGGAAGATACTTTGTGATATAAAAGATCTGAAGAAAGTGAGTTCTTTCTGACCTGGGATCAAAAAGAGTAATTTTAAAGAGGAAGCATTGAGTTAGTTTTTGGGAGTGGCTAAGTTTGCTTTGACAGTATCTGAGTTTTAGGCAGAGCAATAGCAGGACTCAGGGCAAGACTATGTTTTGAAGGTGTGGAAGATATGGAGGAGACAATTCAGGAAGGGGCTCCTATTAGGGTCTGTTAGAGTTGATGCTTACCCTTGAAAGTTTTTATGTTTTATTTATTTATCTTTTCTTTTTAAAGATTTTATTTATTTACTCATGAGAGACCCATAGAGGCAGAGACACAGATAGAGGGAGAAGCAGGCTCCATGCAGGGAACCCGATGTGGAACTCGATCCCAGGACTCTGGGACCACACCCTGAGCTGAAGGCAGACCTTTAACTGCTGAGCCACCCAGGCGATCCAAGTTTTTATGTTTTAAAGAACTACGTGTGTGTGTATGCAAGGTTTACAATAAAAGCCAGGAGTCCCCTATGCCTGTCCCTTTCATTGTTTTTAGCAGAGTGAGGTCCTGTGCCTGAGTTTTGTTTTGTTTTGTTTTGTTTGTTTGTTTTGTTTTTGAGAAAGAAAGCATGTGAACATGTAAAACAGGGTGAGGGGCAGAGAGAGAGGGAGAGGATCTTAAGCAAACTCCGTGCCCAGTGTGGAACATGACTTGGGGCTCAGTCTCATGACCCTGAGATCATAACCTTAAACCAAAATCACACTTAACCAACAGAGCCACCCAGATGCCCCACCCTAATGTTTTTCTAGCTTTTTCTTCTGCTATGTAATATGCTTATGCTGTTATTTTTTATTATTATTACAAATTTAGATATAAAGGTTTTGAATGATTAATAATTTGGGGAGCCTTTGATTTATTTTACATTGGTGAAGAATTGTTGAGAGTGGGTGTTTTAGTTGATCAAAAATGATTCTCTTCTTTTACAAAGGCAATAACACATTGTAGATTTTACATTTAATCATGGTTTTGTAATGCATTATTTCATATGAAGAGCTATCTTGATTTCCTGATATTTTGGATTTTTGCATTTGTGATAATTGAGTAAGATGACCTTTATTTTTTTTTTTTTTTAAGATGACCTTTAATTTACCTTTCTCAGCTGGTTGTTGTCTCATTTTGGTATGGGGAAATGCTTGCCTCAGAGTAATTACACAATGTTTCCTCTTTTTATAAAAAAAAGAATTACTGTGGTCAAATGATTGAAAATAAATCCAATAACAGATATTCATGTTTAAAGAACAGTATCATTAGATTTGAGGTCTCCCATGTGCCTCTGTCTAATTCAATTTCCTTATTTCCTCCTTCAGGTATAACTGATTATCAAATTATTATTCTCTTAAAAAATTTTTTAAATATTTTATTTATTTATTCATAAGAGAGCCCAACATGGGACTCGATCCCGGGTCTCCAGGATCAGGCCCTGGGCTGAAGGCGGCGCTAAACCGCTGAACCACCCAGGCTGCCCCCCAAAAATTTTTTTAAAGATTTTATTTATTTATTCATGAGAGACACAGAGAGGCAGAGACAGGAGAAGCAGGCTCCATGCAAGGAGCCTGATGTGGGACTCAATCCCGGGACTCCGGGATCACGCCCTAAGCCTAAGGCAGACCGCTCAACCACTGAGCCACCCAGGCATCCCTCTTTTTAAAAAATTTAAATTCTTATTTCTGTCACTAAATAATATACCATTTGGTTTCTCGTGGCTTTAAACTTCATTTGTATTTTTTCTCCTGCTTGTTGTAACAACTTTCTAAAAGTTAATGTATTTGTTCTATATAGCTATAATTTATTCATCTTCATGGCTATATAATATTCATGGCTATGCCTCTACTACAGTTTATTCTGTATGAGAACATTTAGGTAGTTGCCACGTTTTTCTTTTGCAGTGTTTGCTGTAAACATTGTTGAGCCAGGCCCTCTAGAATACATGTGTATTTCTAGGGCAATGACTTTTCAAACCTTTTTGACCCAACCCAATTAGAAATTCATTCTACATTGTGACCAAGTACACACATTGGTACAATATCTACAAGTATGTACCTGAAACAGAATTTTAAAAATAATGGCCCTTGGATATTTTCTATTTGTATGTGTACTTTTGAAATGCTAGTTCATTTTGTCACTTGCCTTCACCTTTTTAAATTCTAGTCTTAACTTGCCAAACTTATTTTGCAATCCATTGTAATGCATCTGTTTGTCAGGTATTGGAAGTACATCAGGAATATGGTCCTCTGGAGTGGGTGGTTCTATATTCCTTGGTTCTGTACCCATTGTAGCCTGCTCACAGTTCTCAGGAGTAGGCCAGTGCATAATAAACTGTCAGGTAGAGTGGCTACTTCAGCACATAGTTAAGACAAGCTATATGTAAATAAGATTCAGTTTCGGGCTCACTAGGGCACTCTGTCCTTAGGTTACAGCGCTGGTAGAATGGCATGGCAGTGGCCCTTTTGGAGTGATAGCCCTTAACACACCTTCCTTTTTGCTCAGACTGCTCTAGTATAGACTCACTGACGACTTTGGGTTACAGCTGTCATCCTGAGTGAAGACTGCTCCTGGACCCTTCCTGTGTCAGAACTCCCATTTTCTATTGTCCAGATCTTTTTTTGCTTTCCTGTCATTTTTATGGAACACATCCTTCAGTATCTTCTTGAGAAAGGAAGACGTGGAAAGTAAATGTTTGATCTTGCATGCCTGGAAGTACTGTGGCTGGGCATAAAATTTCATGTTAGAAATCATTTCTTTTGGGATTTTAAAAGCCTTTCTCCAGTCACATTCACAGTTTCAGTGTTAGTGTTGAGCAGTGTGAAACCATATTGATTCTTGTTCCTGCACATGTGATTTCTTTGTTTCCTATCTTGAAGCTTGGAGAGTCTTGTCACCAGTGTTGTAAAATTTCATAGAGGCGGATCTTGGTGTGGATCTGGTTTCATCCCTTGTTCTGGGCACATGACAGCCCATCTAATCTGTTGATACATGTCCTTGAAGATGCAGAGAATTTTGTGAATTATTCTTTGATTTTTATCTCTTCCATTTTTCTGGGTTCCCCCCTCCCTTTGTAGAAATTCTTCAATTTACATACTATTCACTCTTGGACCAAACTTATGTTTTCTCCTATTTTCTATTTTTGTCTTTTTGCTCTGCTTTGAAAGATTTCGCCAACCTTATCATCCACCGGTCTATTGAGGTTTTTGTGTCTTTGATTTTAAGAACTGTCTTTTTTTTCTCTGAGTGCTCTATTCTCCCTTGTATATATCATCCTGTTTTGGTTCAGTGAACTATTCTATGAAGGCATCAAGGACCTTTTTTTTGATCTGTGAAGTTTTCTTCTCTTTGACTCCCTACCTTACATGTTAGAAGCTTTTCTCAGTTGTTTGGAAATCCTTGGCTGCTTCTCATGGTAAGAAATTGGGATCTAGGAAGCTTGTTAGAGGTTCTTAGTGTGTGAATGGGGCTTGTTGGATTTCACTGTGGGGTGATCTGGGTGGCCTGTTTGGTCATACTGCTGATGTCAGTAGATTTAGAACTGTACTTTTTGGCTGACCAGATTCCTCACAGAAGAATCTATATAAACTACCTAGAGGATCCAGATCTGGCTCCCAGGGTTCTTGGGATTCAGGTAAGGGAAGAGAGCTGGGGAAGGGAGGGCATGTCTCTGAATTTTGCATGTGTTATATGTACGGACTGTCTAATTCCCCTGGTGCTGGTGGCTTTATAAAATGCCTGGTCTTCTAGTCATCCATTCCAAGAGATTTCCTGTTAAGTTCTCAAAATCAACAGAAGGGTGGGTGGTTTGAGATGTGGGGCAGCCTCTGTGGCAGGAAGTTAGGAAGAATTGGGGGAGATGCTTACTGCTACTCAGCCTTCACTTATCCTCCCTGTTTTAGCTGCTGTCACCCTCCCCAGTGCTAGGGGAATCTGGTGCTGCTTTTAACTCAGCCTTCTCATGTTTTCCACTACTGGCTTGTGATTTGCCCTTTTCTGTTCTGCTAACTGAAATACTTTGTTATTACGTGCATCTGTTTTCCAGCTTCCAAAATTTTGTTGCTGTGTATTTTTTTTCTCCATACGCATGGATTCTTTTTTAATCCTTTTATTTTCTCTTTAATGGGATATACAGGGAAAGTATAGTTGCTTCTGTTTTCAGTCTGATATCTTGACCCAGAGGTCACTTCTCATTCTCTTAGAAATTCTTTCCTACTAAGATGTCACAGCGACCTCTGTTGTAGTACCTTACGTGAGTTGCCTGGCCATCCTCTCTCTGCTGATGGGCAGTGCAGTGCTGCCAGTGTCACATGGGGCTTTTTCTGGCCTCTTAACTATGGGTACCTGGACAGTTCACATAGTGCAGATCTTCAGTGCTTTGAAGTCCCAACTGGGTATGAATTCCAGCTCTGCCTCTTAATAGCTTCCCATCTATCTGTAAAATACAGCATTGCCGATTGGCTTTGAGAGAAGATATGTGAAGAATTGATCAATAGTAAACTACAGGTTTATTTCATTTTCTGATTCAGTTGCTTTGTAACCGTTCTTTTTCATCATGAGCACAAAAGGAAATGCTACTATTCTGCATTTTTGGAAAGATGGAGAAGAAGTATTTTAAAATTGAACTGATAATTACATCTTTTAAAAAGTTGAGGGGGGAGGCCTTTTGTACTATGGATGTTCCAGGCTTTCTGTAATCAGATACTCCTGAAAAGGTTAAGTCGGATCTTAAGTAAACCATAAAATTATACTATTTTATGTTTTGTGTTTGTTTCATCATAGGATATATGATTGGATGCCTGAACAGCCAAATATATTCCAAGTGGAACAGTTGGAACGCCTGAAGCAAGAATTGCCAGAGCTTAAGAGCTGTTTGTGTCCTACTGTTAGCCGCTTTGTCCCCTCATCTTTGTGTGGGGAGCCTGACATTCACGTGGATGCTAATGGCATCGATAACGTGGAGAGTGCTTAGTTTTTATTGGGCAGAGGCCATTTTGGGGCATGCACTGATGTTTTGGGTATTCACTTGTCATCATTGAGCATTGTTTATCTATGCCTTCTAGCTCAGTCCAATGAAGCAATAATGAAGTATTTTACTCTTTCACTACAATTCTTGCTAGAATTTCAAGTATGCTATTTAAATCACTTGGCCAGGTATAATTACCAGTCAGTCTCATTACAATGAAAAAATTTATTGGTTGGCAAGCATATTAAACTAAATATATAAACATATAATGTTAAACAAATGTTCAGTAAAAGCATAGTGCTTTGAAATTAACTATATAAATATATTTACAGTTCTTAACAACTTTCATTTGATCAGGTCTGAAATATTTAGCACTTGAGGAACATGACTGTGCATAATTATACCTGACCACGGAAAAAATAAGTACCTCAAATGCATGCATTTGCACTGGTGATTCCAACTGCACAAATCTTTGTGCCATCTATGTATATATGTATTTTTTACATGGATTGACATGCACAGACACCATTTTCATTCAGTATGAACCTTGAGGCTGCTGCCATTCTCCCTCTTAACCAAACCAATGCCTGTGTAAACAGCCTGGAGGTAATCCTTGAAAAATTGTTTCATAAGTCTTTCAAAAGTTGTTTTGCATAAATGTTAAAATTTCAAAATGCTGCAGGGTAATTTAATGTATAAAATATTAGAAGTATGTACTGCATACTTAATAGATCATAATGTATAAATTCTATTCAGTGCATGCTTTAGGTTTTAAGCATGAGATTGTATACGTTTACTGTAAGTCCTTGCATCTGTGGTGCTAGGTGAGTGTGAGAAGGTGTCAAGGACTGAAAATATTTTGTTGCCTAAAAAAAAGCCTGTTTGTAGGTATTTTCAATATGCTTATTTTAAGTGTCTCTCACTACCTATTACACACCATTGCTTTGTGAGTTTGTTTTGTGTTGTGTGTGTGTGTGTGTGTGTTGTACAGTAGTTAAATCTCCACGCAGAAAAATAAATGTCCTGAATTCTCATATTGGTATTCTTTATTGGTTAATGTATATCAGGCATGTAATTTATTCAGAAGTGTAGAAGATTTTTCTAAATGTAAATGTGTTTTTTTTTAAGGATTATACTAAGGTTTCTTTAATTAGATGCTGATTGTTTAGGCATAACTGTAACTTAAGAATGAATGTTAAATAAAATATACAGGTTTATTTTCTTCCTTATAGAACAAAATTTCAAGAAGGTATTTTATAGAATTGATTCTATATTATTATTATGAGAAATTAGAATTTAGGAATTGGAATCCTACCCTAAAATGATGGTTTATTGCATCTACCTTTGCATGTTCTTCACCAGGCAATCTCTTTATGCATTGACAAATTTTAGTACTAGCTAAGAACCTAAGACTTGGAATAACATATTGTGTCTTTTTGCTTTTTAAGCCAAACAATGCAATTGTGGTTCAATCTTAATTGTGTGAAGATAGGCTTTGAACTGCTATGGTATTGTGCTGTAACACCAATATTTAATGGAAAAGAGTTTAGGAAATACAGTCTTCGGCAAGGGTTTTATATACTTTTCCCACATTGAATGAGATTTTCCAACACATTGGTGTGAGTTAGGCAGTTTTAGAAAACTTCTGAAAAAGAACTCATTTTCTTTGTCTACAGAACTTTGTACAATACAGTGACTGTTACCTTATGGTAACTTGATTAGCCATAGGTGTGCATTTCTGGTCCTGTTCAGTTTGCTCTCCTCCCCTATGCCTTTCTAGTCTAGTGGCAGTGCAGCTCCATGTTGAAGACTCAACAGATCATTAAGGGAAAGGAGGGGTGATGGGGAGAGGGGGAGTTTCCTAACAGTGTAATTTGCTGCGAAGAGTTCACAAAGACTGCTTATGACGCAGACAGAACCTCACTGCTTCCTTTCTTTCCTGTCCCTTCCCAACCTTAGAAACCAGGATTAGCAGACAGTTCAATCATAGCAAGCATGAGCTCTCCATTTTATAGGACTAAATCCAGGCTTCCATATCACTCTGCTTCGGCCACACTATACCCATGGTAGGCCCTGGCCATGCCATGCTCCTACACTATTCCATGTCTGTAGCCATGTACCCTCTGCCTGGAAGCCCTCTCCCCACACTTTCTCCCTGCCAAACTCCCTTCCCCTGAGCCATCAGCCTGTGTCCTCTGAGTCCGTCCTGAAACTGCTTTTACTTCATAGCCGTATGTTCATAACCTTGATCATGCCATGCATCTTAGTACATTGTAGGTAGGCACAGTTGTTTGTCTCACCTACCAGGCTGCAGGCTCTTTCAAAGGCAGGGGACTTGTCTTACTCTTTTTATTTCCACAGTGCGTGGAACATAGTAGAAAATAAATGTTGGAATTGTTGGGATAATATAATTTGTATCAAATGTCCTTTTAAATTAAGAGATTAATTATGTTTACTAAGAGTGTAAACTTTGGTTTACATTTTGACAGTTGGAAGTTTGTTGATGTCAATTTTAAATGTAGAGGTATAATGTTAAAATCACTTTATATTTTCTGGAAATTGAGTGCAATGTTTGATAAAACACCGCCATTGTTCTCTGGTGTTTTCTACTCTCTGGAATTCTGTACTGTAACTGACTGGATGTAAATGGGAGGAATATAGTTCATTCATGTGTCAGTAGTGCCTGAGGGCTACCACAGCCACCCATTACCTCACTCTCATCGTTCCTTGTGTCTTCTCCGCTCCCAACTCCACGCTTATGCCTACCTCAGTACCCCTTTCCTTTGTCTGAAATGCCTTCTCTGTCTTCCTTCTGTGTCCAGCTCAGGTGCCACCTCCTCCATAAAACTTTGCTCAGCTTTTGATCTGAATCATGATGCAAACAAATGCATACAGCCTTTAAATCTCACTACTTCATTTTACAGCTGGGCTCATAAACCCAGAGAAGTTAACTGACCAGGTTGGTACTAGAACTGGGTTTTGTGATTCCTAATCCCATGTTCTTAAACTATGCTGCCTTCTGAATTCTTGTGGCGTTTGTTAGCATGTGCTTTCTTACAGTCTTTTTATGTGCCTGTTCTATTTCCCTAAGATTGTAAGCCCCTTAAGGGCAGGGACTTCTTTGCATTTCTAGCACTACTATAGTGTTCTCTACTTAGTTATAAACTAGGCAAATAAATGGCGGTGGCAATGATCCTAGTTTCCTAACTCAGATTGTTTCACAGTGTACATTCAGTGTTGTATGGCATGCTTGGCTATGTTGTCTGGAGTGTGTATGCTTGTGTGTATGTGTGTGCATGTGTGTTTGCATGTATACTCATGGAGTTCTCCATGCTGCCCCAGTTGTTTGGGGTCACAGATGGGTTACCACAAACCAATTTTCTACTCTGTGCTGAATGAGAACAAGGACTGAACAGGAAGATGAGGTCCAGTTTTTCCCCCAGGCCTGGCTGGCCTTTCCTACGGTGATACACCTAAATCCTGGGGCTGGTAGTCTGGTAGTGCAGAATGCGCTGCCATGGATAGGACTTGGGTGACCTGTGGGGTGGCTGTCTCATTGGTCCTGGTGGAGTGTCTTTGCCCTTTGTGCCTTGGCCCTTCACACTGTGATTACATTCTGTCCTTCACACTTTCACTGGTTTGGCACTCTAGGTTGGCAGTGGAGTCCTGTTAGTTTAGATTTGAATATAACTTATTTGCATTTTAGGTTTGGATTGTGTATTTTGGGGGTAGGAAGCAAAGTATACATATGAAGAATATTGCATTGTTCTTGAGTGGAAATTTATTCACATACAATCTTAGTTTATATGGTTTCAGAAATGGATTTGAAAGGTTTAAAATGCAAGAGTGTATGATTAAGACCAAATATGTGTCAGAGATAAGAGAAAGACCCTGGGTGGCTCAGCAGTTTAGCACCTGCCTTCGGCCCAGGGTGTGATCCTGGAGTTCCAGGATCAAGTCCCACATCGGGCTCCCTGCATGGAGCCTGCTTCTCCCTCTGCCTGTGTCTCTGCCTCTCTCTCTGTGTATCTCTCATGAATAAATATAAAATCTTTAAAAAAAGATAATAGTTTGAAACAAAGCTCCTGAGCCCTTGCAGAATGGGGTAGAGATCAGGGTTTGTGAAGCCACTTAGGGCCACAGCTTTTTTTTTTTTTTTTCTTTTTTAAAAGATTTTATTTATTCATAAGAGACATAGAGAGGCAGAGACATAGGCAGAGGGAGAAGCAGGCTCCTTGCAAGGAGCCCGATGCAGGACTTGATCCCCGGACCTGGGATCACCCTCTGAGCCGAAGGCAGATGGTCAATTGCGGAGCTACCCAGGCATCCCTGGGCACAGCCTTTATAAAATAAGTGCAGAGATTAATTTATCTAATCCTCTACTAAATTGGTCCAAGCATACATCTTCTCCAAGCTAAAACAGAAATGCAGACGGGAAAAGTGAACTTCTGGAACTTACTTGCATATTTGCAAAGGTAAACTGTGTAATGTCACAGGAAGAAAACTAAAAGTTTAGCAGAAGTCTGTCCCATGGTTTCAAGTGTGTCTCTTTGCAGCCCAGACTTCACCCGTAAGCCCACATTCACACATCCAGTTGTCTGTCTGCATTTCCACTTGGAGGTGTAATGGGCACCTCACATGTAATATGCCTCCGAAAAACCCTTCTTCCGCTAAAACTGTTCCCATTCATCCTCTGGTGATCTGTGTCACAATAAGTGGCACCCAAGAGTATTACACTAAGCACAAGTTACCAGAAAGAAATCATAAAACTTTATATGTGATAGGTCAGTTGCTCGTTTGTTTGTTTGTTTTTAAATTTTTATTTATTTATGATAGTCACACAGAGAGAGAGGCAGAGACACAGGCAGAGGGAGAAGCAGGCTCCATGCACCGGGAGCCCGATGTGGGATTCGATCCCGGGTCTCCAGGATCACGCCCTGGGCCAAAGGCAGGCGCTAAACCGCTGCGCCATCCAGGGATCCCAGCTCATTTGTTTTAAGTAAAAAAACGTTTAATAGCATAGAATTATCTTACCAAGTGCTGAAAAGTCCCTGTGGGATTTTTGAGCAGTAATGATTTTCTAGATTAATGTGTAGGGGAAGGATTAATGTTTTAAAAATATGAAGTCTTTCCAGAACACAGAGCGTGTTTCCCATTTTTCTCAGAATTTTTACATCTTCCAGTAAAATTTTTTTTCATTTACATGTATATTTTTTAAAGTTTCTTCTTACATTTAAAAAAACTACTTATGAATTTGTTTTAATTCCTATTTTCCTAAAATATATTCTTTAGTAATCTGTTAATTTTTGTTTTTTTATCTCATCTGTAGCTATACTGCTGAATTTAGCTAGTCAGAGTACTTTGTTATTTAGGTGTCTGGGATTTTCTAGTTAGTTGGTCATATCTGCAAATGCGTTTTTATAATTTTAAGGATGGCTTTTTTCTTTTTATTTCAGTAGCTAATAATTGTAGGTATCCTGTTTCTTTACTGACTGTAATGGGAAATAGCATCGTGGCTGCTGGGGTTTCTAGTAGATGACCCTTATCAAATTAAGGACATTTCTTTTTCTTCTTGATTTGCTAAAAGATCTCTTCCCCCATCCACCCACCTCCACTGCCAATCTCCCCCCCTCCCCCAAGGGATAGGTGTGGAATTTATTCAGTGAGTTTTTGAGGAGTTAAAAAACAATCAGTTTTTTACTTACCTGTTAATTTATTTTTTTAAAGATGTAATTTATTCATGAGAGAGACGGGGGGAGAGAGAGAGACAGGCAGAGGGAGAAACAGGCTCCATTCCATGCAGGGAGCCTGACGTGGGATTCGATCCTAGGTCTCCAGGACCACACCCTGGGCTGAAGGCAGCGCTAAACTGCTGAGCCACCTGGGCTGCCCGTCTGTTTATTTTATTTTTTAAAGGTTTTATTTATTAATGAGAGACACGGGGGAGGGGGGGGCGGGCAGAGACACAGGGAGAGGGAGAAGCAGGCTCCATGCAGGGAGCCTGACGTGGGACTTGATCCCAGGTCTCCAGGATCAGGCCCTGGGCTGAAGGCAGGCGCCAAACCGCTGAGCCACCCGGGCTGCCCCCATCTGTTAATTTTAATGGAGTGAATGATGCTAATATTTTCCGTGAACTACCCTTCAATAATTTGTATAAAACGGGTTAATGTTCTTTTAAGAGTGATTGATTCGTTTAGGTTTGTTTATTTATTTATTTATTTATTTATTTATTTATTTATTTATAAGATTTTTATTTATTTTTTCATGACAGACACAGAGACCGGCAGAAACAGGCAGAGGGAGAAGCAGGCTCCACACAGGGAGCCTGACGTGGGACTCGATCCTGGGTCTCCAGGATCAGGCCCTGGGCTCAAAGTGGCGCTAAACCGCTGAGCCACTCGGGCTGCCCCTAGGATTTATTATATATGTTCATAAATGAAATTGACTTCATTTTCTTCTGTTTATGTCTAGTTTTAGAAACCATTAGGATAACCTTATAAAGTCAGTTGAATTAGCCTTTCAGGTTTTTCTGTCTTGTCGAACAGTGTATATAATAGTATCCTCTGTTTATTGACAGTCTGGTAAGTGTTCCTATAAAACTGTGGGTATTTTCAAGTGTTTTTCCTGCCCTCACAGTTTCTTCTTTAGTTATTATCTATTCATGTTCTCTACTTTTTATTAAATTCATATTTTTGGAGAAAACCAGCCAGTTTTCCTAGATTTAAAAAAAATTACTTTTCTGTCCAGCTATGCTCTGTTTAGTGTGTATATAATGTATAATATTTATATACACATTCTAAATACTGGATATCATACATAAAATCTTCTGAGATGCAACCACTTTTTTATTCTTAATACTTTATTTGGCATGAAGTGGGGAGTTATCCTTGATTTAGATTGCCCAAGATCTTTTTTTTTTTTAAACTAGACTTTAGTTAAAAAACATTGAGCAATGTTTTCACTATTTCATTACTTACTGTTCTTAAATTTAGTGTGTAAAATTCTACCTAATTTGGATTTATTTTGTACCTAAGAGCTTTTTGAGTTGAATCTACCTCAATACTAAGTACATTCCTGGTTCTATAATAATAATAATAGGGTTGACCTTAGAAAAATACTATTTTAGTAGAGATGGAACAAGAACTTTTTTTCCCAAGATTTTTATTTAACTTATTTGAGAGTGAGAGCATGAGCAAGCAACAGAAGGAAAGTCTCTAAGCTTTAGCCTGATATTAGCTCATTTGATGACAGATAAGTCCTATCACTTCCACTTCAGCCAAAATGGCTCTGCTTTGACCTGGTTTGGTTCTCCTGAGATGTGATTTGAAAGTAGGGCTCCTTGGCTAAAACCACTTGAGATGCCTGTTGAATTTTAAATATTAAATAATCTGGTGGGTTTTTTTAATCCTTTTATCTCTTTAAACATTCTCAACCTATTTCATTTTATCCTATACTTTTTAGGCTTTTCTGGAATTCTTGTTCTGATTTTGTTGGCTATCTTTCTTAGCATTGAATTTCCTTGTGTGTTTTGGAGTTTTGGTATGCAGGCTCATGGGTTTTTTTTGTTTGTTTCCCTTTTCCATCCTCTCTGGTGTTTGCCTCCCTTAGGAACTCCAGGATCTCAGTCTAAATCCAGGTATCTGATCACACCTGGTTATTAATAACCGTAAAGAGAGTGGGAGCATTGTACCCCATCCCAGAGTCACCTGGTAGCATCATTTTGATTTCCAGTCCAAGGAGGTTTTGCTCTTTTTATTTTCTCTTATGATTTCCCCATTCTACCTGTGTATTTGGAGCAAAGATTTGTTTAGTGTTTTGTTTTGGTACAGACTTACCAAATCATCCTGTAGTATTAAAAATTCCCACCATCCCAGGGGATTGTGGTATAGGTTCCTCATCCTCAGAGGTCACCAGAGTTAATACGTGTGGTGTGTGTGGTGGTTTATGGTTGTCTAGCTGCCCAGTGACCGCCTACTTTTGGGAGCAGTATTTTGGTGGGGGCAGGGGATGTTCTCTCTTCCCTGTTGGGTACAGTCTTTTGAGACCTGTAAAATAAAGCAGCATCCTATCCCCTAGCCAAGGGCTAGGTGTATGAATAAAACCAGACCAGCTGAGCCCTGGACTGTTTCCTGGATCACTTAGACTGTTTCCCTTCTAGAACAATTTTAGTTCCTGCAATGAAACCCATAGGATCTTCCTGCCTACTCCTTTGGACCTATGCTAAGGTCTTTCCCTTCAATTCTGTGAGATCATCTACATCCCTCTAGTAATTCCTCTTTTCTAATATTAGAGGCAAATTTTGTTGCCTAACACCCAGGAAAACATGACTGATGGACCATACACTCTTAGAGATGTGTATGCACCTACAGCCATGTAAATGCTCAAATATGATTTTTACGTAACTATGCTTTACAGTAGCTTGTATTTCAGACACTTTGTGTACTTGGGATTAAACAAAAAGAATTAATTCAAGTAGGCTCTAATCTGACTTAGTATGGGGATAAATGAAAGACAGATAGGCCATATCTCAGTTAACCAGGCAAGTGTCTTGGTGAATCAGGACCCCAGCTTGTGCTGCTGCTGCCCTGTGAACAGTGTGGCACTCCTAAAGTGGCTTCTGTCTGTTCTCTTGGATGCTCTATTTCCCCTGTCATCTCCCAGCCTTGTCTCTGGCCATCCTGAACCAAGCCCTCATCTCGTTACACCGCTCTACTCACTGTCTCAGGATGCACACTCTCTTCTTGGTGTCTGCTTTTCCTGTTGTTTATTTCCCTTTTCCTTCCTGTAAGACCAGCTCAATGACCTGAAGCCTTTCTGAATAGCCTACAGGGCAGTGCCTGTCCTCCCACCCCCTAAATTCCCAGAGTAGCTGACATTTGTTCGTTGCTTGCCAAGTTACTTGTGTGTTTGAGTCAGGATATAAAGAACACTGACATTGCTTTGACAGCATGTCAGAGAGACTTATTGCCATGCTTGATACTCATATACTTGCCTTCTGTCTTCTGCGTGCCCATCATGGCATTATATTCACACTGTTTCATCCATTAAGTGAGCAGATCCCATACTCATGCAGGATACTTATTTCATTACCCAACACCAAAGGTAAGGAGGAAGCCAGCTGCCCAAAAAATAAACTTTTGCCTCAGAAACATTCTGAAGCTAATTTTTTCCATGGCTGGTTCTAGTTGTTTAAGGAGCTGTCAGAAACTGTGAGTTGTGAATTGGAGAGACCAAGATCTTGCATGTCCTCAAGGACGGGGGCCTGGACCTCTGGTTACAGATCTGGCCCTATAGGTGCTCTAAGGTGGCAAAGTATATATTTTGACTCTGAAGAGTATTCATCATGTTCATAAAGGGAGGTGAGGTTGCTCATGTTTGTCTTGGCTGGCCAGCCAGCTTACAAGCGTTATTTGCTCATGGTGGCAATCACAGAGGGCCTTTGCCCAAGATACCAGTTTTTCTCCCCTCTGGCTTCATTGCTTCCCTTGGGCAGAAAGAACCCAGAAGATCTGTTCCTGGAAAGTAGGGGCCAGTATGTATCCTGTAAACTGTCAACTTATTTGGGAGTTTAAAAAGCATACTAAAATAGGGATCCAAATACTATTTGGCTTCAGTAGTTTGGAACCTATACTCTCACATAACAAAAGTGAACAAAATCTGGCAGTTTCTTTTTTTTAAGATTTTATTTATTTATTCATAGAGACACACACAGAGAGAGAGGCAGAGACACAGGCAGAGGGAGAAGCAGGCTCCATGCAGGGAGCCCAACACAGGACTCGATCCAGGGTCTTAAGGATCACACCCTGGGCTGCAGGCAGCACTAAACCACTGCGCCACCGGGGCTACCCAAAATCTGGCAGTTTCATGTGAAGGGAAGACACTAGTTGAAATAGACTTGTAGTAAAACAATTTTTTTCTTTCCAGAGTGATACATGTTCATTATTTTAAAATAGAAAATAGAATTAAGTAAAAAATACAAATATCCACAAGTCTCCCCAAATATAATCCTTATTATAGTTTGGTATACTATATACTTCTAGTCTTTATCTATGCAAGTAGTACATTTTAGTTTTAGTAAAATTGTAGCTCTTTTTTTTTTCTCATTTTTGACTTCATATAGTGAAAAATTGGACTCCTTCCAGAAAGATGGAATAGACAGATTTCCCATATTTCTGCTTCTAGTACAACTAAAAACCCTGAACATTATATGTAAAGTAAACATAAGACTCAAAGGCAGAGAGAAGATAGATTGATTAGGGACCTAAGGACTCAAGGAACTACATGGTTGTGAGTTCCCCAGGTTTTCTTTTTGCCTCATCTATCCCAGATAATACTGGAGAAGCTGGCAACCAGGAAAAACAACTGTAGAAAGAAAAACAAACAACATCAAAGTCTACTCTCTCTTGCCAAAGAATCAGGAAAAGGGCAGGCTATCAAGACAAATTTTTTCAGGCAGTAACTGCTCTATTCCAATCAAATGCCATCAGAAAGGCTGTAATAGCTCCATCCTCCCCCCAGCCAGTAAAGACCAAGTGGAAAGCCTGGATCCCACCCCTGCCAGGCTGAAACTGGCACCCCAACCCCCTGACAATGATGTCAGAGAAGGTCTAGTGGGGAACCCTGTACTCTGCCCCACTTGCAATAATGAGACACCACTTTTTTTCCCTTCTGGGATGGAGGCAGAAGAGATCCAGGAGAATCAGGGTTTTTACCACCATACAGTGCTAATGAGGCTGCTCTGGCCACAGTGGAGCACTAAACGGGGAAATATATATGATGATATATAATGATCTATGTACGTGAAAAAGAGAGAAACCATGCAAAAGCTAATCAAATGAAAGGCAGGAATGGCTCTATTAATATTGGATAAAGTAGAGGTGTCTGGGTCACTCAGTCAGGTATCTGATATGTCTTGATTTCAGCTCAGTTCATGGCCTTGAGGTCATGGGATCAAGCCCCACATCAGGCTTGGCGCTCAGCATGGAGTCAGATTCTCTCTCCCTCTCTTTCCATGCTCTCTCTCTCAAATAAATAAAATCTTAAAAAAATATATGTATATATTGGGTAAAGTAGACATCAGAACAAAGTTGACCAGAGACAGAGGGACATTTACAAAATGAGAAAATGGTCGATCCACCCAGAAAACTCAGCCATCCCAAAGACTGTATATATCAAACAACAGAGCTACCAAATATGTGAAGCAAAAACGGATAGAACAGAAAAAGGAAATAGATACACAGTTATACTTGGAGACAATATCCTTCTTTCAACAATTGATAGGGCAACTAAACAAAATGGCAGGATAGGAAGAAGTCAACAGCACCATCAGCCAACAGGATCTTGCTGCCATTTACAAAGCATTCCATTGAACAGTGGAACATCTATTCACCTAAGTGCCCAGAGAGACCACATCCTGGGCCATAAAACAAACCTTAACAAAGTTAAGTGAATTGAAATCCTACAGAACAGGTTGCCTGACTACAATGCAATCCCACTAGAAATCAGTAGTAACAAGATAACAGGAAAGTCTTCCAACACTTGCAAACTAAACACATTTCTAAATAATCCATGGATCAACGAAGTTTCAAGTCAACATCTTAAAAATACTTTGAACTGAATAAAAATGAAGCTGCTACATGTCAAAATTGTGTGGAACACAATAAAAATAGGAAAGAGGAGCCCACAGCATCTGCATGCATCTCTTAGAACAAGGGAGCATCTCAGATCAATAACCACAGTTTCCATCTCAAGAAACTAGAAAGAAAATTCCAATAAACCCAAAGCAAGCAGGAAGAAGGAAGTAATAACAAGTAGAATAAGTAAGCCTGAAAATAGAAGGATAGAGAAAAACCAAAAAAACCCAAAAAAGTTGATTATTTGAAATGGGCAATAAATTTGGCAGTCCTCTAACAAGACTAACAAAAAAAAGACGTAAATTATTAATATCAAAAATGAAACAAGTCCTATGGACATCTAAAGGATAACAGGCAATTATGAGAAACTTCACATATACATTTGAGAACTTAAGATGGAATGGGCCAATCCCTCCCTATTAGACACAAACTACCAGAACTCACCCAAAGTGAAATAGTTTGAATAGCCCCATAACTGTTAAGGAAATGAAGTTTTAAAACCTCCTGAAAAGCTCTAGGCCCATATGTTTCCAATGAAGAAGTCCACCAAAAGTTTAAAGTAGAATTAGAACCAACTCTACAAAATCTCTTCTGGAAAATGGGGTAACTGGGTGGAAGGTATGAAGGACTTCTCTTTGCAATATCTTGTGACACAATAATTATTCTGAAATGAAAAGTTAAAAAATATACATCTATGCAATAACAAATTCACATGTCACTTTCTAATATCATACAACTTCATTTTTAATGGCTGCTTAGGGACCGTGACACTTCTGATCGTTATTTTAAAACATTTTAAGTGTTTTACTACCTTTTAAATGTCTTGGTAGCATTAGCCAGCAGTTCATCTCAGGAAAAGCTGGGCTATGAGGTGTTCCCTCTTTGGGGCTTCTAGGGAGAAGACTATCCCCCACATCCTAAGTTCTCCTGGAGCTGGGAGGGCAGCTTTTCCTCAGTCACTTAGGGCCCTGGATGGCTTAGCCCAGGCTTTTATTCCTGGGAAGGTGTCCTGTAGAGGTTAAGAACATGACAGCCCCATCCATGGCCAAGAATATAGTTGGTAGGTGGTATTGTTAAATAGGAAAAAAAGTTATTTAAATTTTCATTCATAGAAATAAAATAAATTGTAATTAAAATATAAACTTCAGCTGGGGCATCTGGCTGGTTCAGTCAGGAGAGCACATGACTCTTGATCTCAGGGTTGTGAGTTTGAGGCCCATGTTGGGTGTAGAGATTACTTTAAAATCTTTAAAAATTAATTAATTAAAAAGATAAACTTTGGAGACCTAAAAAATGAAAATGATTATAAATGTGCACACATGAATGAATTTTATAGGGCACGTAGTCAGCTCCATGGGCAGATAATGTTTGAAAAAACGAACAATACACTGAAGTCACTTATTTCCTCTCTCTTGCTGCTTCTCTTGAGTCAATGCCCCAATGTTCATGGGGTTGTCTTCTAGAAAATGTTGAATGAGTGGGAAAGGACAAAACTTTGGGACTGCCTCCGTCCACCCTGGAACACATTCTTTTTCAGTCTTTGCTGATATCAGTTACAAAACACTAGTAATTCTAAAATAAGGAGGAAAATGTTTGTCTTTGTCCCTCTCCTGTCCCTTAGTACTTTACCTCCTCCCTATTCATTGAATTAATGGCAAATGTCATGGTAGCTGATTAGCTGTCACTGAGTCAAACCTGCTGCTTTTGGAGGGACCCAGAGCTCTGAGCTGTGGTGATCTCTGCTGCCTTTGTTGCTGGTGAGAATGGCCACTGCACACCACCCAGAGTGGCAGCGCCATCACCACCCCCTCCAACCAGCTGGCAGCCCTGGGCTGTCTATTCAGAGTCCAAGCTTAGCAGGTACCATTGTCTTCTGAGGGGGAGAAAAGAGCTAATTGCATTTCACCAGAGCTCCACAACCGTTTGCCCTGCACTGTGGCACATCAGATCCTGTGCCGAGCTAAGGATTAACAGTGGACACAAGCCAGCCCCAGGGCAGGACATACTCCAGGCTCCTTAAACAGCTGAGTGCGGACTGCTCTGAGCCCAGTGCCCAGCCTTGGAATGAAGCGGTCTGGTCTGATGTCAGAGATGCCTGAAGCCACAGATGTCCCTTCCTGCAGCCGTGAGAAATAATTGTTTTTGCTTATTTGATTTAGGCAAACCAGGTTCACACACACAAAATATTAATAAAAACGATAAAGCACTCTGGGCCAAAAAAAGAAGTAAGTGCGTATTAATTTGCTAGAAGTAAGTCAATAGGTTTAATATATCAAATTTTTCTAAAGGACATGACATTGCTGTGAATTCTAAAGTTTGTGTTTTCCCTGAATTTTTTTTCTGATTATTTTTTGTGAAAGAGCAATATTCACATACCACAGAAAACAAACTATGCAAAGTTTGTAATAGGAAAAGAGTTTGCAATTATAAAGCTAGATATTTTTCTTTGCCTCACGGATCACCTTAGGCAAGGAGATGAGAAGGAGGGGAAGGCGGGGAAGTCCCTAACCCACAAGAAAGGGAAAGGAGAGAAGGCACCGCCCTGCCAGCCAAGAGTGGGAAAAAGGGAGAGTGAGTACCCACCATTTGCTTCGACGTGAATAGAACTGGAAGGTATTATGCTGAGTGAAATAAATCAATCAGAGAAAGACAATCATATGGTTTCACTCATACGTGGAATATAAGAAATAGTGAAAGGGATTATAAGGGAAAGGAGGGGAACTGAGTGGGAAAAATTAGAGAGGGAGACAAATCATGAGAGACTCTTAACTCTGGGAAACGAACAAAAGGTTGCAGAAGGGGAGATGGGTGGGGGGATGGGGTAACTGGGTGATGGGCACTGAGGAGGGCACTTGATGGGATGAGCACTGGGTGTTATACTATATGTTGGCAAGTTGAATTTAAATTAAAAAAACGTTAAAAAAAAAAAAGTTAAAATCCAAAAAAACTTTAAAAAGGGAGAGTGAATGTGAGCAGGTAAGATTCCAGGATCTTTGTCTGGCATTTGCTCCCCCCGAGGCAGAGTGAGGAGGGGTACTGAACAAACCCCAGAGAGATTGGGAGAACAGTAGAACCCTAGAGGCCCCATTGCTGCACAGAAATAGGGTTAGGGGCAGGTTGCACATCTCCAGTCCAGGGGAACTTGGTAGAAGTAGGCACTTCCATAGACGGCTGCTGGCTGGTGAGGGAGTAGTGCGGCCCAGGGAGCAGCAGAAGCCTAGTCTGTAGAAGGTGGCCAGTGATGGAGGACCTCATCAGCAAGCTGCCTCCCATTAGTGGTTCCCAACCCAGAGGCCCCGCAGAGCACACGCGCAAGGACCAATTCCTAGGAATGGAATTCTAAGTCAAAAGCCACATGAATCCTGGGGCTGTGTCTGAAAAGTTCTTGCCTATTAGGAATAGATGATGATGTAATTATAGGTAAAATGATATTCTGCTGTGGATTTGCTTTAAAATAATCATCTAGCCAAAAATAAGTGGATTTGGGATCTTGGTGATATGAGACAAATGTTACTCATTGTCGAAGTTGACTGAGGGGTACTATATTTGTTTGTTAGAGCCATCACAGCAGGGCCCCACAGAGATTTATTTTCTCTATTCTAGAGGCTGAAAGTCCAAGATCAAGGTTTGGTTTGGTTTGGTTTGGTTTGGTTGGTTGGTTGATTTCTCAGAGGGAAACTTCCATTTCCAGCAATGTGGCAAATTGGATATACTGAAACGGCTTCTCACCACAAAGCAAATACTTATTAAAATAATAGGCAAACTCTTGAGAAAGTGAGAAAAATCCTCAAAACACAAAACCAAAATGGAGACCACAGCTACCCTTCAGAAAACTAGAGACTGGATTTCAGAGGCCACAGGGTGGGGACCGAAGGTCATGTCCATGGCCCATTCAAGGTGGAGGAATGGGACCTTCCAACTGGCCAGGAGAGCTGAAAGCCTGCAGTTTGAGTGGAAGGGTGAGCAAGAGAAAAAGTAGCTACCAGCAAATGGCTATCAGAGTATTTCTCAGACCTGCTCAAAGTGATCCTCACACAGGTTCCAGGTTTGAATTTATACCAGCACATGATCAGAAAAAAGCCAGGCCCAGAAATGATTTTTTAATGCTTCCTGGTTGGTTGTACATACAGAAGCAAATGCAAATTCAGTTTGGAAGGAGCCACTCATCCAGCCCCTGTGAAGTCCTTTAAGGTAAGCCAAATATTAGTACACAATAAAAAGTCACCTAACGTACAAACAGGCCACCATGAGTAAGTCAACAGAGATGTCAAACAGCAGTTTGGTATGGACCTGCACCAGGAAAGAGACCGCCAAGGACTCCAGACATAGATTTACTCTTCCAGTTGTATCACAGAGTAGGTCAAACAGAGGAACCAAGATGGAAGAAGCAGGAAACTGGCCCTTGCTTCGCTGCAGGAGGTGTGCACCACAGTGTAAGACCAAGCTGTTGACTGCTTGACGGCTGTGATTCTCAGGTCCCCCTCTGTCCTTCATGAACTCCTTCCCAGTTCTGTTGGATTGAATCTGCCACTTGCTTCTTCCCTTGTGTCTCCATCCCATGGTCCCCACATGTACGTTAATTTCAGGACCTCAGAAACTCTCCCTGTCACTTTTCATCCGACCATCAACCCTTCAAGTGCACAGTAAATATCTCCTCCATTTGTGGCCTTAGCACCACGCAGTGCCCTGGAATGATGATGCACGCACATAAGAAACATTACCAGGTGGGTGACCTTTTAATAAAAGTGAGAGGAGATTATGGTTTCGTGTTTATAAGGGTGTTTTTTCTTCATAGTCATGCAGTGAGGCAGTTACTATTATTATTGCCATTGTCCAGAGAAGATGAGCCTGCTGGTCAGTCCGGAGGGAAGTAATGCAGCCCATGACACCAGCATGGCAGGAAGGATGTGGGGCAGGTGGGAAAGCCACGGAGCAGCAGGATCTGCAGGACTCCATATGGGGGCGCTGTGGGAGGGAAGGGTGGTGATACAGACTCCAAGGTTTCTAGTTCGGGCAGTTGGGTGGATGCTATGACATGTGCTGACATGAGGGCATGTAAGGACTTCACCTTTGGGCCTGGCCGGTCTGAAGTGTCCGGGAACACCCAAAGGGAAAGTCCCATTGGCAGCTGGGCATATTGGTCTGGAACAGAGCAGGATAATCAGGAAGAAATCAGAGTTATTACCGTGGATCTGCCCCCCATTGTGTCCCTGCTACA
This sequence comes from Canis lupus dingo, assembly GCF_003254725.2. NCBI lineage: Eukaryota > Metazoa > Chordata > Mammalia > Carnivora > Canidae > Canis > Canis lupus. The sequence continues at coordinate 16,360,972 of NC_064266.1, forward strand.
CACACACACACACACACACACACACACACACACACACATGAGCCAGGAAAGTTCCTTTACATTTTGTTACACAGTCAGCAATTCCAACACTTAGTTTATTAGAGTCATAGGCCTATTTCAAAAATGCAAAAACTTCAGGACAAGGTTTCCATAGTGTGTGTCATGGTTTCCTGCAGCCAAAGGTAGAGGTAAGAGGTATTATGCAGGGCTTTTCAGGTGAAAGCTTAGGGAGACATTCCTACCCTCTACCTGTGGAAATTCTGACCAACAACATATCAGAAATTCTGGGGCATCAATAGTCCAGAAATCAGTAATAACAGAATAAAGGAATTGGTGATGCAAAAATATAGTTAACTTAAAAAACATTTGTTTGTAGTCTTTTTCTTGGAAACACAGCTATAGGAAGATTTGGATCCAGTGAGTCCTTTACCTGAGTGTGGATCAATTTCTGGATGCAAGTGCTGGGGAGTGTTCTCATCAGCAAGGAGGACAGGCTGAGAATTTTGGAGCACAGGATATTTGGGCCTTGTCCTGCTTTCCAGAATACAGGTATTCAAGATGGTATGGGAGACCAGGGCCCAGGTAAAGAGATAAAGGATGTAAAGGAGGGTGTGGGAGCCCATCAAAGAAAAAAGAAACTAATACACAGCATTTTGCCTGGTATGGCCCTGAACCAGGAAAGAGACAAGCCTCTTGTCTACCTCTCTCTTCTTGTCCCCATGACCAGAAATTCAGACAAGATGTACGCTGTGGTTCAGCCACATTCATCTGTGGTGGGCTAGCCTGGGACTCTCCACTGCCTCGTAGAACATGCCCAATGGGTAAATGGTATCCAAGTTTCTAAAAACCAACCTTTAAGCAATCTTCAGCAACACAGTTTCTTGTGTCAAGAGTCTCTATTCAAGATGGAACTGGAGGTCCGTCTGCGTTGACTTTTAACAAGGCCGTTCTAAGAGGGAAGGACCAAGGTTTCAGGAAGGAGTGTGATGAAGGTATTCCTGGCTTGGTATTGGGAGGAGCTGGGGGATGGAGAGAGAGGAGTCCAGGCTCCAGGCATGTTTTGAGGGCTCTACTGAAAGGACAAGATTTGTGTATCATGACTCAACCTACTCCTGCCTTGGGGAATCAGCAAGGACTCACCCATTCCAGGGAGGAGCCACCATCTTCCCCTCTGAAGGCATTTCATGGTTGTCTCAAAAGTGTTTGGAGTCTGAACCAACAACTCTATCAACATATTGATTAGGCTTGAGAACCAATGCCTTTGGCTCAAGAGGAGTCCCCCAAGTGTTTTCACCTCTCACATTTTTTTTTCCAGATTTTTTTTATTCATGAGAGAGGCAGAGACACAGGCAGAGGGAGAAGCAGGCCTGTGGGGGAGCCTGATGTGGGACTTGATCTCAGAACCTCGGGATCAGGACTGAGCCAAAGGCAGATGCTCAACCACTGAGCCACCCAGGTGTCCCACTCTTGCATTTATTTTTAAGTCTAGGAAACATTAAGAGAGAAGGAAGCCAAAGGCTGGTGATGCCAAAAATGCAGAAGCAGTGACTGCTCTGCTTTGGTCCTTGTGATATATCCTGTGATGGAATAATTGGTCAAGTATACACAGGGGTCAGTGCCCCAGCTTCTGCTGTCAAGTCCTCAGTTTCCCTGCAGGGTACTATTTGAGGTGTGGGAAATGCTCATGATTTTACATAATCCAGAGACACCTACAAGCTATCTTTCGCCCAGTTGATGCTGGCAGTATGCCAGGCACAGGAGCCTCAACAGTGAGCAACGGTTACCCTTTCATGAGGCTCAACATCTACAACATCTAATGCACTGGAATTCTGGTGTGAATCTGTGAATCTGTGTGAATCTATCTGTCTGAGCCTCAGTCTCTTTATCTGAGTCCCAAGCTAGCAGAGTTAGAGGTAAGTGTACAGCACCTCACCTAGTGTGAGATAGGTGCTTGGTTCTTTCAAGATCATTGTATCATCAGCTGGTGACTCCTGTGGATTCCTGGTGATGCCCTGCCAGAGAGAACCCCAGGGATGAGCACCAGATGGTCCTGCTGCTACTCAGACTCCAATCACTGCTCATGCAGGCCCGGGGCCAGCGTGCCCTGGGAAAAGGGCTGGTGGGGGAGGGGTGTCCCTTCTTCACTCTCTAAGAACAATAGCCTTGAATTATTCTCATCCTCATTTTACTCAGACCAGTCCCCTTAAGCTAAACGAACCTCCTTGTCCAGCTACATTGCACATGTGCTGGTGAAAATGTAGCTGATGCCAAGAATGATCAAAACCCTACACACAAGGGACCCCTGGGTGGCTCAGTGATTGAGCGTCTGTTTTTGGCTCAGGACATGATCCCGGGGTCCGGGGATCGAGTCCCACATCGGGCTCCCCGCAGGGAGCCTGCTTCTTCCTCCACCTGTGTCTCTGCCTTTCTCTGTGTCTCTAATGAATAAATAAATAAAATCTTTATAAAACAAAACGCTAACACACAAAAGCTCCTTCCCCTTCCACCCTGTATCTATGCCCAGTTTCTGGGCATCTCCCCTGTACTTTCAGGACATGGAGCAGCCTGCAGATGAGGAGGAGCTTATCCAGAACTTTCTGGCCTCATTACCCCACCCATGGTACTCAACACATTGAGTTGTACTTTTGATTTATGAGTTATTTGTCTTACTCTGCTTGGGCCGCTATAACAAAACACCACAGGCTGGGTGGTGGTTTAAACAACAGAAACTGATTTCTCACAGTTCTGGAGACTGGAAGTCCAAGAGCAAGGTGTCAGCATGGTCTGTTCCTGGTGAAAGCTGCCTTGCTGTGTCCTCAGATGGCCTTTTCCTCAGTGTGAGCGCAAGGAAAGAGAGCAATCTTTCTCTCTCCCTTTTCTGGTAAAGGTGCCAATCCCATCATAAGAGTCCCACCCTCATGAGCTAATCTCAACCTAACTACCTCCCAGAAGTCCCATCTCCAAATACCATCACAGTGGGAGTTAGGGCTTCAATCTGTGAATTTTGAGAGGATGCAATTTAGTCCCAATAGATACTTGGACAAATAAAAATGACCTAAGTATAGCACTTCAGGTCTGTACCCTGACACTGGAGTCATACCAGGTCCCTCATGTTCCTGAATGCCTGGAGTGTGTCCCAGAGAACCTGGCAAGGCAGAGTCTTGGAACAGCCTTTGTTCAGGGCTTCCTTCCAGACTTTGTCAGAAAAACACCTCCAAACATATACCCTGGGATGGGTGGATGGTCCATTACATGGTATAGTCTCACTTTCTTTTTCCTAAAAATATTTTTCAATTGCAACTTTATTACCTTAAGGAAATTTAGAATATAAATAGGCAAAAGTCTAAAAAAAAATAAAGCCACAATAATGCCTGAGAGATAATACTAATTTGGGTAGGCTAGTTCAGACCTGCCTTCAACTTAAGCGTGTGTGTGCTCACACGGTGTATATTACTTACACTCTGCTTTTCTCCACTGAATTGTACATCTTGGGAAAAATTCAACCTCTTGGGTAGCCTTTTCAGCATCATTTAAAAAGAATACTTAGTACTCAATCTTTGTTGTTTCAGGGAGACAGCTTCCCCCAAGGGCCAGCTGAGGACATGGACTCAGATTGCGGGTAAGGATGTTGCCCTTGGGGAGCTGACCGTGTGGCTGGGGCCCTGGGCAACCATGCTGGGAGAAGTGAAGAGCAAGAAGAGGGGAGCTGGGCGACACTGTCCCTGCTGTCTTCTACTCCAAGAGAGGGGCAGAATCAGCCTGGGACTCCCTAGGCCACTCGGGGCTCTGTAACCTGGAAAGAGATGCTTTCCCTTCTGGGAACAGGAAGGATGGCTCTCTGCATCGGGACAGGTGCCCACTGGAGCCATGATATCATTCCAGGGCATGAAGGAGGAAGCCTCCTTCTGGGGAAGGCAACAAAGGAAGGAGGGGACAGCCTATTTCTCTGTCTCTTTTGTCTGAACACTTGAGACTAGGTTGCAGGCACTTGGAAGCCATGTGGGTGGGAGAAGCCATTCTATCTGGGCTCTCTTAAAGCACAGAGTGGGTGATGGGGAGATGGGATGCTTAGGATAAACTCAAGGGTCCAGGGACACTGTCCTGACACACCAGGAAAGACTGGTTCTGGTAACTGCTTCTCCCAAGAAAAGACATTGTTCCTCCATTTATTCATTTATTCTACAAGCCTTTATTGAGTTCCTGCCATGTGACCAACACCACAGAGTAAGCACATTTCATCTGTATTTTAAGAGGCCTTAATCATCAGAACAGTTTAAAGTTGAGCTGTATTAGGGGTAGTGAGGGCCCCTTGCTCATCCTGAGATGGGTTGGTCACCAAGGACCTTCCTCAGTGAGATGACTTGTAAAGCTAATATTGAAATTGAATGAATATTTGTTGCAAACAGTCACTGGCATGTTGTGACCCCGTAATCTAGCCAGCTTCCCCCATGGTGTCCCAACAAGTTCTGGGCTTCCCTCCAAAGTTGGGTGAGGGCTCTTGGCTGACAATGGGAGGGAGGGAGAAATAAACTTACCAGTCTGGAACCAGATGCTTCCTAGATGGTCTGGCATGCACAGCCTTGCTCCAGGCCTCACCGAGAACCTGCCCCTGTGCTGACTCACAATTGGAATATCCCAGTCCTGGCCTCTGGGCAGTCAGGGGCCACAGCCACATACCCTCTGTCTAAATCCAAGATCTACCCATCCTTTTATGCTGAGTCTTCCATCCCTCCATGGGGAGCTGGTCATGGCCCCTTCTGTTACACTGAACAGGATGAGTGATGGTCTCATCCCATTTGGAAGTATGGATATTTTGATATGCAAATGACAAAGGATATAATTGTTGACCTGAGCAATCTCAGGACAAAATTGTTTTGCAACCTCTTTGCCATGCTAAACAAACAAAGCATTGGACTTCCAGCTTATTCCACTGGACTTTTAGCTTAGTATGTGAGCACTGGGTAATTTCACTCCATCTTCATGCCTCACCCCGCCCCCCATGGCCTCCCCTCTCTTCCTCATCCTCCCTGATTCCTCCACATCCCTGAGTCTCACCTCCAGCTCTGAGCTTCATTCCCTCCTGCTTCTGCAGCTCCTACATCTGCTGTCTGTCCCTTATCTCTGATCCTCAGAAACGGAGGAAGAGTCAGAAGTGGATAGCAGTAGGTGGAAATTTGTTCTTTGGATATTGGATGTCAAAATGTCCATTCCAGAACCTGCCTCAACTGAGCTTATCTTCCTTGGGCCAAGGGGACTGGTGTTTGGAAGGGAAGGGATAAAGGAACGCCTGAATTGAAACTGGATTCTTCCAAGGGCTCACCTGAATCTCCAGAATGTTCTGATTTCTTCTCCTTCTCCCTGTTTCTGCCTATGTGGTTATGAAGCAGCCATGTTAAAACCAAAAGCAAAATAAAGAGCAAAGCAAAGCATTAGATCTGGGCATGCAAAGGACTTCCAAGGCCTAAAAAGAAAAGTGGCATATAAACTCACAAAGTGTAACTCTCAAGGTACTTTGCCAAGCATAGAGATGTTTAAGACTAGCATCTAATGACCACGACTGTTAGCTGGAGGAAAGGGCCAGACAAGCTCAAAGGAATAAGAGGTATCAAGAGAGGCAGTAGAATGTCACACAAGTCCCTCCAGACCAGCAGACAATAGATTTTAACATTTTAACAGGTCTAGGGCAGGGCATGAAGGAGACATGCATGGCATCTCACTCTGCCAAAAGCAAGGAAGGTGTCAAAGGCTAATGGAATGAAGTCAAAGGAACACACAATCCATCTGAAGGGACCTTCATTTGCCTAAGATTGAACAGTTCAGGCACCAAAATGGATAATGTCTACAATGGACTGAAACATCATAATCATACAAAAACAAAATGAAACAACAGAAAACCCTGCATTTGTCACCATTAGAAGTCACCCAATTCTCTGACAATTGGTAAATAAATGTACAGATTCAAGTGTTTATCCTCCCTTTACTGGATCAGCTGTATATCAGGAAAACCTACTAGTTGCTAAGGAAGTCTTCCTTTATAGAAGAATTCCAGCTAATAGAAGCAAAAAGAATGATAGAATCAGAAAATTCATCAAATGCAAGCACCATGAAACAATGAATGCAGGCAGTGATCATCATGAGATGCTGGAACGACAGTGTTAAAGTTGATGGAGTGCTTTACAATGGAGGGATCAGGCCAGTGCCAGATGTACCTGTAGAATGGTCTTAGCACCACCAGACATGGCCAGGAGCTATTATATGGCCCCCAAAGGGTAGCTACAGCAAATTTTCTTTACCTTTTTAAAAATATTTTATTTATTTATTCATGAGAGAGACAGAGAGAGAGAGAGACAGGGACACAGGGAGAAGGAGAAGCAGGCTCCTTTCAGGGAGCCCAACGTGGGACTCGATCCCAGGACCCTGGGATCACACCCTGAACCGAAGGCACTCAACCGCTGAGCTACCCAGGCGTCCCAGCCACAGCAAATTTCCAGTTTGCCTCCTCCCTGTTCTTCTTGCCTCAAAAGCTGAATCTGAATCTTTGCAAGCCTCTACACCTGACTTCCAGTGTACAGGAAATATAGATAGGGCACCATGGGACATGGATGACACCATAGGAAGTAAGAAAACCAAACATAGAATATTCTAAAGACAATTGATCCACTTTCTCTAAGAAATCAATGGCATTAAAACAAAAAGAGAGCTAAGACTGCTGTAAACCAATAGGGACTTAAGAAACATACAACCAAATGCAATGTGTGGGATTTTAAATCCTGATTCAAACAATCCAGCTATAAAGACACCTTTGAGATAAATGGGGAAGTGAATACCGACAGGTATTAGATGATGTTAAAAGAATCATCATTAATTTTATTAAAGGTATTTTTTTATTTTGTAAAAGATTTTATTTATCTATCTATTTATTTATCTATTTAATTTGAAAGAGAGAGCACGAACCAGGGGAGGGGCAGAGGGAGAGAGAGAATCTCAGGCAGGCTCCACACTAAGCGCAAAGCTGGATGCAGGGCTCGATTGCACAACCCAGGGATTGCACAACCTGAGTCAAAATCAAGTCAGGCATTCAACCAACTGAGCTACACAGGTGCCCAGGTTTTTATTTTTTTAATATTCTTATATGATTTAGAGAAGCATGTTAAAGTAGTACAAGAGAAGTGATGTACCTTGGATTTGCTCTGAAACAATCCAGTACAGAAAGAAGGGGGGATAGATAGAACAACACTGGCAAAATGCTGCTCACTGTAGCTGAGTGAGGAGTATCTGCGAGTTCATTATGCTATTCTACTTTTGTATCCACTTGAAATTTTCTGTAACAAAAAGTTAAGAGAAGGCAAAAACTGACCAGTTCTAAACTTGAGCAAGTCAGCTCACCTTTCTGGACTTTGGTTTCCTTATTGATGAAATCAGTTCGTTAAAATAACCAACCCCTGGGGGCACCTGAGTGGCTCAGTCGGTTTAGCGTCTGCCTTTGGCTCAGGTCATGATCTCAGGGTCCTGGCATGGAGCCCTGCATCGGGCTCCCTGATCAGTGGAGAGTCTGCTTCTCCCTCTCCCTTTGCCTCTCCCCCACTCCACTCATGTTCTCTCTTGCTTGCTTTGCTCTCTCTCAAAAAAGTAAATAAATAATCTTAAAAAAAAAAAAAAAAAGACGCTTCCAGCCCCTGACTTCTGTGGTTCTTTATCCCCTCTTTGATTTGGGAGCCACTTTTAAATGCCTTTCCAGTTATGTCCATGCAAAGAGGCATCTGTAGTACTGGTTGCATGGGCAGTGTAGGGGCTCTGAGGGAAGGAAGTAGAATGCAGAACTATCTTAGGGTTAAAGGTGATAAACAAGAGTTTATTGGTGTTTTTGTGTTAGCTAGCCAAGGAACTGCAGAAGAGAAGACAGATTCATCTGATGCAACTTCCTTCTTTTTGAATTTTGTTTTTGTTTTTCAGTACATGCTGTTGGTTAATTTCTGTGTGGGAACCTCTCTGCTGAAAGTCTGGACAGGAGGACTGCTTGTTTACCAGTTGGCTTAACAAGGAATAAATGGCTTTCTTTAGCTGGGGTGATGGGGCTGGTTCAACCCCCAAAATTCTTACCCAGTGTTTTTATTTTTTGTTACAAAATCCAAGTGTGTGTGTGTGGGGAATGTTTGCAATGAGGCAAGAGCATCTTGTAAGCAGGGGCAAGCAGAGGGTAAAAAAGTTCTTGATGAGAAGCTATAGATTCTTTATGTTATAAAATGTAGAAATACCAACCTGGCTTCTGGACCTTGTACTTTCTATCAGCTGCTTTGGGTTCGGGGTAATACTAGATTGGGCCAAATGTCAATGGAAGGTACATTTGTAAAAAAAAAAAAAAAAAAAAAAAAAAAAAAAAAAAAAAGTCACCCTACAAAATAAATTGGAAGTTATTTATATCATGATTACTCAGCAAGCTATAAGGAGATAACTGGATGATCTAGAATTCTTTGATCTTAGAATTCACAACAAAGAGCTTTTTAACTACAACCTAGTTGCAAAGACCCTCAGATTTATATCTCTAGCTTCATCTCTCCTGTGAACTGCAGATCCCTGTAGCCAATTGCTCCTTCAAGATTTCTACTTGGAGGTCCGACAGGGTCCTCAAATCTCACATACTCCCATATGAAGTCATGATGTCCACTACCACCCCTCAACATCCTACTTGTGGTCTCCCCTTTTTGATAGAAGGCAATTCCAGGGGCACCTCGGTAGCTCAGCAGTTGAGCATCTGCCTTCAGCTCCAGTCATGATCCTGGGGTCCTGGCATTGAGTCCTGCATCAGGCTCCCCATGGGGAGCCTGCCGCTCCCTCTGCCTATGTCTCTGCCTCTCTCTGGTGTCTCTCATGAATAATTTTTTTTTTTTTAAAGGCAACTCCATTCTTTCAGTTGCTCAGGCCAAATCTTAGAGTGACACCTTGACACCTCTTACACTTCCATGCCCCATGTCCAATCCATCAGCAAATCCTGTTGGATGCTTCCCTCAAAGTATTTCTGTTTTCCCTACCTCCTTTGACAGAGTGAATGGGAGTCCCTGACTAGAACTGGATCACTCCCTTGCCTTTAAAGTCACGGCCTCACCATCAGTATCTACCTTGAGAAAATCAGGACCTATCTCTTTCTGACCTTGGTGTCTGCTTTTTCTTGGAACCGCAAGTATCTCAGGGCTCCCTAGACATCTCTCAGCCCTGTGACACTCGTCCTCATGTGACTATCCATTGGCCTTACTGACATTTTCCGGCAGCCCAGCCAACCCCTGAAACCTTTCCACCATGCCTTCTGGAACACTTGGGCAGGTGTCAGCTAAGTGCCCTGTGTCTTCTACCTCTTTTCTAGCTGTCCCTTCATCATCATTCTTTAATCCAGCACTGCCCAATGAAATATAATGTGAGCCACAGGTGTAATTCTAAATTTTCTAGTAGTCACATTAAAATAAGTAGAAAAAAAGCAGGTAAAACTAATATAACATTATATGTCAATTATACTGCAATAATAAAAAAGCAGATAAAATTAATTTAATAATATATTTTATTAGGATGCCCGGGTGGCTCAGTGGTTGAGTGTCTGCCTGTGGCTCAGTCGTGATCCCAGAGTCCCAGGATCGAGTCCCACATCAGGCTCCCTGCATGGAGCCTGCTTCTCTCTCTGCCTGTGTCTCTGCCTCTCTCTCTCTGTCTCTCATAATAAATAAATAAAATATTTTTTTAAAATGTATTTCATCAAACACAATAGATCTAAAATGCAAAAATATATTTTATGTAGTCCAATATATTTCAACAAGAAAAAAGTATAGAAATATTAATGAGATATTTTATATCTTTTTTTCATACTGTCTGAAATCTGATGTGTATTTTACACTTAGGGTATATTTAAATTTGGTTTTTTGATGGTTAAAGTGAAATTTAGTCCTGCCAGAACATTAAAGCTGTGTTTAACAGAAAAAATATTTATAGTGCTTCAATTTTAACTTAATTGGAATTCAATTAAATATTCAGTTGCTCATTTCAAAGTGCTCTGTAGCCATGTGTGGCTGGCATCTGCTATATTAGACTGTGCAGATCTGAGTGAAACCTCATTTTCCCTGCTGCCCTCTCAAGCTTTGGGTCTTTTCTAGACTTTTCGTGTATCTCTGGGCCTGAAGGTGGATGAGTATCTTCCTCAACACTCACTGTCCTGGGACATCCTCCCTCGTTTTTACCACAAAGCCTGGGTAGATGCCTCTCTTCCTTGAAGACTTCCCTTCCTGGCTCACTGTCACTTTCTAGAACACTCTCCAGTCATGAGCCTTGGAAATATCAACATCTTTAAATAATATTTCCAACATAAGGGCTTTCAGTTCTCCACCAATGATCTTGTCTGCTCAGCCATTCATTCCCACGGTCATACCCTAGACCTGTTCTGCCCACTGTTGACACCCCTTCAGAACAGAACATGCATCCCTCACTCCTATCACTGTTCCACCTCCTTGTGTGTCCTCCTCCCAACAAGACCACCAGTGCATTGATTCATCCTTAACTACAGCATGCCTCCTGCCTTGTCCAGCTTTAGACAGTCAGTTGTTGAACTCCCTTCCTCACCTGTGCCCCCAGGCCCCACCCTCTCCTGCTTCATCACACCCCTCTGATTACATCCACCTCACTTCCAAGTCTGCATCTTGACCCACACAACTGAACATGCTGGAGAAGGGCAAGCAGCACTTCTACCCAGCTTCCACCACATTCAGCCACTAGCCAGCCTCAGTGGGTCTGCAGGGCTGGCCCGATATCTAACAGTTCTTCATGCATTTAATCCCTGATTCTCTTAGATGATATTTCACTCTCCTTAGCAAGGTGCAAAAGACTTCCACTTAAATAAATTCATTTTTTTCCCAGATAGATCACTTAGGAAAGTTACACGATACCACATTCTCCTGATTTGGAGAAAGAGTTAATGCCCAACCTACAGGGTTAATATGAAGGCTTTATATAGCTTATATAAGCCACATATACCAAGAGTGTGCTATATCAGAAATCAGAGACATTATTTCTAGTGGAAACCCATATGCCAAATACGTTCTGATAGGATTTGGCATTTTCTTTTTTTTTTGTTAATTGTGACATATGACATGTGTGAGTTTTAGGTGTACAATGTGTTGATGTGATACACTTAAATATCCCCAAATGATTACCAGCATAGTGTTAGCTATTACTTCCATCATGTCACATAATTATATTTCTTTTTTTAAAAAGAGATTTTAAAAAAAAGAGAGATTTTTATTCATTTATTCATGAGACACACACACAGAGAAAGACAGAGACCCAGGCAGAAGGAGAAGCAGGCTCCATGCAGGGAGCCGGACGCAGAACTCAATCCCGGGTCTCCAGGATCACGCCCTGGGCCAAAGGCAGGCGCCAAACCCCTGAGCCACCCAGGCTACCCTATATTTCTTTTTTGTGTGAGAACATTTAAGATCTAATCTCTTAGCAACATTCAAGTACATAACATAATACCGTTAACTATACACACACAATGCTATGCATTAGATGGGTTTGGCATTTTCAATAATAATAATAATAAGACACGGACTTCTGATTTCCTATTTCTTTATCCTGAACTGAATTTTGTTTCCTTCCCCCAAATGTGCTTGGTGCCTGAGTGCCTGAGTCAGGTGGGTGAGTATGAACTGCCAGGCTTGGAGTGGCCATGGGGAGGCAGGATTCCCCATGGATGTTCTCTGTGCAGGTGAGGTAAAAGTGCATCAAACAGACTTCACCTGTCTCCCTCCTACCTGCCTGCCTACCTGTCTTTTCATCCATTCACCATCCAGTTACTTAAGTACAACGTGTTGTCGAGTATTTTGATCTCATCCAATCATGGTCATAAATAGGAATTGAAAAAGGCCAACTTTCCAAAGTTTAAAAGAAGGATGTAACCATTCACACCCAGCCACCTCTCCTGCCCCTGCCCAACACCAAAGTAGCCCTGTGTCTGGATGTGGGCCATGCAAAACGAGCTGTATGTGCTTACCTGAGATCTGCACTTCTAGCAATCTTTTGCCAACCAATGACACTTTGGGTGTCAATGTCATTTTAGTCCTACAATTACTGAAGTGGAAAAAAAAAAAACACCCATCAGGTGTCCATGTAATGTTATGAAACTTTTTTTTAAATAGGTTTCATGCCCAGTGTGGGGCCCAACACTGGGCCCATCATGGGGCTTGAACTCACAACCCTGAGACCAAGACCCAGACTGAGATCAAGAGTCAGGGGCTTAACCCGCTGAAGCTTTTTTTTTTTTTTTTTTTTTTTTTTTTTGACAATAAGTTGCTAGTTACTATTTTCACTCTTCCAAACTAAGGGCTATTCTCAATCAGTATTAGATCGAACATGTCAATGATCATATTAATAGCAAAATATTCTTGATGAAAGAAGAAAGACCCCTTCAGTTAAATCATTCCTTCTAGACTTCAGGGAATCATGAATCAGTAAAAGCCTAGACATGAGCGTCACCTAGAGGACTCCTCGTGTACTGGGGCCATTGGGAGTCAGGTTGGTTGGGCTCAGAGGGCACCTCAAGGGCTTCGTTAGCTCTGGGCTGTTACCAAAGTTCCTAATGGCTCCAGTCCTTACTTTTCCCGTCTGTAAAACTAAGCTATTAATAATCGCCCCCCCAAACGGCTGCAGTAAATTTTAAAGCATAATCCATGTAAGGCATCACCAATAGGTCCAGCATCTGGCTAAATTCTCAACAAATGAGATGCAGGGAAAGTGTCCAGCACAGCTAGTCTCAAGCCATGAACCAAAGCAGTTAAGTTGTGATTAAGAAATTCTTTTATCATATATGGTTAATTTCTGACTTCAGGTGCAAGACACATACTCTTTACCAAGAGGTAAAGAAGTCTAATGACATGATCTATGGTCATCCTTTGAATCTATGTATCTGCCTAAAGAAATTCTTCATGCATTTGCAATACATTAGCATGAAAGCATGCTTCGTTGTAAACCTTTAAGTGTGGGGTTTTCCAGAGGGCAGAGGCGTTGCAGGTCTGTTTAATCGCGACCTAATGAGTGGGTGAAAGAGCTCCAAATGCTGTGTGCATGTGCTGCCATCTCGTGATACTTAGGGGAACACATTTCTGATGCATTCTGGAGCTGTTGCTGACTTGGCGAGTCCTACTCTTTCTGAGAAGGATTACATAGTGCTATTACACACACATCTACGTATATGTATTCTAGACACCCATACCTCTGCACACACAAAAAATGGGTTTCACAAAGTGGGTCACTTTGCCCACGAAGTTGTTCAAGGTTGTTCTAAATATAGGAGAACAGACGGCAAGATATTTTTATTCATTTTATTCTATTTTTGAAATTTCCCGAGATTTCCATTTTGATTCCTAGATTACTTGGAACGTGTGGATTAGTTCTCAAGTATTTTGGAGATTTTCTCATTATCTTTACATTATGGATTTCTAGTTTGATTGCTGGGCAACTAGCCTTTTACTCCCTTCTGTGCCCTCCTGGCCAATCTAAGCTCCCCTTGTGGTGTGAGGGTAGGGGCTGCAAAAGGATCCCCCCTCATGACCTCAGACTACTCCCCTCAGTCCGACTTGATTCTGAGAATTGCCCCTTGCTTGTCCCAGCCCAGGTTCCAGTCTCAGAGAGACCTATCAGCGCTGTTCTTCCCCACTTCTAGCTCCTAGTTCTCTCTCCCCACCTCATCTGTCCACAGTGAAGTCAATTATACATCTCAGGTTTGCACTAGAAAGAAATATCTTTTATTTATTTTTTAAAGATTTATTTATTCCTGAGAGAAACAGAGAGGGAGGCAGAGACATAGGCAGAGGGAGAAGCAGGCTCTCTGCAGGGAGCCCAGTGTGGGACTCCATCCCAGGACCCCGGGATCATGGCCTGAGCCGAAGGCAGACGCTCAACACCGAGCCATCCAGGTGCCCTGAAAAAAAATATCTTGAGGTTCAAAGAGAGTAGCATTGCCACAGGTTAACAGTCCAGGTGTGCAGATGCCATGAGCAGAAACAGAGAGGAACAGAGTCCCCAGGTGAGTGGCCAGGTTTTGGGAACTCAGGGAAAGGTGAGGTGCTATAGCCTGGGGCTCTGGACCTGGGGAGCAGTGTGGCAGCAACAGGGAGCACAGGAAACCAGGGTCTCAGCAACTTAAGTTGGGGAATAGGGGCAGAGGTTTGACTGAGGGAGCCCATCTGTTTCTGTGTCCTTGGTAGCCAGCAGTGGGACCAGCCTGAGGAGGACAGACTCTGGCGGGTAGGAGGGGCTGTGTTTATGGAGGGCCTCGATGACGGTAGGATTGCCCAGGAAGGGAGCCAGCGCTTTGCCAGCAGAGGCCTGCGACTCCTCCAGGGGACAGCGACTCTGGTCAGTGCTGGCTCATGGCCAAAGAAAGGCCCCCTTTCTATTATTTTCTGGGGCTTATTTTATTTTTATTTATTTATCTTTTCAGATTTTATTTATTTATTTTGAGAGAGAGCGAGAAAGATCACAGAGGGAGAGGGAGAGGCAGACTCCCGCTGAGTGGGGAGCCCGACGTGGGGCTCGATCTCAGGACCCCGGCATCATGACCTGAGCCGAAGGCTACCGACTGAGCCACCCAGGTGCCCTCTTTTCTGTTTTTTAAAAATCAAACTTATTTATTCCCCTAAATAGAATAACTTCTAAGAGGTTTTTATTTCAGGAAACCTCCTCCCCTGACCGGTCCCCATAGCCCGACCCTCAGAAAGCCATTCTTTCCTCTTGGAGCTGAGTCACCAAGATCTTCTATCCTAGTGCCTCCTTCTCCCCACCCCGCCTGCTCAGCCAGCTCCAGGTCACAGCATCCCACTGTCTCCTCTTCTGTTCTGGGAGCTGTTAGATCTCACCGTGGCTGCGTGGGGATTTGTGCCAACCATTTGGGTCAGAGTTGTCTTTGTTCTAACCTTCTGGTGCGCATTCTCAGTGGGTCTTGCTTTGCCTTTTCTTTTCTTTTTTTTCTTCTCAATTATTTCATTTTGTTGTTGTACTTCTCTCCAGCTCTTACCTTGCATACTCTTGAATGAGGTAAGCTCCCAAATCACTTTTTAGCAGGAAGTCTGTCCAGAGGAGGATTGAGCCCTGTGGTCCAGATGCTCAGCAATTTCACTGAAACTAAGATTTTTGCGTGTGGGTGTTTTACTCCATCTTGAAAAACGAAATGCAGTAGCCAAACTCGAAAGAACACATACACTGCATCCATGAGGCAGAAAGAGAACTAATCACATAATCTCTCCCTGTGTAGCCACCGCTTGGCTCCAGAAACGGGCCCGCCGTGTGCTCACCACCAGCCACATCCTTGGAAACCTAGATCCAGAATCCTGGTTCTCAATCTATTGCCTTGCTTTGTAGCTTGAGTACAATTCTTTGTATATATGCAAAGAATGCATTGAAGTGTTTTGTGCATCTCTTTACACCGTGTCATTCTTCTGGACTCCTTGGCTGCCCCACCATGTTTGTGACTTTCTTGCATACTGAAGTGTAGAGAGCTTGTTTGCATGTTTTTACCTCTAGAGTATTCCATGGCAGTGGTCCTACCACAATTTATTCCTCCATTCTTCTGTTCATGCACGTTTGGATTGTTTTTAGTTTTGTTCCTTTGAATAAGATTTACCTGTCCTCTGGGACAGAGGTGTGAAGTTTCAGCTAGTGGCAGAATTGGCAGGGTCCAAGTTACATGCTCAACTTCATTGGATAAGACCACGCTGACTCCCAAAGTGGCTGTACAAAACCCAGTGTAAATTAGTTCCTCCCATTCTACTTCCCTACAAATACATTCATGTTTGCTTTAATACCTTTCACTTTTCACCCAGCTGACAGGGGCAGCTAGCTGTAAGGCTGCTCACAGGAAGTCTCCCTTTCCTCCTCCATTTTTAAGATTTTATTTATTTATTCATGAGAGACAGAGAGAGAGGCAGAGACACAGGCAGAGGGAGAAGCAGGCTCCATGCAGGGAGCCCAAAGTGGGACTCGATCCCTAACGTGGGGATCAGGACCTGAGCAGAAGGCAGAGGCTCTACCGCTGAGCCACCCAGGTGTCCCCACATCAAAGTGTTTTTAATCTCAGCAATCTCCCAGCCCCATATCACTCTCTCTGTATTTATTTGTTGCTTCTTCCCATGCTCCTTCTCAAAATATAAGTTCCAGGGGGCAGGGGTTTCGGTTGCCTTTTTAAAGCTGTTCCTCGGGGTTTAAAAATGTGTAAGGCGGGATCTCTGGGTGGCGCAGCGGTTTAGCACCTGCCTTTGGCCTAGGGCGTGATCCTGGAGACCCGGGATCGAATCCCACGTTGGGCTCCCGGTGCATGGAGCCTGCTTCTCCCTCTGCCTATGTCTCTGCCTCTCTCTCTCTTTGTGTGTGACTATCATAAATTTAAAAAAAAAAATTAAAAAAAAAAAAGGAAAAATGTGTAAGGCACACGGTAGCTCAATACCTCGAACCTCTCCCGGATCCTGGTTGCTGCAGGGTGTGAATTGTGCTGTGCTGTGCCGTCTGTCCCATCACTAGATGAGGGACCTCTGCTTTTGTGCCCCTCACCCCAGGCAGGTCTTTGCTACAGGCCTCCAGGGAGACAGCAGGAAGGATTCAAGGGGCATCCTCCAGAGGAGGGGTGAGCCACTAGGCCAGCCCCCGTGCCCCTGGGACCCCAGCCGGCCGTCTCTCACAGGAACTCATTGTGGGGCGCCCCTGGCCAGCCTCGGGTTCTCTCCTTGTTTCCCACTCTGCACAAGCAAGTCCCTGCAGCTGCTGTCCACACCCCAACTCCCCCCTCCCCCATGCCTTCCTCTCGTCCACACTTCCTTTCCTCCGAGTTCTGGACCTGACAGTGAATGGCTCCTGACCATCTCGTTCTGGTGTTTACTGAGCGTCTCAGACTCAACCTTCCATAAAACAGAGCCTTTTTTTTTTTTTTTTAAATATCTGTGCCACAGTGAAAGGAGCAGTGAGCCTGTCTGTGGCTGTGTGTCAGTGCTTGCATAGTGCCTGGCAGGGTCAGCTTTGGGTAGGCCTCTGAATGAGGGGTGCAGGAGTGGGAGGGGGTTGGGGGGTGAAGGAATAAACCGCGGAGCTGGTTTTGGGAGAGCGCAGGGCCAGGCTTCCGTGAGGGGAGAACTAACACCCGTGATGGAGCAGTGAGCCAGCCTCCAGGGAAGCTCAAGAGTGAAACACACTGAAAAAAAATCCCTTAGATTTTTTTTTTAAGATTTTATTTATTTGAGAAAGAGAGAGCGCAGGCACAGGAGCAGGGGGAGGGACAGAGGGAGAGGGAATCTCCAGAAGACTCCACAGAGCACAGAGCCCCATCTGGGGCTCAATCACCCAACCCTGAGATCATGACCTGAGCCGAAATCGAGAGTTGGAGGCTTAAGCGACTGGACTACCCAGCCCCCCTCCCCATCCCTTAGATTTGAGTGTGGTCTCTGGGTTGGAGATGGAATAGCTACAAGAGTCTTAGGGAATAGCTGGGTTTGAGATTTGGGATTAGGAATGTTGTCAATAAGGAAGCAGGAGATTGAAGAGGATACACTGGGGGATGGTGGAGGAATTCTTAGGTATTGGCGCAAAGACCCAGGTGGGTTTGTGTGCCTGAGGCTTGGGACTTATGAGGGACCCCCACGCTCTGGTGGAGAGATGGCTGCTCCATAGAGTAACCAAGTCCCCCTGAAATGTGTAAAGGAAGCATATAGCAGTCTCAGGTGAAGAGAGTCCCCGTTAGGGGAGGAGGGGTGTGGCTATGCAGCTGCTGATAGAATTACTACAGTGAGTGAATAAATGAATGAGTTTGAGGGTTGAGATAAGAATGGGAGTCACTGAGGATAGACTGCTGGGTTGGAGGAGGAAGTATTAGGCCCTGGTACAGGGGAAGGTGAGGCTGGAGGTTGGGACTGGTGTATGGCAACGAGGATGACCAGCCATCCCTACTGGCCCACGACTGAGCTGGTGTTAGCAGGGAAAGGCTCACATCCTCAGAGTGTCTCTCAGCCCTGGGCACACCAAGACAGTCGGTCACCATGATGGCAACAGATGTTTTGATGAGGGAGTTACCAAGTGACAATGAGGTACTTACTAGAAGGGTGAAGGGTTGGAGCAGAGGGTTTCAACCTCGGCTGTACATTGCATTTGTCTGGGGGTGCTTTACAACTCCTGATGTTCGCTCAGCACCACCAAACAGTTGTTTCAGGAGCAGTGGCAGGAACTTGGGGAAGGCTCCCAGGTGGGCTTCACATGCAGCCAGATGACCATCTGGTTACAGCAGAACTCTAACTTTAAATTCCAGCCCAGGGATCCCCGGGTGGCACAGCGGTTTGGCGCCTGCCTTTGGCCCAGGGCGCGATCCTGGAGACCCGGGATCGAATCCCATGTCGGGCTCCCGGCATGGAGCCTGCTTCTCCCTCTGCCTATGTCTCTACCTCTCTCTCTCTCTCTCTGTGACTATCATAAAAAAATAAAATAAAATAAAAATAAATAAATAAATAAATAAATTCCAGCCCAGAGACCCTAGGAGATGCCCTTCCCATCAGTACTAGCAGCCAGCGTGGGCAAGATTCTCACGTGGGACCCCCACCCTGTGGCCTTGGGAGGATCCCTGGGGGGGCAACATGTGGTTTCAGAGGACCTGCTCCTTAGCAGAGTGCCTGGCACCAGGGTCTTCTGGCATGTTACTGATCACTGCAGCGTACCAGATAGAGCCCTGTGGATCTCTCGAGAGCAAGGAGGGTGGTGGGGTCTATGGCTCCACCTCAGTGTGCAGGCACGGCGGGCTCTCAGTGATAAATGGGTCACCGGGACTCATGTCACAGGGCACATAGTGGTGTCAGCCGTGTTGTGCATGTGGACACCTGGAGACACTGATGGGCAGGGACGCATCTCTGCTCCCACCTGCCTGTGCATATACATATATTCTGTTTCTCTGGCAAAGCCTGACAAATACAACTTCTCAAGTGGATCTACAGGTTCAAAAGAATGCCTATCAAAACTCCAGCTGATGTCCAACAAGCTGACAAGCTGATCCTAAAATTCATGCAGAAAGTCAAGGGACCCAGGAGAGCCAAAATAATCTGGCCAAAGAATAGCAAAGTTGGAGGATTCACACTTCCTGGTGGCAAAACTTATTACAAAGCTACAGGAAATCAGAACAGTGTGGTACTAGCACTAAGGATAGACACATAGGGGCAGCCCCAGTGGCTCAGTTGTTTAGTGCCGCCTTTGGCCCAGGGTGTGATCCTGGAGATCAGGGATCGAGTCCCACGTCGATCGAGTCCCACGTCGGAGGCTCCTTCCATGGAGCCTGCTTCTCCCTCTGCCTGTGTCTCTGCCTCTGTCTGTGTCTCTCATGGATAAATAAATAAAT
This sequence comes from Canis lupus dingo, assembly GCF_003254725.2. Lineage (NCBI taxonomy): Eukaryota > Metazoa > Chordata > Mammalia > Carnivora > Canidae > Canis > Canis lupus. Next base: position 16,380,365 of record NC_064266.1, read on the forward strand.
TCTTAAAAGAAAAAAAAAAGGATAGACACAGATCAATGAACTAGAATCAAGAGTCCAGAAAGACACCCTTATATTTATGATGAATTGCTTTTGAGACAGATGCCAAAATAATTCACTGGGGAAAGGATAGTTTTTTTAGCACATGGTGCTGGAACAACTGGCTAGCCAGGGGCAAAATAGTAACCTTGGATCCCCATCTCACATCATATACAAGAATTAGTTCAAAATGGATCAAAGACTTAAATGTAAGGGCTAAGCTATTACACTTCTAGAAGGAAACATAGGAGTAAATTGTTGTGACCTTGAGTTAGGCAATGATTGCTTAGGTATGAGGCCCAAAGTACAAGTTACTAAAGAAAAAATAAGTCGGACTTTATCAGAATTTAAAATTTTGTGCTTCAAAGGACACCACCAAGAAAGTGAAAAGACAGCTCACAGAATGGAAGCCAATATTCACAAATTATACATCTGATAAGATACTTTTTTTCTGGTAAGAGACCCTTATCTAAGATACATAAAGGACTCTGACAACTCAATAAAAAGACAAAAAAAATCCACTAAAATATGAGCAAAAGATTTGAATAGATGTTTCTCCAAAGATGATCTACAAAGGCCGAAAGCACATGAGAAGATGTTCAACACCATTAGTCATTAGAGAAATGCAAATTAAAAGCACAATGAGACACCATTTCACTGGGATGAATGCTGATACCATCCCCCTAGGGGTCTGTCAAAAAGACAGGTAGGAACAAGGGTCAGGTTGGGGCACAAATGGGAGTCCTCACACACACACATTGTGGGTGAGAATTTAAAAGGCACAGGCACCTAAAAAAAAGGAAAGTTTAGTGGCTCCTCAAAAGGTTGAACACTTTGACCCAGAAATTCCACTCCTAGGTATATGCTCAAGAGAAAGGAAAACCTGTATCCATGCAAACACCACAAATGTTCATAGCAGTTTTAGTTGTAATAGACAAAAAGTGGAAATAATCCAAATTCTCATTCATTGATAAATGCATGATTACCATGTGGTTTCTACGTACAATAGAATATTTTTAGCAATAAAGGAATGAAGTGGTTGTTTTTGAGAGAGAATGTGAGAGCGCATGTGTGCAAGACGGGGGGGGGGGGGGGGGGGGAGAGGGAGAGAGAATCCCAAACAGATTCTGCACTCGGCTCAGAGCCCCACATACGGATTGAACTCAGGACCCTGAGACATGACCTGAGTTTAACATTGAATCGACTGAGCCACCCAGGCACCGCCAGAATGAAATTTGATATATGATTTAATAAGGAAGGACTTTGAAAACACTCTGTCAAAGAAGCTGGTTATAAAAAAACACATACAGTATCACTCCATTTATATGAAGTGTCCAAATTGGCAATCTCTAGACAAAGTAGATTAGTAGTTGTCTAGGACTGGGAGGGGGGTGGCGAATAGAGGGGGGACTGCAGATGAGTAGAGAGTTTTTCTTTGGGGTCATAAAAATGTTCTAAGATTAGTTTGTGGCGATGATATGTGACTCTGAGTATACTAAAAACCAGTGTACATTTAAAAAGAGTACTGGGGACACCTGCGTGGCTCAGTGATTGAGTGACGGCCTTTGGCTCAGGTCATGATCCCGGGGTCCTGGGTTCGAGTTCCACATCAGGTTCCCCACAGGGAGCCTGCTTCTCCCTTGGCCTATGTCTCTGCCTCTCTCTGTGTGTCTCTCATGAATAAATAAATAAAATCTTTTTTAAAATGAGTAAATTGCATGGTATCTGAGTTACATCTTGATAAACCTGTAGAGAAGCAAAAAGAGGAGAACCGTAAGGAAGTGACTCAGAGAGCCTGTGGTCCGCCAACGACAGCCCTGTCTCCCGTTCCACCTCCCTCTCAGGCCCTCCAGGCTCTGAGGGTCTGTCCCTCCACAGGCAGCTGCTGGCCAGTCGCCCAGGGGCCATGCCGCTCACCGGTCAGCATCACCGCCGGCAGTTGGCTCCCTGGAGACAGTCAGTTAAACCGACAAAGCCTCTGTCAGACTCCGCAGGGCGTCGCGCCATCTGCCGCTCCAGGCTCAGCCGGGAGAGCAGTTCCTGGAACGTTCGGGCTCAGGGAGGCGGCCAACAGTCACAGGGTCGGCCCCGCAGGGACAGGGCGTATACACGGGTTGCCCTGGGCCTGCAGACGCGCAGGTCCCTTGCTGCTGGCGGTGGCCAGAGGAGGAGGTGAGGATGGGGGAGCCGCCATCTGCCCAGTAAGAGGTGACAGCGCGCAGCGGGGCTGGGCAGGCTGACAGGCCTCCGGGCTCAGGCCCACCTCCGGGGGCTGGACTCCCTCCTGCGCCCCGCTCCAGGCCTCCTTGAGAGCACACCGGGGACAGGCTGGGACCCGGAGGAGGTGGGGGCTGGGGCTCGGACCCAGGGATTAGGCCAGGATCCTGGGATCCCACCTGTCGGGGTGGACACGGAGCCGACAGTTTCCCGGGCTGCTCAGAAGAATCGGATCCCGGGCACTCAGCTCACGGGGACGTTTCTGCTCAGCGCGTGCCCACAAACGCGTGGCCGTAAGTGTGCATTCACGGGGTGGCAGACACGCCGACCACGCCCCCTTCGGACACCGCCCTCCTCCTCCCTGCAGCCCCAGAGCAGAAGGAGGCCGCTGGAGTGGCTGGCTGCTGACCCGCTCCTGGGGACGAGGACGGGAGGCCAGCCCCCTCCCCCGCACCCCCCCCCCCCCCCCCCGCAGCTCGGCCAGGCCAGGACAGAGCCCCAGCTCACCAGCTGCCGCAGGGACACGGCCACACCCGGGGCCACACCCGGAGCCGGAGCCGGAGCCGGAGCCAGAGCCCGAGCCGGGCTGAGCAGCCGGGCTGAGAGGTCAGAGCAGGTGACGGGGCCCAAGGACCCGCTCACCACCTGCACACACTCCCGGGCTCCTGCAGGTTCCCAGCACCTTCCTCCAGGCTCCTCCGAGGTCTCTAGTGCACAGGGAAGGCCTGAAGCAGCCCCCGAGCTCCTCCCCCTGCAGACAGGCAGCCCCTTCGGCTCTCACCCCCTTCTCCCCCCTATAAAACCCTGATCTCCACCTTCCCAGGCTCGCCCCACGCTGTACAGCCTCCCCACCTGCCCACCTGGGCTCTGGCCCTGCACGTCCAACAGGAAGGAGGTCCCTGGCTTTCCTGCCCTGTAGGGACCCAGGGTCATGGAAACGAGGTGAAATTTCCATGACCCTGTTGACGGTGACATTATTTTGTATATGCCCCCCACGCTTGACAACAGCCTCTAAGCAGACACACCAGTCAGCAGGTCGTCCTCCGAGCCGAGCTGTGCTCGCTGCTGATTCTGCGCCAGCTGGTGTTTGACCGTGCTGCGGGCGTCAAGTGGTCAGACTCCCGGAAGGACCGCCAGGTGGAGAGATGCCGGAGGCCGGGCCCACGGGACCCTGCGCGCATCCCCGGCCCTGGCCACCCTGCCGGGGCCGGGAGGAAACCCGGGGCTGGCCGCGAGGCCTGCCCTCCCCACACCCACCCTGTCCACCCCGGCCTCCCGCTCTGAGCAGGACACGAGGCACACGGTTCTGAGAACCGACAGGCAGTGAGGACGATCAAAGCGCTTGGGCCTTTCACTCTCTCCTTTTGCCATTTCCAGGCCGGCGTGGACCGGGGTTGCGAGCTGATGCAGCGGCCACAGGTGGCCCCGTGGGCGGCTTCCTCCCCCCACAGGATGACCCAAGCCCCTCCCGTCCCCTCAGGTTCACTTTTCCGCCTGGACGGAGCCTGGGAGAGCACAGGTGCCTCCCCGCGGCCCCACTGGGGCCAGGACAGGCCTCGGCGGACCCTGGAGGGACTCTGCGCCCCTGGCTTCCCGGGCCCCTTGTGCCCCGCGGGGCTCCCTCTCGCTGCCCTCCTGGTCTCGGCCCTCACGTCTGCCAGGCCAGGGCCTGGACTCAGAGGCCTGGAGCCTGCCCGCAGCCTCCGCCGGGCCAGCTGGGTCCGCGTCCTCGCCTCTCGGGCCTCCGCCTGCGCCGCCTCCTGAGTGGCCCCGGGAGAGCCTGAGAGCAGGGCAGACAGCGGGAGGGGCAGCCCAGGGACAGGACTCACCGGGGACTGCCCCCCGGGCTGCGGGCAAGGGTGAGCGCCGCGTGGTGCCTTTGCTGCCCCCCGCCCCCCGGAGCCACCTGGAGAACCTACCCCACCAACGACTGTGCAGGGATCGGGGCAGCACCTGGGGCTCTGCGCCAGGGCCGCTCCTCACTGGGATTCGCTGCCAAGAGACACGCGGAGCACCGCGGCCTCCCAGACCTTGGCCATCCGTGCACACCTCAGGCCTCCATCCAGGGGGGCACCTCAGGCCTCCATCCAGGGGCTCAGTGAGGCCAAGGCCAGAGCTTGCTCAGCAGCCACCCAGAGAGCCACATTTCATTCCCTCTGGACTTCCCACGCCCGAGGCCTGTGGACGTGGCTAGTGGGGCCACTTCCCGAGGAGGACTCTCTAGGTGAGGTGATTGGTGCTCCTTTCGGGTGTGTTTCCCATTACTGAAAACAAACGTATGTGACTGTTTCGGGTACCCTCACCTTGTAATCATGTTATCACCTGGGGGGCGGGGAGTGAAGTCCCAAGTTCAATGCTAAGCCCGTGTCTCTCTCGAGAAGGGAAGGAGGTCCTTGCAGGTGGGACATGATTGGGGGCACCGGGGACCTCGCCAGGGTTGGTGCGTGCGTGGCCCAAGCCTGAATTTGGGTTTGAGGACCTCTCTCTGGAAGGGTTTCATGACCAGATGGTCCTGGAGATGGCAGCACGGGTTTCGGTCTTCAAAGCATTTCTCTTACTGGGCCATGACTCTTCTCGTTTATTCTCTGTTCTCTTCCGTTCCGTCGTCTTTGGGGCTCATTTGCTGGTTGTTCACAGGGTGTTACAGAGTAATCCCCTTCCAGGGACCCCTATGCCCTGAGAGCTTATGCTGGCCTCCTCCCATTCTTCCTGGTATCTGCTCCTTTGGAGGGGCCATGCTGTTGTTTTTAATGGGTATCATCTGGTTTAATTTGTTAATTTAATTTGATAATATCTGATCCTTCTTGCATTTGAACTTCTCCTCAGTTCTTGATCAGTACCCTCTCTTAGTGATGCATTCTGGAGAAAAAAATGGCTGTAGGTATAGGCTCTCATAACTCAAGAAAATCTAGGTAAGTCTTGAATCCCTAGGTGTGTAGCCTTAACACTTGATGCATTGGAAAAAATGCACTTTCCACTCTCTCTACAGATGGCCTCTCTGGCCTTGGTGTTTCTGAGCTTAGGTGGCATCAAAGAAGCTTTTCCTTTTACCTGCCTAAACCTTCTTCAGGCACTTCTACTCTCTGGTGCTTTTTCCCTCCACTAGGTAATTAAAATAATTAATTTCACCCACCAGTGACGTTAATTCCCATGGACACTGTCATCTTGATCAATGATGTCCCCATGGTTTTTCATCCCAGGGCCCAGTGGTTAAGTCATTGATCTCTCTTGAAGATTTGTGCTTGATTTTTAGGGCTTCACACTGAGGTCCTGACTTGTCACCTCCCTCATCCCTGCAGTGGTTCATCTTCCTGAAGCAGTCATTTCTACCCTGATTTCCCCAGTTTCACTACTGTGTAAGACAGGAGAGTTGGATTTGAAGGGTGTTGGGGGGAAAGGATCCAAAAGTATCAGAAGCTGGGGAATCATTTCTTTTTTTTAAAGATTTTATTTATTTATTCATGAGAATACACAGAGAGGAGAGAGAGAGAGCGAGAGAGACAGAGACACAGGCAGAGGGAGAAGCAGGATCCACGCAGGAAGCCCTTCGTGGGACTCCATCCCGGGTCTCCAGGATCATGCCCTGGGCTGCAGGCGGCACTAAACCGCTGAGCCACCCGAGCTGCCCGAATCATTTTTTTTCTGCACAGACTGTCTGCTTTGTGGGCTGAGAATCCAGACTTAAGTCTGGTTCCAAATACTCCTGCCATAGTTGGGTCACAATCAGAGTTTCATATCCCCCCTACTCCACCCACTCCAAATTCATCATCAAAATCTCCCCCAGGCTGCATGTTCTCCAACAGTCTGCTCCAGAAGGAATCACCCCCATAATATCACTTCCTTACTCCAGCTCGATCCTTTCTCTTACCCCTGACTCCACCTGCAGGCTGATCTGTGTGGTGTCAGGAGATAATTTATATTTTGCAGGGGAAGATATGGTTGTTCACAGAAGTGGTCTTCAGAGAGTCACACTTTGAGTTAGAAGTGGGGTAGACCTTTGAAATGGGGGCTCCACAGCGTTGTCTTCTCTCCCAGGGATTCCTGATGTCCAAGAGTCCCAACGAGCTGGGGCGAACAGAGGGCCTAAGATGAGTTGTCCAACCCCACCACCTCCAGAGCCCTACCCGCTGTACCTGGCCTGAAATTGCCATGGTGATGGTAAAGAAACCTCATGGGCCGCCTCTTCCACTGCTGCCATTCCCACTCCATGCTGAATGTCCAGGTGTGATCAACAGAATCAAGGGGGAATGGGATCCAGAGGGAAAAGGGGCCAGACCCAGGGAGTGGCTGTGCTGGAGTCAGAGCAGGGGCTGACAGCCCTGAGGCTCTGAGTTCCAGGGAGCCTTGGGAACAGAGCAGCAGTACCCTGGGGGAACAGGGGACTGGGGACCAAGTTTCTACCCGGAAACAAGAATGAATGTAGGCAAGGTTTGAGGAACACTGAACATCCGTATTCTTCAGCAGCCCCAGCATCCAGAGCCAGGGTAGACTGGGTGCTGGAAGGTTGTCTGAGAACAGGGAAGACCAGTGGATCAACACAGGGTCTCCCAGATCCCGCAGCCCGAACCCTGGGGCGGGGAGATAGCAAGGATGCTCAAACACGAGGTAGAGGTAGAAAGGGGTACTTTTTTCTTTTTAAAATTTTATTTATTCATGAAAGAGAGAGGCAGAGACACAGGCAGAGGGAGAAGCAGGCTCCATGCAGGGAGCCCAACGTGGGACTCGATCCCGGGACTCCAGGATCCCATCCTGGGCTGAAGGCGGCGCTAAACTGCTGAGCCACCCGGGCTACCCGAAAGGGGTACTTTTAATCATTTTTGAAACAAGGCAATTGGACACTCATTCAGTTTCAAGAGTCAAATAGGTCTGTACCAAGAACTCTCTCACTCTGCCTGCTTCCAGGAGAAACCATTTCAGACCATTTAAGATGGTCCCCCTGGCCCCCAGCCTCACCAGCTCTTTTGTGCTTCTGCTCTCCTATCTCTGCCCTGAGCTCTTGTATCCTACTTTTGCCATAGACCTAATGGATTCATCAGGTTTTAAAATCAGAGTGAAATTCTTTTTTTTTTTTTAAACTGGCTTTGTGGACTCACTTTTCTGGTGAGTTTTCTTTCACAGTCATATATTTGGTTTTTCTACTCCTTTATTTGTGATTTTGACTAAATCGTTGGCTCCTTTTCAATAACTCATGTTTTCTAACTTATGTTTCTCTTTAAGAATTCACGGTAGAGATGGCTTAGGGCTATGTCCTACACTTTTACACATCATCTTAGTCCCCCAATTTAAATCAAATGAAATATCTATTACAAGTGAGAGGTTATACAAAGTTTATATGTACTGTATAGAGAGTCCCAATGAACACCAGTATACCCACCTCTCAGCTTCAGAAATGCAACACTATCTTCATTTTTGACATCTCCTTAGTACTCCCCACAATCCTATCTCCTCCTCTACCCTAAGAGTCATCACTATCCTGAATTTTATTGATCACTTGCTTTTCTTTGTAGTATTTCTCACAAGTGCTCAAATGCTCAAAAAATTTAAGTAGCTTAACATGTTCTTTTTTTTTTTTTAAGATTTTATTCATGAGAGACACACAGAGAGAGGCAGAGGCCTAGGCAGAGGGAGAAACAGGTTCCCCACAGGGAGCCCAATGCAGGATTTGATCCTAGGACCCTGGGCTCATGACCTGAGCCAAAGGCAGATGCTCAACCACTGAGCCACCCAGGTGCCCCTGCTTCACATGTTCTTGAAAAAATATTTTTACACCATGTGTCTTCTTGAGTCAATGACTATCCAATAGTGTATAACAGTTCCAAAATTCATGCAACAATTGGTGGTTATTTCTCATACACATATCTAGGGGTTGGTTGGGGGGCTGGATTCAGCTGGCCTGTGTTTTGGCTCCAGGCCTGCTCCATGCATATCTCACTCCCCGAGGGCCAGTGTCTATCCTGGGCATTCTCTCTCTCTTTTTTTCTTTTTTCTTTTTTTTTTTTTTAGATTTTATTTATTCATGAGAGAGAGAGAGAGAGAGAGAGAGAGAGGCAGAGACACAGGCAGAGGGAGAAGCAGGCTCCTTGCAGGAAGCCTGACATGGGATTCTCCAGAATCATGCCCTCAGCTGAAGGCAGCGCTAAACCGCTGAGCCACCTGGGCTGGACATTCTCTTCATGGGGCCAAAGGCAGGTGCACAAGAGAAGAAGCCCAACCAGGCAAGGACAATTTTACAGTTAGCTTGTGTCTCACTCACCAACATCCCAGTGGCCAAAGTGAGTCCTATGGCTTAGCTTGAAATCCAGAGGTGAGGAATTCTTTGCCGACCATGAGGCCTTGGGAAGAACTGGATCTGTAACACAATAGCAGGAGGTCACATGTTACTCCATCTACCAGAAGGACACAGTTATATTAATATGATTCCATCTAGGAATTATGTAGCCATACTTCATTTTAACTGCTGGGTAATACTCTGCTGTAATGACTGTATTTTATGTTTCTAGGATTCTCTCTGTGGACACTTGAGTTTTGCTAATTCAAACAACGCTGCTTTGAACATGCTCACACATGTCTCCAGTACAGGTGTTTTGAGAAGTATTCAAAATTAAACTACTATAGGAGGCACCTGGGTGGCTCAGTTGGTTAAGTGTCTACCTTCTGCTTAGGTCATGATCCCAGTGTTCTGGGATGGAGCCCTGTGTCAGGATCCCTCTCAATGAGGAGCCTTCTCCCTCTCCTCTGACCCTCCCTGTTACTCGTTCTCCATCTCTCAAATCTTAAAAGAAAAAAAAACCATTTAGCAAAATTACCTAAAACTTTGAAATAAAGCAAAAAAATGATCACATGATCTTCAAATAGCTTTGTAAGAACATTTTTATCACGCCTCCTGAAATCATCTAACTTGTTCAGGGATGTCACTTATTAATGATTGGTTTCATAATGAAGTTTTATAGATGAGTTTTTTTGGGGGGTTTTTTGAGAGCACATAGGAGAGTGAGGAGGAACGGGGAGAGGGAGAGAATTTTTTTCAAAGATTTTATTCATGAGAGACACACAGAGGCAGAGGGAGATTGAGGCTCCCTGCAAGGAGCCCAATGTGGGACTCGATCCCAGGACCCCAGTATCACGTCCCGAGCCGAAGGCAGATGCTCAATCACTGAGTCACCCAGGCACCCTGGGAGGGAAAGAATCTAAGCAGGTTCAGCGGTCAGTAGGACTCAGGGCTCAATCTTCAGATCATGACTTGAGCCAAAATCAAGAGTCAGACCTTTAACTGACTGAGCCACCTAGGTGCCCCTATAGATGTTTTATAACAAGTATAGGTGAACTTATAGAAAACTGGTAAGTTGTGATTTTTGTATCTGGCAAAGATGTCAAACCCTGAAGTTTTCAGTTTTATTGTACTTTGGTACAGTAATGTTTTGTATTTAGCAAGTTTTCCTCCAATTGTATAAATCCTAATTTCTCATATCTTCATTAGTGTTGTCATTCATCTGCTTCCTTAATTAAGGAATTAAAACTTTAAATATGTCCACTCTGGTGGACACTAAAAGGCTACCAAAGTAATGGCAAGTGTTATTAGCTTGAGATGAGTCAGAAAGGAGAATACCAACAAAGTGACTATTGCCCAACAGACCTCCATTACTAGAGGAAATGGTATATTCAGGAAAGTGAACCAGGCCTTGATGGCATCTCACAGTATGTGCAAATCGCCCATTCATCCACCAAATACGTCTGTCTCAGATGCAGGGTCTGTGTCTGCGCATTGGGCTTCTTGGGGGCTTCACTACACCGAGTTTCCTGAGGATATCTGACCCTGGCTTGCCAATGGATCAGCTAAGGCTGATGGGTTACACCCAAAGAAAACTCAAAACCACATGGAAAAGGGCCCTTTGCTCAATGCAGGGAGGTGTAGACAGTGATGCTAGCCCGCAGAAACACTCCCCAAAATGCACCTTGTACATTTTTGCTGACTTGTGGGCAATTGCCACGTGGAGGGAGAACTGGGTGAAGATGTTTCATCTTCTATGGGGACAAACATTATGGCAGCATAGTGTACAAGACACACACACACACCACCACCACCACCACCACCACCACCACCCCGCAACCTTTGTTTGTGACCCATATGGATACCAAGGAGAAAGGAGCCTTTGAGGATGCACGTCATTGGAATCCACAAGCTGACCTGACCTGTACTGCCAGGTAGCAGGTGCCCTTAAAGGATGGAATGGGCCCCTCCGAAATGAGAAATTGATCAAGAGCACTGATAGCTGAGGCTCTGCTCCCAGTGGAGCTTATGCTTCATATAGGCACTTTGGTTCTAAATGAAGGAATTCCCTGAAATGGTACCTCCTCCCTTTAAGTAGACTATTGGTCAGGTTGGGACACCCCGAAGGCCCAGAATGGTCATAAGGTTCCCAAACCACATAATTAAGCCTTCTTACTCTACCACTCATGCTTACATTTTGGAAACTGAGCTCCTGGAATTTCAAGAGTAGAAAAGAGGCAAGGGGTGGGTGACTCTAATCCAGTGTTTCTCTTGCTGTCTAGCTATACTTGCTGAATTTAGGCAATTATGTATATGATAATGATCAGAAATACAAGGTGAGAACTCCCAAAAGTGGTCTTGGCATGACCCACATATCAGGTGGTGAGAGTTTCTAGGATAGTACAAAGAATATAAGAAAAAACTGTTGAGCACATCAGGGCTGGTCTGAGTGTATGGTGTGGGTAAGACACGAGAAGCCGGGCCAACATAACTGAGTGACAACTGCAGGAACTGGGCATACAGCTCTCCTGGCTGTGGAAGGAGAGGGCCAACCTCAGTTAGTGGGAAGAGAACACTTTAGACCCTAGGATATCAGGTGTGGAGGGAGGAGCATAATCTCACTTTGAGCCTTGTCCACAGGGCATTTAGCCAACATAACCCAGACTGCCACCATTACTCTCAACTGCTGGCCAACATAGACTCTTGGTCAGAAACCTCCCAATGGCCACTGACTCCGGGAAGAAATAACTTCCACTTGAAAAAGCAGTACGAGATCAACTTTATGGACACTGACATTATTGTTACTTTTTTTGTACATTTCTCATTGAATACTGACTTCTAAATGCTGTAGCACGAGTAGTAATGGACAATCACATAGCTCTGGATCTCCTGCTGGCCAGTTAGTGGGGTGAGGGGGTTGCCAACACCTCGTGCTGCATCTGGGTTAATGTCATATTAACTGGATTGGCCCAGATGGAGTATCTGGCTGTGGACCATCTTCCAAATAGGCCTAAGACACTGATGGGAGTGACAGTGTAGACATTCCCGTTCAGTGTTTCCCAAAACAAATAACAGATTGGATCTAAGTCCCTATTAGTGCAATTGCCTACAGCATGTGATGGGATGGGCTACTGAGAATTCTTAGTGGGATATATAAAAAGCCAAGGGTGTGGACATGTAGAGAGATGGCTTGACCTTGGCACCCTAGCAACCTTGTACATAATCCACATAAACCTTACAAGCAAAGGCTTGAATCACAGGTAATCTGACCCTTAGCAGAACACCTTGTGTTCTCCCTGGAACACGGAAGGATGGGATATCTGTGAGGAGGTGCTCTGGGCCGTTTTCTACCACCATTGCCTCTTGGGTTCTTACGAGGGCTGAGGCTTTCTGCTCCACCCCTCTCAGAATAGAGTCACAGAATGTAGAAATTCTTATAGGCAGTTTATAATCAGCTCCTCAGTAATGGGTGTTCCCTACCCTTGTTTCAGCCATCTGGCTCCTTTTATTTCTGTGTCTTGTGTGTGTGTACAGGAACCACATGGAGCTAGGACTTTAGGCTACTCTTCCTTTCATTGGCTATGTACGTAATACACTGGCCAAATCTAAAAGTGGCTTTTGTATATTAACAAGCCAAAGGACTCGTGTATGCTTGACACATGAAAGGCCCTGCAACTTCCGCTCTCTACCAAGAAGTAAAACTGAAAACTCAAAGCCAAACAGCATCACTCAGGGAATTGTACAGGCTAATGCCACAGTCCAAGACCTGATCTCACCAGTTTGGCCTATGCAGTTAATGACTGGCTATCATTAACTTAATCAGGTAGGGACTCACTGATTGCAAGCTCAGATATAAAAATTTTACTGGAGCAAGTGCACATGGCCCCTGGAACTTGATATGCAGCTACTGACCAGGTTAAAACATTTTCCTTCACATCAACTTGCAAGACCTACCAGCAAGTTTGTTTTTTACCTAGCAGTGCTAACAGTATACCTTCACAGTGTTGTCACAGGGCTAAGTAGGCCTATTCTGTTTTCTGTCATGGTCTAGAATACAGAGATACTGATTTCTTGACATTTTACAAAATGTAACACTGATCCATTATACTGCCATTATGCTGATAGGATTTGGTGAGCAGGAAGTAGCAAGTATTTTAGATGCCTTTAGTAGGACAAGTGAACCACACTGTAGAAGACACAGGTCATGAAAATTCAAGAGTTTGTCACTGGAGTGAAGTTTCTGGGGGCGCAGTAGTCTGTAGCATGCAGAGATGTCCTCCAAAGCAAAAGTAAGTTTCTGCACCTTGTACCATCCATCATGAACAAAGGGACACAACTCTTGGTGGCCCTTTTTGGATTCTGGAGGCAATCCGTATCACATATGTGTGTACATTTTTTTTTTGACCCATCTATAGAGACACTGATAAGCCTACCTGTTTCAGTTAGGACCAGAGAAAGAGAAGGCTCTGCAGTAAGTTCAGTCTGTCATACAAACTGCTGTATAATTATCCAGTAGATCCAATAATATATTCCCAAAGTGTTTGGGCTAGCTATAATTGATGTATGGAGCTTCTCACAAGCTTGACTAGGGGAATGACAGCTCCATCTCTAAGATTTTAGAAGAAATCTGTGTCCTTTTGGACATATAATTCTTTTGAGAGAAGCTTCTGGCTTGCTACTGGACCTGAAGATACTGAACACCTGACTCTAGCACATCATGTAATCCCGTGGCCTGAGTTTCCCACCACAAACACATGTAGCCATAAGGATGCGCATGTGCAGAAGCATTTATCATCAATGGAAATGGCCTATAAGAGATGAAGTTTGAGGAAGTTGGGGAAATATGAGTACATGGAATGAGCAGGTGGCTCGGACTCCTTTGACATGAACCCGTTGCATTGGTCCTCTCCTTCAACCCATGCCTATGGCCTCATGACGTGTTCTTTATGACCACCTGGCTGAGGAAAACACTTGAATATGGTTTACAGCTGGATTTGCACAAGAAGCTGTAATACATAGGCGGCCAGCTGTGACATTATGGGGTGACCCTGAAGGACAATGGATATGCCTTCCTTGCTACACTACTTCTGCCAGCAACACCATCTGCAGACTTACAGGATGACTTCTCCACCATTACAACAATCAATCCACTGTCATGTCTGATCAAAGAGCTCATTTCACAAAAAGGACATTCAGCAATGGGCTCCTGCCCATGGAACTAACTTTTGACTACATACTTCATCACCCAGAAGTGGGCTCCCTAACTGAAAGATGGAATGGCTGAGGGTTTTTTTTTTTTCTTAAAGATTGGGATTATTCCACTGCATAGTTTCAGACCATGATGTTTTATTTGTTTATTTATTTATTATTAAATATTTTATGTATTTATTCATGATAGACACATAGAGAGAGGTAGAGACACAGGCAGAGGGAGAAGCAGGCTCCATGCAGGGAGCCCGATGTGGGACTTGATCCCAGGACCCCAGGATTATGTCCTGAGCTAAGGCAGACACTCAACCACTACATTAGAGACATACAGACTAAAATCATTTATATATAATGTTCTAGGGCATATAAACACAGTTAATGAATTCTGCGAATATAACAAAAATGTAGTACAATTATAAAGAAAAGTGAGTGACTAATAAACAATATTCAGGATAGTGGTACCTTGGGTATAAGGAGGGAGATACAATGTTTGGGGGCACAGAGAGGACATCAGATATTGGCGGTTTATTTCTTAAGCTGAGAGTTGGACACATAGGTTATTAGTACTCACTACAGTTTACTATACAATTATAAAACCCCTCATATATATGATGCATTTCATTCTCCTTCGGATGGGTAAAAATAACCACACACAAAACCTCGAGACACAAGGAAGTATACTGGAGCTTGAGACATAGCCCACATGAAACCTTTACAAAAATTGAGTACAACTAAATTAAACTCATTTAAATGAGTTATCTAAATAGGATGAGCACAAATTGAATCAAAGATGAGAAAAAGGATGAGAAAATCATTCACAAAAAAAAATGTTGTTCACAGGCAAATGAATAGTATGACCAAACATTTTCAATCAAATTAATAAAGCAGTTTATAAGGCTAATAAAGCAGTCATCTCCAAAAGCAAGAGGCAAATGTAGAGATACAAGAGACTAAGGAAGAAATATCAAGGGTAAACGATGAGATGAAAAGAGAGCCAAAGGAGGTCTTTTTTAAAAATACAAGCTCAAAGGACAGCGCTTCGGTCTGAGGACAGACAGTGGGGAGAGGAAGAGGAAGTTCTTTGTGCACTTGTAAAGCTACTTGTGCACTTGTAAAGCCTTTTAAACTGTGAATTTGTCACTTGGATTTTGAAAATTTATACAAAGCAGCCTGTCCCTACCCCATGTTGGAGTCCCCTTGGCACTGTCCCCATTGCAATGTCTGGGCCTCTGGGCCTGGGAGATCCCACATTGATCCACATGTCTGCCCTGTTCTCAGACAACTTTCTAGCATCCAGGCTTCGATCCAGCCAGATCCAGCTGTGTGTGCTGGGACCACATAAATATCATTACTCAGACCATGTCTATAATCTTGTTTCCCAGTATAAACTTGGCCCCCAATCCCCCTGGGCACTACTGGTCTCCTGCCAAGGTGGGAGACCTTGAACCCAGAACTTCCGAGCCTCCAAGCCTCCAGCCTCTGTTCTGACTCTAATACAGCCACTTCCAGAGTTTGGCCCCTCACCTTTGGGCTCCATTCCCCAATTCTGTTAATGACATTTGGACATTCCTTATGGAATAGAATGAGATGAGACATGGCAATAATGGAAGAGGCAACAGGTAAAGTTTATTTACCATCACCATGGAAACCTCAGGCCAGGTGCACTGGGCAGGACTTCCGAGGAGGCAGGCTGGGACAACCCTCCTTGGGCCTCCTGCTTATCCTGTCTCATAAGGACAGGAATAAATCAGGACATCAGGAATTCCCGGGAGGCTGCCCAGTATTACTAAGCTCTGGAATGAGGTCTTACCTCAACTTGTGAAGACCACTCTTTCTGAATCCTTTTTTTTTTTTAACCTCTAAAGCATGGGACATTTCTGACTCCATAGGGAACAGTGAACAGGTAGGATGCAGTGGGAGACAGGCCAAGATGAAAGAAGACAAGGAACAATGTCAGGATGGTTCCCTCTGCAGCATGGACTCAGAGAGCAAGCAGATCAGGGAGGTGACTGTGGATGAGTCACAGTGGGAAGGAATGGGGGGATGCAAAGGTCTCACTGAGATCCAATTACAGTAGGAGCTGGCTGTGGCCAGGTCATCACTGAGAGGAGATAAAACCCCTGGGGACAAGACATAAAGAAGTCTGGGCACAGAGATTCTCCAGTCCCTGCACTTCTTCTGCCACATTTCTTTCTGACATCCTACAAACTCAGCTCTTATTTATGAGTCCACCTGGTACCACTGGGGCAGTGGGACATAGCTGGGGGGAATGGCTACTTCAAGATGATGAGACACTATAGGGATGAGGAAGGTGGCAGGTCACTGCCTGTAAAGCCCAACAAACCAGTAACAAACCCGCTATAGGGGAGGTTCACGTCTCACTGGCCATTCCTTGGACCTTGGATGACAACTACTTAGTGACACTCCCTAATCAGCAAGGCACTTACAAGAAAGGAATTGAAACATCAGTAAGTGAAATAAATGAAGTCCATTTTTCCTGGAAAATATGAAAGGACATGAGAAAACGAGTCTTCTACAGGAAGTGCCTATGCCAGCTCTGACTCGTTTGGCCCTTTGGAACCAAAACACTAAACTGTCACCATAACCTTAGAAGATTAAGCTACAGACAGGAGGATAAAGATTGGATTGGTACTGGCGACCCAATCCAAGCTCACAGACCTATACCAGGTTTATTTTTTTGAAGTCTCAGCGGAGCCCATTATGACCATATTTTTCTTTTGAAACTGTAAGCCAACGATAACAGGGGATCAATGATGGATCTGGTAAAAACTCAAAAAAATGTCACCAGAAAAAAACAGGGACAATAAAAAGGGAGAGTGTTAAAGATGATCAGATTATGAAAAAAGGAAAAGCCAGCAGGGAATCTTTAGAAAACAACAGCATGGCCCCTCCAAAGGAGCAGATACCAGAAAGAATGGGAGGAGGCCAGCATAAGCTCTCAGGGCATAGGGGTCCCTGGAAGGGGATTACTCTGTAACACCCTGTGAACAACCAGCAAATGAGCCCCAAAGACGACGGAACGGAAGAGAACAGAGAATAAACGAGAAGAGTCATGGCCCAGTAAGAGAAATGCTTTGAAGACCAAAACCCGTGCTGCCATCTCCAGGACCATCTGGTCATGAAACCCTTCCAGAGAGAGGTCCTCAAACCCAAATTCAGGCTTGGGCCACGCACGCACCAACCCTGGCGAGGTCCCCGGTGCCCCCAATCATGTCCCACCTGCAAGGACCTCCTTCCCTTCTCCAGAGAGACACGGGCTTAGCATTGAACTTGGGACTTCACTCCCCGCCCCCCAGGTGATAACATGATTACAAGGTGAGGGTACCCGAAACAGTCACATACGTTTGTTTTCAGTAATGGGAAACACACCCGAAAGGAGCACCAATCACCTCACCTAGAGAGTCCTCCTCGGGAAGTGGCCCCACTAGCCACGTCCACAGGCCTCGGGCGTGGGAAGTCCAGAGGGAATGAAACGTGGCTCCCTGGGTGGCTGCTGAGCAAGCTCTGGCCTTGGCCTCACTGAGCCCCTGGATGGAGGCCTGAGGTGTGCACGGATGGCCAAGGTCTGGGAGGCCGCGGTGCTCCGCGTGTCTCTTGGCAGCGAATCCCAGTGAGGAGCGGCCCTGGCGCAGAGCCCCAGGTGCTGCCCCGATCCCTGCACAGTCGTTGGTGGGGTAGGTTCTCCAGGTGGCTCCGGGGGGGGGGAAGGGGGGCAGCAAAGGCACCACGCGGCGCTCACCCTTGCCCGCAGCCCGGGGGGCAGTCCCCGGTGAGTCCTGTCCCTGGGCTGCCCCTCCCGCTGTCTGCCCTGCTCTCAGGCTCTCCCGGGGCCACTCAGGAGGCGGCGCAGGCGGAGGCCCGAGAGGCGAGGACGCGGACCCAGCTGGCCCGGCGGAGGCTGCGGGCAGGCTCCAGGCCTCTGAGTCCAGGCCCTGGCCTGGCAGACGTGAGGGCCGAGACCAGGAGGGCAGCGAGAGGGAGCCCCGCGGGGCACAAGGGGCCCGGGAAGCCAGGGGCGCAGAGTCCCTCCAGGGTCCGCCGAGGCCTGTCCTGGCCCCAGTGGGGCCGCGGGGAGGCACCTGTGCTCTCCCAGGCTCCGTCCAGGCGGAAAAGTGAACCTGAGGGGACGGGAGGGGCTTGGGTCATCCTGTGGGGGGAGGAAGCCGCCCACGGGGCCACCTGTGGCCGCTGCATCAGCTCGCAACCCCGGTCCACGCCGGCCTGGAAATGGCAAAAGGAGAGAGTGAAAGGCCCAAGCGCTTTGATCGTCCTCACTGCCTGTCGGTTCTCAGAACCGTGTGCCTCGTGTCCTGCTCAGAGCGGGAGGCCGGGGTGGACAGGGTGGGTGTGGGGAGGGCAGGCCTCGCGGCCAGCCCCGGGTTTCCTCCCGGCCCCGGCAGGGTGGCCAGGGCCGGGGATGCGCGCAGGGTCCCGTGGGCCCGGCCTCCGGCATCTCTCCACCTGGCGGTCCTTCCGGGAGTCTGACCACTTGACGCCCGCAGCACGGTCAAACACCAGCTGGCGCAGAATCAGCAGCGAGCACAGCTCGGCTCGGAGGACGACCTGCTGACTGGTGTGTCTGCTTAGAGGCTGTTGTCAAGCGTGGGGGGCATATACAAAATAATGTCACCGTCAACAGGGTCATGGAAATTTCACCTCGTTTCCATGACCCTGGGTCCCTACAGGGCAGGAAAGCCAGGGACCTCCTTCCTGTTGGACGTGCAGGGCCAGAGCCCAGGTGGGCAGGTGGGGAGGCTGTACAGCGTGGGGCGAGCCTGGGAAGGTGGAGATCAGGGTTTTATAGGGGGGAGAAGGGGGTGAGAGCCGAAGGGGCTGCCTGTCTGCAGGGGGAGGAGCTCGGGGGCTGCTTCAGGCCTTCCCTGTGCACTAGAGACCTCGGAGGAGCCTGGAGGAAGGTGCTGGGAACCTGCAGGAGCCCGGGAGTGTGTGCAGGTGGTGAGCGGGTCCTTGGGCCCCGTCACCTGCTCTGACCTCTCAGCCCGGCTGCTCAGCCCGGCTCTGGCTCTGGCTCCGGCTCCGGCTCCGGCTCCGGGTGTGGCCCCGGGTGTGGCCGTGTCCCTGCGGCAGCTGGTGAGCTGGGGCTCTGTCCTGGCCTGGCCGAGCTGCGGGGGGGGGGGGGGGGGTGCGGGGGAGGGGGCTGGCCTCCCGTCCTCGTCCCCAGGAGCGGGTCAGCAGCCAGCCACTCCAGCGGCCTCCTTCTGCTCTGGGGCTGCAGGGAGGAGGAGGGCGGTGTCCGAAGGGGGCGTGGTCGGCGTGTCTGCCACCCCGTGAATGCACACTTACGGCCACGCGTTTGTGGGCACGCGCTGAGCAGAAACGTCCCCGTGAGCTGAGTGCCCGGGATCCGATTCTTCTGAGCAGCCCGGGAAACTGTCGGCTCCGTGTCCACCCCGACAGGTGGGATCCCAGGATCCTGGCCTAATCCCTGGGTCCGAGCCCCAGCCCCCACCTCCCCCGGGTCCCAGCCTGTCCCCGGTGTGCTCTCAAGGAGGCCTGGAGCGGGGCGCAGGAGGGAGTCCAGCCCCCGGAGGTGGGCCTGAGCCCGGAGGCCTGTCAGCCTGCCCAGCCCCGCTGCGCGCTGTCACCTCTTACTGGGCAGATGGCGGCTCCCCCATCCTCACCTCCTCCTCTGGCCACCGCCAGCAGCAAGGGACCTGCGCGTCTGCAGGCCCAGGGCAACCCGTGTATACGCCCTGTCCCTGCGGGGCCGACCCTGTGACTGTTGGCCGCCTCCCTGAGCCCGAACGTTCCAGGAACTGCTCTCCCGGCTGAGCCTGGAGCGGCAGATGGCGCGACGCCCTGCGGAGTCTGACAGAGGCTTTGTCGGTTTAACTGACTGTCTCCAGGGAGCCAACTGCCGGCGGTGATGCTGACCGGTGAGCGGCATGGCCCCTGGGCGACTGGCCAGCAGCTGCCTGTGGAGGGACAGACCCTCAGAGCCTGGAGGGCCTGAGAGGGAGGTGGAACGGGAGACAGACTAGCCTGAAGGGGAATGTTGGGGCTAACCACTGGCTCAGCGACTTTCTGGAGCCTCGGCCCCATCTGCTCTCCTCTGTGTGGCCCTGTAGTGCTCAGAGCCACTTTAGCGAAGTCTTGTTGTGAGGTCTAATGAGTCCAAGTTCCTGAAAACATGTTCACCTTTGTCAGGATAGGGTGCCCAGTAATTACCCAGCTCTTAACGATCACCATCTTAGACCTAAAAGATGGTACTTAGCTGCTGAGGAAGGTCAGGAAGATCTCAGAATAATAGTTTCCAAGTCCCATTTCCCTGTTCCCAGAAGCCCAGGGTGGCATGGGGGCACCTCAGGGGATGCCAAGGCTTGGGCTGGAGGTGACAATGAGTTATGTCCTTCAAAATTCATAGGGTAAAGCCCTAGCCCCCACTGATAGTTTTAGGAGTAGGAACCTTTGGGAGATAGTTTTAGGTGAAGTTTGAGGGTGAAGGTCTTGTGATGGGATTAGTACCCTCAGAAGAAGAAACACCAGGGAGCTCCTCTCTCCCTCTCTTTGCATCCCTGACATGGTGAAGAGTTGGCCTCTACAAGCCAGGAAGAGATCCCTCACCATCAACAAACCCTCCTGGACCTAGATCTTGGACTTTGCATCCCCAGAACTGTGAGACATAAATTTCTATTGTTTAAGCCATTCAGTATATGGTATTTTGTTATAGCAGCCCGAGCATGCTACAAATTCGGGAACTACATTTTTTCCTACTAATGCCCTGTGATTCTCTAGGTGAGCTACCTATCAGGCATTGTGGATTTCAGTAACGAATCCAAATAGATCAAACGTGTTTCAAATAATCGGGGAGCTTCTCTTAATAACAGTTCTCCTTTGCCAAGGCTCTGCATTAGGGAGGTAGTAGGTACTATCTTGCCCAATCTTCACGATCACCTTATAAAGCAGCGTGTCCACTTAACAGACAAGGAAACTGAGCCTCAGAGAGGTGAAGTGATTTGCCCAAGATGATCCAGCTGGGGCCAACCAAAGTCAAGATGAGATTCAAGACAATTCTGCTACCTTCCTGTCTTTTGCCTGGAAACTAGATGACAGTTGCAGATGACTGTGACATTGTCCCCATGAAAACGAACCCTGGAGGAGAGAGAGGTACTCCTCACCAAACACCCTGTGCTTCAGCCTTCTCCCAAGCTCCCCACCCACATCCCAAACATTTCGGATGAATGGAACCCGCCTCTGGACAGGTACTTTTTGCCTACCACCCCCTCCACCCGCAATAGGACTCCTCCATCAGGCTGCCTTGGATTAATTACCTAATTCCCTGCAGCCCGGGTGCCTCCCTATTGATTTCTACAGCACACAGGCCGGTGCAGGATTCAGGCATCCAGGTGGGAGGGCGTGAGATACCATGGAAGGCATGGCAGGGGGCAGAGAGGGCACATCTATCAGAAGAGGCCCAACTCCCTGGCACGTGGACATTTTGCCTAGTGGCGCTTTGGAGAACAACTGGGGCAGTTGATGGATGAGTCAGGAGGAAGGGAACGAGGAGAAGGCCCTGGAGAAGGGGAAAGCGGAAGGGAGGCCAGGTCTGTCCCCTCCCACAATGGAAATTCATTTCTCCTTGAGCACTCAGACACTGGCTTCCCCGGAGGGGCCTCCCAAATCTCTGTGGCCGCCTCTCCGTGGCGGACACTGCCTTCTTGCCTTCTCTGTAGCCCCCAGGCCTCTGTGGGTCGGCATTGGCCGCTCTGGCTCTGCGGCTGGCGGCCCCCGGGGTGCCTCTCTTGAGAACCCAGTAAACGTTAAACTGCTCCAGGCAAGAGCCACGTCTCCTTCCCTGGGGTTGCAGCAGCTCCAGTCACAGGGTGCCTGGCACACCCAGAGACTGTCGGCTGGGAGCCAGTGCTTCTGGGGATGCAAGGACAAGTGAATGTGTCCTGTACAGAGCGTGCACCGGGGAGCACTCACGGTGGAAGGGCCTCGCTCGACCCCAGCTCTTTGGCTGCAACGGCTTTGCAGCTCCGATCGGGAATCAGAATGCTGCTCCCTGCCGGCCGCCGGAGGGCGCTCCGAGCCAACTCACCCAGAGGCGGGAGGCGCGGGAGTCCCGGCGGCCGCCGGTGTCAGGCGTGGGCGGTCACAGTTTGCTGGGAGAGCAGAGGCAAGAAAATCACCAAATTGATGGTGGCCTGTTTGCTGGATGAACAGGGCAGGAAAAACCCCACCAGGGCGCTGGGGCCACGGTGGTGCTGAGTCCTGAGCTGTCTTGTCTGGTCCCTGCTTTACCAATGTCTGGAAGTGTGGCCTTAAGAAAATCATTCTCTTCTCTGGGCCTGGTTTCCTTCTGTGAAATGGCTGGACTCCAGTTCCAGGCTGTGGGGGGACGTGAGCTCTCGGAACCCTCCTGGGCGGTAGGTGTGCATGCAACTCAGACCACGCACGAGGTTAGTCCCTGCTTTCTGCCTCTCTCCGGGAATCGCAGTCACCGGCACTGTGCAAGCCTGCAGCCCTTGCTGCAGTAGGAACTGCTAATGTCCTGGATGCTCCCCGTATTCTTCGTGAGATGATCCAGGCCCAACCAGAGGAGTGAAACATTCAGGAGAGCCGAAGCAGTCCGGGGCATCCTTCAGAAGTGAGCCTCAAATGGGCACATGCAGGAGAAAACTATTCACACAAGTTCTTCCAAAGCACAGAGATGATGATGGCTGTAATATAAGATGCGTTCTTGTGCGTAACAGTAGAGTGACATGCAAATGCATGAGGCACCATTCAGGATGGGGGCAGCCTTGGAAAGGAGACCACAAGGAGGAAGGAGAGAAGGAATTGTTTCTGTAGCATTCTATTTCAGAAGAGGCAGGCAGACCTCAACCATCTGTAGCAAAATGTCAACTCCGATAAATCTGGTTGGTTCTTAAATTGTTCTCCATAATCCTGTGTTTGACCTATTCTTTTTTTTTTTTTTTTTTTACCTATTCTTTTAACTGTAAAGGAAAAAAGATTTATAGTTATTTTTAAGATAACAGAGTCCACCAGACTCTCGGAACACCTCAGAACGGAACTGGCCTAAGGCAGTTCCCACCCCCCACCCCAACAGAACTTTCCATAGCTAAAGACATGCGGGCATAGAGAGTCTTAGGTTTTCCAGGCCCAGGTGGGGCAGAATGATCCTAAGGGAGGGCAGCACACTGTAGGGGAGGTACCAGGCCCTGCTCTGATCTAAGCAGCCCTAGAGAGACACGGATCTATGGGGCTTTGTCTTCCTCATCTGTAAAATGGGATGATGTTTGTCCTCTCTACTGAGTTAGGACTTGCCTTAAATGAGGTTATTTGTACAAATAATGACCTGGCTGAAAATAATGATAGAAGCAGGTAAACAGTTATTTACTTGTCAAGCTAGGAGTCCCAAGGTCTTATTAGTAATGTTAGCAATAACGTGGAAGAAACGAAGGGAGGCCGTACAAAGGAGTATGGAAAGAAGGAAATGTGAGTAGGAAAAACCTAGTGATGAAAGCTTAAACCTCCAAGGAAAGAGCTCCTCTTTCTAGATCCCAACTCAAGGCCTGTCTTTCAAAATAATGAAAATTATGTTCTGTGAAAAATGATCCCAGTGGTCATTGTGATAAGAATTTAGAACAATATTTGTATATCTCACCACAGTGACTCAACGGTTATTTCCTGTGAAAGCCACAGGGCTTCAGTTTTCAGAGTTTAAATAATGGGCATAGAGATACCCCCAAAGAGACACTTATTAAATGGCAATATAGAATAAACTGGAAGAAAAGGAGAAAAAACATCAAGCTGCTCACTGCCTTGTTTCCAGCTGAGACTCTGTTCCACAGACCCTGCGGGAGCGACATGAATTGGACAGTTTCCTGAGGCCCGGGTTAACTGGGTAGGCTGCAGACTTTCGAGGGGGAACGGTGTTGGGGGAGGAGGGCAGGAACAAGTCAATGTGTCTTCTAGAAACCTGTCACAAAGAAAATCCAAACCCATCAAATGGACACTTTGCAGGAGGATTGTTAATGGTATAAAAGAGTGCTCGAAGGTTCACCCACAGAGACTTTCTGACAGCCGATGTCAGGATCAGCAAAAGCAAAATGCGCAGTGGGTGGCCGTAAACTGGCCCCTCTCAGCTCTGCTCCTTAGGCCTGTCTTCTGCTCAGTGTCCCCTGTTTCTCTCCCCTTATACCAGGCCCAAGGATCCAGGCTTCTCCACCTCTCTCACGGCATTCCTAATATAATCAGCTTATCTACTCCATGCTGTTGCAGGCTTTAGGTAATCTCCCTTTCAGAAGGACCCCCAAATTCAAAGAGAATGCTTGAGGAGGGCAGCACAGTGAGGTCAAGGGCATTGCCATCGGATGGACCTGGATGGGAGCCCTAATCCCCACATGTGGTAGTCATTCTCCGCCACAGCCCATGGTGATCCTACCTTTGGTATTCATGTCCTTGCCAGTTCCCCCCATATATTGAATCAAGGCTGGTGCTAGGGGACCAATAGAACATTGTGGACATGACAGTGTATGAATTTTGAAGCGAGGTCACAAAAGGCATTGTGGCTTCTGCCTTGACCTCCTGGATCACTCTTTCGGGGGAAGCCAGCTATCACCTAGTGAGAACACTCAAGTTGCTCTCACCCACGTGGAGAAGAACTGATACTTCCAGCCAATAGCCAGTACCAATTTGCCAACCTTGGCTGTGAAGCCTCTTTGAAGTGGGGTTTTTAGCCCTAGGAGACATATAACTGCAGCATTGCGAGGGACCTTGACTTTAAGTCACCCAGCTGAGCTGCTTCTGAACTAGCTCACTGAAACTATGAAAGATAATCACTGGTGGTGGTGGTGGTGATTTTAAATCCTACATTTGGGGGCAATGTGTTACATGGCCATATTAACAAGAACTTCACCTTTCTAAGTAGTGGTGACAGTCAAGGCTGATAATCATTTAGGAGACAACTATACACCCCTATTAATTGTTAAAATATTGAACTATTTCTATGCTGCTTTGTAAAGAGTTTGTACATGAATTAACGATCTTAGGTGGCGTGTTCCCCAAGGTCCTTTGCAAAGGCAAATCAAATCCTCTTCGGAAGAAGGGAATATTATCCTTGGCCTTAAATTGTTTCAACAAATATTTTACAAATGCCACGTCCAGCACGCAACCAAAGACGACCCAAGATATGGTCAAATGCAGAATTTTCTAGCCACCCAGAAAATATCCTTCACCCATAGCTTCTGTGGTGGAAAAATTAAGCAATATGATGGTGATGGATTGAGTGTGTGGTGGAGAGGGAGAAACCAAAGGTTGGAAGGGATGCAAATGGGCCTAATGAAAGAGGGAAGAGGCTCCAGTTGCTTCCTCAAACTGGGACCCAGCTCTGAGAACAGCATAGAGCAAACCCCTCTTCTCAGTGCTTCAGAGCATAGCTGGACCTCAGGTGCAGTCTCCAGAGACCCCTATAGCCCAGATTTTCGTTTCTCTACAAACTCCCATCTCCAAGCTTGGCTGGAGAATGGTGAAATTGTTTCTTGAAGGTGGCCCAAACCATGGACCCATGAAAGGGACTAAAGTGTTTAGAAGATTCTTAGCTGAATGTTCCAGACTGCATTAGATCCAGAGACTCCTAGAAAACATGCCTAAAGGAAAATGCTTCTCCATCCAGGAAGCTATATCAGATCTAGAGGAAAAAAGGTAATTTTTTTGCAACAAACAATGTAAAATAAAATTAGAACCCACTCTAGGACATTAGCAAGATCTGTAGCAAATTCCTCATTATGCAGATGAGGAAAATAGGAGCCGGAAGATTAGAAAGTGAGTCCTAGCCTGCTGACCCACACTGTGTGCAGCTCTGCCCTGGTGGGTGTTGTCACATATGATTTCTACCTTACTCTCAGGCTACCAATACCCTGAATGTCATAGACCACCTGGCACTTCTTTCTCAACAAGCTAATTTTGGCCCACACAAATGGAAAGGCTCGGTTTGACATCATTTGAAGTATCCTCTTTTTTCTTTCTTGAACTAAATTTCAACATCCATTGTTTTTTCCAGGCAGACATCCACACAAAGTCTTTCTCTGGACCCTGCCAACTCCTCATGGCATAGCATTTTGAGTGGTAGTATCTAGAATATCTTATTTCTCTGAGCCTTTGTTAAGAATTTTATATACCTATATACTCCGACAAATAGGAGCTTCTTCCTTCCTCTTTATAACGTCATTTTGATTAATGATTCCCCAGTGGAGCAGATGGTGTGGTCAGAATGTGCCAAGGGCTCCCTGCCCCATGAGGAGATAGGCTCCTGTCCCTAGAGATATTTGAGCGGGATCTCAGTGACGGTCTGCCAGTCTCTCGAGTGAAGGAAGTTGCTTCAGGTATTGAAGGTTATTTCCAGAATTAATCATTATACATAAAATATTTTGATTCCTCACCATTTCTGGGGTGCATACTCTGCCTTGCCAATTGCCCTCCCCCCATCCTATCTCCATTCATAGTGATTTTTTTTTAAGGTTTTTATTTATTCATGAGAGACACAGAGAGAGAGAGAGGCAGAGACACAGGCAGAGGGAGAGAAGCAGGCTCCATGCAGGGAGCCCGACGTGGGACTCGATCCAGGGTCTCCAGGATCAGGCCCTGGGCTGCAGGCGGTGCTAAACCGCTGAGCCACCGGGGCTGCCCCCACAGTGATTTTCATTCCCTTCTTCTCTGCACCTCCATGGCAACCTCTGTCATGGTCTGGAGGGACCCAGCTGTTAATCCCAACTTGACCACCAAGTAGCTATGAAACCCTGAGAATTCACTAACTCATGTGGACCCCGGTCTCCTTCTCTCCTCTTGCATCATGGAGCTGCTGTGGAAAGAGTGATCATGAATATGAAGGACAAGCCAGTATCCAGCACAAAGTTTCTCAGTACACAGACGCATCTGTAGCCTGGCAACCGTGTCTTGTGACCACCGATTCACTTGTCCTCCCTCCCTCTAGCCTCCCAGAGGGTAGGGTCTGGGTCTTCTCTATCTGTATCCCCAGGCCCTAGCCCAGAGCCTCACAGTTAGCAGGCACTTTATGAACTCATTACTCAGACATTACCGAGGCAGAGAAACGGTGCTGTGGATACAGGGCCAGACAAGATCTAGACTCTCAAGGAAGTTACACTGGAGCAAGTGAGATAAAAACAGGCAAATGCCGAGTTCTGAGAGCTGAGTTGTATTTTTTAGCTTTCCATGATCTTCTAATATGACTGCTCCTGCTTTAGCATAGGTCAGAATAATTGACCTAGATGGGCAAAAAGTCATCCAGCAGGGAAGCATTTCAATTAAGGGCTATTTTATTTTCCACGGGGTCTTGGAGAGCTTAGAGAGAAAAGAAGCAATAGTAAAATAATAGCAAGCAGACTGCTGCAATTAAATTAAATGTGATTTACCACAACTTAAGTATCACTTTCAGATAGTGTCAAATTAAAGCATGTAAGAAGATTGCTGAAAAAAGACTTTTTTTTTTTCTTATCTAAGTGAAATGCTGGCACAGGAGTCCTCAAACGGGAAACTGCCAGATGCTGTTTTACATGCGTGGCATGTTGGTGCCTAACATCTCCTTAGTGTTTTTGAATTCTACATTGTCTGCAAAATTGCCACTTCATTAAAACTGCCTCAGAAATTCCCTTTGCAATGATGCAGGTCACTGTCATGTCTGTCCTGCCTCGTTCGTGTTTTAGGAACACAGGAGTTATTTTCAAAAATATCTTTATTTAACCTCAAATTTTCTGCACTATCAAAAAAAAAAAAAACGGTTAGTCAAGGAAAGGGACATTTTCAAGTTGACAAATTTATCTCTTTGCTTTCACTGTTTGGAGCTAAGCATTCCTGAAGTTTGACCTTCCTGTAGCCATGATATATGCCCTACACCTTCAACATAATTTGTTTTTGTTCAGACTATAGTCTCTTGCTGTCTGGGGTTCAATAGGATTTGAGTAAGTGTGTGTTATAGAGGTAGAGGCAGACACAGACATAGAGGTGTCAAGGTGAGGGAAACAGTTTAATTTGTAAATTTTTTAAAAATGGATATGCACAAAGAGGATTTAGCCTAATAAGAAACTAGTATGGCTCATTTCAGCCTGGGGTCAAGGCTTGGTGTGGTTCAAGATCCTAAAGTTTATTTCTCAGGAAAAAATCATGTATAGGTTCAAACGCAGTAGTAGAGAGGAGAAAATCTTCCTTGATGACAGGAGCCAAAGTGAATTACATTTGGTAGGTGGCATCAACAATATTGGACACACCTGATAAAAAAAATAGGTCAAAAATATATGTATGAAAAGCTTACTGGTGATAATTTATATTAGAGCTTTTATTTATCTCAAAAAATTGATCTTTTTATCTTTTTCTACAACTTTCTTTTTCCCAAGCCAGTGAAAAATAAAATATAATTTATATTTAATTATAGGACATTCCTTTATTATTGATATAGTGTCCAAGTGTTTAATTATTGGTTCAAAAATGACAATCTCTGGGGCACCTGGGTGGCTTGGTTGGTTAAGTGCCCGAATCTTGATTTTAGTTCGGCTCATAATCTCAGGGTCCTGAGATTGAGCCCTGCATCTGGCTCCATGCTCAGTGCAGAGCTCTGAGTGCACTGCTTGTCCCTCTCTCTCTCCCCACTTGCTCTCTCTCAAATAAATAAATAAAATATTAAAAAAAAAACTTTGGAAAATTACAATTTCCAATATCACTGAAGTGGCTAGGAGAAATGATGCTGACCTAAGTAACTCTGGAAATGAGTGGAGTCTGGGGGTGCCTGGGTGGCTCAGTGGTTGAGCATCTGCCTTCTGCTCAGGGCGTGATCCCAGGGTCCTGGGATCGAGTTCCTCATCAGGCTCTCCGAGGGGAGCCTGCTTCTCCCTTTGCCTATATTTCTC
Source organism: Canis lupus dingo (assembly GCF_003254725.2). Lineage (NCBI taxonomy): Eukaryota > Metazoa > Chordata > Mammalia > Carnivora > Canidae > Canis > Canis lupus. The sequence goes on from NC_064266.1 coordinate 16,409,000, forward strand.
CCTCTCTCTCTGTGTCTCTCACGAATAAAATTATTTCAAAAAAATAAAAGGAAATGAGTGGAGTCTGTAACACTGAAGATAAAAGGAATTGCACACAAGCACTGTACTCGAGTTGATGAACTTTTTTATGGGACTACAGATTAACAATTCTGACACTGATATATATGTATATTGGAATCATACAATTAAACAAATGGATGGCAAAAGGTAGGAGCCAAATTTCTTGTTTGTGGAGTGAAAATTATAGATAAGAAAGGGGATTAGAAGAATAGAATGATCCATGTCTAATGGATTAGAGTTGGAGACATCAGATGAATTTGCATTTACTTAACATAGCTACTGAGGATTACATAGAAACGTTTATAGATGTGCATATATATGGGTTAGTAGACACACATGTATTCCCTTGAGGTGTATGTAACTACAAGAAGTGAAACCCAGTAGCAACTAGCACCCCTGGATCCCAGACCTTGGTTTCTATTACCATTCTCCATTAAAGGAAATAGAGCTTCTTAGAGAAATGACTGATTCTAGGACCAGGGAAGGAAATATACGAGATGAGTCTGGAGCATCTTGTAGTGCCTCAAAGGAAATGCTGAAAAACGAAAACTCAACAACAATAAAAAAACATTGATGGGAATGCATCAGAGGGACACAGGAACCAACTGAAGATCTCCCAATGCAAAGCAGAAGAATGTGAGTAAAGAAATAAAGTAGTATTGGATTAATGTAATGTAATGTAATGTAAATATCAAATGTAATGTAAATAATGTAAATATCAAATGTAATGTAAATATCCATGAGACCATAACTGTATAAATTATTTTTTTACAGTTTTATTTATTCATGAGAGACACAGAGAGAGGCAGAGACACAGGCAGTGGGAGAAGCAGGCTCCCTGTTGGGAGCCTGATGTGGGACTTGATCCCAGGACCCCAGGATCACGCCCTGAGCCAAAGGCAGGCACTCAACCACTGAGCCACCCAGATGTCCCTGTATAAATAAATTATTGAATGAATGAATATATAGGAGAGAAGAGACAATGCAGAATTCCAAATAATTTATGTAGATACTTTGCTCTTGAAGAGAGGAAGGGTAAATTCCCACTTCTTAAGTGTAGGCTATACGTAGTGACTTCCTTCGAAAGAGCATGGTATGGAAAAAGGGCAGGAGCAGAGCAGTAGTGTCTTTATAATGGAGAAATCTGACAAACACTACCTCAGGTAATCAAGGTCAACATCAATAGTGAAAGGTCATGTTGATAGTGTGTTCTCTTTACACTATGATGTAATGAAAATGGCATTTTACCAGCATACTTTTCCTCCCTAAAACCCATAACTCTAGTCTAATCATGAGAGAAACATCAGATGAATTCCAATAGAGAGCCATCCTACAAAGTACCTGACCAGGACTCTTGAAACTGTCCGGGTCATCAAAACAAGGAAAGTCTGAGAAACTGTCACAGTCAAGAGTAGCCTAGGGAGACATGACAACTAAATATGATGTGGTATCTGGATGGGATTCTGAAACAGAAAAAGGACATTAGGTAAAAGCTAAGGGAATCTGAATAAAGCATGGACCTTAGCTAATATTAATGTGTCAATATTTGTTTGTTAGGTGTAATAAGCATCCATAGTAATGTAAGGTGTTAGCCATAGGGGGAAGTAGTACAGGGTATATGGGATCTCTCTGTACTATCTTCTCCATTTTTCTGTAAGCCTAAAACTTTTATAAAAAACTCTAATTTTAAAAAATCAAAAGTGATGTGGGCTATAGGCCAAATGAAAATTCAAGGCTATGGAAGTACACAGAAGATCATTGATATTAATAATGCCTATAAACTTTTATAATTCTCACATGAAGAATGTGCTATTAATATTCTCATTTTAAAGATGAGGAAATTATGGCTTAATAAGGTTTAACGAGTTGCCCAAGTTTGACAGTAAGTAATAAACACAGATTTGAACTTGGGAAGTATGAATCCTACACCCCCAGACTTAACCCTGTGTGTGCATACCAACATTAACAACTAAAAATAATGACTTCTGTTTTAGGCAAGTTGATTTGTAAACTATTTTTCTGACAGAAGCTTGAAATCAGAAGTCTCTGACTATTGGACATCCTATGGGTTTGTGATTTAAAAAACTCATACAACTTGCAAAAAAAATGACCGTCTCAGAAAAAATTATCTTCATACTACAATTTTACACAATATTGAAACAGATGATTAAAATTGGAACATCAGGTTTTTGCCTGAAAACTATTTCTACTTATCAAGAGATATTCTTCAGAGGAAGCAACATTATGTCCAAGGCATTGACTTCTCAAAAAAAAATTAGAGAGAAATGCTTTTTTTCCCCATGAGGACATGGACTTCTCACCATTGGTTACTCTTAGTACATTATGAGTGAAATTCAGATTGTGTATAATAACATTTCAAAGGAGCTGCTTATCCTAACATACACATTTCCCAAGACATAGTCTTCGACCAGGAAGACTCAATCTAGCAAATGATCTTGCTCCGAATGTGACTCTCAGGCTAAGATGATACCAACAAGTTTTTGCCTTCAGGAACTTAAAAACTTAATTTTAAAATTCTTTTTTTTTAAAGATTTTATTTATTCATGAGAGACAGAGAGAGAAGGAGGCAGAGACAGAGGGAGAAGCAGGCTCCTCATGAAGCAGGGGGACTCGATCCTAAACCCAAGGATCATGACCTGAGCCAAAGGCATACGCTTAGCCAACTGTGTCACCCAGGCACCCTAATTTGAAAATCCTAATGTACTCCACTTAAGGTAAAGTCAACAACAATCTCTAAACTTAATAGAACACAGGAAGACCTGAGGAAGATGAAAACGCTCAGTAAATTGAGCCTTCTATTCTACGATTATGGAGGATCCACATGCCCTACTTCTGAGGCTGTACAGTGTGATCTGAGTTCCAGCTCTGAGCTCCATGTTTTGATCCCTCAGCATTGGTTACAGGAGGAGGCTTTGTGTGGCTGATGCTGAATTTCCTTAGGTCTAACTAGACCGTGTCATCAGACCTCAACATTATCTTTCATTCTCTCCCATTTGAGTCTTCTTCTTCCATTTTGTTCAGAAGAAATGATGGAAGATAAAGGATAATTCATTCTGCTTTTATTTTTATTTCTTTGGGCAGATAGTTGGCAGTGGTGGCAAAGATGAGAAGACACCTGGAATGGGGCATGGTTGGGAGTCGGTCACTAAGCCACTGGCACAGAAGAGAGGAAAATCCATGGATAAGACCATGTGATGCCTTCCCATACATTTTTCTGTATAGCTCTGTGGTGAGTGAGCTGGCAGGGATGCAAGGCTTGATGGGAGCAGCACACCACTCAAGGCCCAGAGGGAGGACTGTCTAAAGCCTAGGCCCACATCTTTTAGCACACACCATGACAACCCAGGTAAGAGAAGTAGTTATCTTAACACCTGCTCTATTTCATTCCAGGCCAGTATAGTATTGTCTCTATCCTCAGCTGGGAGAGTGCCAAAAAAGGAGAGTGAGAGGCTCATGGAAATTCATTCTAAGCCTAGGCTCTTTCACTTGCAGCAAGATGAGTCACCTCTGGGCTCCAACAAGTGGGAATAACAGCCCTGTCCTGCCTTGCTCATGAGACTGGGGAAAGAATAACCAGCCACACAGGGTGCGCTGGCCTCTTGCCCACACAGCTGTCAGGGACTCTTTCCCAAGTTCCCCAACCTGCTCTACTTTTACCTGATATTTTTAAATACAATTGTGGAAGAGGCAAGTATTTTAGTCAGCAAGTGTCAGGAGATAGATGATGTTCTAAAGGCATCTAGGGAATCTAGGGAAGGGGGCATGAGTCTAATTCCTACCGTGTTTCACTGGCCTCCAGCACAGCCTCCTCTTGTATTAGAGAAGCCCGTTTTGATAAGTATGGACTGCCAACAGCAGGACACATCTCAGGCAAACCACCCAACAGATGGTTCAACTCCATATGCACCAGCCAAAGGCCAACGGAGCATGTAGTAGCTGCTGCCTGTTGCTTTTCTTCTTTTAATGTCGGCTCCATGCCCAGCGTGGAGCCCAGTGCAGGACTTATACTCTCGACCATGAGATCAAGACCTGAGCTGAGATCAAGAGTTGGACACTCAACCAGCTGAGCCATCCAGGCTCCCCCAGATAGTAGCTTCTGTTTGTGCCTGAAGGCAGCATTGTGAACATAGGATAATTGTGGGATGACAGAAATCCTTAGTACAGTTCCATCCAAGGCAGACTTGAGACATGCTCTTTCAGAGATTGAAATACATAGACTTTTCTGCTGCCCCCACAAAGCCTTGACCACCCAAACTCACTGGCAAAAGGGATTAAGGTCTGGGGGAAGGCAAGCACATTTTTATGTGGCACAGAGAATGGGAACCAAATTTTGGACCTTCTATTCTAGCCAAGAGCTTGGTCCTTTGACTTGTGGGCAGCACTGGGGACCAGGCCAGGGAGTAGGACAGTGGCCTTGGCGGGGGGATTCTTGTTTTCTTCGGGTCCCTGAAGTAAGATGAGGAAGAGGCAGAGTGGAAGGTGGGCTTGGGGAAGTGGGGTCCAAATCCTGGCTCTGTCTTGGCTGGTTACTTAACTTCTCTGAGTCTCAATTCCCATCTGTAAGATGGGCATGACATTAGCACATGGAGCTGCCTTGAAGAAAGGTCTATCCTGCATGGGTCTTGGAGCCTAACTTCTCCAAATTTCTGTTCATTAGTTACACTTAACAACAGTCAGGCTGCTGTAACAAAATGCCATAAACTGGGTGGCTTACAAACAACAGAAATTGATTTCTTGAAATTCTGGGGCTGCTCCCTCCAAGTCCGCCCGCAGTCCCAGCCCCTCTCCTAAAGCTGCAGGATGAGGCCGTTGCGCAGACTGGTGCTGACATCCAGCCTCACCACAGTATTTTGAGCTCTTTCCGATGATAAAGCTCCAGCCGCAGTCTCCACATGGAGCTCTTGCCAAGTCAAGAGATAATCAATCACAAATATTATGGGCTATAAAGAAGTCAGGTCCTGAGAAGAACAGAGTGAGCAGCCTGTGCGGTGGCAGAAGACCCATTCAGAGCCGGCTCTGAGGGGGACTTGTGTGCTTTGGGCTCCTACAGGCTCGCAGCCTCAGCTCCTCCATCCATTAGATGAGATTGATGGTTCCAGTCCTTAGCTGAGGCCGTCTGCATATTACTAAAATAACATCTGTGAAAGTGTGACACTGATAAGGGAACAGTTGAATGACCAAGAGTACACACATCTGTCTGGAAAAAATAAAGGCCGGAAGTCATGAGGAGGCAGCTCTTCTTTGGGAAGGAAAACAGGGGGATTGGAGGAGAGTCCTGAGGCCTGGGACAGAGTCCAGAGGGGAAGCCAGGATGCTTCTATAAGGAAATGTGCTTGCACAATGGCCCTTTGTGGAGACTGTGCTCTCTGAGGGGCTGAGTGTCACACTACAGGCCGTGCTGGGTGAGGGGGAGTTGGAAGGGTGTCCTGTCTCCTTTTCTGTAACAGAGGGCTGGGTCATTAGGGACCGGTGGGCAGAGAGGACCAGGTGCTGGGTAGAACCAGAACAGGGTCCCCATGGTGCCTGGTGCCATGGGCTCTCTCAGGCCCTGGACCTTCAGCATTTTGGGTGCCTGGATGCTGGTAAGGTTGTCCCAGGCTGGAGGTAGGGGGCTCCTTCCTGCAGGGCACCTCTGCTGGGTAAGGAGGAGCCCAGAGATGGCCTTTCTCTCGTGTTTAACTCAAATGTCTGTGTGGAAGCTGAGATAGAGAATGCTTAATTTTTATAATACATTCAGTCACAGAACAGCAAAGGGGACAATTCAGAGAAAAACAAAATAAAACCCCCGAGGTGCTACTGCTACTGACTCTGTGTGTCTCAGCTGTCTGCAGAATTGGGATTTCCTTATATGGTTTTGTTCCAGTAAAGTGTCTCCAGATTTCTGTTAGCAAAACACTGCGGTGGTTTAGCAACTGTGCACCGAACTGATCTCCTCTAAAGCCTCTTCTCACTCCATTGCTAATCTTCACAGTGCCTTTCTTCTAAGGCCCGATTTTCTCTTATTTTATTTTTAAAAATATTTTATGTATGTATGTATGTGTGCAAATATCCTAGGATTCTTTCTTTCTCCCTTGGTAAGGGAGAAAGATGTAAAGTTAGTTCTAGAATAAGGTTAGAATATTTATTCCAGATCCCTTTAAAATGGAGGGGGGCACTTGATGGGATGAGCACTGGGTGTTATACTATATGTCGGCAAATCGAACTTCAATAAAAATAAAAAAATAAAAATAAAATAAAATAAATAAGACTGTGTCAAAGGTCAAGCTCTGAAGACAGAAATACACAGGGAGTTGCCCACCTCAGGGTGGGCTGACCATCAGAGTATGCAGCCGGAAGGGGTTTCCTGAGCAAGGCAGCTCGCCCTGCCAAGGCCACTGCACCTTTCTATCAATACGTGAGGGATTTCCACTCTCATCAGAGGAATCGTGCTACCACATGACCCTTTCCTCTGTCAAGAAAATAAAAGTCAAGAAAGTCAGAAGGGGTGTTTTGAGAACAAGCTGGTGATCTTAATATTAATATTATTATATTAATCTACATATGATTTTAGTTTCTGCATATTAATATTTTCCAAATATGCTGGAAACAGAATCTTTAAAAAATTATTTTTTTCAATAAGGAGAAGATCAATCAGTAGAATTCAACTGAAATGGCTTTCAATATTCTCTGAGCCCCACAGGATTTGTATTGGGTATATGTCCATGAATGGTTCTTTTCTAAATGAGTTTAAGATAAATTTGAATGTCCTGTTTCTTAGGAAACTGAGGGAAAGCCAGGTGGATTACGGGATAACTAAGAACAGGTGACTATTGCAGGTAAAACTAGGTAAACTTACTCCAGCATTCACATTTCATTCTGTTTTCAGCATAGGAGTTGTTTACCCGAGGACCAAGTCTGTGGTTAAAGGATTGGAACTTTCACTCACACACACCCGCCCCCACCCCCCCCACCCCCGTTATTCATGAAAAGGAGAGGGGCTGCGGACCGGATGAATCATTATGGCCAATTCAATTCAATTACTCATGCCTGTCTAATAGAGCCTCTCTACAAACTCTAAATGACAGGGGTGGGGAGCTTCTGGGTTGGTGAAGGGATGTACATGCTAGGAAGGAGGTGAACCCCAAACTCCACAGAAGCTCCTGTGCTCAGGACCCTTCCAGACCTCTTCATCTGGCTAGTCATTTGTCTCAGTTATAATATCTTTTATAAGAAACCAGCAGTAGTAGTAAAGTTGTCCATGGGTTCTGTGAATCATTATAGGAAATTATCAAACCCGAGGAGAGAACCACCCACTTGGAGCCAACGTGGACTGAAGTGTGGGTAATTCACCACTTCCTGGAGACAGTGCTAAGACCACATGATTGGAGGCCTACCCCCAATGGGTCGCCCTGCATGGAGATTGTGGGCTGCAGTCCATGTCCTGATTCCAAGGAAGGCTGCCTAAGAGTATTTGCAATTAGCCTATGTATCCCCTTATGTGACATACTCAGAGTGGCTGCTGCTGCCTTGCATAAGGTAGGAAATGCCATGTTCTTTAGAGTGAGTCTTCCACCAAAGGCAGGACTTGGCCCTGCTGGGAGATGAGGTCTGGTATTTAACAGGATTATAGTTTGGTTCTCCCTGCCAGAGGGTGAAGGTAAATCTGCCAGTATTTGCACTCTCTCTCTCTCTATGTATATATGGAAAGATTAACTTGGTTTTTTTCCTAATTAATTATGTCTATTTGAAACTATTCCAAATGCTAGTGGAAGCATAGTAGATATGATTTTGTCTGTCTTTAAAATCTGACCTAATTGCTTATTTGTGCTGAGTTTGCATTGCAAGGGAAATAAAGACTTGCGTATTAATCTACATATGATTTTAGTTTCTACATATTACAGCAAAATGTTTTTTCTCTTTGCAAACGAGTTGAAATTGTACTAGGGAAGCTCTTAAAATGATCTGTCCAATTTCCAACTATTACATTTCCTAGTTCTATACTAAGAATAGGTCTGGATTTTTTTTTTTTAAGGTCTGGCTTTAAATGAAAATTTCCTGAAATGCTTATAATTAAAACAACTACAAAATAGTCTCCTATCCCCAGCTTTTGCTCCCCAGAAACTTCTGAACATTTAGCTCTTTTCATCTTTTTTTCTGGTTGCTTCCTGCATATTTCTAAGTAATATGATTAGGCCGTAATTTCATGATTTATCAGTTTTAAACAAATCAGCTTCCTCTTATTCAAGGTGAGGAGTTAGTTTTATAAATCCCCCAGTCTCTTCTTCTCGTGATGATTAATATTTTATTTTAAATTACTAGTCACCATTTACATTATCTGACTTTTAAAAATTTTGTCCACAGCAAAGTACTTAGTGTACTGTGAAACCATTTCTTTTTGAAGTAGCTTCAATAAAGTGGTTACAGTTGTCCCTTTGAGACTCTAGCTGATACCAACACCTTCTCCAGAGAGAAAAGCCCTCACCCCTAACGGTACCTAGAGGGCTCAGGACCACCATACCAAGGCTTGACTTTATTGCTGCTGCTGTGCCCACCAGTGGCCATGGCAGAGCTCAGAGAAGTCTTGGTATCTCAGTAGACTCCCAGAGAAACATTTTCTGTGTGTGTGTGTCTCCACAGGAGCTGTGTGGACCACAGGAGCAGGGGGCATGCCCTTGGGTAGAGCATGGCATTTGGAGTCACAAAGATCAGAGTTTCCATCACTGTGGTAGAATAATGAGCTCCTGTGATGGTTAATTTTATGTGTCAACTCAGCTGGGGTAAGGGATGCCCAGATAGTTGGTAAAACATTATTTCTAATAAAAAAATTTCTGTGAATTTTTTTCCAGAAGAGATTAACATTTGAATCTGTAAACTAAGAAGACTGCCCTACCAATGTACGTGGGCAGCATTGTGGCATCATCCAATCCATTGAGGATTGAATAGAACAAAAAGGAGGAGGAAGGGCTAATTTTCTCTTTTTGCTTGAGCTGGAACATCCATGTTCTCCTGCTCTCAGACAGAGCTCCTAGTTCTTGGGCCTTCAGACTTGGACCAGAATTTACACCATGGGACTCTTGAGTTTTAGGCCTTTGGACTTGAACTGCACCTTACGCCTTTGACTCCCATGGTTTTCAGTCCTTCAGACTTGGACTGAATTACACTACCAGATTTCCTGGTTCTCCAGCTTGTAGACAGCAGTTCGTGGAACTTCTCAGCCTCCATACTTGTGTGAGACAATCCCTACAACAAAGAAACAAATAAATAAATCCTTGTTTTTCTTTCTCTTTAGAGAATCCTAACATACCACCCAAAGATATCCATGCCCTAATCTCTAGAACCTGCAAATGCCACCTTACCAAAGAGGAATAATGTTAAATCTTGTTCCTTTGGAAGCCCTAGGTCTAGCAAGGGTGGTGTTTTCTCAAATCCTTCCAGCTTGAGGAACCCATGACCAATGAGGAATTCAAAGATGAGAGAGATAAATGTACCTAGAAGAATTTAGTAGGAACCCAACGGGGTTGTGAAAAATGGGCCAGATATGGAGACACGAATCTTCTTTCATACTTGGGTAAACTGAAATGAAGCACTTTATAAGGATAAATGATCTGTTTTCCATCCTCTAGGTGAAGTGAGTCATGATATTCACTCCCTACTTCTGGGAATAGGAAACCTCACTGTCCTGTCTCCCTGACAGCGATGGGGCCAAGTGGCTCAGCCTGGCAACTTTCAAAGCTTTGCTCTTCTAACGTTTTCCACTTTGGCACATATGGCAGATAGATACTATTTCTACTATCTCCTTAAAATTATTGGACCATGAAGGCAGGAAACTTATAGACCATGACACTGTCTTTTTTACCTCTGCCCTTTAAATGAAATAAAATTTTGCTAGATGGAAGTTAACAAGATGGAACTAAAAATCCCTAAGAGTTAATACATTTTTCATGATGGAATGTGTCTATTTTGGTAAGGTGAATTTCTAACTTGAAATATGAAATTACTTGCCTTTGGAACAGGTTTTGTGCTTATGTCCTTATGGGAAATGAAAAATCAGAGTGGAACAGTTTTTGAGATTGTTAGTTAAAAATAGCATCTCCCATTATAACAAGTAACTGCACCACCAGATTTTGAAATGTTCCGGAAGAAAATCAGCAGAAATCAACAAAATAGGGTTGGTAATGGAGATGTACTTTCTTGAAATTTCTAGACCACATTTTCCTTTTCATTGAAATGGACTCCCATGGAGGTACAAGATGGGGCTACTACACAGAGAATAACATATTTAAAACATGAATGCTTGGAAGCTTTCAGAGTATCTGTCTGTCCCTCCTAGGCAAGAACTAAAGAAGAAATAAAATATATACATTGAATCCAGATCTTCACCTTCACCAAAATGGTGCAGTATAAATCCTGCTTCAGAGCATTACTGGGCTCTTTTAGGACAGTAACTGAGTTCTTCTCCAAACTATTAAGCTGATTTATCAATTCCCCTTCCCTTTGTTTTCTTTTTACATATAGGTGCTCATCCTCCCCCCCCCCCCTTTTGTTTGGCTATATGCTTAAATCTTTAATTCAAGGGCACCTGGGTGGCTTAGTTGGTTGAGCATCTGCCTTTGGCTCAAGGTGTGATCCCGGCTAAGGTCCTGGGACCCAGTCCTGCATTGGGCTCCCCAGAGGGAGCTTGCTTCTCCCTCTGCCTATGTCTCTGCCTCTCTCCATGTGTCTTTCAGGAATAAATAAAATCTTTTAAAACTATATTTAATTCAAAAATTGCCTTCAAGCAGAAGCAGCTATCAGCTAAAATCCAAGGTAATGATGACTATGACATTTTATTTTTAAATTTTCATTTGTTAATTTTTTTTAATTCCAGTATAATTAACATATAGTGTTATATTAGTTTCAGGTGTACAATATACTGATTCAATAGTTCTATACATTACTCCGTACTCTTAATCCCCTTCACCTATTTCACCCTATCTACCTCCCCTCTGGCAAACCACTACCAGTTTTTCTCTACAGTTAAGAGTCTGTGTTTTTATTTGTCTCTTTTTTTTTCTTACTTCATTTGTTTTGTCTTTTAAACTCCACATATAAGTAAAATCATATGGTATTTGTCTTTCTCTGATTCATTTAACTTAGCATCCTACCCTCCAGATCCATCCATGTTGTTGCAGATGGCAAGATTTCATTCAGTTTTATGGCTGAGTAATATTCCATTGTATATATGTGTACTACCTCTTTATCAATGGACATTTGGGCTGCTTCCATATCTTGGCTATTATACATAATGTTGCTATAAACAGAGGGGTGCATATATCACATTTTAAATTTTTTTGTAAAGATTTACTTATTAGAGAGAGAGAAAACAAGCAAGCAGAGAGGGGGCAAAGGGCATGAATCACATTTTAAATAGATAAGAAATGTCGCGTTGGGGAAAGGTGTAGTTCACTAAGTGGATAGAGATAGGGACATGTTCTTAGGAGCATCCTATGGTTGTTTTTTGAAAATGTCTTTTAGCTTTGATTGCAAAAATTTTGCAAATTTTTTCTATTTTGGTCAACACAAGGACAAGTCCACCTGGGCAGAATGGAATGTTTATGGAAGTGAATCTGAGTTATATCCTAAGAGCCAGAAAATAATTTGTGGTGTTCTCATTATTGAGTTCCAGGAGTTCCTCTGTCTTCAAAGGTTAAGATGCCACCATGAAAGCGCCTTGTAGGAAAAAGTATTCGGATTTTTAAAGGTTTTATGATCATACTATGATGGACTAAGGCTATAAGAAACACATAGTGTTTAGGAAGCTATGATTTTGTATACTAACTGTAGATTTTAACATTTATTTCAAATGTTTCCTCCAGCTGATGATCATGTTTTCCTTACCAAGTAGCAATGACTTTGGATAATTATTTTTCATTTTAAAAAAGAAGATTATTAGAAAAAGTAACCAAACTCCAACTCACTGAGCTGATTGGACTTGATGTTATCGTTGACAAATAGTGGTAAAGAGGCTGGCAGCTGATTAATCCAAGCCATCCGCCCTAATATCCCAGAGCCCAGAGTCCAGGAAGGTCTAGAACACAACCCATTTTTGGCTGCCACTCACTATTTGAGCATTTCACTGCAGGAGATGTTCAGGGACAGGAATGAGGACCTGCAGTGCTGTGAGCTCCATGAGGCAGGGATGATGTCGGTTCACTGCCCTGGTGCCAGGACTTGGTGGCACTGAAAAGGTGCTCAGCAAATATCTGATAACTGGGTGTGGACTGGCCAGTTTATCATTTGCTGGTAGATCTGCAGCAGTTCTAATTGTGAAACATGGTGATTTCCTAAGGGTTTCCATGATATTTGCCTTGTGAATCTTCTCATGTCAAATGTCTCCAAAGCACAAGTCTGGGGCATTTCATCAACTAACATATTGAAATTTCTTGACTACTGGGACAATGGTCCACTATCTTCCCTTCCTAAATTTGTAGGTTAACAATCTGCATGAAGCTAGCACCTTTATATGATGGGATTGATATGGTAGAAAAACATTTAAGAAGAAAAAGAAATCCTCACCAGTAATAAATGAAACCATGCCATTGTCATACTTCTGGTGTCAAGGGTCTTCTAAGCTACCTGGGCCTCTGGCTGGGCAGTAGCAGCACTAATTCTCCTCTTTACTCATTCAGGAAGGTAGGATGGCCCATATTATGCTTCTTTCCTACAACATTTCAAGCAACATCTACCAGAGCCTAGAATTTGGAACAGTGTCTCCAATTACTTGGCCATGGCAAATAGATTGACCATCTTTGTCCTCTTACATGGGATACTGTGAGTATGGATTGAAAGCCACCACTTCTGTGTCCCGAATGTTATAAGGCCATGCAGAAAGAGCCAGCCCAGAGCCAGTGTGTCCTTACCAAGCAGACATTGCTGCCCCTGACCTGTGCCAGGTACTGCACTGGGTACAGGAGATACAATACATGAACAATTAAGGTGCGATCTCTGGTGGCCAAAATGGCACCAAATCACACGGTCCTTAAAAATAAAGAGGTGATTTAAACGGGAGGAAAAGGAAGGATGTTTCCAACTCCTTCTTCACTGTTGGGTGGCAGCCACCAATGTTTTCAGCTCCCTCCAGGTGTCAGCTGCCTCCCAGTGCCAGGGAGTCAAGCATAGGGATGCCAAGTTAGTGCTCCCCCCAGATGCATGTGGCAATTAAACCATCAGCCACTGCAGAAGCCTGCACTCTGGTTGCTTTTCTCTCCAACAGAAAATGAATCAAATTACAGGGAAGGTTCCTATCCTTCCCCCCTGCTACCCCCCCCCCCCCGGCACTATTATCGGTGCCAGGGAAATGAGGCAGATTTCTCTAAAGAGCTAATTGCCAATTTTAACAGAGTAAACTTGAAAATCCACGTATGGACTTAGCCTAAGAGATCAGGCATGGGTCCCAGAGCAGAACCCAACACACAGAGCAGGGCCTGTGGGATATCCCAGGAGAATCAATTTCACGGCCAGAATCCTTGGAGATTTTACTTCACAATGATCCATTCTGAAGACGTAGACATTTTCTTTCCAACCTGATCCCTCAGGGAGCTGCGTGGGTCCTGGGGCCCTCCTTTCTGGGACAGAGCATACTGTAGGTGTGAACTCCCCAGGGGGCCCAGACACAAGGGGGCAATGTCCCTTTTGGTGTGGAATGTAGCTGAGGGCATAAGGGAAGGGAAGTGGAGTGAGCCACAGCAAGGGGTTGGTTATCTTGACACCATAATGTTCTGGCTCAAAAATCCAAGGGATATGAGAATTTGGACACTGACCAGGTGGTCTTAGAGATACATGTGTCATGGTAGAGGTTAGAGCATTTTATTTACCATTTGTGAACTTATTTTATAACTTTAAGGATCTTTATTTGTATTCTTTCCCCAAGCCCTGCAAATGTCCGAGGTAGGCCTGTGGTCCAGGGCCATGGTGGGGGCAGGGACACTTAGTGCCACATGGCTGTCCCCTCAGGTATCAGGTCCAGTTTGTTAATTCTGGGGTCCCATTTCAGGCAGTTGTCAGCTCATGATAAACCTCCTAAAGCTTTATTCAGCCCAAATCATGTTTGCTCATTTATATTTCATAAGCATGTTTCCCAGCCCCAGAACTGCATCTCAACTACACTCTGTACCTCATTCATTTATTTCAAATTTCCTGTGCATTCACAAGGACACAAAATCACCAGCATGGACTGCATTTTTATTAACGATGGCGGAAGAGGCAAACTGAAGCAAGGATTTATCAGTCACAAGAAGTCTATAGTCAAATAGAAAAGAATGAAAATGATCAGACCAAGATTTTTTAAAGATTTTATTTATTTATTTGAGAGAGAGAGAGCACTAGACAGAGAGCAAGCAGGAATGTGGGGCAGAGGGAGAGGGAGAAGCAGGCTCCCCACTGAGCAAGGAGCCCAATGTGGGACTCTATCCCAGGACTCTGGAACCATGATCTGAGTCAAAGGCAGGTACTTAACCGACTAAGCCACCCAGACAGCTCCAGAGCTAGATTTCTGGGGGGAAAGGGAATGGGGAGTAGAGTCTGGAGAAGGTTCTATTGCAAGGGAAGCCAGAGAATTTCAGCAGAGCCCCTTCAGAAAGCCTTATCCTATTGTGACTCATAGAAGCCTTCAAATGTTGAATTGACCAATTGATACGATCAAATATAAAACTACCAAGAGTAAAAGTACTAATGAGCCAAAATTAAATGTGCCTGCATAGGGATCTAAAGGAAATATTGTCTTGGGTGAAGACATGTTTTGCAGAAAGTAAAGACATAGGCAACTGCTCTGCGACCATCGGATCCATGAACTCTTGCTTCTGAGCATGAAGGCCTCAGACTAGTAGCCTTAGCGTTACCTGAGAGCTTGTTAGAAATGCAGAGTCTTAAGCCACCTCCATCAAGCCAAATCAGAGCCTACTCTCTAGCAAGTGGTTCCCATGCGCATTAAGATAAGGGCCAGGCTGCCGTCAATCCTTTGAGATGCTGGTTTTTCAGCTCTGAGGGCTTTGGGCAGACTATAAAAATGAAAGAGCCATTGGCTGGAAACCACTCCTTCCTCTTTCCCCACTACTTTTGCCCCTCACTCTGTGTGTCTCTATGCCACCCACCTCTATTCCTACTGTCTGAGATCCTGGGCGCCCTGGCAGCCAGGCAGAGAGAGGCTTTTGAGGGCCCAGGGCAGACAGGCTGCTCCAGAGACTTTGTGAGTATGGGGCTAACCCTTGACTCTCCACCACAGGAGCTGTCACTCCCATCACTACATTCTTTCTCATCCTAAAAAGCCCACTATAATGACCAAACCTCATTTGCTGTCATCTGACAACATTTTTTTAAAGATTTTATTTATTTATTTGAGAGAGAGAGAGCAAGTGTGGGGGGAGAGGCAGAGGGAGAAGCAGGCTCCCCACTGAGCACGGAGCCCAATGCGGGGCTTGATCCCAGGACCCCAAGATCATGACCTGAGCCAAAGGCAGATGCTTAACTGACTGAGCCACCCAGGTGCCCCCATCTGACAGCTTCTAATGAAGCAAAAAAGATGACCAGAACAGCAACAATGCTATTCAAAAATTCAGATGCCTTCATGCCATGAGAAGTTTTAGGAAAAATGCTCCTGATTTTGAGCTCAATTTGAAAGCCTTCAGAACAGTGAAGAATGCCTATTTTTACTACAGGGACATTTTACTCAAAAACATGGAAGACATCTCCAATCTCAATCTCATTTAACTCATGCTTTCAGAAACCCTTGCCAGTCCAGGCCTTGCAGAAAAGTCCACCCAATTTAACCTTCCTAAGATTAGTTTTCTCATTTGCTTTCTTACTTAATAAATCCTTGCTATGTATGTGTGGGTGTTTTGTGTGCTTTGTTTTATTTTCATAATCAATTTTTATATTTTTATGAAATAAATGGATTTCTGGAAACAGAACCCCAGCTTATAACTTTGTGCCTCTAGGAAATAAGGGTTTCATTTATAAAGTGTTGATTTGCAGCCATAGCTCAGGAATTTAATGAACTCATAAGTCAGGTGAATTGTACTTCCTTTCCTAGCCCAAAGCCAGAGTCCCTGTGTGTGTGTCTGCGTGTCTATGGGGGGGTGGTGCGGGAGGAAGGTTGCTAAGCATGACCAGGGTGCCCAGAAACTCTGGGAAGCAGCAGGGCCATTTGGGGAAGCGCCAAGGCTGTGGAGCAGGATTACGGGCTCTGGAGCCTGACGTTACCTTTTCCTAGCTGTGTTCTTCCCCTCTGTTTCATTATTTCTAAATGGAGATATTGGTCAGTGCAGTTACAGATTAATGAGACATGTTCATCACAGCGCCTGGCGCTTAATAAATGTGCAATGAGTAGGAGCTAGTAGCTATCCCTCCCCAGGAGTCAAAAGCCATGTATAAAAGAGAAAACTGCCTCCCGCACCCACCCCAAGGCACAATTCTGGATGCATAATGCAAGGTCTTGGCAAAGCAGGACTTCTGGGGAGCCTAAGTCTCATCTTTCAGCAGTGACAAGTGGTGAATGGCTTTGAAGTGTAACCTTGGCCAAACCGAACATCCAGGCTGCCACCTGTCCTGTGTGGTTAGGCGAGTGCCTTTCAGGGATTACAGATTATTCCCTTACGATTCTGGATGGAGAAGGGGTTTTGGAAACCTCAAAGGCTTTTGGCAAGGAGCAAATAAAACCTTTCCCTGTGGTTGGCCCCACACCCATCTCACTATCAAACACCCTCTGGGGCATCTGAGTTTAAAAATGATCTGCTCAGAGTTGCTGAGACGTTGAGCTCACCAAGGAAGTGTTTTCAGGGGTTCTGTGCAATGGACAGCACATGAGCCCTGTGGTAAGGAAGCTTCGGAGCCTTTGCCTCATTCTCCATCTGTTTCCACTGAGAGGCAGAGCACCCTGGAAAGCAGTAAGAGAGTGTTGTGGGGAGCTGGAATGTTCTATATCTCAAAGTGAGTGGTGGTCACATGAGTGAATCCATTAGCAAAAATGTTCATTGAGCTCTAACGTGAAGACACTTCACGTGCACTTCATCCACTAGATACATATATTACTAAGTTTCAATTAGAAATTAAAAAAAAAAGAACTAGAGAAGCTGTGGAAATCAACAAGCAGAATGTGGATGCCTGAAACACTCAGTGTAGACTCTCAGAAAGGAAAAAAGTAAATTCTGCTTCTGATGAAGAAATGAGAAAAATCTGGGTGCTAATCACAGGACCATTGGTAGCTTGGCTTTCTGTTTTATTTCTGATTTTCATGGATTTGGCTGTTGACCTTAATTGAAATCCAGTGGTAAAGTTCACAGCAAAGTGAGTTGAGTTCATTGCTTCTTGGACAGTCCTTTCCAACCAGACACTGAAGATAGTTCTCTCCACACTTGGGTAATCCCCTCCAAATTTCTTCAAGAGGGACTGTGAGATCAACAGTCTACAGGAGTTTGGACGAATTCAAAATCGGAAATCATTAGCTGCCTTAAGCATTTGCTGTTAGAAATATTTTGCCGCAGACACAAATGGTGGGTTATAAATTATTTATGGACCCAATTAGGGACATAATTGGAATGATCTGGCTGGTTGCCACAGTACTAATGCATCTAAAGTTTTTTTATCTCTCAGTTAAACTTTTCCCTGATTTCTATAACATTTTGATATTCTTTTTTTGTTTGTTTGTTTTAAGATTTTATTTATTTATTCATGAGATACACACACACAGAGAGAGGCAGAGACACAGGCAGAGGGAGAAACAGGCTCCATGCAGGGAGCCCAACGTGGGACTCCATCCCGGGACTTCAGGATCAGGCCCTGGGCTGAAGGCGGCGCTAAATTGCTGGGCCACCCGGCCTGCCCCACATTTTGACATTCTAATCTGCTCTCCAGAAGTTGATAAAAAATGTTTATGAATGTTTCATAAATGTGTACAAAATTCAGCTTTTGTAAAGAGTCTTTGACTATCAGTGACTTAATCCTGCTTTTGCTTCATCATGTGTCTACAAGTGTTAGCAAAAAGCACCGAGGTCAAGTCATTTATAAAAAAGTGACTTTGAAGTCTTCATGAAGACTTCTTCCTCCTCCAGGGCCATTTTAGGGATGTTTCATATCCTTTCTCTGTCCTTATGGCTATCTTCTTCCTGTTGAACTTAGTGAGATATTCTAGTCTTCTACAATGACATCTTTTAACTGAAATTAGCTTGACTGGGTTTGGGTTTCTTGCACCAAACTGTTCCCATGATACAGAATGAGCTCAGTTAATCCCTGCAAAATAAATGTGCGTACTCTTCTTCATTTGGTTCTGCACCATTAAAACACTCAAGCTTCTTCATCTTCTTAATGCCCAGTCCCACACTGACACACTCCATGGTTTTGTGCTAACCTCAACCACTGGGACACCTGTCCACTCAGAGACATCTTGACTCACATGGATTTCCACAGTCATTGTCTGGCTGTGTATCTCTTAGCCTGAATCTCTCTTTCTTATGAATTTCCTATACTTCCTGTTACCTGCTTGGTTGATTCCACTGCTCCTCAGCAGGCTCCAGAATCACCAACAATGACCACATCTGTGGTAAAGGCCTGGGAAAAGCCTGTTGGCTTCTGAGACAGCAAAAGGGTTTTCCTTGGTGTGGACCACAGGCTACCAGGTCAGAAATTTGATTTTTCGCTGTCCCAGAAGTGATGGGACTTAGGAATGGTGTTCAAGCCTGTATAGCCAGAGAGCTAACCTGTTAGGGCAGGATGCCACCATATTTATTTAGTTTCTGCAGCCTGACCACACAGGAAGCCCAAATGCCTCCAGGGGAGCTCAGGCATTGAGCAAGGAGTT
Organism: Canis lupus dingo; assembly: GCF_003254725.2. Classification (NCBI taxonomy): domain Eukaryota; kingdom Metazoa; phylum Chordata; class Mammalia; order Carnivora; family Canidae; genus Canis; species Canis lupus. Next base: position 16,427,889 of record NC_064266.1, read on the forward strand.
CGGGCTAGATAGTGGGAAGGCAGCCTGGCACCAGGAGGTGATGACGCCTGCAGCCATCCCTGGAAGAAGATCCTAATGTTAGGAGTTACGGGTGTTCTATGGATACTGCTAGCCCTTGTCTCCAAGCTCTGCTTTTTTCCGGTCTCTATCTCTCTTCAAGTCAGGCTAGTTAACACATTTGATTTTTAGAAGTTTTAATAACATTGCTGTAAAATGATGTGATTCACTGCCCACACCCACCTTCAGAACCAAGGGACTCTGTCCCCCAGCTGCTGTAGCATCATCTGCTGACAGTTAGATGTCAGTCCCTCCTGGGAAACTGCCTTGCCCACGGTCCTGCTCAGACTGGGTCCCTAGGGACAGTTGGCATCCAATGACTGGAACATGCAGAGGTATAAAAGCCCATCCCAACTCACTGCAGGCCATGACAGCTCCAGAGCTCCCCCATAAGGCTGGCTGAGGTCTTTATTACAGCGCCAGCGATACCCAACACCTCCACCTGCCCTCTTTAGGTGTTTACTCATGGTGTTAGTCCTCCAGCACACAAATTCCTGTCTTAGAGGCTGTTTCCTGGAAAATAGGACCTAAGACAACTGATGCTCTGAGACTGAGCCTAATGGATCCTAAGCTAGTTTTCTGTGTCCTCCCTTGGGCAATACCTGTGCATTTAGAAACTGTTGTTGGAAACTGCTATTCTCTCTTTTTTATACTCTTTGGGGAGCACCCCTCAATGTTGGTTTCTGTGTATCTCTAGGAGACCCATCTGTATACCCTACCTGTGTAATTTTAGGCAAGTTGCATAACTTCTCTGTGCTTCAGATTCCTCATCTGTAGGATAGAGTTCAAAATAAATTCCTGATAGAGGCACAGTTTTGTTTTGTTTTTGTTTTATGCTGTGCTCACAAGTGAAGCTACCATCTGTCACTATGCAACACTATTACAATACCATCGACTATATTCCCTCTCCTGTAGCTTCACTAATCATCAGGAAAATGCAAATCAAAACCACAATGAGATATCCTTCATATCCATCAGAAGGGCTAGACTCGAAGTAACAAGTGCTGACAAGGATGTAGAGAAAAAGAAATCCTTGCACACTGTTGGTGATCAGGCACAGTTTTGATTGAGACAGCAAGTAGGAACTCATGTTACCACACGTGGTAGGCAGCAAATGTGTTTGTCAAATAAGTGAATGAGTGAATGAATGAATGAATGAATGAACAAATAAATAGTATTAACAGTGTTAACTTGACAAGGTAGCCAGTTCTCCTTGTGGGACTGGGACCAAAAAGCTTGAGGCTCAGCTTGCACATAGGCATTCATTGATTCACTCGCTCACTCATTCATTCAATAAGTCACTCATTCATTCTACAAATATTTGAGCACCATGCTTGATGAATCACACAAAGAACACACAATTCCTATTCTCAAATATAATGAGGATATATTAGACTTTATGTTCTTAAAACATTTTAAAGCTTACTATATGTTTTTTTTAATCTATCATCTCATTGATTTTTATAATCACTTGGTGAGGCCAGGACTGTTATTTACATGTTCAGGTGCAGTTAAATGATTTGCTCAAGATCTTGAAGGGAAAAGTTGTATCTGAAATCCACTGTTTTGAATACAGGCCCAGGGGGCTTTCCATGACCACATTCCAGGCTCCAGACAGACAGATGTGAAAAATTAGAGTGCGTAATTAAGTGCCCAGTGATTGAGCCAAAAAACATTGCAGGCATACAATAAGTGGTGAGAGAGTTATGGGAGGGATAGATTCCAGCATTTCTTCTGCTTTCCTGCTATGAGCTATGGTGAAAACCACCTATTAGTGATGTCCAACTCTCTGCAAGTGCCCATACTCCCTTTTCCAAACCACCAAGATAAACTCTGAAATCTGGATTCCTTTTTTATTTTTTATTTTTATTTATTTATTTATGACAGTCACAGAGAGAGAGAGAGAGAGAGAGAGAGGCAGAGACACAGGCAGAGGGAGAAGCAGGCTCCATGCACCGGGAGCCCGACGTGGGATTCGATCCTGGGTTTCCAGGATCGCGCCCTGGGTCAAAGACAGGCGCCAAACTGCTGCGCCACCAAGGGATCCCTGGATTCCTTTTTTAAATTGCTATATTCTCACCATCTTAGCCTTTCCCAGAAATTAACCTGGCATCTCGCTTTGAAAACTACCTTCTTAATAAATATGTAGATAACTCTAGATAGTGACAAAAAGTGAAGACCAAAAGTCCAAAGATTCCACTAAGGTTAAAAGAGAGTCTCAGTGGAGTCTTTGATAGGAGGTGGTAGTTAGAATGGTACATTTGAAGTTGTCATTTCAGAAGTCATGATGTAGGGTTTGACCCTAAGAATGGAGGCCAGAGGCAAAATGGACAAGTCTTTAGAGATGATTAAGTCAAGGAACTGGGGATCCAAGATGGAAGATGATTCATCCATATGGAAGTAGAAATCTTCATTCATGTGGAATGAAGCAAATGTTGAAGAGAGAAGAAGACGGTGAAAATGGAACCCACCTTCTTTGGCAAATGAGAGAAAGTGATGAGGATGTTGGTCATTTATAATAATGAAAGAGAAGACAGAAGACAAATGGAGTGATCCTCAAAGGAACAGAAACTTTCCAGAAGAAATGATGGGTATGTGGAAATGTGAATCAAGAACTCCAACTCCACTTCCTGGTGTGAAGAACTTGTGCTGCATGAGTGGAAGATAAATAAAAACCAGGCTTCATTGGGAGAGCTGTAAGCACAAGAAGGTCTTTGAAGGAGATCCCATTCAAGTCCAGAAAGAAGGAATGCTTTGAGAAGGTGTTGGTGACAGGAAACTTTGATGACATACCAAAGGATGGCTTTGGGATGGAGAAGAGGTTTGAAGGACTGGTCTATATTAGGGCACAGACTCAACAGTACAAGGATGAGTGAGTGATCGCAGTGGCTATTACCGAGATGTGACTTAGGACTCACCCAGAAGCCAAGATGCATGGAGCCAGCTGCCCACTCAGTTTCTCCACCTGATGTCTTATGCATTCCTCAAACATAGAGTCTTCCTCTTCCTCCTCCCTTCTCCAGCCCAATTTCCTCTTTCATCTCATTCATCCAGTGCCCAAGTCTGGAAAACAGGAATTATTCATCACAAGTTTATTTTTTCCACCCCAACAGGTAATAAGTTATCAACTCTTGCTGCTTTTTCCTCTTGAATATTTGTTGACTATGTCCCATCTTCTCCATCTTGCTAAGCATTCTCTCACTTCTGTCCAGATTGCTAGCTGCCTCCAGGCTTGCCCATCTCAAACTTCTCTTATGCTTTGCTGAAGTAACCTGATGAAAACATGAGTCTGACTCATCACTACTGTCTCTAAAAGCCCACTTGTTCCTTGTAGGATGACACTGGAGACTCTCAGCAGAGCACACACAAGAATGCCATGACCTAACCCCATTACCTCTGTAATCTCATTTCCACCACCTCTCCAACTTGTACTTTCTTATCTAGAAATATCAAATTGCTTGGAATTCCCCCAAACACCACACGGTTCCTCATTCCAGACCTTGTCCATGTTCTTTCTATAGCTTATATGGAAGCTGATTCTTTCTGATATGAAGAATACAGACATACTAGGGTTGCCTGGAGAAAGGTCTTTCAGAATAAAATTTACACTGAGTGGCATGTCCTCATGGCAGGGCTAGAACCAGGACACTGACCTTGTAGAAACCAGAATGTGGTTCAGGAACTAAAATGCCCTTTTGGGTGCTCCTGTACTATTTTATTCCTTGCTAGCTGGCTGTACATATCCATGGCTTTTTACCCAGTGTTTCACCATACAGCCACTCCAACCCAATTTGTCTGTGCTTTGTCTTTTGCTACCACTGACTGAGTGCTCTGCCCCTTCCATCTGATTCATGGCTCCTGCTGCCTTGTGGCTCCTGCTTACTGTCTCATTTTCTCTGCATGCCTTTCTGTTTCTGCTCCCTGCTGCCAAATGCTCATTATCTCTCCCTCCTCAAATTAAGACTCCCCCAAAGAAGGGCTCTGATGGGCTGAGCCAGTCAGTGTCCAGTGTGTGCTTATAGGGGTTTTGAGGAATTGAGGGCTGACGAAGGAAAAATACATGACTACAGAGGCAGTAACACACAAAAAGCTTTATTGAGCAGTGCTTAGACATGTTTGCACGAGAGGGGACATCCCTTAGAGCATAAGACTGTCCAGAGGCTTACAACATAGGAAATACCAGAAGGAGAGGAGGGCAGGGGAATGCTTAAGGGAGAGGGGGTTTGCGGAAGGGGCCTACCTGTCTAGGTGATGTCACTCAGCAATACAGTGAGGTCTCTGGATCAGAGAGCTCCAAATGGCAGGAGCAGTTTGGGCCTTATAACCACAAGGTTTTTTCTTATCAATGGCCAGTAGATACTGGATGCAGTTTCACAGGGTATGCCAAGCAGATGGGTCCTAAAGAGCTAAAAATCTACTTGTTCGGGTATTTTAAAAATAACATGTAAAATTTTGAGCTTGGTGCCTATGGGCTTTTGAGCTAATGAGTCTCAGCCTGCTGTGAAGACATCACCAACCTGGGGACTAATATGCCGAGGCCATCTTTTGCTTATTTCTATAGCAGGGCTGTTCTCACATCAGTACCTTCCTATGTCTCTGGCCAGCCTATAGAGTGGCTGCCCTTTTATTTGGTACCCAGTTCTGCTCCAATCAGCTAGGACTAAAGTGGGAGGGCTGATGTGCACTCAGAGGCCATTACAAGCTTGGCAAACTCCAGACAGATTCTTTGACTCCCTACCTCTAAAAATCCCAGAAAGTCCTTTATTCCTTGTTATCTTTGCCTGTTACAATCACTCATGAACAAAGTCAAATACTATCATTCAAGGTAGGCTTCTCCCTGAACACCAGCCCACCATTGCCCTTTATCCTATCTCCATCGCACAGAATTGTCAGATGTCTTATCTTACAATGTCTTATGTCTATCAGATGTCATTTAGATAGCATTGTTTACATCACTTTACACCTCATCTTTGAAACTGCAAACTGTGAACTGTCTTGATTCATTCCCATGTCCCTAGGACATTTCGGGGTTCCTGGTACAAAGGTGCTCAATAAATGGGTGCAAAGTAGATTATTTCTAGAAAAGATAAAGATGACTCCACAGATGAAATAATGCCTAAATAGTGCTTAGGAGGACTCATGGGAGTGACCCAAGAGATGAGAAGGTGGAGTCCATAAAGAGAGAACAATCTGGATAAAAGCTCAGAGGTATGAAAGCATGACATGGGTAAGGAACCCTAAGTAGCTTGGGAAGGGGGTGGGAGTGGATGGTCACCAGAGCCTCCAAGGGTAATATCGTCTGGGTGAATTCATCCCAGACCTTTAATTCTGGCAGAACCTGATTCATTAATTCTAGGCAGGCTGAATTGTACTAACAAACCTAATTTAATAAGAAAGTATGAAATCAGAATGCCAATTTCTTAATTAACACTGAGAAGTATAAATGCCAGACAGAACAGAATGCTTGCATCAACATGACCTGTACATTATCTCCTTGTGAATGGATTTACAGGTGAAGCCAATTTATAAACAGAATAATTCTTGGTGAGGATGAGATTGGGGCAAGAGAGTTTGGATATGAATGCTTAATGATATCAGGTCCTGATCAAGGATCCAGCAGGAAACAGATGGCACACTTGAATTGGATAATTTGGGGACAGCGCAATACCACCATTACTCCCTGTGGGCCAGAAAAAAATGTGAGAAGAGAGGCAGCTGGAAGTCAGAGCTTTAGGAGAAGCCATAATGCTGAAGCTGTGGCCTTAGGTCAGGATAGCCAGCATGGAATGGAACTAGAGAAATCAATAATCCAACCTCGTTCTCCTTTCTCTCTCTCTAATCTCCTATGTTCTCCATTAAGTAAATGGAGTATAAACCAGAGGACAAAGGAACTCAGAGGTTCAGTCCATTCAGGCCAGCCTCCCAAGGGGCCAACTGAGAATAACCAGCATATTCTATCCACCAGACAAAGATGCATCTGTGACGAGGAGTAGACAAACTGCCTGAGCAATACTTGAACCAACATTGCCAGCTCTTCCTTGTTGTAAACTCACCTTCCTATCACCTGTACCCCTATCCCTTATGCATGACATAGTTTCTTTATAGGTCTTTAAAAATGGACATCACTTTCACTTTGCCTGGGATTGGTCTGGCTCATGTAGACAGGCTGTTTACTCTTGCTGTTTCTGATCCTGGAACTATTATATCTCTAAGGAGATTTTCATCTATCATTCTTATCTATTATGAGTTGACGTTTATAGTTTAACTGCCAGAATTTCTGGAGTGCCTTGCTATAGCTTCTCCCATTCTAATGACCTTGAATTAATTTCTATAGACATTGGGGATAGAAGTTGTTCATGGCAGCCACTGAGGAACAAGATATTTGAGAGAAATCAGTTAGGAAATTATTTCAGTGACAATGTGAATGGAAATGAGATTATTTTTTTAAATTTAAATTCAATCAGCCAACATGTACATCCCTAGTTTCAGATGTAGCATCCAACAGGAAAGGAGATGGTTTTTAAAGTTATTTAAGAAGCAGAGATGCCAGGACTTAGGGGATATAAGAGGGAAAACAGGTGACTAAGAGGAAATTGACTTTTGTTTTGTACTGTAAAGTTTGAGGGGCCTGCAAGACACCCCAGAAAGGTTCTTCCCCCAAACTGTTCTTGTTCATTGTTCAGACTCTCATGCGTTTCCAAGATCTCTGGTTAGTACAAGTTCAAAGTTAACTTTTCAGCACCCCAGCGGAGGACAGCTCCCAGTCAGGTTCTCACTAAGTCACCTTGTGACAGTCAAGGTGCTAGACCACTATTTGGAGGACCATATCCATATCCTTGGGCAATAAGAAGCATGATTGTTCAACCACAGCTACTTTATGCTGGGACAAGTTAACTGGCTCCCCTATTCTGGGCTTCACTTGGAGATTTTACATACATCTTATCATTCTTTTTATCTGCAAAACTATTTTAAAAAAAAACCATCTTGGATGTTCTGTGATTATCCAGATATGCAAACTAAGCTCCATTGAAAACTGAGGGTTTTACATTTTCATATATTCATCATACATTTACATATATGAGTATGTAATTCTTACTGCGCAGACTCCAAAGAAGGGTAGGTTGTATTCATGGAGCCTACAATCTAATTGGATGGACAAAATATTTACACATTGAAATGATAATTATATGAAGCAACATTGGCATTCTAAGGAGGGAGAGACTACTATTGGGGGATGGCTGGAAAGAAGAGGCTTGTAGGACATGCAGAATTCAATTATGCTGAGAAGAGAGGGAAGGGCACTCTGGGTAAGGGGAAAGGCCTAGGCAAAGGCATGAAAATAGGGATATTTCATGTGTCCTGTGTATTATGGAAAGGCAGAGAATGTCAGTGAGCAAGCATCTGTAATTAGATCATCAAGTAGATGTGGTAACTATAGAATCAAGATATGAGAATGTCCATGGCCTTTGGCTTCTCCTAAACTTGACTCCAAGGAAAAAACAATAAACCTGGTACAGAAAGCTGAAAACAGGGGTTTTAAGATCACTTTAGCATTATAAGGATCTGCTATGAACAAGACTCCATGGACACAAAGATGGATATTTTTGAGTACCTTCATTTTTATTTAATCCACTTGATTACTAAAATACTTTTATAAAATCAACAAAAAGAAAAAGATATGTGCAGTGTCCAAGAGGAGAACACTGAGCACAGAGCTCAGATGGCTTGAGTAAGGCCATGAGATTATTTAGTGACAAAGTCAACACCATCTTCTGGGTTCATACTGAGTGCCTACTATGCAAGGAGGTGCTGGGATTCAGCTGTGAACAAGGGAGTCATGGTCCTGGCTTCACAGAGGTTGGTTTAGACTTTAGCTATCTCTGTCCTAACCATTGATCCACACAGTGGTAGACGTGCAAAGGCAAGAGTCCTACATGGTAGGAATACTGCAATATTGAGCAATCACACAAGCTGATGCCCACCTTTTTTCTGCTTGACTCTTTGTAATAAGCTAATTTGGAAAGAACTCCCCTGGGTCTCAAAGCCTACACTCTAATTGGCTTGATCCACCATGTAGACATCTACATAGATATGTCCCCAAAGTAAATTGATGTCATGTTTAAAGAAGGCTAGGCAGATGGGATTCCCTTCTTTTAGGTCAACAGTCAACTGGCCATTATGCAGGGGATGTAATTGATCCCTCGGGATTCTCCAGGCTTCTGTAACTCAGTCCTTTTTTGCCACTGCTTGCTTTTTTAGCCATTTAATTAGCACAATTACTCAAGAGTAGTTAAGGATAGTGAAGGGAAGGAAGCCATGTGATCCACTTCAGCACAAGTTTTGGCAGCTCCACCACCAAATTTTTCCAGTCACACCACACAGCCAGACCTGCTAACTACATGATTTCTTGAAATGATTCTTAGTCAAGGAAGGTATTAAGTCAGACATCATGTCTTATACTTCTTGCTTACCCCAGAAATAATACCTTGTTTCATTAATAAATAACCATTTTTAAAAATAATGGTGAAAAAGCAATGAGGACACATAGAATTGTCTGAGCAAACTAGAGAATTTAGGAATCATCCATCGGAGATATATCCCATTACTTCAAATTTAAAAAGACCTTCTCTACTGACTGCATTTATAACCTTAATTGAGATAAACACTCTCATTTCTCAGTATATTTTTCTACATACACATGCATCCTTGAAATGCCGGAGGTTCCAAAGTGTCTCAGCAGACTGCATCTGTAACCTTCCTAGGTCTAATGTTTTCCTTGAAAATATTTTCTTCTGCCAGGAATATGATCCTAGCAAATTGTTATGCAGAAACTAGGGATAATTAGTTTCATCTTCTATGTCCAATAATTACCTACTTAAATATTCTGAAATATTTTTTAATCCCCCCTATGATTTTTAACATATCTTCATCTTTCCATGGATAAAGAAGATGTGGTTTATGTATACAATGGAATATTACTCAGCTATTAGAAATGACAAATACCCACCATTTGCTTCAACGTGGATGGAACTGGAGGGTATTATGCTGAGTGAAGTAAGTCAGTCGGAGAAGGACAAACATTATATGTTCTCATTCATTTGGGGAATATAAATAATAGCGAAAGGGAATATAAGGGAAGGGAGAAGAAATGTGTGGGAAATATCAGAAAGGGAGACAGAACGTAAAGACTGCTAACTCTGGGAAATGAACTAGGGGTGGTAGAAGGGGAGGAGGGCGGGGGGTGGGAGTGAATGGGTGACGGGCACTGGGGGTTATTCTGTATGTTAGTAAATTGTACACCAATAAAAAATAAATTAAAAAAAATATCTTCATCTTTCCCCAGATGTGGAGACAGTATAATAAGTCAATGCACTGAGCTTACAGTACTTCTAATTCTTTGTCTTCAGGCTACTATCCCATCACCAACTAAGGTGATTCCATACACAAGACAGATTTTTTTCATAAGTATTTTTAAGAGTCACAGTGTTCTTTTGAGGCAAGTTGCATTATCTTAGGTCCTCTAGCTACTAGTTATTAGAACTCAGTTAAAAGTGGAAGTGCAGTAGGTGTAGCTCCTACTGAGTTACCTCAGTTGTTCTTATTTGTTGCTCACAATTTTATTATGGCCCAGACCAACCAGAAGGCTGCAGCTCAAGGAGATGGGGTGCTGATAGAATAAAATCAACAACTGCACACTTTCTTCCCAAACAACTACTTATCATCTGTGGATTCAGTGCAGTAAATCACTGTGGAAAAAAGATCAACCAGTAGATCACTGGTATTTTCATTTGTTTTACTAGCGAAAGTTTTCTCTCAGCTGATCCCCAAGCTAGAGAATTTGAAAGAAGAAAATGGTTAGAGCATCAGTTTTTAACCTTGGCTGTGCATTTGATACACATGGGGCAGATTTTTAAATCTCCAGTACCCAGGCTGCATCCCACATCCATTAATCAGCATTTCTGGGAGTGGGTCCAGGTATCAGTATTTTTTAAAGCCTCCCAGGAGATTCTAAGCATGCAGCCAAATTTGAAAACTACTATCATCAAAAAACAACTGATGCTTGGGTCCCATCAAAAACATCTGGATGCAAAAGATCTGGGGCACAACCTGGGTGCCGGGAGTCCTATAAGCCCCTGAAGTGGTTCCAGTGGTGGAGTCAGGCAGAGAATCACTGGTTTGGAGATGAGAAAGCAACACAGTGACGTGTAAAATAAAAGGTGTTCTATGTGTGGTCCATCTTCTTATCCATCTTATTCTCCACCCTCTCAGGAGAAACTATGTATTAGGAATGAGTGGCTTGGCAAAGAGCTTTTTTCTTGTCAAGCTATTGAGGGAGGCCTTTGCAATGCATTGGGAGGTAGACAGATAAATCTACTATGTAGATCTGCTGAGGGTTTTCAACAAAAAACTACCTGTAATGCTGTGAGCTATATCTGAATTTTAGGCTCTTGGGAAAGAGGAAAAAGATTCTACCTGGAGTGGAGAGGCCCTACCTCATAACCTCTCTTTCCCACATAGGGATTTTGAGTTCCTCTAACTGGCAGAGATCATATCAGAGGCCAACCATCAGCTATAGAACTGGTAAGACTCAAAGGGGAGGTGGGAACTTAGTGGTTCTTCATGCTGAAAGGGAGAAAAATGTTTGAATCTTGGGGAAGGATTGAAGAGGGAGAGAAAGATAGAACAGAGAAACGAGCAAAAGAAAGTCGAGGCCCTGCGGATAATCAGTTTGGTGGTATATCAATATTCAAATTGTTCCAAGCTCTATTACCCACAGGAGAGCCACAACTAGAGAAGACCTACAAAGGTGATATTTAGGGCAAGATTTCAGGCCTCCTTCATCTCTGTAGATGTACTGATCATCAACAAATATTTAAGCCAGTACTTAGACACTTGGACAACAGAAAAGAGCAAGTCTGTCACATGGGAAGAGAGAAAACCAGGCAAATGTAATAAAGATTGTTACATTTGCAGCAGTCACCTTCAGCCCCGGGGAGAGCTTCCTACCCTCCTGGTGCTAAAGGGCCATAAATCATGTAACTACCTTTGTTACATTTGCTGTGTCTTTCCCAACCTACAGAGCTCATCAGCTCAAACATAGAACAACATTTAGTTTTATGATACCCCCAATACCTATTTTCTTTTTTTATAAATTTATTTTTTATTGGTGTTCAATTTGCCAACATATAGAATAACACCCAGTGCTCATCCCATCAAGTGCCCCCCCTCAGTGCCTGTCACCCAGTCACCCCCGGCCCCCGCCCTCCTCCCCTTCTACCACCCCTAGTTCATTTCCCAGAGTTTGGAGTCTCTCATGTTCTGTCTCCTTCTCTGACATTTCCCACTCATTTTTTCTCCTTTCCCCTTTATTCCCTTTCACTATTTTTTATATTCCCTAAATGAATGAGACCATATAATGTTTGTCCTTCTCCGATTGACTTACTTCACTCAGCATAATACCCTCCAGTTCCATCCACATCGAAGCAAATGGTGGGTATTTGTCATTTCTAATGGCTGAGGAATATTCCATTGTATACATAAACCACATCTTCTTTATCCATTCATCTCTCGATGGATACCGAGGCTCCTTCCACAGTTTAGCTACTGTGGATATTGCTGCTATTAACATTGGGGTGAAGGTTTCCTGGCATTTCACTGCATCTGTATCTTTGGGGTAAATCCCCAGCAGTGCAATTGCTGGGTCGAAGGGCAGGTCTATTTTTAACTCTTTGAGGAACCTCCACACAGTTTTCCAGAGTGGCTGCACCAGCTCACATTCCCACCAGCAGTGAGAATGGGGAAAATTAACAAGGCAGGAAACCACAAATGTTGGAGAGGATGTGGAGAAAGGGGAACCCTCCAATACCTATTTTCAAACATAAAGCAAAAGTTGAATTCTTGAGTATGTTTCTGTGTTCTCTCTGAGATAGCAGGAGCCACAGGAAGCCTCTTGCATGGCCCCTTCTTCCTACCCTGCTCAGCTAGCTGGTTTGACCTTGTGCCTAGGTGGCATTCTTGGTGGACAGAGGCTTATTGGTCTCAGTCTCTGGGATGATGAGATGGTGATGGGACTAAGGAGATTGAGGGGGTGACTGGCATAAGAGGGCTGTGCCATTACGGCACAAAACACTCTTATCCTGGGATTGATTTCTCTACTGATTCTTTGGTCCAAAGCCAGTGGTCAGCCAGCACCATGACCAAGAAGACCACCCCCCGCCCCCATCACTCCACCTGTTCTACCTTCTCACCTGCGCTTGTAGCCTTACTCATTAGGCAGCATGATTTGCAGGGCTTCCCCTTTTGATTAGCTTGTTATCTGCCTTTGAAGCTAAGCCTTCATTAATGAATCCCCAGATGGGAGAGTAAGCCTGGCCATTGCCAGCACATCCGTCCCTCAGGGAATCCTTTACTTCCCATCAGAAAGCGGCAGACATTTGGCTTCCGTCCAGCCCAAGGCTTCACAATTCCACTTTGATAAAGCCTTGGAGAGTCTCTCTTTCTCTCTGGGAATCCACTTTCTCAATCACATGCATTTCAGGGCTAATTACACTGATTTAATGCACCTGGCTTTCTCCTACACTTAAAATCTCAATGGGAGAGAAAATACTTTGACCGATCAGCATTTATTGGAAAGCCAGAGAACCAGTGGTGAATAGTCCATTCCAGAGCATGCGCTGGGTGAGAGGGAGCAGCAGTCACCTTCAGCCCTGGGGAGAGCTTCCTACCCTCCTGGTGCTAAAGGGCCATAAATCATCCTTAGAGTCTTAGAGCTGGGGCATCTGTGTGCTAGGGCTGTTTTCTAAAGATTTAATGTGGGGGGTGGGAGTTCTTTCCTCAGTAAACAACGATAATAGATTGCAAGTTAGTGTTGTCTCTGTGGGAGCCCATAGAGAGGAGTGGTAATCAGAATGGACTCTGAAGCCGGATAGCTCTGGGTTCAAGTCCTACCTCCATCATTGACTATGGATTTTAGATAACATAATTAATCTTTCTAAGCTTTAGTTTCTTTAGCTATAAAATAAGGGTATTACTACTTTGCCCATATAGCAGTGGTTCTCAACCTTAATCTGTATTAGAGCTACTCTAATACAAACTGGCCTCACACCCAGGGATACTGACATGATTAGTACAGCTGCATCTGAGGATTAGAAGGCTTAAAATCCCCCCCAGGCACAGTCAGGATTGAGAAGCATTACCATGAGAGCTTATTTTGAGCCTGAACAAGATGGCACATGTAAAGCCCTGCTATTCCAAGTGTGGTCTGTGGATCTGCAGCATTGTCTCTAACAGAGAACTTGTCAGAAATGTAAACTCTTGGGTCACATGTGATGTGGGAAACAAAGACAAAAAGAGAAATTAAATCTCCTTACTGCCTATAGCTCACTGACAAGTCCTTAAAACAGGCAGAGTGAGCTTCCTCTAGGAACTCCGCTGCCTCGATGTTAATACTTTGCTAAGGGCAAAAGGCAATCTTAGCCCAACCCTCAGGACCCTGTAAGTCTACCTTAACAAATAAAAATTCCTTAGGAAACTTCGTTTATCTCTACCCCCCAAGATATATGTTGGCAATCATCCCTCAAGCATTTGACCCACCGATAGACATCTGAAGGGTCTCATGACTAAGGTTTTATCAGGTAGTAGTAAATGACCCCTTCCCAACAATAGCTAGCCCCTCAAGGTCATGGAAACCTGGCTTCCAAATTCCTTAGGGACTTAACTCTATCACAACTTGAAATTATGTAATGGGCCACTCCTCATGACCCCAGGGTAGCTCTTTCTGCCCATAGGTCTTGTCCTCGGCTTTCATAAAAACCATTTTTTGTGCATGTGTCAAAGATGTCTCAAGAATTCTTTCTTAGCCATTGGCTTCAAACCCTAACATCTTTCCTATACCACCATCAGACATGCCGAATCAGAGTCTGCATTTTAGGGATGCCCAGGTTACTGGGGTCCATACCACAATTTGAGAAGCGCTGGCATAAAGCACCTAGCATCAGCCTGGCACCAGTAGAACCTCTCAGGGGAGGTGGTGGTTTTGTAAGTATTACTAATGTAAAATGCAGGCTGTGAGCTCATGGTGCAATGGATAGAGGGCCTGCTTGGAACAAGAGGCTCTGAGGGGACACCTGCAAACTTACTGGTTAAGGAGGGGAGCTCAGCCATTCTGAGCTTATTTCCTCAACTGTATGAGGGGGAACTGTCACAACTGCCAACACCTCTTCTCGATTATTCAGGTGCTGTCAGGATGAGCCAATGAAGAGGAACCTGTTCATAAACTGCCAAACTCTGCAATAGTCAGAGGACAAAAAGATACTAGTATGGCAGTTTTGTCACTTTCCCTCTCCCTTAGCCCACCCAAAGGACCCTAAAACCAAAACCTCATTTCCTCTCCTCCTAGAGTAGAATCTTTCTGGCTGAGAGGACTAAATTGACCTACATCATAAAGGAATGGAAAAAGGAGACATCCGGGGGCGGGGGGGGGGGGGTGGTCAAACAGTGTCAAGACTGGGGTAACAAGGAGGTGCTCCAAAACAATGGTTGGACATGTGTAAACAAAGTGAATGGGAGAAGAAAGGCTTCTAGGGTGTGGTTTATTTAGATCTCTTTCACACAGATTTAATTTCTTCCTTTTTTTCTTTCTTCTTTCTTTTTTTAAATTATTTTTGTCGTTAGAGTCTAGTTCCTGGAATGGGACATTACTCTGGGGTTTGACTACAAGAGTCCCACAGTTTAAGAGATTAGTACAATGACATCCGTCAGTGCCCACCAGTCAAATATAACCAGGCACACTTCTGTAGTCAAAGGGGAAGTGGGGTTTATTGAGCTCGCTGCAGCAAACAGGATGCATACTGCAGTGGCAGGGAGTGCCTCCTTAGGAGGGAGTTGGGAGAAGCTTAGTATAGCATTTGGGCATGTGCTAGGAGTTTACAAGGAGAGTTTAAGGAAACAGAAGGCCAGTTTTCCAACAAATGGGCTGTTTTTCACATTCTAAGGACATTATAGACTTTAGTGCTTATCAGAGCATAGATGAATTCTTGTGCTGGCTCATGCTCATTCCAGGCTGAGTTCACCCATCAAAACAAAATTGTTTCTTGGATTATAAATGCAATATCATCAGCTTTTCTTTTTTAATTTGCTGTGATCGTGTTTTAGGGAAAGGGTCTTCTCAGGGTGTGCAGGGACATTACTGCAATTTATTTGGATCAGTTTCTCTAGGTAACTGAAGATCTAGAAGATTGTATGTAGGCTTTTTATAACTCTCCATCGGGGTCAATTTGGTAAACTATATTTTTCTACAACTGTATTTTCTTCCTAAACCGTATTTTTCTAAATGCATTCATTTCATCAAGATTTTCAAATGTATTTCCATATGGAGTTGTGCAAAGTAGCTTCTTATGGGCTTCTTTTTAAAATTTCTTTTGATGATCTTTCTCTTTGACATTTCTAATTTTGTGTGTATGCTCCCTTTTTGCCTAATTAGGTTAGCAGTTTATCTATGTTATTGATTTTTTTTTAAAGAACTAGTTTTTCTGGGGCACCTGTGTGGCTCAGTCGGTTAAGCATCTTACTCCTAATTTTGGCTCAAGTCATGATCTCGGGGTCGTGAGATTGAGCCATGTGTCAGGCTCTGCACTGGGTGTGGAGTCTGCTTGAGGTTCTTCCTCTCTGCACCCCACCTAGCTTGCATGCTCTCTCTCTCTAAAAAAAAAAGAAAAAAGAAAAAAGAAAAGAAACAGTTTTTCTAATTATCTTTTGTTTTTTTGCCTTCATCCTTATTCTTTCTGCTTTGTCTGGTTTATTTTTTGTTCTTTTTGTTTTTTTTAAAGTTGGTTATCGAATTCATTAACTTTATGTTTCATTTTTGTTGATTTAATTACATATAGATATGCTTTTTCTTCTGGGTTTATTGTTTATCATTAGCTTCAAGTGGATTCTACAATTCCACTTAGTATTTCTTCTATTTCTTCTTTGACTCAAGAGTTTGTTGAATAGGGAGTTTTTAAATTTCCAAGTAGGGGGGATCCCTGGGTGGCGCAGCGGTTTGGCGCCTGCCTTTGGCCCAGGGTGCGATCCTGGAGACCCGGGATCGAATCCCACGTCAGGCTCCCGGTGCATGGAGCCTGCTTCTCTCTCTCTCTCTCTCTCTCTCTCTCTCTCTCTCTCTCTCATAAATTAAAAAAAAAAAGATATAAAAAGATATCAAAATAGAAGGTTTTTATTCTCTATTAAGAAAAATCTGAGTAGAGAGATTACAAAGTAAGCCAGATTCATACAAAAATCAGAGAGAAGAAACCTGTTCTTGTACACACTCTGGCAAACTAATTTAGCTACAGGAAGAAAAAGTTGTAGAAACACCCAGGAAGAAGGAGAAAGTATTTGGGTTAAGTAGTAGCAATAATTAAGATGAACACCAGGATTTTCCAAGGCAGCATAAAAATGCCAGAAATCGATAGAAAATGAAGACAGAACTGAAAAAAAGGTTTTCCCGAAGAATTTATATCCAGACAAGCTACCCTTCATGTGAGAAAGTAAAAAAATGCCACCTCAGATGTGCAGGGGCTCAGAAAGGGGAGGGACAGGTTAAGGTTATTCTTCCAACTATATAAAATTCAGAAAGGCCCCTAAAATACAGAGGTACTATTCACATATGCCAAACAAAACCATCAAGGTCAGGACGAAACTAAATAATGAAGATAAACCTGATTATGAAACAAAATGCATAGGTCAAATTATTCTCCAAGAATATGCTAGGTTATGTGGAAATGTAATTAATAAAGCAGGTCGAGCAAGATGACATTATTAAAGACTGAAGATAGGCAATAAGATAATGCTTAAACTTATCTCCCAAACATGCAGGACTTTTAAAATACCAATGGATCTTAGGGATGGGATAACTACTGGAGAAATGGGGTTTTTATGTTTTGGATAGGTTTTTAAAAAGTGTTTTTTACTTAAAGGAAACCACTATTAAAATCTGAAACAGAAAGACACCTGGGTGGCTCAATGGTTGAGCATCTGCCTTGGGCTCAGGGAGCGATCCCAGGGTCCAGGGAACAAATCCCCCATTGGGCTCCCTGCAGGGAGCCTGCTTCTCCTTCTGCCTATGTCTCTGCCTCTCTCTCTGTCTCTCATGAATAAAATAAATAAAATCTTTAAAAAAATGGGAACATTACAAACTAAAACACAAACTAAATGTGACTTAAATGCAAAGTATTCTCAGATGTATCAATATAAATGACAATGCCCAAATGTTCACCTTAAAGTGACACAAGAATAAAGCAACATTAATGCTGCCTCATTTTTTTTAAATATCAGACACTATGAAATCATGCCAGGAAGTATCAAATGGGGGGAGAAAAAGGCTAACTTTCCATTGCTAAAGTAAAAAATTCAGACCAGAAATCTTATGCCAGTTTTTATGTTCCAAACAGTATTTCACTGAAATAAAGTCCACACTGGCTAACAATATGGAAGAAAGGACCACGAGTTCATAAACGTACCTGTTTCCAAGAAGATGGGGGCAGAAGGGTCAAGGGACAGGGACACAGGCGCAATCTCCACATGGGCTTTATTTTTTATTGATTAGGAAATGTGACCAATATAACAAATAAGACTAACATAATAGGTACCAAACTGTGCACCCCACAGAGCTTTATTTTCATTGGTTCCAGAACATTTGTTAAAACTGGTCATCATGCCAAATGAAAAGTTCAGCCCCCAAGAAAAGGAGCATTTATTATTTCTCACTGCCTGACCATAATGTCAAAAGGATTATTAAACAACAAAGTCGCAACAACTTCAAAATCTTCAACTTTCTCCCAAGTAACTGATGAAACTGAAACTGTAAAAACACCCTTACAACAATAAAGAATGAGTAATAAAAGTACCCTAAAGAAAGCATAAGAAATTAGAGAAAGACAGAAAAATTGGCAAGAAAAAAAAAGTAAATTAATATAAATACATCCAAGAAAAGCTTGCCGGGGATCCCTGGGTGGCACAGCAGTTTGGCACCTGCCTTTGGCCCAGGGCACGATCCTGGAGACCCGGGATCAAATCCCACATCGGGCTCCCGGTGCATGGAGCCTGCTTCTCCCTCTGCCTGTGTCTCTGCCTCTCTCTCTCTCTCTCTCTCTCTGTGACTATCATAAATAAATAAAAATTAAAAATAAAATAAAATAAATTATTATAAAAAATAAAAAAATAAAAAAAATAAATTTCCAAGTAGGGATCTGATTTTGTAATTAATTTATAGCATTTTGATCAGGATCAAATTCTTTACAATTTGTGCAAGTTTTCTTTGTGGTCTAAGATGTGGTCAATCTTCATGAATGTTCCATGTACAGGAGAAATTATATATCCTCCATTATTGAGATGAAAAGCTAGACTTTTATAAGATCTACTTGATTGTTGTGTTGCATAAGTCTTCTGCATTCTTACTGATTTTTCCCTAAGTGATCTGTTTGGAATTGAGTAAGGTATGTTAATCATCTACTCTTGATGTATTTTTTTTCCTTCTCCTTACATTCCTTCTAATTTTTGTTTTATAAAAGCTACTATTGGGTGCATAGATGTTAATAATAGCTCTATCTTCGTAAAGACTTTAGCCTTAAAAGTCTCTTTTTAAAAAAATGTTTTTGGGGGCACCTGAGTGGCTCAGTAGGCTAAGTGTCTGACTCTTGGTTTCGGGTTCAGGTCATGATCTCATGGGTTGTGACATCCAGCCCCATGCTGGGCTTCGCATTCAGCAGGGAGTCTGCTTGAAGATTCTTTCCCTCTGCCCCTTCCTCTATTTGCATGTGTGTGTGTACGTGCACATGCTCTCTTGCTCTCTAGCTTGCTCGCTCTCTTTCTCTCTCTCAAACAAATAAATAAAATCTTAAAAAAAAAAAAGGAAAATGCTTTTTGGGCTTAATTCTGCCTTGTGAGACATCAAGATTGAGGCTTCTGCCCTCTTTGCATGTGCATATGCCTGATATATCTTTGTCCATCCTTTTATTTTTAACCTCTGAATCCTTCTGGTTTTAGTTTTTAGGTTTTTTTTTTTTTAAGATTTTATTTATTTATTCATGAGAGACACAGAGGGAGAGGCAGAGACATAGGCAGAGGGAGAAGCAGGCTCCATGCCGGGAGCCCGACATGGGACTCGATCTTGGGACTCCAGGATCACGCCCCAGGTTGAGGGCAGGCACTAAACCGCTGAACCACCCAGGCTGCCCTGTTTTTAGTTTATCTTATATACAGCATATTGTTAATTTGCTTTGTTAATCTGTAAATTTTTAAATTAAATTTATTGACATGATCATTATATTCAAGCTCAATTCTTACATTGTTTTGTCATATATTTTAAACATTTGTGTCTTTGTATATAGTCTTTTTTTGTATATAGTCTTTTTAAAAAAGATTTTTTTATTTATTCATTTGAGAGAGGGAACAAGCAGACGGGAGGGACAGAGGGAGAGGGACAAGCAGACTCCCCACTGAGGGGAGTGATCCCAGGACCCTGAGCCAAAGGCAGACCTTTAACTGACTAAGCCACCCAGGTGTCCCCATATATGTCTTTATATGGTTTATCTGTTCTGTCTTTGGAGGAGAAGAATTTTTGCTCTTAAGAAAGGTTTGTATTATTGTTCTAAGTTTTACCTTTATACCATTATCTTTACATAGTACTCTTAGTCCCTTCTTTTTTGACTATTGAATATTGGTGTTTTACTATAAGGAATACTGAAATTAATAATGTGATTTTCCTATCTCTTTTTCTCTCCCAGTGTTTGATTTGAGATATAATTTTTTATTCCCAGTCAATATCTAGTGGGCAATCAATGATTATTCTATTCTTTATACATTTCCTCATCCCTCTTATTTTATATTTGAACCTTATTTACACTGTTAAAGAACATAGCCATTACATACTTCCCTGTCTCCTTAATATAGCCACTAAAATGCTGTGTTTAATGCTCATCACCAGACTTTATACCATGTCCCTTTAATCATTTTGCTTTGTAAGCCCATTTTAGAGTAGATTACTCAGAAAGGACCGAAGAGAACTATATATTTTAAGTTATTATGTATTCATAAAAGTTTGTCACCTTTTGAACTTTTTTTAAAGATCTTATCTATTTATTCATGAGAGACACAAAGAAAGAGGCAGAGAAGAGGGAGAAGCAGGCTCCCTGTGGGGAGCCTGATGCAGGACTCAATCCCAGGATGCCCTGTGCCAAAAGCAGACGCTCAACCACTGAGTCACCCAGGTGCTCTCTCTCTTTTTGAACTTAAAAAAATTGGCTAAATATAAAATTTTGGCTTATATTTTATGTTCCTTGAATGTCTTAATGATATTATTTCATTGTTTTCAGACAAAGTATTACATCAAAAATCTAATGGCAATCTGATCTTCTTTCCTTTATAAATGACTTGATCTTTTTGCCTGGTAGGCTTTTATCCCCCCTCAGTTTTGGCCATTTAGGTTGATTTTCCCATATCCATGATGTGGCCACTCAGTATGTAGTTTTGTGTCTTTTTAATTTTATACTACAACTACAGTTGTAGAATCTGTCTCTTCCATTGTGTTGGCTTTCTGCATCATGGCTTCCTATTGTACATATATTGGATCATTTTTCTTGTTTTTTATATCAATCACTTTCTCTTGAATCATGTTTATCTCTTTTTGCATTTACTTACTTTAAAGATTTTTCTCTTTTACAAATTCTCTCTTAAACCAGTATTTATGGTAAAATTTTACTTTTGAGTTCCTTCTAATTTTATCTTCAAACTTCTAAAATAATTTTTCATAAATTTAATTCATTCTATGTTCCTTTCTTTTCAAAAATTCCTTTTGTTATATCATCTGTTTTCTTAATTTTTCTAACTTTGATTCATACTTTTATCACTTCCTTGATTTCTGTTAGCTTGTTTTAAAATATGTGGTTACAGGGACACCTGGCTGCCTCAGGCAGAAGAGCATGGGACTCTTGATCTTGGGGCCATGTATTTGAGCCATATCAGGTGTAGAGATTACCTGAAGGTAAATAAGTACATAAACTTTTTAAAATTATAATTATAAAAAAGTGTGGTTCTAGTCTTTATCTTATCTTTCTTGGCTGCATTTATTTGTTGCAAAACTGTTATTTTGCTCTTTATTCTCTTCTTTATAGTAATTTTGCATAGGAATCAAACTAAACTCTTTCTGTGGCTCATTTTCAAAAGTGTTTAGGCCATTCATATTCTTAGGATGAAAAGATGGGCCAGGACAACTTTAATGAATTCACAACTCTCAAGCTCCCTCTTCTGTTGTTTTGGGAAGTGATCATAAACATGGTTTCACTTAGTGATGCCTTTGCCTCTCCCCACCCCACTTTTATCTAAACTTTCCCTTCCTTTTGTCCCTATTGTCTCCGTTCAATTTGGACTCTATTTCCAGTATTTTTTCTAAGCCCAGGTTTTCCCTGAAGAAACAGTTTGAAGAAAGTGTCTAATTCTAAGGATCAGGCTTGCAGAGAAGTAAAAATTGGGGCCAAGATGGTGGAAAACTCGGGCAAAGCAGGCATCAAGTTGGGAAGAGTCCCACAGTATACCTGGAAAGAGAGGGGGAAAGGTCCACATCTTAGGTCTGGAGACAGAAAGGGTGGGGAGGCCAGGCAGCTGAGTACAGGTGCCTCTGGTCCCCACTTTTTCCTCTCATCAGAACACATTTTCTCAATTCCCCTCCAGAGCCCCACTTTTTACCTATTTCAGACATACTGTTGCCCAAAGAAGAGATGATAAATAAGAGTTCCTCAAATGGAAATGGCCTTAAATGTAGTGATACATATTTCATTTATTTAAAAGTGTATTGAAATCATACTATGTGGCTAGTACTCCCCACATGATAGAGATCCAACCTTTCTCAAGAAAGTGGCCAGAAAGAGGTAAGATGCTATCTGCAGTTTTGGAAACACATTTTTTAAGAAAAACTAATAAAAACACATCTATTTGGTGAGAAACTAATATATGACAAACATGTATATACATTATCTCATTTAATCCTCCTTAACAATCCTGAAAACTAGATAACATTATTCATTTGGGAAGGGGGGGGTCATTATACCTGGCTCAAAGAGGTTATTTAACCAATCCAAGATCATAGTAAACTCGTCTGGTTCTAGAACCCATGCTTCTGCCATTGCATAAATTTGCCTCTCAACTCATCAATATTGGACAATATTGGATAATAACCATATGATCTTGACCTCACCAGCATCCCTAGTTAACCACTTGAACTAAATGGGCTAAAACCAGTAAATTACAAAATGCCTTAAAAACGGGTGGAGGAAAGGAGGGAGGTTGGGTACCCCTGAAAGTTGTTTTGCCAAAATCACATTAAATAACCAGCCTGCAAATATTGTTCCATTGCTTACTTCCTCTTCCATCTTGAATGGCTCAAAGCTTTCCACCCTCTGTTATGCAGGGCAAAGAGCAGCCACCATGGAGGGCCAAGTTCTAATGCTTATTCTTTGAGGCTTGAAAAGAACGCTTGAAAAGAATAAAATAAAGCAATATCCACATATGAAAAGCACACAGTTGAATGGAAGGATTCTGACTGATTTCTTACTATGAGATTTTTTTCAGAACGCTGCTGCTTTTGTCATCTTATTGGCACTTAGTGAAGAGCGACAGTGGAAATAACTTTCCCAAATAAAAAATATTGGAGATTGATGACATGGGGAGAAAATACCCCAGTTCCATGTAAACAGAGGAAGATTAACACCAGGTACAGGTACCAAACTGAAAAGCCCAACAAGCTGGTATTAAGAGACTAACAATGCTTTCAAAATAAGTCACCCCTGGGGCTGCTCTAAACTGTGTTCAGTTATGGTGAGAAATGGCTCCAAGAACCTAGGCATGGGGGTGACGGGGCTGGATAACCATGACAAAGGAGTTATTAAGAATATTAATTAATAATTTAAAATATTAGAGGCTTCTTTGGTGATGCAGTCTTGATACTCTGGCACTTGTTCAGAATGTTGAACCCCCCAAAGCCAAAGAAATTGCTATGAATTAACTTGACTGCTCATTCTAGGCTCTGATTATATATAATATGACTTAAATGGTTCTGTATTTGTTCTGAGAGTGCATTACTTAGCAGGATTGTATTTTCTGTTCCTTTTGTTCCTTTAAACATTTTTTCCAATGCCCTTTAAGTGTTTTACCTGCAAAATCCCACTCCTTTGGGGTAGGAGGACTTGGTAAAGAAGGTGTGTCCATGGACCAGCCATCTAAGATGAAGCAAAATGGTTTCAGGTTATTGGGATGCTTGGCTAAGAAATGCAGATCATGGTTAAAATCTTATGGTAACAGATTGGACCCCTCTGAGAGTGACACCCATACTACCTCCATGACTCTACTCACATCTTGTTCTGAAAATATTTAGTACATGACAGTTGTCCTCAACTAGCATATCTCATCATTACACCTGTTGTTAACTGTATTTTTTGAGATATAATTTATATACATAAAAGAGTAGACATCTTAAGCATACAGCTCAGTGACACTGAACCTCTAAGTTGTACCTGTATAACTACCATCCAGACCAAGACAGAATATTTCTATTACCTCCTTTTCTGCTCTTTCTAGGCAGTTGTTTCCCTTTTAAAAATCTAGCATTTTCTTTTTGTGATACAGCATTAGAAGTAAATATGTCCAACAACTCCACACCAAAAAACAAAACAAAACCCAAACCAAAAGAAACTAATTCAAATTTTAAAATGGGCAGACAACCTGAATAAACCTTTTTACGAAGAGGATGTATAAATGCCTAACAGGGGGCATCTGGGTGGCTCAGGGGTTGAGCGTCTGCCTTTGGCTCAGGTCGTGATCCCAGAGTCCTAGGACTGACTCCCACATTGGACTCCCTGCAGGAAACCTGCTTCTCCCTCTGCCTGTATCTCTACCTCTCTCTGTGTGTCTCTCATGAATAAATAAATAAAATCTTTTTAAAAAATGACTAACAGTTATATGAAAAAATGATCCACACCACTAGTCCTCAGGGAAATGCAAATCAAAATCACAGTGAGATATCACCTCACACCAATTAGAATGTCTGTTACTGGGGACGCCTGGGTGGCTGAATGGTTGAGTGTCTGCCTTTAGATCAGGTCGTAATCCCGAGGTCCTGGGATCGAGTCTCACCTTGGGCTTCCTGCAGAAAGCCTGCTTCTCCCTTTGCCTATGTCTCTGTCTCTCATGAATAAATACATTTTTAAAATCTTTAAAAAAAAGAATGTTACCAAAAAGACAAGAAGTAAATGTCAGTGGGCATGTGGAGAAAAGGAAACCCTTGTGCCCTGTTGGTAGAAATTCTTGTACAAACTGATACAGCCACTATGTGGAAAACAGTGTAGAAGCTCCTCAAAAAATTAAAAATAGAACCATGTGACCCAGTAATACCATTTGTGGGGATATATCTGAAGAAAGTGAAATCACTGTCCTGAAGAGATGTATGCACCGGCATGTTCACTGCAACATTATTCACAGCAGCCATAATATGGAAGTAACCTAAGTGTCCATCAGAAGATGAATGGATATATAACATACCCACACAATGAAATATTATTCAGCTATTAATAAAATCATGAGATACTGTATATATAATGGAATATTGTTCAGCCATAAAAAAGAAGGAAATCTTGCAATTTAGGACAACATGGATGGACTCTGAGAGCAGTATGCTAAGTGAAAATAAATCAGCCAGAGAAAGTACTATATTATCTCCCTTTATGTAAAATCTAAAAAAAAAAAAAAAAGCTAGACTCCCAGAAACAGTAGAATGGGATGGGGGGGGGAATGGGGAGATGTTGGCCAATGGGTACAAATTTCCAGTTATAAGATGAATAAATTCTGAGTACCCAATATTCAGTGCTGACTATAGCTAGTACTGTATCATATGCTGGAAAGTTGCTGAAAGAGTAGATCTCAAGTGTTCTCATCATATCAGAAACTAATAACTATGTGAGGTGAAAGAGGTGTTAACTCACCTTATCATGGTAATCATTTCATAATGTATGCATGTATCAAATCTTCATACTGTATACCTTAGACTTACACAGTGTTATATGTCAATTGTATCAATAAAGCTGGAAAAGAAAGAAGCAGGTCCATAAAAATAATGACCATGGTAAAGCAGCCCCACCTCCCTTGAATGGAATTGTGGTTTTCAAACCAACAACAGAAAAGGGTTGCCATTTACAGGTGGTAGGATGTGCACCTAACTGCAAGTCAGAAGTCCGACTCTTTCTAGTAGAGACATCAGTAAAGAAATATTTGTATTTCTCCTAGCTCAGGTCCCTGGATGTGACATAAGCATTGGGGTCAGAGAGATCATTATTCTTTGAGAGAGGACTTGTACAGTTTTCGAATGTGAAGCCATTCTGAACACTTACAGATGTAAAGAAGGCCATCCCTTTTAACAGACGGGCGGTATTTCATGAGTTTGAGAAGAAGAGCATATGGAGTGCGTTCTTGCAGATGGAATTCCAGCCTTAGCACCTACTAGGTATGAATCATTAAACAGCTAATGAAATTACTCTGTGCCTCAGTTTCTTCATCTGTAAAATAGAGACAATTATAGTATGTTCCCCACATGAAGTTCTCAAGAGAGAAGAAGTTTATATGCAAAGATTTGAAACAATGTTAGATGCATGGTAAGGGTCTGATGATAAATGTTAGTCATTTATCATTTCCTCCTCCTCCTCCTCCTCCTCCTCCTCCTCCTCCCCCTAACCTCCTCCTCCTTCTCATCATCATATGTTCCTTCTTAATTTTTGAAAGATATGAGAAAAAGCTTTACTAGTCATATTGTTTGTTTATTCAAAATTTAAAATGCCCTTCATTTTCTGGTTATATAAATAACACCTGTTCATGGTTTTAAAAACTCAAAAAGTGGAGAAAAGAGTAAGGGACAATTTAGGAAAAGAAAAATTCTGAGACTCACTACCTGAAGATAACCGTCACTTATATTTTGATAACAATCTTTTCGTCTCTTTCCCTCTGGGTATACACACATACAAACTTTCAAAGGTGAGATTATATTACACAAGTTGTTTCATCCTGGAAACTTTTCTTTGTTTTTAGTCTCTCCCCCCACTTAGCTTCCATTCCCTGTTTTTTGCTCCTCCACAATTTTCTCTGTATGCACCTAATCATAAACATGTATGTGTTCACATAAATAAAGCCTTTTAAATATTTATTTTACAGAAACAGGATAATCATACATATGTATACATGTACGTATACATACATATACATATATAATATATGTATTAGATAGCTATCTCCTTGCATCTTTATTTTTCTTTATAACAACAAAAACCACTGGCTATTGAAAACATATGTGTCAGGCACTCCTCTAGGCACTTACATTGTTATATCAACTGATGTAGTTCTGATTCATATGTTTAAAAGCGACATAACACTCCCTGGAAAGAATGAATTTCCATGTATTAAATCAATCACCTATTAATGTGTATTTGTGATGTTTTAAATATTTTTCACTAAAAGTGTAGCAGATAATCGTTAAAAATAACCTAAAAGTGGAATTTCTAGGGTGAAGAGCATACATTTTATTTTAACTATACTGATTTACCCCCTCCACTGAGGGGTGACAGAATGATTATGTCCCATTGTGTCAGGTGTTCCTGTGACCTTCTGCAGAAATGAATTCCAGAACCTCATCACATCATGCAAAAGTACTGAGAAAGGACACTCAGAAAAGGGGAGAAATGTGGCACCTTCCACTCCCAGCAACTCCCCAGGCAACCCTAGCCAGGGCCCTGCACAGGAGGATCTCACCCCCAGCTCTGCATCTCCCCCACACACACACAACCCAAACTCGACTAGATCCCACTTTGCAGAGTTCAGAAATAAGGCTCAGGTGGAATAGAATTAGTTATACCTGATTCAGTGACGATGATGAAATCCTAAAAAAGAATCCTGTGAATGTAGATTTAAAGGCTATAGATTTTTTCCATAAATTTATTTTCTATTGGTGTTCAATTTGCCAACATATAGCATAACACCCAGTGCTCATCCCATCAAGTGCCCCCCTCAGTGCCCGTCACCCATTCACCCCCACCCCACCCCTGTCCACCTCCCCTTCCACCACCCCTAGTTCGTTTCCCAGAGTTAGGAGTCTCTCATGTTCTGTCTCCCTTTCTGATATTTCCCACTCATTTTTTTCTCCTTTCCCCTTTATTCCCTTTCACTATTTTTTATATTCCTCAAATGAATGAAAAAAAACTCGCACTCCAAGCCTCGCTGCATTCATAAAGTTAGCAGCCAAAGCTGGGAACAGCCCAAACGTCCATGGGCGGCTGGACAGACAAGCACAAGGTCGTGGATCCGGAGAGTGGGGAACTGCTCAGGAGTCCGCGTGTCCCGGCGTTGTTAGAGTCAACAACTGGACACCAAAAGCACAACATCGCTCCGTGGCAGGTAGGCAAACTGTGCCACGTCTCTGCAAATCATCTCGCAGACTCTCCGGCGCGCGAGCGGCGTCCTGCCCCGGCTGAGTCCGACGGAGACGAGTCCCCTCGCAGCAGAGAGGTTTGAACCTGCAACCTGAAGCCCCCGGGCGCAGGCTCGCATCCGTTCCCTGAGGAGCACGCCCCGAGCACGAGCACCGACTGCATGCGCGGGGCTGCGAGGACCGGACCGGGGAGGGCTCAGCCCTACGTAGAGAAGCCGGCAGAGGAAGGGCCCAGGCGCCCAGGGAGGGAGAGTCGGGCTGTCGGCGGTGGGTGAGCCGGTCCTCAGCAGTGGGCGCGGCGTGGGCACCGTCGGGCCGCAGGGAGTGTGGGTGCCCCTGGGGCTCTCCATCAGTGCCCCCCTCGGGGTGGCCTGCCCGCCTCGCTGTCCCCACTGGCTGCCCCAGCCCACGGTGAGGAGGAAACAAAACCTGTGAGCAATCCTTTAGAAATGTCTGTAGAAAACTGACAGAGTAATTTCACGTCTGTTGAAATTAATGATAAAAGCAGGGAGTCTGCTTTTTTTTTTTTTTTTTAAAGGCTATAGATTCTTGAACAATTCAGTGTTGTCCGGAGCTTCCAAGATGCATCTTCTAGACAGTGCATTCTATGGCCCCCAGGACTCCAGCAAACAAAAGCAGAGAATAATCATGGCCAGCCAGTCACTTTACCCAGTGTAGAAACAGATGTCTGATTCTAAAGGACTCCTAGCAGGCATGAGGGTAGAGAAGTACTCACCCTGCTCAGAGAATGGAGAACACACTGACAAGAGCAGAGGAGGAGCCCTTCACCAGTGGCTCCTACAAGAAGCTTTGAATGGCATCTCACATAAGATCACAGGTAAGAAGAATCTTTCACTCCAAGAGGGACTTCCCAACAGCCATGTTCTCCCCAAGAAGGCTGATTGAGTCTGACTGCCCCAGGCGGAAACCCCAACATCTCTCTCTTAATCCAAAAGATGAAGATGATGCTTCAACCATTCACCTCCAACATGTCCCAGCTGCTTGACAAGGTGGATCTGCTTTCTGTGGAGTTGAGCAAAACTAAAAAGCTAGTGAGTCCCAGGCACCCTCTTGCCCCCAAAGACCAATTGTGGCAATTGAATTCCAACACTGTAGACCAGAACTTGTTGGGTGGTGTTCCAATTGTTTACTGCTGTATTTAAAACAACAGCTTAGAAGTTTAAAACAGCAACTGTCATTTTGCTCGTGGATGTGTAATTTGGACAAGACTTGGAGGGTGCAACTCATCTCTGCTTAATGTAGCATCACCCAGAGCAACTCCATTGAGGCTGACTATCCACTTTCAAGATGGCTCAGTCACTTGGCTGGCAAGTTGGCACTAGCTGTCAGAGTTGGCATCCTGGGATTTGGTTTTCTTTCCATGGGCTTCTCTTCAGGTCTTGAGCTTCCTTATGACATGAGATTTGGGTCCAAGAGTAAGTGTTCTGAGAAGTCTGGGCAGAAGCCAAAAGTTTTCCTATTACTTAGTCTCAGGAGCTCCAGAATATCCTCTCACCGCATTCTTTTGGACAAAACAATCACTAAGTCCAGCTCAGAATTAAGAGGAAGGGAATTAGCAGCCACCTTGCAATGGGAAGAATATCAAAGAATTTAGTTCCATCTCAAATCTACCACTGATGGTGACCTGCATTGGCTTATAGCTCTTCCTAGAGGAAGCTTCAAGCGCACCTAAGCTGTGTGTCATTGTGCCTCAGCAGTAGAATGCTATGCTTACTCCGTTAGGACAGAACACTGGAGGATGACAGGAATACAGACAGACTTTGAAAGCCATGTTCACCAATTCATAACCTGAGCTCTGTCTACCCTCATCCTCATACCCTTATAAATCCTTATAAACAATATGTTCACCAACCTACCTTTGGGAGCCCTAGTGCCTAAGAGGTAAGAGAAACACCCTAACCCAGGCTGAATACCTCATATCAGAACGTTGAAAGAAATTAGTGGACTCATGCAAAAAGTTCATAAAATCCTTCCAGAATTTTACAAATTTAACAACTTGATAGTTTGATTTTTTGCTAACTTAGAATATGGCTACAGTAGAAACAGTCTGGGAATTGTGAAGTTCCACTAGCTGAAGGACATAAACTTTCCTTCTGCCCACAGCAGCCACTGTCAATTTGCACAGGATCTGAAATTAGAATGTCTTGTGTGCTGTGTAAGGCACTGATTTTAATAAAATTATTTTGGGACATCATCCCTGGACTGTTTCTATGGATTCTGCAAACCAAGTTATTAACATTTAGACATGCATAGGCATTGAATGAAGTATTCTCTATCTCCTTCTCTCTCTCTCTCTCTTTCTCCCGCTCTCTCTCCCTCTCTCATACATACACATTCAAGTCACCATACACTTCTACTTGACTAAAAAACCCTAAAGTAGGGCAAAGGGGACTCATCCAAGTTCTTTGTGGCTGGATAGAAGAAAGAGTTGGAAGAGCCATGACATGGCTTTGGTTTCCCATTTGGGCCTTTCTGTAGACCAAATTCCTCCAACAGAGACACACACACAGGCCCCATGGGGGGCCATCCCCCAGGGATGGTGATGGCACTCTGTACCATGGAAACAGCTCTAACCTCTGAGACATGCTCAAAGAGAATAGATTCTAAGCGTAATAAGAATGGTCTTGGGGGCGCCTAGGTGGCTCAATTGGTTAAGTGACAGACTCATGATTTCAGCTCAGGTCATGATCTAATGGGTCATGCGACTGTGCCCCGTAGTGGGCTCCATGCTCAGTGGGGAGTCTCCTTGAGATTCTCTCTCTCCCTCTGCACCCCCCACTTGCACACATGCATGCGCATTCTCTCTCTCAAATAAGTAAGTAAATCTTTTTTTTTTTAAAGATCTTGATTTCCAGAAGATAGAACATGGACCTACAACTCAGAAACAAAATTCCTTATTAATTAAAAAAAAAAATGGGGGCCTCTGTGTCTTGGCTAAGCATCTGCCTTCTGCTCAGGTCATGATCCCAGGGTCCTGGGATCGAGTTCCACATCAGGCTCCCTGCTCAGTGCAGTCTGCTTCTCCCTCTACCTTTACCCCCTGCTCATGATCTCTCTCTCTCTCTCTTTCAAATAAAGAAATAAAATATTTTTAAAAAAATCATTATCTACCCTTGTTTAGAGAAATAAGTAATATCTAGGAATTAAAAAGTTCTCTTTGCCTCCCAGAGGATGCTATAAATTTTCGGAAACTGCCACCTGGCTGTTTCCCTTACTGTTGCTGTGGAGGCTTCTCCCTCCGAAATGCGAGAGTGCCTTCCAGTGCCAAGCGATACACCACTAACTCCAGGAGCTGCCTCCTGCCCTCTTGTCCACCCCATCAGGAGATGTCTCTAGATCCTCTTTCATATCTTCCCTGAGCCTTTCTAGCTCTATAAGTGGCCCCAAGCCACAGTAGAAGAGAATCCTTAACCACCATCGCAGAATTTCATGTGTTCTAGAAAATGTGTCACTAAACATCATTTTCCGCCTTCTAAACAGTTCAATTTGCTCTTTTGATGTTTTGTCTTGTTTTATAAATTGCCTTTGTGTAGCAAAGACAAGGGAAGGAACACAGATGTATTCCAAGGTTGAATAAAAGCACAATATGTCACTGTAAATGGCATAACCATTTCCTCTGCTTGTAGGTTTTAAAACATCGTGTGAAGGTAATTACGTAGATACTAAGTCTTCAACACTGCTTTAGTCCATTTCGGCCAATTCTGGGAGACACAAGGAAAACTCAGGCCAGTTTTCCTTGTGTCTCTCATGGCACGTGCAGGTGACAAAGCAAGCCATGTCCGGATCTCCTTCTCCCGTCACCCCTAGACCCCTACCTAACCTGGGCCCAGGCGTGCTGGCTCCTCATGGCAGCCTGGCTGCCATACATCTGGCTCTTTGTTGAGGATGACAGCAGCCTAATTGCATATTTCTCTTCTCATCAAAGCAAAATTGTTGGCATTCCACGAAGCTGTTTGCCGAATAATGCACCATCTGGTCCTCTGTGATAAGGAAATAATTGATTATTTTGAAGAGTCTTAATTCATCCTGCCTGCTGTACCTTAAGAAGAGAGAGAGCAGGGGGCCTGAACTTGCAAAATAGCTGTGTTTTCACTAAAATAAAGAAAGCCACTACAGCTTCAGAAAGCCAACGTTCCCTTCTCATTAATTTGTTTTTTTAACAAAGAGTGATAAAGTGATTACTCTATGGTAGACACTGTTTTGGGGACTTCATAAATATCAGTTTATCTCTCCTCAAAACAACCCTCTACGTGAGGGAGGGCATGAGGAGTCTTGAGAATGTTCTGGTTCTTGATCTGGACTCTGGTTACCTGAGTGCAGTCAGTTTGGAAACATTCAGTGATGATCCACATACAGTTGATGTACTTCTGGATGTTATTCTTCAAAAGAAGTAAAACAAATATTCCAATGTGGCCGATGCTATTATCGTTCACCCCTTTTGCAGATGGGGAGACTGAGGTCTAGAGCTTGCCTCTGGTCATGTGGCTGCAAATAGTACCTCCCAGAACTGGAAGCAGACAGTCAGATGCTGGACTCCAGGTTCCTCCCAAGCCCCCCACTGCCCCCCGCTGCTCCCCACTGCAGGGTCCTGGAGCAGGGCTGTGGATGGAGGAGAGGAAGGAGTGAGAAGTACCTGTTCTGTCGCTGTTAGAACAGAGCTCTCCAGCGAAGCACCTCCTTTGGTCATGAGCCTGCTCATTGTTTATGGCTTGTTCTCCTAAGAAATACGTTTCAACCCAGGACCCCGGCTAGTCCAAGAGAAGCTGCCACCACAGTGAGCTCGAAGGATCCCGAGGACATGAGGACCATAGGCTGTGCCAAGAGCCCATTGACAGGGTGGAGGGGCCTGGGGGTGAAGGTGTGATACGCCACGAAACAGGTAATAAATTAGCCACAAGTGGCTACCAAGGAGAGCAGCAGGAGGTGTCAGGAGATCTCCCCCAACCCACACCAGAGCCTTCGACCTACCAGATCCTTCCCTCTCCTCCCCCCAAGCTGACACTTAGTAAGATGAGAAAAAAGACAATTTAAATAACCTCCAGAGGATTTAGGCAGACACCCACACTCTCAACTCTATCCCTTACCCAGCTCGGGAAAAGCCCCACAGGCCAGCCAAGGAGGGGAAAGGCCAATAAACAAAACATTCAGGTCACATCCAGAGATGATGAGTTCCATGTGGCTTCTTCCACCGCCTCTGGTGGCCTCTTCAGATACGGATCACACATTCCCAGCGTCTGTCAGCATTTCAGCCTCGCCAGCAATAAGCAATGACATGGAGACCCTGCTCTGTGCCAGGAATTTGACTCAGGTTAGAAAAAAGGAAAAAAGGGGGGGGGGGGAGAACAAAAGGAAGACAAAACAAAAGCCAGATTTCACCTTAGTGGCATGCTCAGGAGCTGAAGCCCAAGTTGACGGTGGTCACTGGGCTGCTCTGAGCTCCAGCAAGGAGGCGTTAGGATGCCATCTGAGCAGAAACGTGCCCTTTAGAGCAAGAGGACTCCGAAGCCACAGTAGCCCGGACCATGTAAGGTGCCTGACCTGTTCTGCAGGTCCTGAGATAAAGATTCAAGTGCAAACAGTTCTTTAAGGGGATGGTCCCAGAAGGGAGGAAGCAAGGAAGAGTGGGGAGAAGGAGGGGGGAAGGGAGCCAGCCCCGGAGTGTGACAGTGGCCTTGTGGGCACATGGGGCTCAATGCTGCGAGGGCCTCCGGGAGACAGAGACACACATACCCCACTGGAGTTGTCTGTCATCTTCCTCATTGCCACCACTTGTGAGGAGCCCTGCCCATGTGCCAAGCGCTCCAGGAGGTGGACAGCCCTGGGGCTTGCAGGAGGGAGCCTGGGGAGCAAAGGAGCCAGGAGCTATGATGGGCTGTAGGCAGCCTGGTAGCCTCAGGTGCATCTCTATACCCCACAGGCCACCTTTACACCCTTTACACCCAGGCCACCTTGGCATCATGGACCAGTCACCTGAGCCTTGCTTAATGATCCACGGGTGATATATGGACTTCTACTTTCCATTCTGGTGGGTCTAGCCGTCCACGCGGACACAAGGCCCTTCAGGCAGACCCAGCAGGAGCTCAGTGGAGCTCTGAACTCTGCGTTGGGGCACCGGGGCAGGTACAGTTCTGCATTCCTGACTTCCAGAATCTTCTTTGAAGCACAGAGCTGGAGGAGACCAGACTCTATAAAGTGATTCAGATCTAGGGATCTATTCTCAAGGAATAAATTCAGTTGGCAAAAGTAAGAAGTCAGCATTCCCTTCAGCGTGCTGACTCAAGGTAATCCTTGAGTAATAAGGCATACGCTTCCTGTTTGTCGTATGTCCTTTCCCGAAGCATTGACTCCTCCCAATTACTTACCGAAACTTTCGTCAGCTTGGAGTTCATCCTTACTTCATCTACAGGTTGTTTTCCAGCTCATCATACCTTCGCCATAAAGCAAGAGAAAGGGCTGGTGGCCAAAGCAACTGGCAGCCAGGCTTAAGCCAGGCAGCTGCTATCAAGACTTGCCGCAAAAAAAAAAAAAAAAAAATTCTGGTTAAACAGAAAATTCACAGAACAGAAATGCCCCCCAGCACTAATATTAAGGTTGTCTCTCAGCTGGGGAGGAGAAATAAAGCACAGTACACCCACAGAATGGAGTACCAATGCCCTCCAGCAGGGACGAACCTCAGATGCCCATGCTACATGGCAGGAGCCACACTCAACAAGTTATATACTGTGCGGTTCTAGTTATATTGCATTCTTTTTTTTTTAAGATTTTATTTCTTTATTCATGAGAGGCACACAGAGAGGCAGAGACATAGGCAGAGGGAGAAGCAGGCATCCATGGGGAGCCTGAGGCAGCATTCGATGCCAGGACCCTGAGGTCACGCTCTGAGCCAAAGCCAGACGCCCAGCCACTGAGCCACCCAGGTGTCCTATTTTTCCCTTTTTTAAAAAGACTTTTATTTTTAAGTGATCTCTACACTCAATGTGGGGCTCGAACCCACGACCTCAAAATCAAGAGTGGTGCACACTCCTCCAACTGAGCCAGCCAGGCACCCTACATATTTTTGATTTTTAAGTGGGTACTAGAAAATTTAGACGCATATGTGTGACTCCCATTGTATTTCCAATGGACAATGTCACTCTAGAGCTGTGGGAAGATAAAGTAGTTTAACATCAAATGTCAGACACTTAAAAATTTTTAAAGGGTAAGTTTCATGTAAAGTATCTTTTTACAATAAAAAGAGGAACTTACTTTTAAAAATCTATTAATAATTCATTCTTTTATTAATTATATGCCTTCAGAAAACAAAACTTGTCACCCAGAGGAAGCTTCACAGGGTTTTGGAAAAGATACCAGAGGGGTTGGTTCTGCTTCTTACCAGCTGTATGTCCTCCAACAAGGTTTTTAACCACTCTGTGCTCAATACCCTCCTCTGTGAAATGGAGATGCCCCTCACAGAGCTGTAAGTGAGGACCAACTTATAGGTCAAGTGCTGCCATAATGGCAAATGTTAATTATTATTTCAATTATCTTGGATCTCTTTGAAAAAAAGCTCCTAATCATATTTTTATTATTTCCATCTCGAATTTTGTTCCCATGTGAAATCTTCAGCCCAATGTTTGTTTGAATTAATAAGCACTCTCAAGAATTCTTTCTATTCTCTTGAATCCTTCCACAAAGCCTCGCAACAATGGAAGAATTTACCATAATTGGTAATTGGCTCTAATTTAGTATGTCTGCATGAATGCAAATTCTGGATGGTAATTTGTGTCGATTTGAGTTTCTCAAGTGCCTCAGCACTGACTGAGATTTAGTACTTCACCAGAGGACCAGAAAACATCTGGAATAACCCATCAATGAACTCAGATAGTATACAGTTCAGGGTTACTGAGGGCTGTTTACACAAAGAATTGCAATTGGTAACAGGAAACCAACTCTCCCTCCACCTTTCTCCAAAAAAGGCACTACGAAAATAAAACTGGTTTTTGAGCATGGTGGAAATGCTACGTTTAAAAGCCATGGAAAGGTGAATAGTATTATAATATTAATATAATACTGGGACAGCCTGGGTTGCTGACACCCATCCTTCAGATTGATCCCCATCCCTGCTGGGAATGGGTCTTTAAAATAACAGAACAACAAAGTTATACACCCTTCTGTGAAGGCTCAAGGATCTGGAATCAGAAACCACCTGACCATTTCTGCCTTCTTGACACCTGGGTACACCCTGGTGGAGTCAAGACCCTGAGAGGAGAGCAGAGGGGTAGGAAAGAGTAGAGGAGGGAGACCAGGGGCAGAAGGGAGTGTGAGCACCAGCTGAGGCTCAAAAATCCGTGGGATCAAAGGGAAACCCAATGGGAAGAAGAAAAAAATGTCTCCTGCCATCCTCAGTGGTCTGCATGCTTATGACTAATGACCAATGAGCTTGTTTTATTTCTGGTAATGAGCTCTATCAATGCACCAGGCATTCTAGGCAAAACAATGGGATAATAACATAAACAGCCACCATTTATTGCATGTTTTCTCTGCCCAGACACTACATTCCTACATTATCTCAGAGATAATGAGATAATGAGATAATATATTAGCTATCTATTGCTGCACAACAAATCACCCCTACATTTAGCAGCTTCACACAGTAAATATTTACTATCTCACACAGTTTCTGTGGGTCAGAAATCTGAGAATGATGCATGGCTGGTGGCTCTGGCTCAGTCTCTTACAAGGCCACCATCCTCTGAAGGCTTGACGAGGGTTGGCGTGTCCTCACTCATATGCCTGGCAACATAGTGCTGGCTGTTGGAACCGAGGTGTTTCTCATGGACTGCTTGAGTGTGGGGCTGTTGGAGTGTCCTCACAGCATGACAGCTGGCTTCCCCCAGAGCAAGAGATCCAAGAAAGAGCAAACAGCCATACGTTTTATAATCTTGCCTCAGAAGTCATATCCTGTCATTTCCACAATCCCCTACCGGTTACCCAGGTCAACCGTATTCTGTGTGGGAAGAGCATATACAGAGGCATGAATACCAGGATCACTGGGGAACACCTTGGAGTCTGGTGACCTCAGGAAGGTCTGATTATCCCCATTTCAGAGATCCCCACAGCAGAGCAAACCGAGGCACAGAAAGGTTAAGTCAGTTTTCTGAAAGACACAGAGCTGATGTGTGGCAGAGCTGGGAGTTGAACCCTGGTATCCTTGAGTCCAATACCATGCAAAGGCAAAGTTGAAGCCTGAACTATGATTAGGTAAAAAGGTGGTTGGGGTCCCAGCTGCACATTAGGGCACAAAGCACTTAAGGGTTTTATGTCTTATGGCCTGGCCATTCAACATCCACTTAGGACATTGATTCCATGGCAGATTATCTTCTTAATTCCAGATATCCAATCTGCACATTTTGGAACTCAAAATGCTGGTAGAATGAGAACAGCCTGCATCATCAAATTCCAGCCAGCCATCTGCAGTGAGTAATAATAATGTTTACTTCATGTAGGGCAAGAGTCTCATTGATCTGTAGCCACCAAATTACTAGGGTCAATTATGAATGCTGTATTTTGGAAGATTAACTATGCCCAATATTCTCTTTCTATATATCAATAGCTTATCAAGTTTCTTCAAAATCCAAGAATCTTCCTGATTCTTTGATGATAGGCAATTAAACTCCTCTAATATGCAAAGCTATTCATTACCAAGAGAATTATTTGAGAAAATTAAAGCTGAATGGTGATAGCCAGAGAAGTCCATTTTATTGTTTTTTTTAAAGTTTGTTTGTTTGTTTGTTTGTTTATTTATGAGAAAGAGATAACGAGAGAGAACACTAGCAGGAGTGGGGGAGAAGGAGAAGCAGGCTCCCCCTGAGCAGGGAGCCTGATATGGGGCTCCATCCCAGGACCCTAGGATCATGACCCCAGCCAAAAGCAGCCGCTTTTTGACCCACTGATCCACCCAGGTGCCCCAAGATGCCCATTTTATTCATCAAAATTCAAAACCTTATAAAATGCTCCTTGATTTTGGTGCAAAGACTTCATGCAATGGTTTGTATGCCTCCTGTTGCATCTGTCAGCCTGTTCCAGTCTCCATTCTGAGCAAAAGAAAAATGAATTTTTCTGCTGTTCTGTTTATCTGGTTGAGCATTTTCTCACACATATAAGACAAGGATAATTAGCATTCATAAGAGCGATCCCAAGGCATACAGAATCCTGAACTGCCTTCTAATTTGACAAAGGAAAATTATGTGACAATATCAAGTATGGTTAGTAACAGTTTAATTGATCCAAATGCACTGTTTCGACCTAGGCAATATAACAAGAAATTTGCCACATATGGGGAGAATTACGATTATGTTAATGAACAGAAAAACTCAAGCGACTTACTCTTTCATCCCCAAACCACTTCCTCAAAGAACGATTTAAATGCTAAATTTATAAAGCTTTCCATTGTTGGGGGGGGGGGGGGTTGTTGTTTTTTATTATATGCTTCCTAACAGTTGGCCTTCCCATCTGTGATTCTTTTAGTTTAAAGAAAAAAAAAGGCAGATTTATAAGGACAACTACCCACCAGTGTGATGAGTCAGCAAGTGAGAACAGCTGAGTCATCAACCAATGTGATAAACACTGAATATTACAATAAACTGTGTGGTGAGTGAGGAAGGTGACCTTGTCCATTGGTCAAAAACATCTGTGATACACCCATTATGTGCCAGGCTCTTCTGGATGCCCAGAAGCCTAGGGAGCTGGCTGGGACCTCTTCTACCATCACTCCTGCCTTCTAGAACACTATTAGGCCAATGGTCTTCAACCTTTTTTATTGTAAACTCATAAAAGTTTCAAAAGCTCTGTCTCTCCCTCACCCAAACATTCGTAGGTTTACATATCTAAATATTCTCATCATAACTTTAAAATGGTAGAAAAACAAGGTAATTTCTGACATACTGAAAAAATGTATATTTAAATTAAAATGTTACCTCCCTGTGTAACCAATAACCAGCTGTTCCTTAATCCACCCAGGGCTGTTCCTTAATCCATCTAGGGTTCACTGGTATCTTTGTTTCCCTCACCCCAGCATATTTTTGGATTAAAAACACTACTAACCATCCTTAAAAGAGTTCACCTCTGTCTACTGAAGTACTTTAAAAGAAATAACTAAACCTGGGTGGCTCAGTTGGTTAAGTGTCTGCCTTCAGCTCAGGTCATGATCTCAGGGTCCTGGGATCAAGCCCCATGTTGGGCTCCTTGCTCCACAGGGAGTCTGCTTCTCCTTCTCCCTTTGCCACTCCCCCTGTTCATGCTCTCTCTCTCTCTCTCTCTCTCTCTCGAATAATTAAAATTTCTTTAAAAAAAGAAATAACTAAACACATGAATAAATATTTGCTGATTCTTTATCTCCAGCTAAACTTTGTGCTTTTATCTGACACATTGATCTTAACTCGCATTCAGTAAAAAAACCTGGGAATGTATTATATATGTAGAAAGTGTATTCACATCAATGCTAGCCCATAACTACATGGGTGAAACCCCCAACACAACACCTGGCATTGGTCTTCTTGGGCACTCTCCTTGGGAAATGCCTGTTCAATTCTTAGTCCAATTTTCTGTTTGAGTGTCCAACTTCTTCTTATCAATTTGTAGAAGTTCTTTATGTATTCTGGATATGAGTCCTTTGACAGACACAAATTACATAAATTAATACCTCTTCCCACTCTGTGGCTTGCCTTTTTGCTCTTTGAATAATCTTTTGGTGAACAGGTATCCTGGATTTTGATGTAGTCCAATTTTTCAGTATATAACCTGCTAAGAAAGCTTTTCAAGGTGTGCCTGGCTGGTTGAGTTGGTTGAGCACCCAATGCTTGCTTTCAGCTCAGATCGTGATCTTACAGTCATGAGATCAAGCTCAGTGAAGAGTCTGCTTGAGAGTCTTTCCCTCTCCTTCTGCCCCTCCCCCTGCTCACATGCATGTGCTCTCTGCCAAATAAATAAGCAAAATCTTTAAAAAAAAAAGCTTTTCTAATAAAGATATAAAGATATTCTCCTTATGTTTCCTTCTAAAATCTGCATTGTTTATCCTTTCTCGTTTAGACCAACAGGCCACCTAAAACTGATTTTTGCATAAGTTGAAATGTGATTTCCTGACACCAGAGTATGGTGGCTGTACATGAATGCCTATGGCTATGAACGATTGCTAGCAATAGCACTGGGCTGGGCACAGCATTCTGCTCCTCCCTTAATTCATCCGATGTACCCTAGGTACTCAAGAGCTAGGACAAGTCATAGCAGAATTCTGTAAGTTTCTATTTGCCAGTTTCTTAGAGGAAATATTGAGTGTTATGTGGACATAAGAGTTAGAAAAGGAAAACCTCTTCTTAGCAGAACTCCCTATCTCTCCAACCTATTGTCCCCATTCTGTTAAATACCCCTTTGAGGGATCCCTGGGTGGCTCAGTGGTTGAGCGTCTGCCTTTGGCTCCTGGGATTGAGTTTCGCATCAGGTTCCCCACAGGGAGCCTGCTTCTCCCTCTGCCTGTGTTTCTGCCTCTCTTTGTGTGTCTCTCATGAATAAATAAATAGAATCTTTAAAAAAAATAAATACCACTTTGAAATTAATAAGAGCCTTCCCCACGGGAAGGCGATCTGTGACCACTAGTGACCAGGGCAGCAAAGATGGCCACACTGCCACCCTAAATTCCTTACCTACCACTTGCCCAACCTCACAGGTGATCTTTTCATCTGACAGTGCACCCAGCACACACTGCCCTGAAGTGGGCTGGAGGGGTGCACCCCATGGCTCCTCTTCCTCATCGCTGCCCTGAAGTGGGCTGGAGGGGTGCACCCCATGGCTCCTCTTAAGAGAAACTTCAGACTTATACATTGGACAAAATTAGGGAGCTGATGAGGGAGTAACAGGAGCTCTGGTTTGTGAATCAAGAGACTTCATTTCTAGTCCCAGAATGCTGGGCAAATCACTCAACCTCTCTGAGCTTTGGCTTTCTTAACTGTGACAGGAGGGATTGGGATGGGCAGTCTTAATGACCACTCCAACACTAGGATCCTGTGAGATTCAAAACAATATTCAAGTCAAGCATGATGCAAACTGTTTCTGCAGTTGAAATTAGGCTTTTGGGGACACAACCAAGGGTAGTGTGTTTTGATGACTGTTTCTTAAACCAGCAGTAAACTTCCTATATGCAATTAAAATAATAACATCTGAGAGTCACAAAGGAACTCTGAGTTCAGCTTTTCTTTTTTGGTAATGAAGAAACACAGACCCAGAGCAGTGATGAGCTAATTTGGGATTACATCTAAGTCCTTGGTCTCTCTGTCTGATGCTCTTAGTACTAACCCATCTGGCTCTTTTTTTTTTTTTTTTAAGATTTGATTTGTTTATTTGACAGAGAGAGAGCACACAAGCAGGAGGAGCGGCGGAGGGAGAAGGAGAAGCATAGCTCCTGCTGAGCAGGTAGTCTGACATTGGGCTCGATCCCAGGACACTGGGATCATGACCTGAGCTGAAGGCAGATGCTTAACCTACCGAGCCATCCAGGTGCCCACCCCTCACCCCCACTATCTGGCTTTTTCAAGATGTATTTTCTAAATTGGATGATGAAAATGTCACATTTAAAGTTCTCTAGCTGTGCTTTGGTATTTAACAAAAGGGAAGGATGATGTGAACTCTGATGTTTTTTACTTATTTTTTTCCTTTTGTGCCCACAAAAGGAACATTCCATTATTCCTGGAATGCTGGAGAGCATTTGCTTTGTGGTCCTCTGTAGCACTTCCTAGAGGGAACAAAGGAAACTTGGGGACCCCTTCCCCAGCCCAGACTTGGAGCCCACCAAAGGGTTGGAAACCACTTCCCCAAGGCAGAGTGGAAAGATTCACTTTGTCACATTTTACTGATAAAAGCTTTGATGGGATGGCAAGAGCTATGCTAGAGAATTCTCCTTCACCACTGTATCCCAAGAGAATGTGGGACCATGTGCAGAAATTGGCCACAAAGGCCTCTGAATTTGCCAGAGTGAAAAGGAGGGGTATCATCACAGGGGACATTGGCTTCTACCTGAAAAAAGAGAACAAATTTTGTCAATTCCCTGAGTAGAGCCACTGCATTGGTTTCCTATTGCTTCTGTAACAAATTATCATAAACTAAATGTCTTAAAACACCACAAACACTCTTTTACAGTGCTGGAGGTCAATAGTCTGAAATGAGTCTTCTAAGGCTAAAATCAAGGTGTTGGTAGGGCTGTGTTTCTTCTAGAAGCTTCAGGGAAGGATCCATTTCCTTGTCCTCTCCCACTCCTGGAGGCCTGCTATGGCCCTTGACTTGTGGCTTTTTCCACGCCTTCAGAGTGAGTCACCCCAACCTCTGTTTCCATCACCCCATCTCCTTTCTCTGACTTTGCCCACCTCCCTTTACAAGGACCCTTGGGATTACATTGGGCCCACCCAGATTATCCAGGCTAATTTCCCCACCTCAAGACATTTAACTTAATCACATCAGCAAAGTCCTTTTGCCATGTAAAGTACCATAGTCAAGGGTTCCAGGGATTAGGATGTGGAATTTTTGGGGACAGGGAGTCTTATTCGGCCTTCCGAATAAGACCATACAGGCTTTGTATTTGGAAAGGAGGAAATACGCTACAGAAGGTCATTAGAATTACTCCCATGCTTTGGAAAGTTACTCACTTCTCTCTTGGCTTCCATTTACCATCTATACAGTGAGGTTGTGGTAGAAGCTGCTTCTAGTTCCAACACCCTGTGATTCTCGACCCATGCTGTCTGGTACAGTAGCCACCAGCCTCATGTGGCTACAGAGCACTTGAAATGCAGCCAGTGCCACCTACTGAAATGATAATATTTTGGATCTATTGCATTAAATAAGGGATATTATTAAAAGTAACTTCATTGTTTCTTTTTAATTTTTTAATATGGCTACCAGAAAATTTTAAACCATGTGCATAGCTCACCTTTTACTTCCATTGAACAGCACCTTGAAGACCACATGGCCCAACCTTTGTGATAGGAATCTGGACAGTGATAACCTGAGAAATGAGCATCTAGCCCAAGGATGGCACATGCATGGCATGACCGACACAAGTCCACTTCCTGCTCCTGTGACAACACTCACCAACCTTACTCTTTCCACTGTATCAGGATAGGCCTCAGGATCCTCCTCAACACAGTGCTGTAGGCAGTCACTAGCAATTGATCAGAGCTGATGCTTGTATCATTGGAGACTCATGTTGTTGCAACTAACAGAAAACCCAACCAAAGGAAAAATGTTGGCTCATGTTATAAGAATTTAGAGTGGATCTGACTTTAAGCACACATAGTTTCTCTCTCTCTCAGTTCACCCTTCTTCCAAATCAGCTTTATTCTCAAGTTTCATGTGGGATCCACTGGTTACTCCAGGCCCTCCTCATCATGACACCAAATTCCTTAGGAGAGAGAGTCTGTTTCCCCCCAAGGCTCAAATTAAAGCTGTGCATTGGACCCAGTTGGCTCTGCTTGCCTGATTTGGGTTACATGCTCTTCTTAAACTAGTCACTGCGGCCAGGGGAATGGAATTTGCCCATTATGTTAACCTCTGGATTTGCAAGTGAAGTGAACTTCCCAGAAAACATGTGGTCTGAGAGTGAAAGAAGGGAACCCCAAATAAAAGTTAGCAGGAGCTGTTATCACAGAAGAGCGTAATGGATGTCCATGCTGAAATCCCACTGCTGCTTCCAAACTCCGAGTCCTATTATTCATAAGATGGAATATAATGCTGCCTGATAACTCTGGTTATTAGAAAAGTCTTCCTTATCTTTTTTTTTTAAGTCTTCCGTATCTTAACGAAGATGCGGTATATATACAGAATAGAATATTACTCAGCCATAAAAAGAAATGAAATCTTGCCATTTACAACAACATGAATGGAGCCAGAGAGTATAATGCTAAGCAAAATAAGTTGGAGAAAGCAAATACCTTATGGTTTCACTTATATGTGGAATTCAAGAAACAAAACAAATGAACAAAGGGGGCGGGGAAAGAGAGAAACCAAGAAACAGACTCTTAACTCCATAGAACAAACAAGTGGTTATCAGAGGGGAGGTAGGTAGGGGGATGGGGGAAATAGGAGATAAGAATTAAAGAGTACATGTATCATGATGAACACTGAGCAACGTATAGAATGGTTGAATCACTATATTGTATACTTGAAACTAACATAACATTATATGTTAACTATACTGGAATTTTAAAATTTAATAAAATAATAAAAAAAGAAAAGTCTTCCTTATCTTGAGTCAAAAAAAACTACATCTCTATACCAATGGCACATTCATTCCTGTCTACACATAGAGCAATGTGGAATACATTTGCATCCCTTGGATATTCGCTCATTAATACATTCCACAAGTATC
Organism: Canis lupus dingo; assembly: GCF_003254725.2. Taxonomy (NCBI): domain Eukaryota; kingdom Metazoa; phylum Chordata; class Mammalia; order Carnivora; family Canidae; genus Canis; species Canis lupus. The sequence continues at coordinate 16,471,853 of NC_064266.1, forward strand.
TGTTGATTGTCTGCTACTCAAAGCTTAGGGATCCAGCAGTGGACAACAGTGAATAGTTGTCAAAGAAGTTATATTCAAGGGGCAAGAGACAGAAAATAAACAAGCAAAGGCATAAGTAAGCAATAAAGGACAACTGTGGGCCATATGTCCCTTTTGGACATTCCAATATTGTGTGATCTTGGTATAAGGGCTTTCCCATTGCCAGCCTCCCTCTGCCTCTTGAGTCTCCAGTGGAGAAGGAGTTCAGCATGTAACTTTGGGTCAGCCAGTCAGATGCCTTCTCCTTCCAGGACTTGGGTAGGAGTAGATATTTGGAGATCCTACAGCCTTTGTACCAGACCTTTCCTGTGTCCTAAACAGAGGTGCATCTCCTACCACCACCCTTAGCTCCTGCCCAGGCCTCAACCCTAAGCCCTGCCCTTTCCATTAATATCAATTTGGTTTCTGTTGGTTGAAACCAAGTTCCCTGACTAATACAATGAAAATTATTTCCTACCCAAATCACCTCTTCTTCAGATTATGATATGTCAGCATCTTCAGCCTTTCCTTGAATCAGTTGATTTCCCGATCATTCTCCATCTGGACCTGACTACTGTAATGGGATATAACTCATAAATAGTCCCCATACTTTTCCCTCCTTCAGTGGGTATGAAGGAGGGCTTAAACACAGAATTCTATGTATATTTTGACTTTCCTCTTATTTGTTCCAGAACATTTTATAAAATAGTTCTTTTGCACTGTGCAAGCTATGTCTATTTTGATACTTTAAAACAATTGAATATTTTAATCAAATTATATGCAGAGGGGTTTTTTTTTAATGCCCTATGGAAGCTCATGGAAGTGAGGACAAAGCCTTTTTGAAGACAGCAACAATTTTAAAATTTCCCTTATATTTTTCTGAAAGAAAATTACTATGTAAATCATTGTGTTTTGGCTCTACTTGTCTCCTAAAATATGTTTAATATGGTTTGAAGAAGTGTGGGTATAAAAAAAATTATTGGCTCACAGTCCTGGGAGTCAAGCAGTTCAGGTCTTTGAGGGACAAAAACTCAGAGGTCTCCTTGGCAGTGACATTGTGTCTCTTGAATCCAGGCTTTGCTCATGAGGCTCCATCTGCCTGGGACATTGTCCCCAAGCCCAGCCTGTTCCCTAGTCTTTCTCAACTAAAGCCAACTCATCCTGCCATTCCTGGCAACACGCTGCATTTCTCCCAATGTTGATTTTTATAACATCTGTCCTTCAACACCATGAGGGTAGGGACAGCATCGTTCGCTGCCAAATGAATCTCCAACATTTAGCTAAGTGCCCGACACATAGCTCTCAAAACCTCACGCACTGAATTGAATTAGCAGAGAAAAGCAGAAAGAGGAAGAAAATTCACAGGATACAAAAGAAATCTAGTCTGAATACGCTCCAGGAAAAACAGTCAAGGAGTCAGGATCGCAATGCCCCAGTCTTCCATTGTGAGCACATCCCAGTTCTGAGAGTGGCTTGCGTCTTCAGGCTCTTGGGGCCCACATCGTGTCCCCCACCTTTCCTCGCCAGGACCAGCTCCCTGCTGGGCTTTCAGCAAGTCCCTGGGAAGAGCTCCGATGGACTAGTTCACAGATTGAGTCCAGCCAAGCTCTTTCACTAACCAGGTATGTGGGCTTGGGGAGGCCACCTGGCCTCTTTGGGTTTCATTTTATTTACATGTCAAAAAGGTGAATTGCACAAAAGAATCTTGAATGTTCCTTCCATCTCAAAAGCCCAGAATCTAATTTGAATAGAGTTGTGGCAGGATTTTTCCATTAAACCTGAATCTGGGAAATGGAAATAAAACCAAGCCTTGCCATTCTCAAAAGGAATATTGTCCTTTCTTCAACTACCTTGTAAATTATAATGGCAGAGGGGTTGTACCATGCCCTTTTGAGTCTGAATAAACACTGATTATGTTGGTATGTTTCTCTGTTTCTCCCCCTTTTCTGATTAGTTATCTAAAATGCAGGTTAGGCCATGCATATGTAATAAGTATTTGTGCTTTTTGGAATGAAGCTGTAATGATTTGCAAATGTCTTCATTATGAGCTTATAACATCTCCTAGATGTTCATCTTACTCAATAAAATTACTTCCTCAAAAAGCTCTTTCCACATGTTTACTAAGTGGGCTTATGGAGAACAAATAATCACACAGAATCTTCTCTTCCACGGAATTCCAAAGGTGATTTAAGAGGGTCCTTAGGAGAGAAAAAAATAAAGACAGTAAAATTACTATATCAGGAAAACAATCTAGTGAAATTGTTTGTGGATCAAAAAAGATAAATTGTATTGCAAAACTTTACTCAGAAACATCAGCAAGATGTATTTTAGAACCCTTTATAAGCTTTTAATCATTTTCAAGTGTCAATGCAATCATGTTGGTCACTAATGTTCCTGATCCCATGCATTGAAAACAAGAAATCAGACCCAAACCCCAAATTATAGTCCATAAAAAATATGCTGTAGGAAAAATCACATCAGGACTCAAGCATTTTACAACACCCACCAGTATTTCAAAAAAAACTTTACAGAAGTATAATAACATAGATACAAAAAAAATACACAAATGGTAAGTGTATAGCTTGATACATTTTTTACAAAATGAACACATCAGTGTCAAGAGCACCCAGAGCAAGAAATAGAACATTACTAGCTCCCTTAAAAGCCCTCCTTGTGCCTCTTTCCAGACACTTCCCCTTCCAAGGTGACTTCTAAATGAGGTAGCAGAGAAAGGCACCTGAAAAAGTACATCTAAACTGAGAATGGCAAGATGAGAAGGATTGAGGGAGGAAAGAGCAGGGGGTGGGGTGGGGGGTGGGGAGACAGTGTCCCAGGCAGGTGGAGCACCATGTGCAAAGCCTAACTTCTCACAACATACATTACTATTGCCTGGGTTTTAATATAAATGGAATCATACAATATGCATTCTTTTATATAGCTTCTTTCATTCACCATTTTGTCTGTAGCTGTAAATCATTCCCTCTCGTTATTATTCGCCAGTGTAGCATACCTCAATTTGTTTATTCATTCCCCTTTTGTTGGCATTCGGGTCTTTTTAAGTTTGGGATTCTCACAAAGAGGACTGTCCCACCAGTCTTTTTATCAAAGGATTAGATAGGACATCCACGGGTCATTTACCCAGTAATTCTGAAAGTAAGAGAAAGTGGGATAAAACCAATGAACTAGAACAATGGTGTTCAAGCACTGTTACCCACCAGCATCTCCTGGAGGGATTCTTAAAGCACAGATGGGCTGGATCCCACCCCCCAGAAGGTCTGATTCTGTAGGTCTGTGTTGGGGCCTGAGAATTTGTATTTCTAACACATTATTGGGGGCTGCTGATGCTGCTGGTGCAGAGGCTACTTTGAGAACCACTGAACTAGAGATACTCATGAAGCTCTGTCTCTGTGGGACCAGCTATTATGGAAAACACTGGATGAAGGGCTCAGCAGTCTGCAGTGATCCCTAATGCCAAGACTCATTTTTAAAATGTCTCCAACTTTATTCAGCTGTCCCGCAGTAAGTTGTATCACCTTTAATGGGGAAAGATCTTTTTGGTTGCAAGAAACAGAGACCCACTCAGTTTCCCTCAGGTGATTTCATTTTTATAAGGAGAAACTGGGTAAAAGGAAGCCCAGGATATGATACCAGAAGCTGCTCAGCCAGGTTATATATAGCTGTGCTTGACAAAGTTATTGAGCAAATGAAGTACTGGGAATCTTGTAAAAATGCAGATCCTAGTCAGGAGGTCAAGGGCAGGGCCCAAGGCATTCTTAACAAGCTCCCAGAAGATGATGATGATGCCAGTTCACAGAGTAACAAGACTGTGCGGTGGTGCATCCGTCACCCCTGTTCCAGACACTGTAGCCATGGCTCATTATTCATGGGCAGCTCTGAGGACCCCACAGCAACTCAAGAAGTCTTCCAAAGTCGGATTCAGCACTTCGGTTTCTGCTTTTCTCTGTAGCTTCTCCCCTACTCCTCCCAGCACCTACCTTCCTGCCCTCTGCCCCCCACTTACTGTCATCTGCTTTCTCATGGCTTCTTCTGCTTGTGCTTGTGCTCATTGCCTTCTGTCCACTTCCATGCTTCTCGATGATCTGCTCATACTGTTTCTGTATCTCATATTCAAATTCCCAAGAAAGAAGATCTGATTGAGTCAGAGCATAGTCTTTCCTGCAGAGGATGCTCATGGCAGACAAAGTTCTTGCATTTCAAAAGCCAAATCATAACTACCTGTCATTTAGAGGTGCCAATCATTGGCCTCATTCAGCAGGAGCCTCAGAAACATGGGCATAGGGTACAAAGCATGATGACCTTCTCAGTTGGTTCAGCCTTAGTCAGTGCACAGGGAGCAATACCCAGGCCACAGCTAACACCACCGAAATGCCACCAGTCTAGGCTGGGGACCCAGGCATTAGGATTGTCTATGAGCTCCCCAGTGCTCTGAATAACAGGCAGTGTTGAGAGTCACTATTTTATGTTCCTAAGGTTGCTGTAACAATGTACCACAAACTGGCTTAAAACAATAGACATTTATTCTCTCACAGTTCTGGAGGCTAGAAGTATGAAATCAAGATGCTGACAAGGTCATGATCCTGCTGAAGCATCTAGCAGAGGATCCTTCCTTGCCTCTTCCAGCTTCTGATGGCCCCAGGCATTCCTTGGCTCTGGGCCTTGTTTCCATCTTCACACGGCTGTCTACTCCGTGTGTGAGTCTATATCTGAATTTCCCTCTTCTTTTAAGAATACCAGTTATATTGGATGGGGCCTAATGGCCTTATCTTAACTTGATTACATCTGTAAGGAATCTATTTCCAAGTAAGGTTAAATCACAGAAATCAGGGGTTAGGACTTCAACATATTTGTGGGAGGCAGGGGGCGGGGAGATACAATCAACCTATAACACTGATCTTTATTTAAGAACCTTCCAGAAGGAGGTTATAGTTTAGGTAGGCATGCTAAGAATGTTCTGAAGGGGTGCTATAGGTGACTGTCACCTTGCATGACCCATCCTTCCCACATCTCCTCCCACCCACTCAAAAATAAAGTCACCTTGGAAATTGGTAGCCTCAATTTGCCCACTCAACTTTGGGAAAGCCACTCACTTTGTCTGCCATGACCTCAACATTCAAGAAAACAAAACCCATACCCTTGGGGTCTACATTTGGAAGGTGGTTATCCCCACCCTCCCTAATTTATTCTCAGACCCTATTTACAAAATTGCAAAGAGAGGGTATTTTGCTATCATGTAATTAGCATCATATACTTTGTAACAGAATCACAACTCTTTAAAAATACCAAAGTAGATCAAGCCAAGACAAAATTTTTATGACCAGAAAAATCTGGGGTATTTTTATGGCCAGAAAAATCTGGCAGGTCTTTTGGGCTTATTCCATAAATGATGGGGTTTTATAATTTTGTAGGAATTATGAGCTCTCTCACCCATTAATATAAAGATACAAATGTGGAGAGATTCTTCATCTGACACTGACTTTTTTTTTGCATATTTAAGCCATTTACAAATTATCTGAAAACTATAAAGATGTTCCAATCTTCCCTGAGGACTACATGAACAATACTTCAAAAGTAAATAGAATTACTACCTCCCACTCTTAAGAGTCATCAGTTATATAACCAGTGGTCCAGAGCTGATTCCAAAAGCCAAAACAGTGATTTCGGTTTAGAGTTGGCCAGGCCACAGGATGATCCAGTGGCCACAGAAATCACATTTTCAGGACAAAAGCAAGTTTTGGTTGTGGCACTGGCCAAACAACCCACTCAAAATGTTTAATGGTCACTAAGCGACCTGGTCATGTGTACACTGCTGGTGCCTTTCAGGAGAGTTTGGAACTCAGTGGTTATGGGACCACATGATGCATCCAGCAAGACCTGGGCGCCTGTCTCAGCTTAGCGGCTCCTCGGCTGTGTGTACTCGGGGCACGTCACCCACCACTCTCAGCCTTGGTGTCCTAGCTGGAACGTGAGAATCACACCGCCTCCCTCAGGGTGCTGTTTGGAATATGAACTGAAACAACAAATTAAAGAGCTTAGCACAGTGGCTGTCACACAACAGAGATTCAATTAATATTATCTATCAGTGGCTCATTATTTCTGAGATAGCAGTTACCACTTGCTCACATCATTTATGTCTGCATATGTGCAGTGTGTCATCCAAGAAGAATGTCCCAGGTTCCCCATCCTTTCCTCCGAAGCCAGAGTTCTCTTTTCCATCTCCGTGGTGACCTTCCAACACTTTTCCTGTATCAAAATCAGCCAGCCAACATGGCACAAATTACCTGTGTCCTGCACCCAAATAGGACCTTGAGAAATACCAAGGAACAGAAGACACTTGGCATTCAGGGGGTTTATTATTTTGTATGATTGGAGAACCAGGTATATCCAGTTGGAGATCAAAAGATGTTTCATGGAAGAGGAGTTATTCAAGTTGGATTTTGGAGGAAAGGAGGAGTGGGCTTGGTGGCAAGTGCATTCCAGACAGAGGGAACAGTATAAGAAAAAGCCCAGATCCCAGAAAGCAGAAACAATGTCAACCCAAAGGAAGTAGAGGGAAGATAACAGAAATCAGGGGGAAAAAATGGTGCAAAAGTACTCCTTTTTTTTTTTTAATTTAATTTAATTTTTTTATTTTATTTTTTTTATTTATTTTATTTTTTTTTTAGCAAAAGTACTCCTGAAGAGAAAGCGGCTGAGAATTTCTCCGCATTGAATAAAGACACGAGTCAATAGATTAAAATATTCTAACAGGCACCCAATAAAATCAGTCTAGCTTTTGTTGTCTTCTTTTGCTTTCAATTCGTACACACACGCTTCAAAACAAAGGGATACCTTAGTGGTGGGTCTTGGCTCAGGGCTCAGGTGTCAGTGAAGGACGAAGAATGAGCCAGCTGTGAGAATTAATGTGTACTCCTCTTAATCACTGATGCTTTGAAGGCACTTGCAGCCCCAGGCTCCTCCCAGGACTCATTGAAAATAAAAATAAAAATGGGGAAAGATAAAACCCAAATGCAACCAGAGTGGAAAGCAGGTTAACTACAAAGGACCAAGAATCAGATCGACTCAGCTTTGTCGTTAGCGACCTGGCTGCAGAAGTCACGTGAGTAATAAATATCTTTAGAGGCTGAAGGAAAATAACTGAAACAAACCAAAATGTACAAATGGCTCTATCCTTGAGCATTTGGTCGATTGCCAATTCTTGATGATTTCTTTGTCTTGTCAAGGAAAGAAATCAATAGCATACTATTATTTGTATCTTAAAACCACATCCAAGTGTTACAATAGAACATGAAGAATACTCTGGAACTGAATTCAGCCAGAGAGTGGATATGAATCCAGTCACGTCTCCCTCCCAGGTGGAAACTCTCGACTCTCCAGCCTTTGAGTGTGGCGTTCTTGTTGACTTTGCATCGGACAAAGTGCTGAGTGTGGTCTTCTGATAGAATTCTCCATAATTGGTGTCTCTGAGCCATCCATGTGTGCGGATCCATTTGAAAGAGCAGCCAGATATTGGCTGCCATTCCCGGGGTGTATTGTGAGTTAGGAATCTCTGATTTTAGAAAGACTAAGAAAAGAAACTGATGGAACATAATGGCACAACTTTTCTCTTCTTGGGCTTTGATAAGAGCACAGAAAATGCCATCTCATTGATATGAAACAATTATTTTCATTTCTTTAAAAAAATCCATATTTTGTATGGATCAGTTGTATTATTTTAAGATTGCATTGAATCAGTTCTTAGTTTATCTATAATCAGTGATAGGCGATCCCTTAGAAGAATGGCATCCAGTAAAAGATTCACAAACGACAAAAATGAAAAATAACTGACTTCAGAAATAAAGTCTAAATTCCTAATGTACCTGGAGATGAGACTGGCTGTGGTCTGTCCGTTGGCCACCTCTTGTGGGTTCTCTGCTTCCTGACCTACTCTCCAGCCTATGGTTTCCAGAATGTACCATGCTGCCTTCCTTTCTCCACATCAAAGGTCACCAGGCTGGGAATCCCTGGGTGGCTCAGCGGTTAAGCGCCTGCCTTCAGCCCGGGGCGTGATCCTGGAATCCCGGGATGAGTCCCACATGGGGCTCCGTGCATGGAGCCTGCTTCTCCCTCTGCCTGTGTCTCTGCCTCTCTCTCTCTCTCTCTCTGTGCATCTTTCATGAATAAATAAATAAAATCTTAAAAAACAAAAAAACAAAAAAACCCAAAGGTCACCAGCCTGGACTGTCTTCTCCTCTCCTACCAATTTATTTCCCTCCCCTCGGCTACCACCTCGTTATATCCAAAACCATTTCAGAGTCACCTCCCTTACCTAGTTTGGCTAATGGGTAATACCTGATGATTTTCTTGTCTTGTCAGAGAAAGAAATTAATACCATACTACTACTTGTATTTTAAAACCACGTCCAAACGTTAACAATAAAATTTGAAGAATATTCTAGAACTAAATTCAGATCTCGGTTCTGTCAGTGTAGGGCTGCTGGAGTTCAGACCAGGAGCCCTAGACCCTGCTGGGTGTTCAGACCAGGAGCCCCAGACCCTGCTGGGTGGGGCAGTGGGCACAAGTGGGCGGCACAGCCCAGGTTTGGAAATTCACCATGAGACCCTAGAATGTGCTGGGGAGGTATAATAGACCATCCGGGGTTCAGAAGCACAGGAGGTCTGCCCTTAGAAGGAACTATAGGAGAGAGGAAGTTTTTAATTCTAAATTTCAGGTCTTGCTCAGAAATAATTTTTAAAAGTAATGCATGTCTGGCCAACATGGGGTACATGCACCTGGAATCCACCAGAAGTGGAACCAACCAATTTCACGGAACAGTATTTGCTTCCTGTTTCTCAGCTAAAATTAAGATGAGTGGTCTGGGAAGGAGAGGGATTGACAAGCAATAGGGACAGTTTCTGTGCTCCCTGTGACTTTATGGGGGAAGGCACCTGGCACCGAAGTGGAGTGACACCAAGACATTTCCAGAAAGGGCAGTCGAAGGAAGAGCAGGGCACCTTCCACGGCAAACTGGTTTCAAAAGCCAAAGTGAATTCTCAGACCTGGTTGTCTGCACATAACAGGGAAGTCCTGACTTTAAGAAGGTGCCCCTGGGGAAGGATGGGGCAGGTTTCCCAGGCTCTTCCTACGCCAGCCTCCCAAGATGCTTGTGTCCAAAAACTCTCTGTCATGTACTATGAGAAAACCTCTGTGGGGTTGTTTCTGATTTTGTTGTTTTTGAGTGGTTGTTTGTTTGTTTGTTTGTTTTACGTAAAACAAGCTCAGAAAATCCAGACCATGATAGAGGATGACAGTTTGTCATTCCAGTTTTAGGACGAATATCCAAATCATTTTCTCCGACCTTTTATCTTGAAACTTCAAACTTATGAGAATTTAAAAGAAGAGAACAACCATCATCCATATACCATTTGCCCAGAATCACTGATTGTTATCTCGTCATATTTGCTTATTTTTTACTGAAACTGATTGAAAGTTGCAGACATTGTGATAGTTAGCCCTGAGCTATTTAGCTCTATGTCTCCTAAGAGTATGTATTCTACACAGCCACAACACCATTAGTACGCCTTAGAAAGTTAATACCAATTTAATAATATTAAATACACAATCCATATTCAAGTTTTCCCAGATCTTCCCAAAAGCATCCTTACAGCTCCTTTTTCAACCTAGGATCCATTCTAGGATCACACTGCGCATTTGATTTTTCACATCTGTTTAATCTTTTTTTCCCCCTAGAATAGCTCTCCTGCCACTTTTTTTTTTTAAGATTTTATTTATTTATTCATGAGAGACACAGAGCGAGAGAGGCAGAGACACAGGCAGAGGGAGAAGCAGGCTCCCTGCAGGGAGCCCGATGCAGGACTTGATCCTGTGTCTTCAAGATCACACTCTGGGCCGAAGGCAGGTGCTAAACCGCTGAGCCACCCAGGCATCTCTCCTGCCATGTTTTGCCCTCCATGAAGTCATTTATGAACTGTCCAAATCAATTATTTCGCACAATGCACCTTGATTGTACTTTTTTTTTTAAAAAGAATTTATTTATTTATTCATGAGAGACACACAGAAAGAGAGAGAGAGAGAGAGAGAAGCAGAGACACAGGCAGAGGGAGAAGCAGGCTCCATGCAAGGGAGCCCAATGCAGAACTTTATCCCAGGTCCCTGGGATCACACATTGAGCCAAAGGCAGATGATAAACCAGATGTCCCTTGATTGTACTTTTGTGACTTTTTTCTGCACGAGATTCAGCTTCCTCATTTTGGCCAGGAATACCACGGATATGCGGTGGTGTCCATCCTAGCACATCACATCACAAGTCAGTCACATGATGTCATCTTGTTCCATGGTTGGGCATGTTAACCCCTTGGCTAAAGAGATGCCCTCTAGATAACTCCATCATAAAGCTTCATTTCCTCCTTTATAAATAACAAGTCATCTGAGGGCTGGTCTTTCAAGGCTGAGTGAAGTCTGGAAGGAGAAGAGCAATCACTGGAGGTAGAGTGAAAACTGTGATCCGTTGACAACTCTGTGAAAGAAGAAAATGAATGCAGGAATGTTGGGGAAGAAAGTGAGTGCTCCCCTTCTGCACGACTCCTCCCCCTTCTCTCTCCCTCCTTCCCTCCTCTCCAAGGATCCTTGGAGATGCTGGCAAGAGCTATAATGGAGTACTCCAGGTCTAGGAGATGAGGGTTGGAGCCATTCGACTTTCGAATTAAAGAAAATAGTAAGCTAGAATTCTGGCAGAAGTGGTGGCACTGCGGTGGCAGTTTGTTTGCAGGAAGGAACCCAACTTGTCCATGAACCTCTTGTATCCGAGCCCTTTGGTAGTGCCCTCTCACAGGGGCTCTGAACTTCACCATGTAACTTGCTTTCACCAATGGGACAACAGCAAACCATGTAAGCAGAGAATGAAAAGGTGCTTGCTCACACACTGGGACCTGCCCTCTTGCTGCTCTTGGGACCTTGAGACTACTCTGTGAGTGAGGCCAGGCTAAGGCTGCTGGAGGGTGAGGAGCTATGGGGCCCAGTCACCCAGTCACCCCAGTCTTCGGCTGGAAAACCAGCAGATGTGTGAATGAAGCCATCCGAGACCAAGTAGCCACATCCAGCTCACCAACTGACCTCAGAGACATGAACAGGCCCAGATGAGGTCAGCCAAGCCTGGCCCATAACAGCAGAACTGCCCAGCTGACCCATAGACTCATGAGAAGTAATGAATATTCTTGTTTTAAGCCACTACATTTTGGGACAGTTTGTTACGTGGCAAAAGCTAAGTGATACACTTGGGAACAACTCTAACAACTCTAACTCACCAACTGGTTCAGGATATAAACTCTTGCCTGTTTTTTAAAAAATCAGATCCCTTTTCACAGATTACAACCTCTTTCGGGATGCCTGGCTGGCTCAGTGGTTAAGCATCTGCCTTTGGCTCAGGTCGTGGTCCCGGGGCCCTGGGATTGAGTCCCATATCGGGCTCCCTGCATGGAGCCTGCTTCTCCCTCTGCCTGTGTCTCTGCCTCTCTCTCTATGTCTCTCATGAATAAATAAAATCTTTAAAAAAAAAGATTACAACCTTTTTCAAGACAGAATTAACACGGATTCACTGATCAGATTATCCAAAGAAAAATCTAATATGGTTTCAGCGAAGTCTAAATCCAATTGAATTCAAAATCCATATGTTGTGAATTTCCACGTACATACTGATTTTAGTACAAATAGACATATATGTGCAGCTGAAGAATACACTGGAACATTCTAAACGTTCTTTAGTCAGGACTTAACATAAACACGCTATTCAGTAGAAACTCCAAGCCTCAGTGGAGGCCAATGAATCCAACCTCAAGGAGTAAATCTGTTGAAAAAAATGTTTAAAGTAGTAAGAAAATCCCATAGATTGCTCAGGCTTTGCTATATATTAGAACCATCTGGAGAAGCTTTTAAAAATCCCAATACCCAGGCCATACTCCAGACCAACTAAGTGAGAATCCCTGGCAATAGGCCCTTACCTTTATTTTTTTACAGCTCCTCTGGTGATTCCAGTGTACAGCCAAGCCTGTGAACACACTTACTCACTGAATATGCCTGCTTGTGAGCGTATCAACAGATGTAAGTCATTCGCAGTCTGGGTAACTGAGAAGCAAGAAGACAGCACACGATCCACTCGCCAATACACATTCCACGATATCCTCTACAAAGGCATCAGACAACGTGTTCATTCATCTCCCATTTCTACTTCTGCCAATTTAATATTCAGGGAGAGTAACGTGAAATGAGCGAGCTGATGACCAAACTTCACAATTATCCAATAAAGCTTAATTAAATCTCTTCATTCCCAGAGTGTCTCCTGAACTCTGGGCAGTTACCAGAACACCCCAGAAGGTGTCCAGCTGTCTGATTAGAGGATTAAACAATATAATAGTTTTCCCAACAGCCTGCTCCACACTTGAGGATTCCCTATTCTACTCCCGCCTTCCTGGTAGGAAACAGTTTTAAATCTATTTTGAAAATGATTCTTGGCTTGCTATTCTGAGTTGCTTGGCCCCTACCTCCTAGCAATTTTATGGCTCAACCACGGGAGTCCTAAATCGTGTGCACGAAAAGTCATTGCATCTACCCTGTGACTCTCCCGTTGAGTCTTTTGTGGCTCAGGGGTTTTGTCCACATTTTACAAGCTGGCTCCTCCAAATCCTCTGCAGCTTTTTCAGCCAGTGGTCTCTAAAATGAGCCAAACTGTTGGACTCCCTAGACTTTTAAAACCTTTCAAGGCACCATCGAACAGTTAATTGCCTAAGTCACGTCACACCTAGAGCATAAAACATACTGTATAATTCACTATTTTCTGAACAAGAAGAGAACACACTAGAATGATGGGGTTAGAAAACTTTCAGAGACTTCACAGACTCTGGACAGGGTTAATTCAACCAATTACGCCTGTTTGCTAATGTGAGCATCGGCATCCTCTGCCATGGTTGACCCACCCAGCCCAAAGTTGATATTGAAATACCTTGATTCGAATCAAGTCAGGGTTATTCTGTGGCATAAAATAGGCAATAGAATCTGAAGCAAAAACCTAGGAAGAGTCCCAAGTTTCGAAAAATATTCTAAGGTCAATTATAAATATGTTAATCCCTGTCGACAAGAGGAGAAAATGCCTTGCCATTTCACAAAGACTAACAGAATGACATTTTGAAATGTGTGCCAGGCTCTATCGGGTCTAAAGGGATGGTGAGGAGCTGGGAATGAGCCACCAGAGGCAGGGGGTGGGGGTCAAAGGAAATTTAGCAATTCTGTGTCCCCAAAAGGACAGGGAAGTGAAGCCTGAGTGAGGGACGGCCCATCAGGAGAACCTGCTGTGCAGAGACAGAGGGGAACCAGCGCACCCCCGACACAGCCCTGGAGTTTCATCAAACAGGAGAGAGCAGAGAATAGGGAGGAGAAACGGACACAAAAGAGACCAGCAGCTTTCCCGAAATACAGATGGGGTTTTATGTCTAATATGGGAACACGATTGACAATTACAAACAGATTTCAGAAAACCATGAGCCAGTTTATAGGAGTGGGTTCAAACAGAGTTCAAAAAAGGAAAAATCTGATTGCTTTCTCTGGGCCAAGACTCCGGGTTCCATAGAGGCCAAGAGACGCACTCCAGACCCCATTCATCCTGCTTCCCTCTCTGACAGATGCAATCCCCTTGCAACCCAGGTGCTTTCAAGTTTCTGGAATGAAGATCTCCTGAAGGCGAACTCCTATTCCTTCCTTTAATAGACCATTTGTTTTTCAGTGATAAGTCTCACCACTGTTTTTCAGTGGTAAGTGAAATTATCTTATATTTCATTCAGTTATTTGATGAGCCTACGTGATCTCTATTTTTCTTTCTTAGCTACACATATTAGCACATTTAACAACTTCGATTTAATCATGTCCTCCATACTTTCAAAAGTTAGTTTCTTCACACAATATGCCAGCACAAAGTACCTCCAGCTGCACTGTAATACAATCTGCCTGAAAGAGGTAGGATAAATGCTAGAAGCTATTTTTGTTCCCAGGGTGGGGGGCAGAAGGGGAGAGTGCTGTCGCCCCACTCACATGCTAGGGGGAGACCATGTGATTATGCCAACCTTCATCCCAGTCACAGCTGATTGGACCAGAAGTGGACAAGGGTTCCCATGCACTGTTATCTGGGTTGTGCACTGCATAAGGAAAGGGATGAGTGGGTGCAAGTGAAGCCTGAGTGTATGTGCAGCCTCAGGGCTATAACCACATGGAAAAATGATGCCTTTTCCAAATAACACAAATGTACCCTGTGAGCTAGTGGCCACCTGGGCAGGTGCCTGGCCCAAACTGAGTCAGGTAAATTCTCTCTCTCTCTCCTAGGCAGATAGGATTCCTGGGTTTCAAAATTGAGAAGTCAGATGGAGTTGGGTCTGGGACAAGAAGAGAAGAGAACAGACCACAGAGAAAAGAGGATGCAGAAACCCAGGCAGAGCTCCCAGAACTTGGAGACACAAGCCAGTGGGGTGACCCTCCAGGTGTGATTCTGGCCCCTAAGAGCTCTGACTGGGGTTCCCTTCCTCAAATCTGCAGTCCAGGTAATTGAGAAGCAAGAATACAACACATGATCACTCTCCCCTCCAGATTCCATTCCCTGGCATGGATTGGTTCAAGTGCATTTCTGGTGGTTGCAACCAGTGATGCTTGACTAAGGCAAAGGCCTAGTGAAAACCTACCCCCTGGGTGCTTGAGATGGAGCATCTGAGTCCTGTGCCAGTCAGAATAACTTTCCCTAATATTTCTACTGATGGGGCCCCCTGATGTAAGGAAGGTTCACCCGTGTTGTTATCTCTCTCCTCAGGAAACATTTTCACTGGTTAATCATTTGCCCCGCTGGCTCTTAACCAAATTTGGCCTTTAGAAAACATTTGTGCAAAACTATCTAATTGGCTTCGTTCATTCCCCGGTTAGCTTTTCAAAACTATTGAAACTATCAAAAAGAATATTGTCATGTTGTCGTTTATGTGGTACCAAATATCAAGACGACTTTGGGTCTGTTTTTGTATGTGTATTCTTCGTTAGACAAAGTAACCCGGGTCTTCTGTGCATTGATTTTTCTTTAAAAAGCAGAGAAAAAATTTATCCATAATTTTACCACCTAGAAATAATCACGCTAACATGTCACAGTTTCTTTTTCTGAGATTTTTTTTCACATGTACAATTTGGATTGTAACCAGCATTCTGTCACAAAGCATTGCCTTCTTGGAGGGCTGGCTTGGCTTGGTGTGCCATTTTCATTAATAATAGTATTATGCTGAGTGAAATAAGTCAATCGGAGAAGGACAAACATTATATGGTCTCATTCATTTGGGGAATATAAATAATAGTGAAAGGGAATAGAAGGGAAGGGAGAAGAAATGGGTAGGAAATATCAGAAAAGGAGACAGAACATAAAGACCCCTAACTCTGGGAAACGAACTAGGGGTGGTGGAAAGGGAGGAGGGCGGGGGGTGGGGATGAATGGGTGACGGGCACTGAGGGGGGCACTTGACGGGATGAGCACTGGGTGTTATTCTGTATGTTGGCAAATTGAACACCAATAAAAAATAAACTTATTATAAAAATAATAATAATAGTTTTTAGAGTGAACCTGAAAGAGTTTAGGGGGAAAAAAAATCATAACCAGGGACGCCTGGGTGGCTCAGTGGTTGAGTGTCTGCCTTCGACTCAGGTCCTGATTCCACCTAGAACTTTCTACCTTCAGAAACATAGCAACAATTGTGAATTTGAGGCATAAAGTAGAAGCCAAACTCTAGCTCTGGGAAACTCAAAGCCACCAGCTAGGCCTCAGAAAGGTCACAGCATGGTGAGCGGACTTTAGAAGGTATGCAGAAAGAAGTTAAGGGGGAAGATGGGTGACTTCAGAATTCCCTGCAATTCAATATCCAGTGACTCAAGATTGAATTAGCCAGCCTTAAATAACAGCAAAGTTGCAGTCTGAACTCTAGCTCTGCAGAGTACAAAGTGAAGGACTTCTATGGGATTGGACACACCCAGGGGAAAGCAAGAAATATCAAGGAGGGCCATTGCTGTTGAAAAAAAGGTGAGAGTGGCAATGGGACTAGGAGAGAGCATGGGCACCTCTGGTTCTTCAGACACAGAGTCAATGGTGGGCTCACTCCTTCTCCTCTTACCTTTCAGCGTAAGTGTAAACATGAATGATTACAGTATAACATTTTAGCAAGCTCCTGCCTGCCTTTTTCCTCTCTTACCCCAAACTCATGTCTGGTTGGGGGGGGTCTCTCAACTGGGAGACTGGGTCTCAGCAATACAGACTGTGTGTCCGTGTAGGACCTCTTTTAGCTTCTATGCCTATTTTTGCTGTGGGGAGTCCTGAGGCCCATGCACCCTCATCCTCACCTTTCCTTATAGAGAACCCCTTGGTGGACAAGGACAGCTTTGAGTGGAGGAGAGCCTGCAGGTACCCCAAGACGGGGAGTGAAGCAGGTGCGCACTTCCAACTAGTGCAGCCGCCACCCCCATCTCCCATCTACCATTTCCTCTAAGTCAGGGTTGCCGGCACCAATGTTCCATGCCCCTGGATGCCTTTGCTTAAAGACATCTTTGAGACGACTGGGTGGCTCAGTGGTTGAGCGTCTGCTTTTGGCTCAGGGTGTGATCCCTGGGTCCTGGGATCAAGTCTCGCATTGGGCTCCCCACAGGGAGCCTGCTTCTCCTTCTACCTATGTCTCTGCTTCTCTCTCTGTGTGTCTCTCATGAATAAATAAATAAAAATCTTAAAAATAGTAATAAAAATAAACACATCTTTTAGGTCTTCCACGGAGTATGTCTGTGATGGGAGTGGTAAAATTTGGGAGCTACAGTTTTCTTTATTGTCAGCTTATGCCAAAGTGATACCAATGCAGAAAATGTGCCACCAGCTGGACTGTGTGGATTCCTGAGCCCAGGAGCCACCCCAACACCTCATGGCTCTCATTCCTATGGAAGCATCTCTGAACTTAAATGTCAGTTGCTTTCTATTTAAAAAGAGACACCGTGCATGATTCAAGCCACTGTTGGGGGTATATAGTGTCTCAAAATTGACTTCCCGTTCCCTGAACAAGTTGTGCCTTTGTGTAAGCTGGTACCTGTCACCTTCCCCAGCTTTGCCCCAGCTCAGCTGCTCTCCAAGCTGCATGGAAAGGCTCACACTGACTAGCAAAATGTGTTACGGAGAGCTGGTACTCAAAAAGAGTGTTGATTTATTACTGCTCTTAACTTTGTCTCTGGCCCTTGTGTGTTAAGTGCCATTGCCAACTGGTAGAGGTTCCAAACGTCCACACTGAATTAAATATAGGGGAAAAGCTCAAAACTGATTTTTAAATGGAAAAAGTATTCATACAACCTTGGGTGATACAAGAGATTACAAGCAAGAAAGCAAAATGTCATTCTGCTGGGAAGATGCTCTGCTGTTTTGCAACAGAATTCATTAAGGTCCACTTCTTAGAGTCAATGATTTCCATCAAAGTATTCTCAGTTTCCATGCTATTGGTTTGTTTTTTTTATTTTTTTTATTTTTTTTATTTTTAATTTTTATTTATTTATGATAGTCACAGAGAGAGAGAGAGAGAGGCAGAGACACAGGCAGAGGGAGAAGCAGGCTCCATGCACCGGGAGCCCGACGTGGGATTCGATCCCGGGTCTCCAGGATCGCGCCCTGGGCCAAAGGCAGGCGCCAAACCGCTGCGCCACCCAGGGATCCCTGTTTTTGTTTTTTAATGGGAATCCTAGTAAAGAATAAATACTTGAAAATAAAACAGGAATATCTTACTGATAGCTGGGATAAGAATCTACCAGCATGGGACCCCGTCACTATATTTTGAGAAAAGTCTTGACACACCCTCCAATTTGAGAATTGCCATCATGGTCAGTCCAGTCTGGGTTGGAACCCTCATAGTCCCTGGGGTCAAGCTTGGGTCTTGGCTCATTCTTTCTTCTGCTCTGTCCAGTTCTAGCTTCAATGCCTTGTTCCCCCAGAGGCAGGCAGAGTTGACCAGAGCAAGAGGATGTGCAATGAATCCTGACCTCCGCCTATCTGCCTTATACTAGGGAAACCACAATTCTCCTGTTGGCATGACAGAAAGGTCTGGAACTGGGAGCCTGGTTTGAATCTCAATTTTGCCACCCACTAGCTATGTGACCTCTGGAACTTGACCTCTCTGAGCCTATGGAGGATGCAAAAAAACAACAGGACCCACCAAGAATTGCAGTACAACCATGCAGAGTAATGCCCATGTGGTAAATGTTCAGAGTGTTCACACAAACACACGAGCACGCACCCACACGCATCCTCATTAGTTCTGTGCATGCCTTCCAACTGACAGCAATGACATCTCTTTGTTGGAGGATGCTCTGATCCCAAGATTCTGCTCTATCCACGGGCCAGGTAGGACTGAACAGATTGGGGAATTAACACCCCTCCAGCCAGAACAGTTCCCAGTAGGTGACTGCGAGCTCCCTCACCCCCTCTGCTGGTAGAGCTCTGGGGTGCTTCTTCCATGCTTCCTCCCAGAGTTCCCCTAGGGGAATTAAGTCCCCTCTGGTTTGGAATGCCCTAGTGGCTCAGTGGTTGAGTGTCCGCCTTCTGCTCAGGGCATTATCCTGGGGTCAGGAGTCCTGGGATCAAGTCCCACATTGGGCTCCCTGCATGGAGCCTGCTTCTCTCTCTGCCTGGGTCTCTGTCTCTCTCTCTCTTTATCTCTCATGAATAAATAAACAAAAATCTTAAATTAAAAAAAAGTTCCACTGGTTCCCAATGGTGACTTGCATGGTTTTACACCATTTTGTTGGCTGCCGTCCCTTCCCTGTCCACATTTCTACTCCCCTAACATCATTTCTTGGGATCACCTCCTCAGTAAATTCAATGCCCTCAAATCATTATCTCAGGATCTGCTTTTAGGGGAACCCAAACTCAGACAGCTTACTTTCACCTTGAGGGCATGAACCAAGTGACATTCCTTTTACTATTCAAGTAAAATGGCTCAGAAACCTAGGTCACCCACAGTGATAATGGCTCCCCACCCCTCCCCTGACTCCTCCCATCATGAGCCCCAGCATCCCCAGAGTTAGTGTGGTTTGCATTTGAATGTATACAATAAAGTCCAGACAACAGGGATTGAGTCTAAGGGGCTGGATTGTGGAGAGGGGACCGAGGAGGCACTTAACTTTTGACTCTCTACATTATGTGAATTTGGATGCACAGGTTTGCACAGGTGACATACCTGAGGAAGGAGTTAGTGTCCTTCCCTGAGCTCAGGGAGAGACAGCATGTGAGCAGCTGGGCCTTTACCTGCAGGGAGAAGCCCAGGAGGGACAAAAAATCAACACCCAGGTATCTCCTTAGAAAACTAAACCCTTTCCAAATCCAACCAAACATGGCTCCTGGCTTAAAAGCCTTTGATCTTTCTTATAATCTACATTGTAGTCTTCTTTTTCATCTGTCGTTCCAAAAACAATGGCATTCCCACCAAGAGGATAGCATTAACTAAACTTTCCTTTATTGAATTCATTGATAATCTGCTTCTCGCAAGGACTTTGTTCACCCAACCCACCCTGTCTCTACCACTGCCTCTTTCTGAGGGCTCTGAAAATTTTTGGAAACAGTTTTAAGAGCAATCACAAATTTCTAACCAAAAATCTAGCTTTGATGCAAGCTACCATGTTCTTGCGTCCTCTTCCATAGGTAGGGAGTGTGCTGGCGGACACAGAACCTGATGCCTCCTCTAACTCCTATCATCTTCCTGGCACTGCCCCGAAGCAGATGGAATCCAGAGAGAGAAAAATACTCTACCTAGGGCACGTGAAGTCACCCAGCATTTCTTAGAGAGCCACTCCTTCCAGAATGCTGTGAAAACCGGGTAGATTGAATGAAAGATAGAAGCCAGTGCCAACGCACCTTGAACGATTAATTATATCCCGCCTTTTCCAACCATAACTTGTAGAGCTTAATTACATTTACTTTCAAAGTCATTTATTTTTATTTATTTTTATTTTTTTTACTTTCAAAGTCATTTAAAAAAAAAAAAAAAACAAAGTCATTTAAAAGTTTACCTAAAAATGTGTCTGCAGTTGATAACAAGGGCAGCTTCTTCATTTGATTATTAATTACTCCATGAGAGACTCGCAGAAACACAGAATAACTGCAGGTGACTTTCTCAGGAACAATGCCCCTCCCTAGCTATCATACTTGGGATGACTGAGAGGACACCCTGAATTCAGAACTGAGGTCATGTGTGAGAGACCAGCATTGCTGAGAAGCCCTGCTTTTGATGATTGCCTTCTTAAGACTTCTACAGATATTTGCTTATTGATTCAAGTACAGCCCCTGGCACTCACTTCCACCAAAGACCGCTTACCTGGGAAATGCAAAATGGCAAGACTCCTAGGGACTTCATTGTGAACATTATGTACTCAAATGACAACTGCTTTTACGCTTCCAGCAATACCATAATAATAAATAAATTTAGGAATTTATTATCCAATTTATTATTGTTGGCACATAGACAAAATGATATGACATACAAAATTATTTACTGAAGCACTGGTAACTTTATATGATAGCATTATGTACAGCACTGTATTAGCCCCAAATTGGGAAATAACCCAATTCATAATTTAACATAGTTTGAAATTTTTAAACCAATGTGTCCAACAACAGGGAACTTAAAAAAGAAACAACCTGTAGTGTATCCACACAATAGACTATTCTTCAGTGGTCAAAGAATGAAATAGCACTCCATATTTTGATATGGAAACTTCTTTGAAGGGAATAAGTGAGAATATATCATTGAATTTGCCAAAAGAAACACTAGTATATAGAAAAGAAAAGGTGCCAGGGGAAAAAACAGGGGGCAAGGGTGAGAGGGATGCTTCTCAATGTGTAATTTTTGATATGTTTTGATTTTGAATCATGTGAATGTTTATTGATCAAAAAAATTTTAATGATTTCATGGTATCTTATAAAAGACATCTTTAATCACATTTTAATCAAGTGTGGGAAGTTCAGATTATTTCCAGTTCCTCGTTATACTAAATAATGCTGTTATCAACATCTTTGTAGTGAAACCTTTAACTGCTCCATTCATTATTTCCAAAGGAAAAGCCCATTAAAACATAATTTCTACATCAAAGGATGTAAAATTTCTGACTTTTTATATGCATTAACACATCAAGCTCTAGAAAATCCATACCATTTTCTAAAAAAAATAGGCTTTATTCTTTAGAGCAGCTTTAGGTTCACAGCAAACTTTAGCTGAAGGTACAGAGATTTCTCATATACTCCCTGCTCCCACACATACATAGCCTCTCCCATTACGAACATCCCACACCAGAGTGGTACATTTATTGTAATCGATGAACCTACACTGACACATTATTGTCACCCAAAGTCCATAATTCACATTAGGGTTCACTCCTGCTGTTGTACAGGTTTGAACAAACATATTGACATGTGTCTACCATCATAGCATCCATCATATAGAGTAGTTTCACTGCCCTGAAAATCCTGCGTGCGCCAACTGTTTATCCCTTCTTCTCGCCTAATCTCAGGCAACCACTGATCTCTTTACTGTCATCATAGTTTTGCCTTTTCCAGGATGTCATATAGTTGGAATCATACAGCAGATAGGCTTTCAGATTGGCTTCTTTCACTTAGTATCACGCATTTAAGATTCTTCTGTGTCTTTTCATAACTTGATAGATAGCTCATTTCTTTTTAGTAGCGAATAATATTCTATCATCTGGATGTACTCCAGTTTATTAACCCATTCAACTACTAAAGGACATCTTGATGGCTTCCAAATTTTGGTGATTATGAATAAAACTGCATAAATGCCCATGTGCAGATTTTTGAGTAGGCAAATTTTAAACTGCTTTGGGTAAATACCAAGCAATGTGATTGCTATATCTAATGGTAAGAATATGTTTAATTTTGTAAAAACCCACCAAACCTCCAAAGTGGCTATTCCATTTTGCATTCCTACCACAAATGAATAAGAGTTCCTGATGCTCCACAACCTCACCAGCATTTGGCGTTGTCAGTGTTCTGAACATTGGTCATTCTAAAAAGTATATAGTGGTATCTCATTGATTTTTTTTAAAGATTTTATTTATTCATGAGAGACACGGGGGCGGGGTTAGAGACACAGGCAGAGGGAGAAGCAGGCTCTAGGCAGGTAGCCTGACATGGGACTCGATTCCAAGTCTCCAGGATCACACCGTGGGCTGAAGGCAGCACTAAACCGCTAAGCCACCCGGGCTGCCCTCATTGATGTTTTAATTTGCATTTCTCGCATGACATATGATGTGGAACATCTTTTCATATGCTTATTTGCCATCTGTATATCTTGTTGTGAAATGTCAGTGAAGGTCTTTGGCCAAAACAAAATTTTAAGATGTTTTATTTATTTGACAGAGAGAGAGCCTGCACAAGCAAGGAGAGCAGCAGGCAGAGGAAGAGGGAGAAGCAGGCCCATCACTGAGCAGGAAGCCCTGCTTCCAACACAAAGAGGGGGCTCCATCGTGGGATCCTGGGATCATGACCTGAGCCGAAGGCAAATGCTTAACCGCTTAATGGACTGAGCCACCCAGGCACCCCTGGCCAAATTTTTAATTGGTTTGTTTTCTTATTGATGAGCTTTAAGAGTTCTTTGTGTATTTTGGGTAAAAGTCCTTTAACAGATGCGTCTTCTGCAAATACTTTCTCCCAGTCTGTGGTTTTGCCTTTTAATTTCTCTTGACAGTATCTCTTGCAGAGTGGACATTTTTAATCTTAATGAAGTCCTGCTTCTTAATTCTTTCTTTTATGAATCCTGCCTTTGTTGTTGTATCTAAAAAGCCATCGCCAAATCCAAGGTCATCTCCGATGTTATCTTCTAGGCGTTTCATAGTTTTGCATTTTATAGTTGAGGCTGTAATCCCCTTTGGTTTAATTTTTGTGACAGCTATGAAGTCTTGTGTCTAGATTGATTTTTTTACATGTGATGCCTAATTATTCCAGCACCATTTGTTGAAAAGATGGTCTTTTCTCCATTGCACTATCTTTTCTCCTTTGTCAGAAATCAAAAGACTATATTTATGTGGATCTATTTCCACAGGGCTCTCTGTTCCCTTCCATTGATTTGTCTATTCTTTCACCCCCACCACCCTGCCTTGATTACTGTAGCTTTCTAGTAAGCCTTGATACCAGGTAATGTCAGTCCTTCAACTTTGATTTCTCCTTCAATATTGTGGTAGCTATTCTGAATCTTTGAATAAACTTTGGAATCTGTTTGTTGATATCTACAAAATAACTCGCTGCATTGTGATCAGGGTTTTATCGACTCCGTGGATCAAGTGGAGGAAAACTGACATCTTGACAATATTGAGTCTTCCTGTTCGAGAACATGAAGTATCTCTCCATTTATTCAGTTCTTCTTTGATTTCTGTCATTAAGGTTCTGTAGTTTTCCTCATATAGATCTTGTACATATTTTGTTAGATTTATACCTAAGTATTTTATTTTGGGGGTTACTGATGTAAATAGTATTGTATTTTTAATTTCAAGTTCCACTTGTTCCTTCCTGGTATCTAGGAAAGCATTTGACTTTTTAAATTCTTTTTCTTTTTCTTTTCAGAGAGAGAGGGGGAGATTGGGGTGGGGTGGCAGAGGGAGAGGGAGAGAATCTTAAGCAGGCTTCTAGCCTAACCCCCTTAGGGTGAGGGCCGGATCTCACAACCCTGAAATCATGACCTGAGGGAAAATCAAGAGTCCAATGTTTAACCACCTGCGCCACCCAGACGCCCCAAAGCATTTGACTTCTATATATTAACCTTGTATCCTGAAACTTTGCTATCATCATTTATTAGTCCCAGGAAGTTTTTTTGTCAATTCCTCTGGATTTTCTAAAGACATCATGCCATCTGCAACACAGATCACTTTATTTCTTCCTTCCCAAGCTATATAAGGAATCTGCCCAATCTGTGTAAGAAAACTAAGGACCAGAGACGTAATAGAAATTGCCTAAAATCAGAGCCTGGTGCAAGCAAGGTGGAGTGCTCCAGAAACAGGGCTCCAGGCAGGCAGGCAGAGGCCCAGCTAGAATGGTCTTTGAAAGGCCAAGGAATCTGGCAGCACTGGCTATCGAAGGGTTTTGGTGAGGACTTCCGGGTAGGAGATTTCAGCAGGGCAGTCTATCTGGGATCCCCAGCTTCCTCCTCGGGGGGCCTCCTCCTCCTCCACCACCACCCACCCTAAAGGGCCCCCTCTGCACCCCCTAGGTCTCCCCAGCACCAGCCCTCGGGCACAACGGAATGTACCCCAGTCTGCTCCCGAAAGAGTAGCCTCGTGCGGGAGGGGACGCTAGCCCGGGGCCCCTACCAAAGGCCCCCGCGACCCGCCCCAGCGGAGCACGGAGGGCCCTGCCGGCTCCTTGGCATCCGCAGCACCTAGCCCCAGCACCTAGCCTCGCCTGCACGCTCGGGTGCGAGGACGCAGAAGCCGCTGCGCGCCGCCAACCCGGAGGACTGGGCTACGCGCCACCGCAGCCAAAACTCGGCGCCCGGGCACACGAGGTGCAGCAGCGGAGCGCCCACCCCGTGCCACCGCGCCGGGCGCGGCGGGGCGGGGCGGGGGCGGGGGCCGGCTGGGGACCCCGGGGCGGAGCCGAGCGCGGGCCGGGGCGGGGCGCACCGGGCCGGGTCCGAGGCGCCGAGCGGAGCTGCGGGGGCGGAGCGCCAACTCCAGCGGGAAGACGGAGACCGCGACGCGCTGGCGAAGCGCGCTGGAGCGAGGAAGAAAGGACACCCCGTCCGCAGCGCCACGGCACGCGCCAGTCGGGGTCCCCCGGGACGGGAGCGAGCGGCCAGGGCAGCTGAGCGCGGGAGGAGGCGGCCCGGCAGGTGGGTGCGAGCTCGGCTCAGTCCGGGTGTCGCTGGGTGCGGAGGGGGGCGTCGCCCGGGATGGAGGCGCCGACGCCCACTTTTCTCGGGCGGGGGGTGGGATTCCGGTGGCGCTGCCGCCCGCAGCTTTCCGGGGACGCGGGCCGGCTCCAAGTGCGGGAGTTCGCGCCGGCGAGGGCGCACCCAGCCCCGGCCCGCCAGGACAGGGCGCGCGGGCGCGGGGGCGCGGGGCCGGCGGGGAGCCCCACGCTGCAGGGCAGGGCCTGGGCGGGGGGCGTCGCGTTGAAAGGTGCGCTGGAAGGGAAGCGGCTCGGAGGGCTCCCGCGCACCGCGTCCTGCCCCTACCCCCAGCGCTCCTGGCGTCCGGAGGCCCCGCACGCGTGGCTTGGGGAGCTTGGCGCTCGGACTCGATTCCCGCCCTTGCTGGGCGGCGCCTCCGGGACCGCGCGGCCGCGCGGGGGTGAGGACGGGAGGCCCGGGGACGGGAGAGGCTCCTGGAGCCGGTTGGTCGGGGGCGGGGAGCGCGTCCCGCGAAACGTGGGGCCGGGCCGGCGCCCCCCGGCTCACGCGCTCTCCTCCGGGTCTGGGCGCTGGAGAGCCTCGGAGCGCGGAGGTCGAGGGGGCGCGACTCCCGCTTCCCTGCCTCCCGCCGGGCGCTGGCTGCGGGATCGGGGCCCCGTGGACCCGGACGGAGCACGGTCCCGCTGCGGACGCCGCTGGGAGCCCGTCGTCGGAGGGGTCCTTACCTCGGGTGCGCCGCAGGTTGCAGTGGCCCGGCCCCCCCACTGCTGTCCCTTCTGCGACGATTCCTGTCCCTGGCTCTTGCCCTGCTCTGACAGGCCTGGGCCAAACCCACTGTCCAGTTTGGTCCCAGCCTTGCAGCCAGCATCCCGCACTTGGGGTCCTTTTCAGTTGTGTTAAGCGGGGAGAGGGAGAGGCGGGTCACAGCTGGATGGCAGGGGTCCTCATTCTGCAGGCCTGGGCATGAGGGGGGCGGTGCTGAGGCCCTCCGACGCCCTGAACCCAATGGTGCTCCGCCTCCTGAGGGCTCAGTACTTCGGAGACGTTATTGCCCCTTGTCATGGGCATCTGGAGGTATTGAGAGCATAAAGGACTCCGCCAAGAGGGACAGTCCAGCCCTCAGGCCCTCCTGGGTCCTCACCGACCCACCTTCCCCCCACTCGCGCCCTCCTTGGGGGTGCTTTCCCTTAAAGTGGAGCAACCACCACTTTCAGACAGGATATAGTGCCTCCCGGTCAGGGTGGGGTCTGGTGGGGAACCAGGTAGGAGTCTGGTGAAGGGGACAGAGCGCTGATCAGAAGAGTGGGGGCAGGGAGGAGAAGCAGACCAAGCATTTCTTTTTAGATCTGGTTCCCAAAGCACAGAGGAGCAGCAAGAGAATTCCCTCCCCCTCCCCCCACAGTCCCCTCCACCTGCAGAATCCTGGGGTGGAGCCTCATTCATTCATCCTACCCACTCCATCCAGCCCCCTGTACGGGCCAGGCTAGACAGCAGGAATTTGGTTTACAGGAAGATCGGGACTCAGACAGTATAAATCACTGGCCCAAGATGACTCAGCCAGTTCATGTGAAAATGGATTTGGTGATTTGCACGTCCAAGGTTTGGCCAAGACATAGGGAGCAGTGCTTTGGAGGAAAGACCGACCCTGCCATGTCTCAGTCCTCGGGTGTCATTGTCCTTGACCAACAGATGGCTCAACTTTGTGACTCCCGTGGAAGCCTGGGCCGGCTGCAGGGAGCAGGCTTATAAAACTTTTAGAAGACACTGTGGGAATTGATGGTGGGAAAAGGGAGCGTGACCGGCAGTCACACTGGTCCTGGCCTCTGGGTAAAGGGCAAAGTTGCAGGTTCTTCTTGGATATCTTTGGAGAGTCCAATTCTTCCTATGCCCAGTACCTTCTGACAGCCAGTGAAAGATTTCCCAGTTTCCAAATCTCATGTCTCCTCCGCCTGTACCCCGGGTAGTTCAGTCCAAGGGTAGTCACTGGGTCTGGTTGGCCTGTACACCTGGAGAATACTACCAGGTGTTCTCCTGCATGCTGCCCACTGGTTGTGTCTCCTTCCAGAGCCCCAGGATGGCGTGTTGACTCTCCTCAGGGATGTGGGCAGGGTGCTAGGCTCAGTGAGTTGTGACCGCAGGAGGTCTGGACCCCCCTGGCTCAGAGTGCTCCGATCCACACACCTCTCCACCTGCAGTCTTCACCATGGCAGCCCAGGATGGAAACACCAGTTTTGCACCCAACGTCAATCCAGCTCAAGATCACACCTCCTCCCTCCCCTTCAACTTCAGCTATGGTGATTACGACCTCCCTCTGGACGAGGAGGAGGACATGACCAAGACCCGGACCTTCTTCGCTGCCAAGATCGTCATCGGTGTGGCACTGGCAGGCATCATGCTGGTCTGCGGCATTGGCAACTTTGTCTTCATCGCTGCCCTCGCCCGCTACAAGAAGCTGCGCAACCTCACCAACCTGCTCATCGCAAACCTGGCCATCTCTGACTTCCTGGTGGCCATCATCTGCTGCCCCTTCGAGATGGACTACTACGTGGTGCGCCAGCTCTCCTGGGAGCACGGCCATGTGCTCTGTGCCTCTGTCAACTACCTGCGCACCGTCTCCCTCTACGTCTCCACCAATGCCCTGCTGGCCATCGCTATCGACAGGTGAGGATGTTGGTGGGAGGGGGGCGGGGTAAAGATGGGCGCTGGGCCAGGCTGCCCCTTCCCTCACTTCAGCTCTGACAGGTGGGTGTTGCTGCAGATCTGAATGCCTGCTCACCTATCTGGGGCAAGAGGAGACACAGATCTCTGCTTGTGGCTCATGGTCCCCCCCAAACATGGTCAAGACTGAGGCTCCTGAGCACCCCCAGCTCTGGGCCGTGCCTGCAGATGCCACATCTGCCACAGATAGGCATGCCACGTGACTGTGAGTAGCCTCAGGTACAAAAGCAAAAGCAGCAAGTGTAGGCAACTTACTACTTAGAAGCCATGGGAGACTTCACCACGGGCCCTTCCAGTCGGGATAACACGTGCCAAGTTTTTCCTGCAACCATTCCCAAATCAAGCCCTAGAACATTTCCATCACCTAGAGAACTCCCTTGTCCCCCTGACCAGTCAGTCCTCTGCTTTCACTCAGCATAGTTTAGTTTTGCTTGTTCTTAAACTTCACAAAAACGGGATCCTAGAGGATTGTACTCTTTTTTTCTGGTGGTTTTGTTATAGAGCTGATTTTAAAATAAGGTAACAGCTATTTGTAGAAAAGAGGGAAGGACATCCTTCCCTTTGTTTTCTTGCATACATCCACGTGCTCATTTGCATACATTTGCATGAGATGTTCTGCAGGCCCTTGCTCTATTATATATTTATAAAATTTATAAAATTTCTAGTAGCAGCTTATGACAAATCTTACACACGTTTTACTTATGTAAATAGCTGTAGGTCAGTGTCAGACCACCACTGGCTATGTTCCAGGGGGGCGATGTGTAAAACATCCTCTTGTCCATGGAGTGTCAAAACTCATTTTGATGATGTGTTTTTTCGAACATCTTTTTTCTTTTTGGTTTCCTTTCAACTCTTCAGTTTTTTCCTTGTTCTTGGTGCTATTTAGATTTGTCATTCTTTTTAATCAACCAGTTGATTATTTTCCATAATGAAATACACATAGAGGTAGTGGAGCCATCTTCTTTTTGTAACATAATTCCTGCAGGAAAAACAATTTTGTTATTACTGCTCTGAGGCTCTGCAGCCCTAAAACCAGTGTTTATAAAATGTAACTGTCAACCAACTATACCAAATTCCCCAGAGCAAGTGATAAAAGGCAGATCCCTAGGCCCCACACAGCCCAAAGGAACGAAAATCCCTTGTGCTAGGCCCCAGGAATCTGCATTTTTATCCAATTCCCTGAGTGATTCTGATGCTCACTCAGGTGAGAGTTATCACTGTTCTCATCCTCTTTCTCCCATTGAAACCTTTATCTTTATAATGTTAGGGGGTTTAGGCAACATAGGAGTTTCTTAGGAAGCAACCATCCAGTTAAACATAAAGAGTAGTTCCAGATACACCATTCCACCCATCACCCAGGCTGGAACAATTACCATCATTCTTTCTTTTTTTTTTTTTTTAAGTTAAGTTTTTATTTGAATTTCATTTAATTAACATACAGTATAATATTATTTTCAGGTGTACAGTATAGTGATTCAATAATTCCATACGACACCTGGGGCTCATCACAAGTACACTCCTTCATCCCCATCATCTGTTTCTCCCATCCCCCACCCTCTCCCCTTGGGTAACCACCAGTTTGTTCTACATTGTTAAGAGTCTGTTTCTTGGTTTGATTCTCTCTTTCTTTTCTCCCCCTCTGCTCATTTGTTTGTTTCTTAAGTTCCACATATGAGTGAAATCTTATGGTATTTGTCTTTCTCTGACTTCTTTCCCTTAGCATTATACTCTCCAGCTCCATCCACGTCATTGCAAACAGCAAGATTTCATTCTTTCTTATGACTGAATAATAGTC
The DNA here is from genome assembly GCF_003254725.2 of Canis lupus dingo. Lineage (NCBI taxonomy): Eukaryota > Metazoa > Chordata > Mammalia > Carnivora > Canidae > Canis > Canis lupus. The sequence goes on from NC_064266.1 coordinate 16,501,340, forward strand.
ATTATGAGTGTGTGTACGCACACACACAGTATACACTAATATATATGTGTATATATATGTATGCTAATACATATTTATATTATATATACATACCACATCTCCTGTATCCATTCATCAGTCAGGAATACTTGGGCTGTTTCCCTCATATGGTTATTATAAATAATGCTGCAATAAACACAAGGGTGCTTTGAATTAGTGTTCACCCTTTGAATTAGTGTTTTTGTATTCTTTGGATAAATACCCAGTAGTGGGATTGCTGGATCATAGGGTAGTTCTATTTTTAATTTTTCTTTAAAAAAAAAAAGATTTTATTTATTTGAGAGAGAGAGCTAGAGAGAGACAGCACAAGCAGGGGGAGGAGCACAGAGGGAGAAGCAACTCCCTGCTGAGCAGGGATCCCAACTCGGGGTTCCATTCCAGGACCCTGATCACGACCTGAGCCAAAGGCAGATGCTTGGGATCCCTGGGTGGCACAGCAGTTTGGCACCTGCCTTTGGCCCAGGGCACGATCCTGGAGACCCGGGATCAAATCCCATGTCGGGCTCCCGGTGCATGGAGCCTGCTTCTCCCTCTGCCTGTGTCTCTGCCTCTCTCTCTCTCTTTCTCTCTCTCTATCATAAATAAATAAAAATTAAATTAAAACAAAACAAAACAAAACAAAGGCAGATGCTTAAGCGACTGAGCCACCCAGGCATCCCTATTGACTTTTCAAGGAGCCTCCATACTATTTTTCACAGTGGCTGCACCAGTTTGCATTTTTACCAACAGCGCATAAAGGTTCCTCCACATCCTCACCAACACCTGTCATTTTTTGTGTTTTTGATTTTAGTCATTCTGACAGGTGTGATGTGGTATCTCATTGTAGTTTTGATTTGCATTTCCCTGATGAGCGAGGTTGAGCATCTTTTCATGTGTCTGTTGGCCATCTGGGTGTCTTCTTTGGAGAAATGTCTGTTCATATCATCTGTCCATTTTTTAATTGGATTATTTGGTTTTTGGGTGTTGAGTTTAACAAGTGCTTTATATGTTTTGGATACTAACCCTGTATTAAATATGTCATTTGAAGATATCTTCTTCCATTCCAGAGGCTGCCTTTTAGTTTTGTTGTTTCCTTTGCTGTGCAGAAGCTTTTTATTTTGACATAGTCCCAAGAGTTTATTTTTGCTCTTGTTTCCCTTGCCTCAGGAGACATATCTAGAAGAATGTTGCTGTGGCCGATTTCGGAGAAATTACTGCCTGTGCTTTCTTCTAGGACTTTTATGGTTTCAGGTGTCACATTTAGGTCTTTAATCCATTTTAAATTTTTTTGTGTGTATGGTGTAAGAAATTAGTCTGGTTTCGTTCTTTTGCATATAGCTGTCCACTGGAGCATGGGAAGCAGAGCCTGAGGTGCAAAGGTGAGGGCTATCCTGGAAATGCTGTGCAGGTAGCCAAGAGGACTTTGGAAGCAGAACTAATTCAGGATTCTCTCTCTCTTTCTCTCTCTCTCTCTCTCTCCCTCCTCCACCCCAATATAGTCCCAGCATGAAAAGTTTCTCAATAACCAATGCCAGAGAGAATTTCTACATTCCTACTTATTCTATCATCAACTCTTATATTCTAATATTTTATCATCCAGTAACATCTTCCTCACTTTAAAAGATGTTCCAAAATGCAGAGTTGCTATCAAATAAGTCCGAAAGGAAAGAACGCTGGCCTAGGAGTTACTGAGAACATCTGGGTTCCAAGCTGTGCACTTGGATAAATCCCTTATGCTTCTGGGACTTAGTTTCTTCATCTGTGAAATGGAAATAATAATAACTCAACAGAGTTATTATTATTGTCTGGTTCAGAGAGGGTAAACATACATACATAAAGCATGTTGGAAGCTATAGCACTTTGTTAAAACTGATTATTTTCCATGACTTGTCTGTTGGGAAAAGGGACATCCACAAGGTCTCTGTTACCCTCCCTGTGCTTGGATGCGCATTTCCTGAGATCCACACTCTCCTAGGGTCCCTATGAGTTGAAATAACATCTCTTCTAGGTCCTCCACACATGAACCTCACTCTTCTTCTGACTGTGGCATCCAGAAATACTCATAGATATCCCTTCTTATATTTCTACATCATAGGACAGACATGTCTTACCAAAGAGTAAAGTGAAGTGCGCAGGGAGGCCTGTGTCTCTCCCACCCCTGCTATGTCAGTCTTTGTAGGTTTATCTAATTGAGTATGAAGCAGTCCCTATGCTCACAGATGAAAGCCTCACTATCTAATTCTAACAAAAGTGAGAGTTTGACCATCCATGCTTCTTATCATTTGCCTTATTTTTCACTTGATTTAGAACCTGAGTGCTACTTATTAGGCTCTTGTATTATAAAGCCTAAAATTACCTGGGCTACTTTACACCTTCAAGCCCCATAGGGCCCCAAGGTCCCTACCCATGAAGTCCCCTGTTCTTGCCACATATACCCCTTCATCCAGCAGGAAAGGCTCCTGACCTGTTATTCCTGTCTCAGCTGGACCAGCTGCAGCCCCAGTCCTCAACCTGATGGGTTTCCCCTCCCTGCCAGCTGGCAGAATTATTCAAACAAGCCAATCACATCCTCCCATGGGAGTCAAGGGTCACTTCAGACCTCTTGTCACTATAGCGCCTGCTGCCCACAGCCCCCGCTGGTTCGTTTTATTCCTGAGTACAACTCCCCTGTGGCCCTGCATAGTGGGCAGTGTCCCTCTTCCTTGGCTGGGAGTATATGAGACTAGTTAACTGCTATTGACCTCATCTGCCTGGCATCAGGTGTTGTGTGGTCATTCATCTCCTATTTAGGTCAGGAGAATCCTGCCTTCATCAACAGGGTGAATAGGAGGTGGTCAGAATCTCAATATCTTCATGAAGCATTCCCAGACTACATCACTAACATAATGACCATGTCTTTCTTCAAGTTGGCTCTTAACCTATCATTTGGTTATTCTAGTTTTTGTGTGGAAGAAAAGGTCTCTGAGGTCAAGGCCTGTGCCTTCCCTTACTTGTTTCCATATACATCGGTTGGGCATGCAGCAGGACCAGCAACCTGTTGTGCGTTTACCAGGTTGTAGCAGATGCAATTGATGCCCCTGTCTTATCCTTTTGCTATTGTGACTTCGGTGCACACCTGTCCACTCCCACTAGCCAACACCTGCATTTCTTTGTCTGATGGCCTCCTCTGTCTCCCTCACCAAAGACTTAAAATTGTTGGTATACAAATATCCCAGTTCCCTCTCACTCCTGGGTGAACTGCGTCTGCTCCAGGGGCTTAGCAGGAATAAGCATCAGCTGCCTACAGTGAAGGCTTGCTCAGTAACGCAGCCTATTTTGACTGCCTTCCCATGCCCACCCCACAAAGGGTGCCAACCTCTTTCCCAGGCAGTATTGCTCACTGGAAAGAGCAGGATAAAGCCTCATGCTGTGTGCTGCTTTATGATGTCAAGGCAATGTCACACACCTCATCTGAGTTTGAGACAGCACAGGGAGGTGGGTGTAAAAGTTTTGTATCAGGAGCCTGGACTCTGGTCCCTGCACCGAGTTTGGTCAGATCATTTACTTCTCTCATTAGACAGATTCCTTAGATTCCATGCCAAGCCCACCTGAACTCTCCTTCCTTCTCTGTAATACAGGATGACACCTGAAGGGAGGAGAGAGACAGCCCTAATTCACTGCCCTGAGAAGGTCCCCACCTCTCTCAGAGCTTCAGAGCCCTCCTTTCACCTCTAACCCATGATTATTTGGAATAAAGAGTTTTGAAAGTATTAGATTCTTGGGCAGAATGCCAAGACAAAGCCAAGGTGGTATCAATAGGACGAACAATAATAGTGCTGCCTATATTCATTGAACATCTGCTACATCCGAAGCATTTTACAAACATACTCATGTTTAATATTCACAGCAGCCCCACAAGGTAGGTGTCACTTTATCCCATGTTGCGTTTGAAGAAACAAATCTCAGAAAGGCTGAGTGATTCACTCCAGACCCCAAAGCCAGTCAGGAGGAAAGCTGGGATCTAGTCCACCTGTTTGACCAAAGCCTGTGCTGTTTCCAGTAAACCGCTGCGCTACTCCAAATGTCAAATGATGTTGCTAAAATAGGACGAAGCTTGTCAAAGCCGGATAATTACACAGGGACTCGTTGTGCCATTCTGTCTGCTTTTGCGGTGTGTTTGCGCTTAGTTCCAGAGGAATGTTTGCAAGCACACGTCATTATTACTGACGGCTTGCCTCCCCACACCAGGTATCTCGCCATCGTTCACCCCTTGAAGCCACGGATGAATTATCAAACGGCCTCCTTCCTGATCGCTTTGGTCTGGTTGGTGTCCATCCTCATCGCCATCCCGTCGGCCTACTTCACAACGGAGACGGTCCTGTTTATCGTCAAGAGCCAGGAGAAGATCTTCTGCGGCCAGGTCTGGCCGGTGGACCAGCAGCTCTACTACAAGTCCTACTTCCTGTTGATCTTCGGCGTGGAGTTCGTGGGCCCCGTGGTGACCATGACCCTGTGCTACGCCAGGGTCTCCCGCGAGCTCTGGTTCAAGGCCGTGCCAGGCTTCCAGACAGAGCAGATCCGGAAGCGGCTGCGCTGCCGCAGAAAGACGGTGCTGGTGCTCATGTGCATCCTCACGGCCTACGTGCTGTGCTGGGCGCCTTTCTACGGCTTCACCATCGTGCGCGACTTCTTCCCCGCCGTGTTCGTCAAGGAGAAGCACTACCTCACAGCCTTCTACGTGGTCGAGTGCATCGCCATGAGCAACAGCATGATCAACACCGTGTGCTTTGTAACGGTCAAGAACAACACCATGAAATACTTCAAGAGGATGATGCTGCTCCACTGGCGTCCCTCCCACCACGGGAGCAAGTCGAGCGCCGACCTGGACCTCAAGACCAGCGGCATGCCGGCCACGGAAGAGGTGGACTGTATCAGGCTGAAGTGACCTGCTGGTGTTCCTCAGCCCAAAACCCAAAAGCGACCACTCTGAGCACCATCCACCCGTAACCAAGTTCACACTTGGCTGCCTAAAGGAAGGACAGCCGTGTTCCCCTCCTCACTGCCCTCAAGGAACTGGATGCTTCTCAGTCCCGAAAGATGGTGGGACTCAAGGCAGGTAACAGAAACTGACTTTGGCCTAGCTTCCTGTGTGCTGGCCACACCAGTGAGATTGGCTGAGTCAACAGGAGCTGACATTTACCCATTTCCTACTGTGGGAGAAAATTAAATAACAAGAAAAATGGCAGTAGCTATTGGAATCGCCAAGCGATGGCCAGTCAAGGGCCTCTGATGGTTATCTGCACTCACTCTCCATCTCCCTGCTCTCACTCTGTATCTTATCAATGCAGGAAGGTCAAGAGGTGAGAGAATAAGCCAGTTAGGTATGACAGAAACATAAGGCGGAAACATAAACATCAGAGTGTGGGGTTTACTGCCTCATGGGAAGAGGACTCATGCCATCACATTGAACTTTCCCACTCGGCTCCCCCCACCTCCGAAGGATAGTTTCTAGGATTCTGGCTACGAGAAAAAATATTTTCTCATAACCAGGGCATTGGTTATGTACAATGTTGTAATTTCAAAGGAAAGGACCAAGATATCTCTTTTCCACTGATGCTTTGAGAACTCATTTTTTTGGGTGAAGACATGTGGTCCTGAAATGAGGAATACATCCAGTCCCTGACACCTGAGCGTAAAGGATTTTGGGGCTGTAATGTCAGGGAGGCTGGGGACAGAGGAAGGGGTGGAGCTTGCCACTGGTAATAAACGTAATCTATATGGCTGAGGTCTTTTTTTTTTTTTCTTTTTCTTTTTTTTTTTTTATGGCTGAGGTCTAAGTGACTTAGCAATCTAAGGTCTGGATCACTTTCTACAACAAATCCTCTTTTTTGAGAACAAACAAAATGAGCTCTACTTGGAAAGGAGAGGCCTGGGTTCAAGCCTGAATTCTAAGATCCATGTGACCTGCATGCTTACTCTGTCTGCTTCATTGAAATCAGGGTGATGAAAACAGCTGTGCTATCTACCTTCCAGGACTATTGGAAGAGCCCATGGAGGCCATAGTTTGAAAGTGCTTTTTAACTCTACCAGTGGTGAGAATGTATACGTGCTATTGAACAGTTTGGATAAGAGAAACCCCATCCACTGTGACTAAATGTGAAGAAACACTCCCACTTTTTCGTTCCTTGTCTTTGGACCAGAGACCCCTACCTGAATCCTTCACGGTGCAGCCTGTCCCCTGGGGCAGAAAAAGGAACCCCTGTCCTGGGTTATAATGAGGAAGATTTAACCTCAGAATTTCAGACCACCCGCCCCTGCTGCCACCATCGTCTTCAAAAGTTTTGACAATCTTCCCTGCATGTCGTGAAGCAGCACAGCCCAGGGCTGCACAATGTTAGTATTATTATACATCTGTGGTGATTATATATCTATGTTCTTGATCCTTCCTGGTTCATTTTAAAGCAGAGACTACAAATGGTACCTGGTTTGGGATTGACCCATCCCCATTGGGATAACTCCTACTTTTCTCTAGAGAAAGGGTTATTGGGTTGTTTGCTTGCGTGTTTTTTTTTTTTTAATTAATTGTTGGTTTGTTTACCCAACAGTGAAGCTTCAACCAACATTTCCTTCCATCACAACCCAGCACACTCCCCTTCAACCCAATCATTTGTACCTCAGGAGATGCGCACTGACTTTAATATTAGCGTAAGCCAAATGGTTTGCAAGTTCTAAGTTTACAAAAATTACACAATGCATTTTAAAGCCAAGCAACCAAGTATTTGGGGTTATCTGCATTTTTATACATACAACTGTGCTTTTATTTATTTCCCCCATCTTGACTCTTCTCCTAATTAAAAGATTCTTTAAGAGTAGACTGTGCTACAGTTGTGTCTGACAAAAGAATTCAGCCCCTTTTTCCTTTTTATCCTAAAATGTACCATCCTCCTTTCATTTAAATTTAACTGAAACAGCTTTTGTAAATATCAGTGCGTATTTGTGATTTTTCCAGTGAATAAGTGTTATGTTGTTATCTAATTAAATAATTAACATATGGAATCTTAACCACAGTGTTCAAGTGTTTTCCCCACTAATCTTTTATATATGTTAGTATATTTAGATATAAACAGTATGTCTAGATATAAACCTAAACAGTTCAACCCTGGAACAGAGAAGCAACGTGTTGAAGGCATATTTAGAATAGCTCATGCCAGCATCCGGCCTCCCGTTGGTTACATCCCTCAAGCTTTACAGCCCAGGTGTGGATTCATGCATGCAAAACTACTCAGTGCCTCTATTACCCTTTGTTTTAAAATTGTCTTGTTTGTGTAATGAATACTACTGTCTGCATGGAGACTGTCCATTCACCTAATTGGTGTTAAAGTAATAAATAATAAATTAATTGCACTTATGTTTCCTCTCTTCTTCTCAAGATGAATTGATAATAAGTTTAAGATACTTTAATGAGCTTGGCTATATAAACATTTATACATACTATTATATATGGCAAATTTTATCTCATTTGGCAATCCAGGTCCATTTCTTTGGCCAGAATAAGAGAAAAGATGACTTTGGGATGAAGCTATTAGAGGTTTTTCTTTCAGCATCCAATATCCGAATAAGTTGATTCTCAAACTAAAGAAATCAAAAAATGGCTTTAAGCTCTCAGGCATAAACACCAATTCCAGACTTAGGAGGGAGAATGTGACATATGGGAGGTGATTGGAAAACTTTAAAAAAGAGTTTCATTTATAGGGGAAAATGATGGCTTTGACATGTATTGCTTCAATTTAACCATTATTTTCCCTTGGGCTCAAGAAGACACACACACACACATACACACACACACACACACACACACACTCCAAAGCAGAAAATGGCCTTTTGAGGGCTTATGATTCAACTTACTCCTTGCTTAGATGAGGAGATCTAAATTCCAAATGAGAAATTACTTGCTTCAGGACACAAAGCTAACCTCTGTTGGAGGCAAAACATTACCCCAAGGTCTAACTCTGGTCCAGTGAACTGTACTTAGTCACTGTGTTCCAGAGCCCAAAGGAGATGAGCATCTCTAAGAATGCTTAAAGGGCCATTTAAACTGGTTTCTGACCCGAAAGAATCATGAGTTGCACAAAAGATACCTCCCTTCCCCCTAGCAAGCAAAGAGTGCACCCCATCCATGTGACTTCATAATCCAGACTCCATGATTCCAGAGAAACCAAAGAGAATTATGGCAGGGCCCCGCTGATGCTCCTGTGTTTCTTTTCCCCATGAGAGACATGCCCTCCCTGGGGGAGATCAGAACACATTGATTTGAACGTACATGGAACTATCTAAGAATGATACTAGAGCATGTGGGAAAGCAGATCATGATGAAAGATGACCCTAACCCAAGGAAAAGCAGGTAGTGGGAGGAAGAGTGTGTTCATATTCAAAGACAAAGTCTGGGGCCACCCAAGGCAGAGTGTGCAATTTTCACCCAAGTCACTACCAGCTGGCCTCGAGCAGTGGTCATTCTTCACATTTCCCAAGGAGCAAATGGCTTCCAGTCACCAGATCAACTTCCCTCTGCAGGTACGCCAACCAAGGACATATTACCTCCTGGAGTTCCTTGCACCACCTAACCTTGTACAGTTATTCAAAGAGCTCCAAATATGGGACGATTTTTCTAAGAGATAAGCTAGTATGAAAAAAAGGTACTTGGCACTTTCTTTGGATGTAACAAACTGGTGGCAGGCGAGGGATTCATTGGAACTTAGAATAAGTAATTGCTGGGCAGGGAAATAGGCAGAGGTTTGTCTTCAAGAAGCAGGAAGGTCAGCCCTTGAAACAGAAGGCCATGTAGACACAAGGTCCTTGCTTTTTTTTTTTTTTTACTGACTCTTACACTAAATTTCCACAGATGAGTCACAGGCTGATATGAAAGAGGTCATTTCCAGAATCTTGTTTAATCTTGTTTAATCATGTTAATCCCAGCTCTGGATCCAACACAATCCTTTGGCTGACCTCTGCTTTAGGGATGGTCCACTGTGTGCAAAAAAAGTGGCTTCCACCCATTTAGCCAGTGTCTGTGCTGCCTACTAGGGAGGAGCAGATATGATGGAGATGCAAACCTGAATCCTAAAATGACTTTTGAAATAACATGTGCTTAATCCTGTGTCGAAGTGGAAACACTGTAAACACAAAAATGGGAGGAATCCAGAAGACAGTTTCCTTCTGGCCAAGGGAATCAGGGAAGGCTTGGGGTGGTGGGGTAGTTAGGCAGAGCCCTGGACCTTGGTAAATGGTGGGGAGAGGGCATCCAAGGCAAAGGGGCCAGAATGAATCAAGATGTAGAAGGGAGGAGAAATGAGATGGGATGGTGAATTGTTTGGTTGGCACAAAGAATTCAGAATGTTTAAAGGGAGAGAAAACTCAGGCAGCAGGCTGAAGAGCAGGATGAAGAAAGAGGCCAGAGGAGGGGGATGGCCTGAAAGAGCCTGAGATGCACAATTATACAGCATCAGGTTCAAACATTAATTCTTCTTTAACCATGTGCATTTGGAAGATACCTTACCCCTTATCCAGGCTTTAGTTTCTTGTGTGTTAAATGGGAGTAATAATAATACCTACATCATAGGATTATATGTGGACTAAATATATATCTTAGAAAAATGCCTAGTACATCATAAGCAGGCAATAGATACTATTATTTTTAGGATGATTAATTGTAGGAACAGAATTTCTTCTAGATGAGTCCAGAACATTGTGTCATATAAAATGGATATCATATTTTCGAGGTTATCAAACCAGAGAATTTTTTTCTGTGATCTCAATCTCTAGTCATCTTGGACTCCCAACCATACCAGGCCAGTTCAAATCACTGGATTTTTTTCCATAATGTGAGGATGCCCTTCCACCATTAAGCCTCAGCCAGGAAGTTTAATGATCTCCAGGAAAGAGATTATGATGGAGGGGAAGTCCTTTCCATAGAGGAAGAAAAAAACAAACACTACTCCTTCTAGTCCCTACAAGATCAGGAAAGAAAGAAAAAATGTTAGTTGAACACCAAAGATATTTGTCCTTGCTTTCTGATTTTACGGGCTAAATCTAGGTGGTGGATGTGGGGACGCAATAGAAACATGTAAGTTATGGGGAAGCTTTGGATCAAAAAACAGGGAGGCACCAGTGGAATGCTTCCCCAAGCTCACTCTTCCTTAAGCTCCTCTAAGAAGAGTCCTGCATATGACCCAGAGATATTGTGAACCAGCAGTGGAAAGGGCCACCATCTTGGTTGCCAGGTTCTGTGAGACACTCTTGATTGTGGAAGCATGCTTAAGCCTGTAAGTCATCTCACTTCATCATGTAAAGATGTTTAAATCCCCCCACCTGTGCATTTCCTGGAAGTCCTTGATGTAGGAGTGAGATCAGTGGGCAAAGTGAAATGTGAGTTGTTATCAGAACTCCCTTGAGGACAGCTGTTGGGAGCACAAGGCACCTAACCTCATCCAGGAGTAGTTCAAAAAATAAATTCTTTCAAGGTACCTGGGTGACTCGGTTGTGAAGTAGCTGACTTCAGCTCAGGTCATGATCTCTGGGTCCTAGGATCAAGCCCCATGTTCGACTCCCTGCTCAATGGAGAAATCTGCTTATCCCTCTCCCTCTGCCCTTCACCCTGCTCATTCTCTCTCTCTCTCTAAATAAATAAATAAATAAATAAATATCTTTTTAAAAAATTTTCTCTCTCCTTAGAGAAAGAAAGAGAAGTAGGGAGGGAGAAATCAAGAGAGAGAACATATAGTCACATGCTTTTCCACCTCATTTAATAGCAGCTCACTGGAAAATGTGAAAGTGAAGAGGTATGCCTATAAAATACACAGATGGGGAGAAGATCTGGAAGGAAAAGCTCATCCTCTGTGGGACCTGGAATGTCAAAGGCCTTGAATGGCCTTCTGGAGGCCCCAGGACATTCTTATAGATGGAGTTCCTCAGCACCAGAGAAAGTACTGCCAAGGGAAGAGGGGTAGATCCTGGGTGAGGCAAATCCTTTGGGTAGACATGGAGTTTCTAAAAAAGTGAGTGGGAGTCCCATGATAAGAATGAAAGAGGGGGTACCTTGGTGGCTCGGTTGGTTATGTGTGGACTCTTGATTTTGGCTCAGGTCATGATTCACGGTCATGAGATGGAGCCCCACGTTAGGCTCTGTGCTGGGCTGGGCATGGAGCCTGCTTAAGATTCACTCTCCCCCTCTCCTTCTGCCCCCTCCCTAGCTTATGTGCATATGTGAGCACACACACTCTCAAAATTTTTTATTTTTTTTAAGATTTTATTTATTTATTCATGAGAGACACATACACAGAGAGAGGCAGAGACATAGAGGGAGAAGCAGGCTCCCCATGGGGAGCCCAATATGGGACTTGATCCCAGGACCCGGGATCACGACCTGAGCCAAAAGCAGACACTCAACCACTGAGCCACCCAGGCGCCCAAAAAATTTTAAAAATAAAATAAAACCTTAAAAAAAAGGAAGAAAGAGAAGTTCCCTTTTAAAGTAAGAACAAGATTTTAAAATGTCTGCTTTCATCCCTTCTGTTCAACCTGTAGAAGACAGCATAATAAGAAAAAATATATAAGAATTATAAAGTACCATTGTCTTTTTTTGCAGATAATATAATTGTCAACACAGAAAAACCAAAAGAATCTAGTAGAAACTAATCGAATTAATAAAAGAGTAGAACAAGGTAGTTGGCTATAAGATCTGGAAACAAAAATCAGTAGTAAACTTGACAAGCTTATTCCAAAATTCAATCTAAGTCACCTTTTTGAAGAAGGGGCTTTTCTACCAGACACCAATATTTATTGTGAACCTATAGTCAATAAGTAGGCCAAGGAAATAGAATATAAAACCCCAGATACAGATGTGTATATATATATATATATATATATATATATATATATGCAAAAAAATCAAATTTTCTCCAAAATGTGCAAGTCAAGCTCAAGAATTAAATTTGTTATAGAGAAAGAAAATGAGATTTTTTACACACTTGACTTTTTTTTTTTTTTTTTTTTTACTAAAACTTTACACTTCCAGCCTCCTCTCATACTCTATTGTGGAGGTGAGAGGATAAGGGGACAGGACAGGAAAGGGAAATGTAGTCTGCCCCCGCCTCAGCCCTGTCTGAATGCCTGGACAGAGGCATCTGGGTCATGGCAGGGAGTATGGTGTTTAAGCATTCCTGAGTCACCAGTGGCAAAGTGAGAAGGGGTGGAGATGGAGCCATGATGCCCTGGCTACCGCCAGGTAGATACCTTAGACTTGAGAGAAACTCCCCTGACACAAGGCCAGCAGGCCGAGAGGCTCGTCCACAGATGACGCTATGCAAGCCCAGTCAATATCATATATTACCAACAGAATTAATTCCTCTATTATGGGTAACACACCAGCAACTCACTTCCTAAACATTCTGTGATTTCCCTTCATGTGCCAGAGACAGTTTTCAAGTGTCTTTGCCCATTTTTAGAATTTTTTCCTTCCCCCTACCATCACTAAAGAGTAAGGCAAAACTACATAATCATGAGCTATGATTGTGTCACCTTACATTTATCAACATGTGAAACAGAGGGTGTGGGCTTCTGCATCATGTGTCCTTTCCCACCTGCCCCTGATTTCATCCCTACTCAGACTCCTCAAAGAGCATGAAAATGACCCTCAACCTCCCTGCCTTCATCCTACTCAAATTTCTCTGGTGGAACTGGCTCTATCTCATGACCCTCAGACCGTTGGCTGGTTCTGGTCTCATGCCCAGGTCTGGGCTCCCCACCCCACTGGGATGAGTCCTGTTAAATGCCCAGGGATTTCCCAGAGTGAACTGTGTCCCCAGTGTATCTCTACTGCCCAAGACCCCTGCCTCTTCCCATCACCAGAGAATGTCTCCCTGCTTTCAGCACCAGCACAGACCAGTAACAATAACCTGTAATTTAGAACCGTGTGAGCCAGCTCTACTATTGTGCTCAATTCCTGGGTCCTGCTCCGTATGTCCCAAGTTTATTCCACCTCCTTCTCCCCCCTCATTTGCACCGCTGCTGCCTCAGAAAATTGATCCCACAAAGACTGGGACCCCTGGTGCCTTTAACTCTCTCTCCCATGCACCAGTCAGATGGTTTAAATATGAAGATTTTAATGGAGGGACTGCTTACAGAAGTGTGGGTGTGGCTAAGGGAACCAACAAGAGGTATTGGGCTCCCAGACAGCAGCAGCAGAGGCAGCTTTACCGCCCTTGGGACAGGAGAGCAAGGGAAGGAAATGGTGACACAGGAGCCCGAAGAGAGCTGCAGGCTGGGGAGAGGACAGTTCCTGGAGGGACGGAGCCAGTGTCAAAGCAGGGGGCAGGAATGTTATACTCTGACCTCTCTCTCCTGCTGCCCACCAGTCTCCGATGACTCCCATAGGTCAAACCCAACAGGAATCCAGCTGGCATGTGAGCCCCCAAAATGCCACTCCTGGGGTCAGTCTCCAAGCTCAGAGCAGAACAGAGAGGGCAGAAAATGAGTCTGGGGTGGGCAAACAGCACATGCATCATACCCCTCATGGTAGGTCCTTCATTTCTTCTGCATCCCTGAGAGCTTCAGCTCTATCACCTGGACTCTATCCTGGCCTCGAGAGAGGGAAGTTTCTTAAGTCCTTCACGAGGTATCCACCTGGCAGTTGCCAAGGCAGTACGGCTCCCACCAGGCTACTCCAGCCACCCAGCTAGGAGTGAGATCATGACTCTGACTTTCTCCCACTCCTAGAGGTGGACATCTCTGGCACTTCCCTGATGCCAGGCGTTACTGCGGACTTACAGAGAGGACAGCGAGGGTGCGGCTCCACCAGGGAGCTCCCAGTGGAAATGCAGGCAGGTGGGACAGAAGCAAAAGAGAGGAAGACCACAGAACTGCAAAGCTCAAGCCAGGTCCCTTTGGTCCAATCGCTTGGGACACTCAAGGGAGACGGTGCCCAACAAGCAGCAGAATGGCTGAGGCAGCCCTGATAGGGAGGGCTGCGGACCACGTAGTGACGCCCTTTCTGAGTTCACATCCTTCATTCTGTCCAGACCATGCACAGATTCCCAGCACCCATTCAGACACAGTTGTCCTGCTCTGACTTTAGTGCACATTTTCCTACCTGCATCTCATACCCCTAGCTCCTGCCTCTTTTTTCTTTCTAGGTTTATTTATGTCATCCCATCACTTTGTGTTGTCACCTAGTCCCAGTTCCACATTCTTTGCCAACTTTTAGCGACTTTAGAAAATATGGTTGCCATAACAACGCTTGCAAAAATCACGGGCTGGCTGCATTATTTAGCAGTTGGCATGTCCCACCTCCAAACGACATCCTGGCAAGACAGAGGGTGTGGGCTTCTATTTTATGTTAATATTGAGACTCAAGGGGAAGAACCAACACGTTCACCACTGGCTGGAAGACACACACACTAGCTCATTTAACTCTTCAACTACCCTGTTTGGTACAAACCAAACGAGTCCCATTTTATAGATGAGAAAACTAAAGCCCAGAGAGGTTGAGCAACTTGCCCCAGGTCATGAGTGTCCTGAGTGTCAGAAGGGGGACAGAAACCCCGATCTGTCCAACTGTAAAACACATGCTCTTCACCAGTAACTTAAGTCTCCTCTATAAATCATTTCAAGGACCCTGAAGTGAAGACAAAAACATGAGTGACATTGTGATGCACACCTCCAGAAGCCCCTGCTCCTAGCAACCTGCCCCTGCCCTCCCAAGAGCTTTTCTAGATGAGAATTCTGCTCTGGCCCATGGTTGGTTAAATAGAGCTAATGCTTCCTTGGTTCTCTTCTTCTGTGAGAACCTGGGGTGTTATTAGAATATCCTGGGGTTCAATCACTGGTTGCCTGCCCCCCACACTGTAATCAGATCAGAATCTGACACAGAGACTGAAGTTCAGGTATAAGTAGTCAGTTACAAAATAAGTTCCTTAATGAATCAGATCATTAATTAAGGAGAACCCAGCAAGAAAGTGGGGGAAGCAGGATATGGAAGAGGAAGAAGCCAAGGAAGAGAGCATTTCTGGTGGGATCCCAGGCTCAACCTAATCCCATGGGGAGGTCTGGAGCATATATTACCCCGGAGTTTGTCTACTATGGGGAGCTGAGCTCTGTACTTCTACACTTGTCCTTGGCTAGGAAGGGAGGATTTTGGGGGGAAGGTCATGGAACTCTCAGTCTCCTCTAGCTCTTGTCACTGCCCAAAATGATCTTTCAAAAGGCACAGGTGCCGGCATTCACAGCAAAGCCCAGGGCAGCTGGGGATGCAAATGGAGAGCTGGGTGGGGGCAGGGGGGGGACCTCAGGGGCTCTGGGTGGTTCAACAACAGTGCTCACCATACACACCAGCTCCTCTCCTAAAACCAAGAGCCAATACTGTTCTACTCCAGGGCGACAGTCAGCCCCACCTTCCCGCTGCCATCACTGTCATCCAGGCAGTTCTGAGGATACATTGGTTGGGTTTCCGGCCCTAGTACGAGTTTTGTCCAACTCCAGTGAATCAGTTCCCTATGTCGCTGAGTGTGCATGATCCAAGGGTGAGGGATAAAAGCAGCATTTTGATGAAAGGCACTTTTCTCTCCTCTCATTGCTGCTAGTTCTCTGGCTTCCCCACAGATTCTGTATACATCTGCCCCTCATCTCTACCTTATGTTTCAGAGCAAGATTGAATGAATGAATAGCCAGGGCTGTCAGAAGCAGCCTCCCAAATGGGGAGACCTGAGTCCTGGGTAGCTCCAGGGGGAACTGGGGTCCTGTGGTTGGGCCTTTTCAAGCTCAGCTCAACAGTCTGCCATTGTATCTCCATTCCCTTTGATTCTAAGAGCAGAAAAAAAGAAACTTTTGTTTTCTCCAGGGAGTGAGGAGGGATGGAGGTGAGGTTATTCTGAGAGAGTAAATTGAGACAGAAATGGGGCAGGACCTCTAACTGCTCCACACCCACTCACTATCTCTGTCAGTACAAGAGTCATTTCCACACTACAAAATTGCAAAAGCATGGCTGTTAGCACTTAACAAGCGATTTCCTGCATTATCTAGAGCAGTTTGGGATCTCGCATTCATCCTTCATCACACACACACACACACACACACACACACACACACAGCCCTGGCTGGGTACAGAGTGGACAAATGACCACATGCTCCTATCCTGGTTGTACTGGGAAGCTTGCGTGTAATGCCTGAGTGGTCCATAAAACCCTCAGCCTCCTCACTTCATAACAGGGAAATCAGATCTAGAAAGGCAAACTGTCCTATGCAAAGTCCCAGAACCTGTTGGGGGCAGACCATGACCTAAAACCCAGGTCTGGTCCACGGTCTAAGGTGGAGGGCTAATTGTAGAGAGTCACATGAGGGCTAATTGTGGAGAGTCAACAGCGGTGTACAGCTGGGCCCAGCCAGCTGGGGTGAGAGAAGATTTGTAGGGGAAGAGGCTCTTAAAAAGTGAGAAACGAGTCTCATCATCTTTCTCAGGGAAGAGAGAACTCTTCCCAGGTAGGGCTGCCAGATTCACAAATTAAAATACAGAGTGTCCAGGTAAATTTGAATTTCAGATAAGAAATGAATTTTTGGGAATAAGCGTGTTCAAATATTGTAACTCCATCTGGCAATCCTATTCCCAAGGTTTGGATGGAGGGCAGGAACACTATAACTGCCACAGAGCCTTCATCCTTTCCCTGAGGCTGTCAGTGTTCTGACTATAGCGAAATGAATCTGTCCTGTTTTCTAGCTTTAGTTATGGTCTGAAGTCAACAGAGCACCAGGAAGCAACTGGAAATATCAGAGTATTAACTGGGGAAGTAAAAAAAAAGACAGATTCCAAAACTTTTAAACCACGCTACCTCTTTGCTTTTCTGAATTTCTCAGAAAATGAGAAATAGACATGTCATGCTACTGTAAAGGATGCTACTCTAAGAAAGATGCTGTGCAGATGACCCTGAAATTAAGCAGATGCTCCTTCACATATTTCATGAATGAATGAATGAATGAATGAATGAATGAAACCAGGCCTGAGCTATCTTTCAGGGCTCAATGGAATCCCCTCCTTCTCTAAGAACAAGGTGTTCCTGGATGTCAGGCGTCTGGCTCACTCATCCAGGACCCCTAGGGCCTATCCTAATGCTAGACACAAAGCATGAAGCCAATTAAAAGTTGAATGAATGAAAGAATGGCAGATCTGACCACAAGGACCTCAGGAGTTCAAGAAATTAGCAGCTTTCTAGGATTTGAAGTGCACAATGAGAGGAATCCATTATCACCAATCCTGAATTCACCCTTTCATTCAATACTAAATATGCTGAGCTTATTGAGGTCTAAGCAGGAAATAACTTCATTTATCCATTTGCCTTCAAAATTGCTCAACCCCTTCCCCTAGAAAACATCTCAGCCTAATTGACCCCTTTCAACAATAAGAACAGTCTCAGTTTGATACTGACTCACCGCTTAGCTATTGAAAGCCAAGTCTGGTCCAGTCCAAGTCAAAACTCCAGTCTCGTATACAATTCTAAGCATCAATTCTCCTTGTAGCTCATCCCTAAACTGTGGCTCAAGACCCTGTAACAAGGAAGAGTGCTGTCAGCTGTCCTTGCCTTCCTCCACTTCTTCCCTCCAATGGAACAAAGCAGGAGAAGGAGAGATTAGAGAAAATAGGGAAGCATCAATGCACTTAGCTAGTGCTGTTTGTGGGTGTGCCTTGATTGTAAAAGTCTTCTGTATGTGGAAGGCTCTCAACCTTGCTCCTGGTGGGGCACACTGGGGGAGTCCTTTGGAAGTACTTTTGCAAGAGCCTCCACATGATATATTTCAAGTAGATAGTTTTCTCATAATGACTAGAGGTAGGGGGTACCTGGGTGGCTCAGTGGTTGAGCCACTGCCTTTGGCTCAGGTTGTGATCTTGGGGTCCTGGAATCGAGTCCCACAGCAGGATCCCCATGGGGAGCCTGCTTCTCCCTCTGCCTATGGTCTCTGACTCTCTCTGTGTGTCTCTCCTGAATAAATAAATAAAATCTTAAAAAAGAAATAACCAGAGGTAGGATGGGGTTGATGGCCAAGGAATGTATTCTAATATTTCCAGTAAGTCTGGCATAGGTATGTCTAGTGCCTCTCTTGGTAATGTAGGTAAATACATCTTGCATCACTCAGTCTAGTACCTCTCATTGGGAAGTGAGGGTAACTTTCACCTACTATTCTCCCTTTCAGGGATTCACCAAAACTTCATGATATGAGGAAAAGCCCTTTCAACTTCCTGTGGAAGTCTATTTACTCATTCACTCCTCCATCTGTTTCTTAATCCAACACATTGTCAGAGTCCAGTTTTGAGTATGGCAGATTCCTGACAGAAGGAATCTAGATGGAAGATTTCACTGAGAGAAAGCATCTGATTCCAAAATCACACCAAACCACCAGTAATAATGGGCTTTAAAATAAAAAAATGAAACAAAGCAGTGTAATCAAAGGCCACAATAATATATATGTGAAGTCTGACTCCATGGACATAACAACCATCCTTCTCTCTGCACTAACACACTCAGTCCAGGTTCCATCTGGAATCCCACGTTTCCTTGAAGAAAGAAGTGTGTTGACAAACTGGAGTCGGTTGCCAGATGTGGCTGCATGGGATAGTGAGGAACCTGACAGCCATGCCCTAGGAAGAAGGGGTAGGTGAGTTCACCCAAGAAAAGAGGAGCCCAAAGGGAGAAATGAACAGTATCTGCCTTTGATATTTGAATAGTAACCAGGCATGAAGGGAGCAATCTCAAAGAGTCAAACTACAATGACAGAAGCTTCCCAGAATGCAGATTGAGTTGTGTGTATTAAATCACTTTCTAGGGATGCCTGCATGGCTCAGTGGTTGAGCACCTGCCTTCAGCTCAGGTCATGATCCCGGGGTCCTGGGATTGAGTCCCACATCAGGCTCTCCTTGAGAAACCTGCTTCTCTCTCTGCCTATGTCTCTGCCTTTCTCCGTGTATCTCTCATGAATAAATAAATAAATAAAATTTTTAAATAAATAAATTGCTTTCTAAGTCACCAGATTATTTGCACAGTGTGCCAGTGGAGGTGTAGACTAAGATCTGCTGGACCATCTGCCAGAAAGTGTCTCTACTGCAATGGTCTTCAGGCCGCATTTGTAGAACATGTCAAAATACAGGTTCCTGGGCCTACCTCCAGGCTGGAAATCAGGACCTCTGGAGCAAAGCCCAGGGGACTGTGTGTTTCCATTTGCTCCACAGAGGATTTTGAAGGGCCAGTCAGGACTCATAACAAGTCCTCTGCAGGGTGGGGAGCCACCTATGGCCATTGCTGATTCCCAGCTGAGATAATTTGAAGAAATATTTGGTAAGAAGTAGATTGGGGTGTTCTGACTTAATATAAAGACTATGGTGCCTGGCTGGCTCAGTCAATAGAGCATGTGACTCTTGATCTCAGAGTCATGAGTTCAAGCCCCATGTTGGGCTTTAAATCATAAAAATTAAAATTAAATGCAAATAACTAGGAATTGAACACACAAATTATCTCCTGATCCTCCCCAAATCCTACCAGAAAAATAACATAAATGCTTATAAAAGCATAAACCACAAAAATAAAGACAGGATAGGAAATGACAGGCATCACGTTTTGGAAGGTGGGCAGCAGTAGGAGATGTGGTAACTGAGTTAGTAGATATGAGAATTGAAAATCAACAGTGGGAAAATTCAAGAAGCAACCCACTTTGCTCAGAAAAACCCGCCAAAGTTTCCAATGTTATCAAGGGCAGGGTTAAGGGCAATGCTGAAAACAGAATGAGGTTGAGAGTCTAAGGGCAAAGCAAATAGACACCTAGATTCTCCTCCTTGGTGCCATCCAAAGACTAAAGGATTCCATCCCCTCCATTCCCCCCAGAGAGAACAAAGTGGAAACACCAGGCACATCAGAGGGCAGCAAGTACCATATTGAAAAAGGGAACACCAGCAAAAATGTGTCTACCTATCGACTTTAAGCCCCAACTGTCTTCCTCCACTTATCCCCTGCATTCCAGCAACTGGTGTCACATCCCCGAAGTGGGATGAGAAGTTTTCTCCTCTGGAAATTGGCTCAACCCAAAGAGGGTCACCTAAAGAGGAAAGACCTAAAGATACTGACATGGAATTTCCCTAACAAAATGGCCCAGCCACATCACTCTATAGTGAGACACAAAGTCAACAAGTGTTACCCATGAGCACAGACTTCTCCCATCATTCTTAGAGACATACACTTCAAGGTGAGCAGATAACCAAATATCTGAGGAAAGCCATGGACAGAGACAGAAATAATAGTTAGAAGAAAGTGACTAAGAGGGGACATGTATGTATACATATACATAATATATATAAATATATTACATATTAAAATATATTATTTATATAAACATGCAATGTAAGTTAAATATATAATATTCTACATGTATAAATATAAAATGTCAATGGCAATTCCATCCTTCCTATACATGTGCACTAGGAGACAGAATATTCAAAGTAAAATTATTTCCAATTTTATAAAGTGGGGAGGCCAGATACAATTTGAATGTCCATTGACAGGAGAATGGATCCAAGAATTGTGGTTATATTCATAAAATGGAATACCATAGATCAAGGATTTAAATTTTTTGTTATATGTGTAGTTTGGAATATCCAGCAGGAAAATGATTGGAGCTCAGTTATATATATCACTGGGCAGATCTCAAAATAATAAAAAAAAGAAATCTCAAAATCAATATTGACTAAAAGAAATGAGTCACAAAGGGACACACATTTCACCTATAAATCTCCCCGGCGAGTTCCTCTGCCTGGAAGAAATATAATTTTCCAGGTCTGACCCTTCACTTCGTGTTTCTGTCTGATATGGCTTTGGGAAATCTCTCACCACCGATTTCCGGGGCTTAGCCATTTGGCCACAAAAAAGAAGAAGCTAGAGAGGGAAGCTCTTCAAGCCAGCTTGTTAAAGGAGCACCTAGAAACTTCTCACGACAGGGTTCAACTCTGTTCCCAAACACAAAACCAGGGGTTTAATCCAGAATTCCACTCTTAGGGTGTTTATTTATACCAAGTCTTTCACGATGTTTTTTCCACCCTGTCATGACCTTTAGATACCAAAAGGCAGGGATGCCTGGGTGGCTCAGTGGTTGTCTGCCTTCGGCTCAGGTCATGATCCCAGTGTCCTGGGATCAAGTCCCACATCTTGCTCCCTGCAGGGAGCCTGCTTCTCTCTCTGCTTATGTCTCTGCCTCTCTCTCTCTCTGTCTCTCATAAATACATAAATAAAATCTTAAAAAAAAAAAGGCAGCCATTCCTTCTGTAGGCATATGGCAGGACAGTAATTAATTCCCCTGCCCCTTTCTCTCTGTGTACCTGTGGTCTGTGCCTGGCCCAGGCAGGAGGACATCCCACCCTCGCTGCCCTGGACAGTGCTGTGACACCACATCAGCACTACATCATCCCCACCCCTACCACTCCCAGGAACCCAGATGCACACAGTTGGAGGAACATTGGGTGATGGTAGGGGTGAGGAGGGAATCCTGAATTGACCAAGTTGAAATCTGAAATGATCAAAACTTTTCAAGTGGGATGCCTGGGTGGCTCAGTAATTGAGTATCTGCCTTCAGCTCGGGGTGTGATCTCTGGTCCAGGGATTGAGTCCCACACTGGGCTCCCTGAGAGGAGCCTGCTTCTCCCTCTGCCTATGTCTCTGCCTCTCTCTGTGTGTCTTCATGAATAAATAAAATCTTTAAAATTTTTTTCAAGTAACTTTATTTACCTGAAAAATGACTAGATTAAATTTTACGTATTCAGGTGGGAAGTGAGGCTGTGTTGGCTTGGCCTCTTCTAGAAGCAGACCGCAAGGTGGCTTATTTAGGGGTGGTGTCAGAAGATCCCCGTAGGAGAGTGGGGAAGGAGACAGCAAAGAGAGAGTGGCTCACAAAGAATGTGTCAATGAGCAGATGCCCATCATCAGTGAGAATGAGGAAAGTGGGCCAGTCGATGGTTGAGTCTTCCCTCAGGCCAGCTCCTTGGATCTACCAGCCGATGCTGTCCAACAGGAGTAGCCAGAGAATATCCCCAGGGGAGAAGGTGTAGGAAGCTGTAGGGTTAGCTGGCACTAGAACAATGAATGTGAGGTGGCATGTGGGAGTGGGCATCAACAGTGTCTGCTACAGAGGCCCCAAATGACTGAGTTCATCGTTAGAAAACAAAGGAAATTTCAATTTTGCACTCCTGAGTTCTGTGGCCTTGAAATATAGTTTCAGGTTCACAGCAAAATCAACAGAAAGGACAGAGTTCCCGTATACCTCGAGCCCCCGCGCATGCCCAGTCTCCCCCATTGTCAACCCAGAATTGTCCTCTTGTTACAGCTGATGAACCCACCTGGACACATCACTGCCACCCAAAGGGCATAGTTTATATCAGCATTCACTCTTGATGTTGTATATTCTGTGAGTTTAGACAAACGTATAAGACACATATCCACCACCACAGGATGGTTTCGCTGCCCTAAAAAGCTTCTGTGCTCTGTTTACTCATCTCTCCCTCCCCCCAGGCCTCTGGCAACTGCTGATCCTTTTACAATCCCCATACGTCTGCCTTTTCCAAGGGTGTCATGTAGTTGGAATCACTACAAGATGCAGTCTTTTCAGATTGGCTTCTTTCACTCAGTAATATGCATTTAGTAAATTTTTTTAATAAATAAAAATTTTTAAAAATGTCTTTTTCCTGGCCTGTCTTTCCCCATGTCTTTTCCTGGCCTGAGAGTTCATTTCAGTAAGATTCCATTGTCTGGGTGGACCACAGTTTATCCTCTCACCTACTACAGGAACACCCTGGGTACTTCTGAATTTGGACAATGAGTGAATGAATAAAGCTGCTGCGAACATCCATGTGCAGATTTTTGTGTGGATGTATGTTTGCAGCTCCTTTGGGTAAATGCCAAGGAGCATGATTGCCGGCTTGTATGGTAAGAATATGTTTAGTTTTGTGGGAAGATGCCATACCGTCTTCCCAAGTGTCTGTACCATTTTACATTTCCACCAGCAAAGAAATTAGAGTTTCTGTCACCCCACAACTTTGCCAGCATTTCCTCTTGTCGGTGTTCTGGATTTGGGCCATTCTAATAGTTGTGCAGTTGCATTTTAGTTATTTCATACTAATTTTCAATTTAATCGTTAATGTAATTTAAATTTTTAAAAATATTTCCGGGCATTAAATGTCTCCTCCTTAAGTGAAGGAGAAAGCTGGCCTCTGTCCTCCACATAAGAATTAAATGTAAGGGGGCACCTGGATGGCTCAGTGGTTGAGCATCTGCTCAGGTTGTGATCCGGGGTCCTAGGATCAAGTGCCACATCAGGCTACCCAAAGGGCGCCTGCTTCTCTCTCTGCCTATGTCTCTGCCTCTTTCTCTGTCTGTCTCTTACCAATAAATAAATAAAAATCTTCAACAAAATAATTAAATGTAAGAAGGGCACCCTAAGCCTGAGGGGTTATAGGAGAGGGCAGGAGGCATGCCCTCCCCACAGAACAGCTGGTTCCACCTTTTGGCTTCACCCTCCCTCTGCCTTCCCTCCTCCAACTGCCACTCAGAGGCTAACATTTATAGAACAGTTACCATACACCAGATCCAACAGATGTTAAGTATCACGATTATATTATTATCCCAGAACATTGCAAAACATTTGAAAACAACTCTAAATAGAAACTCAATGTATTTTAAGTGGCTCCATAAGGAGACAGTGAAAACAGATGCTCATCGGGAGAAAGTGCCCGGTAGACAATTTAGCAACATGATTCCATTCCAGAGTCCTCTGCTGTTTGTGGGTGACATCAAGTTATTGAAACTGCATTTGATCCACCAGCAAGTGAGCAGTGTTAATGCAGGCATTCGTGTGCTCCCAAGGACGCCTCCCTGGTTTGTGATCTGAAAAGCCTGGAGAGTTCACTGGCAGGTCAAGGGGCTAAATCACCAGCTCCTCAACCGCTGCTGGATGTGTATATGCACAGTAAAAGAAACTGGCAGCAAGTTTGCATAAATTTTCAACTTGGTGGGCACCTGGTGGCTCAGAGGTTGAGCATCTGCCTTCGGCTCTGGTCGTGATCCCGGGGTCCTGGGATGGAGTCCCCGCATTAGGCTCCCCGAGGGGAGCTTGCTTCTCCCTTTGCCTATGTCTCTGCCTCTCCCTGTGTGTCCCTCATGAATAAATTAATCAATCAATCAATTAATTAATTAATATATTTTTCAACTTTGTAACCCTCTCAATTTTAAAAATTATAAGTGTGGGAAGAATATATACAAGAATGTGCATACACAAACAGACACATATACATACATACAGGGTTCATTGACAATTACTTTATTAAAACAAGATCACCTTATATATATGCTTTTCTACATCTAATTTTTCTCATTCATCAGGACCTTGGGGAGATACCTCCAAACCACCTGCATAACTCTGATAGACTCCTTTTAATGATGGCACAATATTCCCCAGCACAACCACACCATAGTCAAGCATGCCTCCATTTGTGGGCATTTACTTTATTCCCAGTTTCTTTGGGCACAACAAACAATATTGTGATAAGCACCTTGTTTTATACAGACTGGTGGTTTTAGTTCATGGGATAGAATTCTAGGAGAGTATTACTGGGCAAAAGTACATGTATTTCAGTAAAGCACACAGTTTCTTGAGTGCCTGACTCAAGAAATTTTTAAAGTAGAAATATTTTTTAATTGTAATAGATGTTGCCACGTTGCTGTTTTTAATTCACATGTCCACAGCAGTGAGGGAAAGTGCCTTTTGCCCTCACATCCCTCCCTGTTTTATCCAGTCTGTTGGGTACAAAGTGACACTTATTACATTAAACTGTATTTCACTGGTTGCTGGTGAGTTTCAGCATCTTGTCCCATGTAAGTTGACCACTTGAATTTGCTGTTCTGTGAATCATCTCTTATGATCCATTGCCCGTCTTTTTTCCCTTTGGGTGCTTTGATCTTATCCTTGTGGATTTAATAAAGCGTTTTTGAATATTAACCGTTTTAATTATGTCATGCGCATTATTGATATTTTTTAATCTATCATTTATCTACTAACATTTTCAATGGTTGTTTTTTTTTTCCATAGAAGCCTATTAACAATTAAGGGGAGGGGCAGTATATAAACACACAAGAAGGAAGAGGGAAGGGACAAGTGAAAAGGGGAAAAAAAAAAGACTGCATTTGAAATAAACCCTGTGCATTTATATAAAATTATGTATAAGTTTAAAGAAATTAAATACAGAGATAAAAATATTTTTAAAAGACATAGTGATACTGCTTTTCTTTATTTTTTTAAATATTTTATTTATTTACTCATGAGAGACACACAGAGAGAGGCAGAGACATAGGCAGCGGGAGAAGCAGGCTCCATGCAGGGAGCTTTATGCAATTGCAAGAAATTATACAGGTTCAAAATACCCTTTATCCTGTTTACCCCAATAATAACATTTTGCAAAACTATAGTAAAATATCACCAGGGGACACCTTCTATGTGCTAGACATGGTGTCAGGTGATGCAAAGAGGGGGAATAAGACACTTTCAGTGTTGACAAATTTGTGGAAGAGACAGTAAGAGAACAAAGCAGTGGGGCACCTGGGTGGCACAGTCAGTTAGGCATCTAACTCTTCAATTTGGCTCTGGTCATGATCTCAGGATCATGAAATCAAGCCTCACATCAGGCTCCACGCTTAGCACAGAGCCTGCTTGGGATTCTCTCTGCCTCTCCCTCTGCCCCTCTTGCTCCTACTCATATGCTCACTCTCTCTCTCTCTCTCTCCTCAAATAAATAAATCTTTTAGAAAGGAGGGGGGCACCTGGGTGGCTCAGTGGTTGAGCATCTGCCTTTGGCTCAAGTCATGATCCTGGGGTCCTGGGATCAAGTCCCACATCAGGCTCCCCATGGGGAGCCTGCTTGTTCCTCTGCCTATGTCTCTGCCTCTCTCTCTCTCTGTGTCTCTCATGAATAAATAAAATCTTCAATAAATTAATTAATTAATTAATTAAAAGAGAGAGAGAAAACAAAGCAGTGATCATCCAGAGTGATGGGTAAGCGTGTTACCAGACAGAGACCCTGTTCCAAACTAAGGTCACCTGTTCAAAGCTTGAAAATCAACACTTTGAGAGACAAGTGACGGTGGGAAAGGAAATATTGCTTTATTCATGAAGCCAGCACCCTGGGAAGGTGGTGGACTAATGTCTCAAAGACCAACTTTCCTGTCCATGGGGAGCCAGAGGGCTTTAAAGGGGAAGGCATGAGGAAGGAGGGGGGCTGCATGCAGGAGGAGGTGTTTGGGCAGTTAGTCCGATGTTGACATGACCCTGCACAGACTTGGTGGCATCCGGGGCAGCCTTGTTCGAATGTGGTCAGGCCTTACCTTCTGGGAAAGTCTGGGCCTTTGCTCCTCAAGGCCGGTGGTCTGCAAATCTCAGAGTAAGTTAGTCCTACTACAGATCAAAGGACTTAGGTCAGCAACAGGGAGTGTGTAGCTTGAAGTTAGCTAACCCCTAACATGGGTTGGAGTGCTATTACAAGTAGAAGTGAAAGCATAGAACACCAAGTCTTTTTTTTAATTATTTATTTATTTATTCATGAGAGAGAGAGGCAGAGACACAGGCAGAGGAAGGAGCAGGCTCCATGCAGGGAGCCCTAAGTGGGACTCGATCCCGGGTCTCCAGGATCACCCCCTGGGCTGAAAGCGGCACTAAACCACTGAACCATCCGAGCTGCCCGAACACCAAGCCTTTTGTAGGATCATGGAGCCATGTGCCAACCAATCCATCCCTTCCTCCTCTTGCAATGGCCCCCAGTGACACATCTTCAGTTTCCAGGGCCCTGTGTTTCTGTTTCTGGCTCTTCTATCAGGCTTCATCACTCCAGTTAACTCTTCCATGACAATATCGCACTGCCTTAACGGCTCTGAACTTTCAATGTTGCGATATGTAGTAGAGCCGGACCTCACACTACCTTGTTCTTCTCTGTCAAGAGTGTTTTGACTATTCTTGGCTCTTTACTTCTCCATGTAAAATTTCAAATCTTTTTTTTTTTTTTTTTTGGAATTACATTGTATTTATAGCTCAGTTCTGAGGAGATTGAGGCACGTGTGGCACTGCATCTCCCTAGTCATAAACATGGCATTTTTAGCAATCACTTAGATATTCCTTAACATCTTTCAATAAAATTTTATCTTTCTCATCATAAATCTTGCTTTGACAAATGAAAAATCTGAGTTTATACAGAAAGCTTCCTTGTCTTAACTTCCATACTGCTTGGGATCCCTGGGTGGCGCAGCGGTTTAGCGCCTGCCTTTAGCCCAGGGTGCAATCCTGGAGACCCGGGATCGAATCCCACGTCAGGCTCCCGGTGCATGGAGCCTGCTTCTCCCTCTGCCTGTGTCTCTGCCTCTCTCTCTGTGTGTGTGACTATCATAAAAAAAAAATTTCCAAAATGCTCATCTAGTTAACACTGATTTTCATTAGTAAATTGGCTGCTGCTAAAGAACTTTGAGAGGAGCTCTTCAATCTGAGTTCTCATCAGTGAGAAGCAAAGGCTGGGTGGGGACACCATTCCTAGGAGATTCTTAATTAGTTAATTTTCTCATCCACTTGTTCAAGGGAAAGAAAATGTTCACTGCTTAGGCAGTGCTCCAGGACTTAAGTAGGTTTTTAAAAGTTATATCCTTTCATTTTTCCAACAGACACTTACACTCCATGTGCTTGGCACCATGCTACCAAGATGCAGGTGGGAAATATATTGTGGAAACCAAATATATTGGTTTCCTTCCTGTTCTCCCAGAATTTATAATGTCCCTATAGAGACAAGTCACCTCTGAGCTGTTCTTAACCCCACAGCCCAGAGCTTCAAGCATCCCAAACATTGATTTGTTTGTTCTTCTCATTTGGCCGAAGGCAAAGTGATGATGATGCCTAAAAATATGGTTCTTCTTTATCCCCACAATGTACATTTAAAAAAAATGGAACTACTGGTTTGCCTCTCCTTCATAGAGAAGGAGCCAGTGGTCCCCTCAATTCATGGACTGAATTTTTTTCTTAGTATGTGTCTTTCTTGTACTATGTCAGGTAGTGTTTCTATCACCAGCCTTATCTCTAATTGGGGAACAAAAGACTTTGCTTGCTGTTAAAGGATTTTTTTTTTTTTTTAGATTTTATTTATTTATTTGAGCAAGAGAAAGAGATAACACAAGCAGGGGAGGGGCAGAGAGACAAGCAGAACCCCACCAAGCAGGAAGCCTATCCCAGGACCCTGGGATCATGACCTGAGCTGAAGGCAGACATTTAACAGACTGAGTCATCCAGGCACCCCTGTTAAAGGAATTTTATGTCAGCATGGAAGGCAATTTTTTTGTAGGAGGGGATTTAACAAAGGGGAAGATAGAACTTGAAATCTAGAGGCCATATACAGCCCTGAAGAAAAAAAGACAAGTTGCCCTGCTTGCAGTGATGAAATTATACTTCTAGAATATGAGACTTTTTAAAAAGGGGAGGGGTGCATCTCCCCCTGCCTAAAACTTCTCAAAGGAAAAATAATGTGAAACTATGAAATATGATTAAACTGTCAAAAAAGTATCTTGCATACACCTTTTGTAGGTGGTAAGTTGTGACACATAAGTTATATTTCCATTCTGCAACAGCCCAGAAATGTTAAATCTTTCTTTAAGGTAAAAAAGAAAATGTAAGAGCACCTTGGTATAACTCAGCCACCTACATCGTTCAGATTATCCCATCTCTACATCCCTGTACTCGCTTACTTCTTCACATTGACACATGTGCAGTTCTCCATTGCCAGGCTCCTGTATTTCTTCTTTCCCTGTGGTCACTAAATATTTTAGGCATGTTTGGCTGTGGGTCCTTTCTAACACTGCAATGTCTCAATACAGTAGTCATTAGCCACCTGTGACCATTTAAATTTTAATTGATTTAAACAAAATTTAAAATTCAGTTCCTGAGTCACAATAGTGACATTTCAAGTGCTCAGTAGCTACATGTGACCAGGGTCAGATGGCACAGATAGAGAACATTCTCTTCATCATGGAAAACTCTATGGTACAGTTGTTCTTGGTAATTGGAAGAATTTGAAAATCAAATTAAAATAAAAGTCTCTCTTTCCTCCCAGACTCCTCTCCTCCTCCCCCTTTCCTTCCTTTTCTACCATAGCCTCTTCCTACATCTGGTTCAGAATTCCTGGAAGAGATTGAACAGGATTCTCCAGGGTTTGTGAGCATGAATAAACTTTCCAGCAATGACCTCAAAGTTGTTATACATCAGTAAAAATACTGGAGCTGGAACCAAGAGAAATTTTAAAAGAATGAACTAAACAGGAAATCAATACTTAATAAATGTTTTTAGAAATTTATGAATAGGCCAATAGTTCTCATTAAAATGTTTATTATTATTTCGAATTAAACATAACCTGATTCACCTTAATTATTTTTGGTAATGACTTAACATTCTGTGTAATATAATTTGAAGGTAGGTCTATCTCTTTCAACATGTTTTTGATATCCATTGTAACCGAAAAAGTTTCCTCACAAGAAGTAAATGTCGTAAGGACATCATTGGATGTGCTCTCCTAAATTGCCATGCTTATTTTTTCTCTCTTCCACCATCAATTATGCAGAGACTCTTGTCGACACTCTGCAAGTAAATCACTCTGTTCCCTGAGGTTCTTGGAGACTAAAGAGAGGGTGTTGTGTTCTTATGTATTAACAAAATGTTTCAGTTCAAAACCTACTGAAATACTTCATGTGGAAGCTTTTAAACAGCTCAACTATTCTGTTCCCATCTTTTCCTCCGCTTTTTCTTGTGTAAAAAAACACATAAAACTTCTCATTTTAACCGTTTTTAAGTGTATAGTTCAGTGGTGTTAAGTACATTCACATTGTTGCAAAGGGATCTCCAGGATTTTTTTTTATCTTGTAAATATGAAATTCCACAGCCATTAACTCCTTTTTTTCCCTCTCCCCTGCTCCTGGGAGCCACCTTTCCACTCTGTCTCTGAACTTGACTATTTTAGATGTCCTGTGTAAGTGGACTCAAGCATATTTATCTTTTTGTGACTTGCTTATTTCACCTAGCATAAAGTCCTCAAAGTTTATTCATGTGGTGGCATGTGATAGGATTTCTTTCCTTTTTAAGGCTGAGTAATGTGTGTGTGGGTGGGTGGGTGGTTATCACATTCTGTTTATCCATTCAACGGTTGGTAGGTGCTTGGGTTGCTTCTGTCTCTTAGCTACTGTGAACAGTGCTGCTGTGAACAGAAGTGTGCAAATACCTCTTCAAGATTCTGCTTTCCATTATTTTGGATGTACACTCAGAAATGGGATTGTGGCATCATATGATAGTTGTTTTTAATTTTTTGAGGAACCTCCACATTGCTTTCCATAGAAATTGCACCAGTTCATGATCCTACCACCTGTGCACTACGGTTCTAATTTCTCCACATCCTCCCCAACTTACCTCACCTAGCTCTACTGTTTTCTATCGTTGTTGTTTCTTATAGTAGTCATACTATTGAGTTTGAGGAGATATTTCATTATGGTTTTTTTTTTTTTTAAAGCAGGGACAGGGATCCCTGGGTGGCGCAGCGGTTTAGCGCCTGCCTTTGGCCCAGGGCGTGATCCTGGAGACCCGGGATCGAATCCCACATCGGGCTCCCAGTGCATGGAGCCTGCTTCTCCCTCTGCCTATGTCTCTGCCTCTCTCTCTCACTGTGTGCCTATCATAAATAAATAAAATTTAAAAATTTAAAAAAAAAAAAAATAAAGCAGGGACAACTTAGAAACTGGGTATCTTTATTTTATTTTTTTTTAATTTTTTTTTATTTATTTATGATAGTCACACAGAGAGAGAGAGAGGCAGAGACACAGGCAGAGGGAGAAGCAGGCTCCATGCACCGGGAGCCTGATGTGGGATTCGACCCCGGGTCTCCAGGATCACGCCCTGGGCCAAAGGCAGGCGCCAAACCACTGCGCCACCCAGGGATCCCTCGTTATGGTTTTTTTTAATGATTTATTTATTTATTTGTGAAAGAGAGAGCATGTGCATGCAAGTGGGGGGAGGGGCAGAGGGAGAGAATCTTCAAGCAGACTCCTCACTGAACATGAAGCCCAATGTGGGGCACAATCTCACAACCCAGGAGATCATGACCTCAGCTGAAACCAAGAGTCAGATGCTCAACTGAATGAGCCACCCGGGTCCCCCTTCATCATGTTTTGATTTCCCGGCTGATTCATGATGTTGAGCATCTTTTAATATGCCTGTTGGCCATCTCTATATCATCTTTAGAGAAATATCTATTCAAGTCCTTTCCCCACTTTTAAATTGGGTTATTTAAATTTTTGTTTTTGAGTTGGAAGAGGTCTTTATATGTTCTGGATATTAATCCCTCATCAGGTATATGATTTGCAGATATTTTTTTCCTGTTCCATAGCTCACCTTATCACTCTGTTGATTGTGTCCTTTGATGCACAAAAGTTTTTAAGTTTAATGTAGTCCCATTTGTCTGTGTTTGCTTTTGTTGTTTGCTTTTGGTGTCATACCCAAGAAATCATTGTCAATGTCAGGAGCCTTTCCCCTATGTTTTCTTCTAGGAGTTTGACAGTTTTAAGCCTTAAGTTTAGATCTTTAATCAATTTTAATTTTCATATATGATGTAAGATAAAGGTCCAACATCATTCTTTTGCATGTGGATATCCAGTTTTTCCAGCACCATTTGTTCAGAAGACTGTCCTTTCCCCATTGAGTGGTCTTGGCATCTTTGTTAAACATCATTTGACCATATACACAAAGGTTTATTTCTGGGCTTTCTATTCTATTCCATTGTTCTATTTGTGTTTATGCCAATGCCATATTGTTTTAATTATTGTGGCTTTGTAATATGTTTTGAAATCAAGAAGTGTGAGCCCTCCAACTGTGTTCCTTTTCAAAATTGTTTTGACTAGTCAGGGCTCCTTGAGATTCTATATGAATTTAGAATGTATTTTGCTATTTCTATAAAAAAATGTCTTTGGGATTTTGATAGGGAGTGCACTGAATTTGTAGCCTGCTTTGGGTAGAATTGATATCTTTTTTTAAAAGATTTATTATTTATTTATTTATTTATTTTTAGAGGGGGAGAGAGAATAAGTGGGACAGGCAGAGGGAGAGGGAGAGAAAATTCCAAGCAGACTCTGGCTGAGTGCGGACCCCGACACAGGGCTTGATCTCACAACCGTGAGTCGAACCCAAGAGTTGTAAGCTTAACCAGTTGCGCCACTCAGGCACCCCTAGAATTGATATCTTAATGATAGTAAGTCTTCCTATCCATAATACAAGAGCTCTTTGCATTTATTTGTCTTCTTTAGTTTCTTTCAATAATGTTTTATAGTTTTAAGGATAGGAGTCTTTCACCTCCCTGGTTAAGTTTATTCCAAAGTATTTTCTTCTTTTTATTGCTATTATAAATGAAGTTATTTTCTTTTTTAAGATTTTATTTATTTATTCATGAGAGAGGCAAAGACACAGGCAGAGGGAGAAGCAGCCTCCCTGAGGGGAGCCTAATGCAAAACTTGATACCAGGACCCCGGGATCAATGACTTGAGCCAAAGGCAGACGCTCAACCACTGAGCCACTCAGGTTCCC
This sequence comes from Canis lupus dingo, assembly GCF_003254725.2. Taxonomy (NCBI): domain Eukaryota; kingdom Metazoa; phylum Chordata; class Mammalia; order Carnivora; family Canidae; genus Canis; species Canis lupus. Next base: position 16,534,043 of record NC_064266.1, read on the forward strand.
CAATCCTGTTTGTTATAAAAATTTTTATTATGAACATTTTCAAATGTATGGAAAAATAGAAAAAATAGTGCAACAATCTTCTATATATGCATTACCTAAACTTAACGACTGTTAACATTTTGCCAGATTTGCTTCATACTTTTTGCCAAAGTATTTATAATAAATTACAGACTGTGACATTTTACCTCATAATACTCTCATGTGCATCTTTAAAAATAAGGACTTTCCTACATAAACCTATACTACTGTACCTAACAAAATGCGCAATAATTATTTTACGTCACTTAGTACCCAGTCCATATTCAGATTTCTCTAATTATCACCATAACGTCTTTTGCAGTTGGTCTGTCTGAGCCAAGATCCACACAAGGACCACACATTGCATCTGCTTCGTAGGTCTCTGAAGTCCCTCTTAATCCAAAGACAGCTGGACAGCACTAAATTCTGGAATGTGTCTGGACAAGGCTGTTAGCTTAGGATCCAAAGGGGACAACAGAAGGCTGTGTTCATGGCTGAGGGTACTGGGACCTATAATAATATTTCATATCATAAACTCCAAGAGTGATGAGGTGCTTCTGGCTCCAGTATAAAATTTACTGTGCAAGTCTGGAGCCAAAGAGACAGGCTTCCAGAACGTCTGTTGGAATCCTTACTTGATCAGATTTTGTCATCTGACATTGTGTAGCCTGGGAGAAGATTTAGTGCACAAGTTTACACCTCCGTGTGGCTCAGTTAATGTTCCTAACCTCTTTGCAGTGAATTCTGACTATACCAACTCCCTTCTCCATCCATGAGATGAGTGAGCCTTGCTGATTTACCCGTCCATGATTGTTTCTTGGCTTTCTGCCAGGCTGAGCCCTCCCATGTCATTTGTCAATTCAATTGATTGATGGTTACTTGTCTTCCAAGAATAGGCTCCCAGATTTGAGACATTTGTCTTGTTTTCAAGGAAAACTGTGCAATTTATCTTTAAGTGAGAAGATCTTTAACATACTTTGCCACCAGATAACCCATGAATTCTCATGTAGTTACATGCTTTTCATGCTCATCCTCTTAAAAATCCTCTTTATTCAGGGCAGCCCTGGTGGCTCAGCAGTTTAGCGCCACCTTCAGCCCAGGGCCTGATTCTGGAGACCCGGGATCAAGTCCCACCTCGGGCTTCCTGCGTGGAGCCTGCCTCTGCCTGTGTCTCTGCCAATCTCTATCTCTCATGAATAAATAAATAAAATCTTAAAAAAAAAAACAAAAAACCTCCTTATTCAGCAAGCTATGTCAATGGAGCACTTCCTATTTGCACCTCTTCGCTGCAACACCTAGCCTCTGAAACAATGGTGAATGCATTCTTTAAGAGGTGTTCAAGATCCTCACGCCAAAATCCTTCCTGTTCCCCTCTCAAATCAAAGCAGATGATCCTTGGTGGCTACAGGTTTTGAGGGCTTTCCTTTTCATCAAATACTGGTTTTATTCAAAAAGTCATTACTGCTGAGACTATTTGTCTAGTTCATCTTTCCTTTCCTGCTCATTAAAAGACACCTCTTGCATTTTATTACTGACAGAATCTAATAACCACTATACCCTGGGACACATAAGGAACAGCTCTCTGTACTTGTATCAAACTACATTGCAAACTTCCCACCTGTGTCATTTAACATTTTCCAAATCTCCAGGAGTATTTTCCAAGTGTCCTCCACATATTTTTTGACCAAGAACTGCATTTTAATTTTGCTACCACATTGGTTTCATGTATTCTTTTAATCATTTTATTTAGGATGAGATGTTTTTACACAATGGCATAGTGCTTTCCATCTCTAAACTCTTAAATAGGAAATATTAAAAGTGGCTATTTGCCATGAAATTTCATAACATTTTGTTAAGTTCTGAGTCCTGTTTCCCATGATTTCAATAACAAAACAATGAAAAAGTAGATCATTTTGGATTAGGGCCCTATCTTATTTCAGTGTTACTTCACCCTAATTACATCTGCAAAGACCCTATTTCCAGGTAAGGCCATCTTCTGAGGTTCCAGGGGTTATGACTTCAACATATCTTTGGGGGGAACACAATCCAATCCATCACAGAGCTCTAAATAGTTGTTAGAGGAATAACTGCAGACCCTCTGAGCACTAACGTCTTATGTATCGAGAAATGAGATGAAGTGTTTTCAAAGCAAGAAGCTATACTTGGAGAGAACACAATGACTATGGGAAGTGTTGTCAAAGCAAGAAGCTACACATGGGAGAGCACAATGACTATGATTTGTTACAGTTGGTACGGGTTATGTCAACCAGAGATGTCATTGTGATCTCTGGCTCTGTCACCAGATTTGGCTTTCTTTCTTTCTTTTTTTTTTTTTTTTTTCCTGTTAGTAAAGGTTTTGTTTTTTAATTTTTTTAAAATTTAAATTGCATTTGCCAACATATAGCATAACACCCAGTTCTCATCACATCACGTGCCCTCCTTAGTGCCCATCACCCAGTTACCCTCTCCCCATACCCACTTCCCCTCCTGCAACCAACTCTTTTGTTTATTTCCCAGAATTAGGAGTCTCTCATGGTTTGTCTTCCTCTCTGATTTTTCCCCACTCAGTTTCCCCTCCTTCTCTGATGGTCCCTTTCCCTATTTCTTATATTCCATATACAAGTGAAACCACATGATAATTGTCTTTCTCCGACTGATTCATTTCACTCAGCATAATTATTGGGATCTAGCCAGACTGGGTTCTGGCTGCTGTTAAATCAAAATGTGTAACTGCACTCTCTAGCCAGAGGAGTGCTCCATGCAGGGATATTTCCTCCCACCTGTAGAAGCAACTGATGTTCGTAATAAGAGTCCATGGCCCTGCATGGTCAGAAAGTATCTTATGAATGATACTTCAGTATGATGAAATTGTCTTCTGAAGAATGTTTCTGCTAAATGCATTTGAGTGATTTCATTGAAATTCAGTCTCAGGGTAAGTTCCTTAAAAGCAGAGATGGACACAGGATTCAGGTACACAATTTATTGAGGGGGACTCTCTGGAGAAGGGGAGAGAAAGAAGTAGGAGGCAGCAGGGGAAGCTGCCAAGCAGGGATGTGGTCTCAGCTGGAGCGTTGCGTCAGCCTGGTCCATAGGGAGCTCTAGAGTATGAACTGCACCACATGGTCAGTCCCGTATTGAAGCAAGGAGGCTGGACTTTGGTACGCAGTATCAGTCATCATTAGCTGTGGGCTGTCAGAGAGGGGGTATAACATCTCCCAGGGAAGTTCCTGGACAAAGAAAGTTCTGCATGGAAAGGGTCAACTGTGAACTACCAGTTGCCAACAGTACCAGCAAGTGAGAGAGAGCTATACCAGCCAGGAAAGGGAGCCCAGCACTTCTGTGCTCTTGGTGATGTGCATTGGAAAGAGAAAGGGTGGGTGCCTGGCTAGAGTCACTGTTGTGGGCTGAACTGTGTTCCCAACACCACCACCACCATCAAATTTCTATGTTGAGGTCCTAGGCTCCAGCACCTCAGAGTAACTGGATTTGGAGATAGGCTCTTTAAAAAGGTAATTAAGGGGCACCTGGGTGGTGCAATTAAGCATCTGACTCTTGGTTTCGGCTCCTATCATGATCTCAAAGTCATGAGATAGACCCCCGCGTCAGCCTCTGCACTCAGCTCCTTGCTCAGCATGGGGTCTGGTTGAGGTTCTCTCTCCCTCTCCCTGCTCCTCCTGCTTGTGCATGCTTGCTCTCTTCCTTTCTCTCTCAAATAAATAAATCTTTTTTTAAAAGTAAAAATAAATACATAAAAAGGTAATTAAGGTTAAATGAGGTTATTGTATGGTCCTTAATCTGATATAACTGGCATCCTTATAAGAGGAAATTAGGACACAGATGCACAGAGGGAGGGCCATGTGAAGTCACAGGAAGAAGATGGCCATCTGCAAGTCAGGGACAGAGGTTTCAGAATAAGCTCTGCTGACACTTTGATCTTCGACTTCTAACCCCCAGAACTGTGAAAAAATAAATTTCTGTTGGTTAAGCCACCCAGTCTGTGGTACTTTGTTACTGGCAAACTAATAGTCTAATATGGCAAAAACAGCCACTGATATTCATTAGCTCTCCAAAGGCCAGGATGTTTGGTTCACTGGGAAATCTCACCTCCCAATACTGCTAGAAAACCCTGACCATAGGGTTTCATTTTCCCCAGTGCCCAGAGGCCACCAATAAAAACAAATTCATCTAAGCTCTCCCTCTGTGGAAACATACTTACATTCAGGCATCTCCTCAGTGTATTTTCCCATACCCCTACAGGCAGTTTATACAGCCAGGAAGCAGGCTTTGTTTTGCTAGGAATTATAAATGTGAGAGCTGCTGCATTAGGGTGGTTTGAATAACAGTGAGAGAGAAAAGCTATTAGCCCAGGCATGCTTGCTGTCTTCTGTTTATAGAACATCTTCACTCTGTAACGGTGTCAGGGGATATTAAAACGTCATCGATGGACAAAGGCTTTGTAACAATACCATCTTACGCAGAGGCTTATGGATTGTTGGATTACGATGGAGAAGTACTCAAAAAGCTATTGATCTCTGCTGTGTTGTTGTATGGGGAAAAACATTTAGTGCTCTGATTTTACCATCTTCTCCTAAACAATTGCCAATGAGCTGCTTTTTGGTAAGGATTGCTGAGTTTGGGTATATGTCACTATTTGGAAATAAAGTAACTTTTTAAACAAGATTTATTTATTTTATAGAGAGAGAGAGGGAGGGAGGGAGCACAGGGTGCAGGGAGGGGCAGAGGGAGAGAGAGAATCCCAAGCAGACTCCCCACCGCATGTGGAGCCCAACACGGGGCTCAATTCCATGACCCTGAGATCATGAACTGAGCAGAAACCAAGAGTCAGATGCTTATTCAACTGAGCCACCCAGTTGCCCCTAAAGCTACTTCTTAATGACCTTTTCCATAAGGGTGACAAAGGCCAAGATGAAATTTCCACAAAGGCAATTTTTGTTCCTTTCCTCTCCCTTCCCCACACCCTTAAAGCAAACAACAATGTTGCCTCCCTAGAGTCTCTTCAGTCTTTATTTTCTCTGTTACTATCAGTTAGTGGTAACTGGTGGAAATACCAATGAAGAAGTGAGGTGGCAGGCTCAAGGAGGCAGGAGAGAGAGATGCATATCACAAATCATTCAATTCTCATTTTACTCTAGACCTCAGCTTTGGAGCTCCATTAGGCCCAGTGGCCCAATGACTCTGGCATTCACCCCCAGAAACCCCAGCCAGCCTTCCTCACCTCTCAGTGTTGTTCATGGGTCCTTGGATAAAGCCCTCTATCTGAGGCAGCTGCTCACCACTGCCCAGAGGTAACCCCAACAGCTGCTCAGAATCTTCTCCCTGAGACAGAACATGGAAGACTCCTAACTCTGGGAAACGAACTAGGGGTGGTGGAAGGGGAGGTGGGCGGGAGGTGGGGTGACTGGGTGGCGGGCACTGAGGTGGACACTTGACGGGATGAGCACTGGGTGTTATTCTGTATGTTGGCAAATTGAACACCAATAAAAAATAAATTTATTATTTAAAAAAAAACAAAGACAAAAAAAAATCTTCTTCTTGAACTCTGGGGGCTGGGGGGATGGTAGCTTTACTCCCCAGGGGACATGTGACAATATGTGGAGGCATCACTGGCTGTCACACTGTGAGGAAAAGAGGGATCGCTACTAGTATTTAGTGTGTCGAGGCCAGGGGTGCTCTAAGTATCCAACGCACTGGACAGTACTCCCCACCCCCACCCAACATACACACACACACACACACACACACACACACACACATAAAAAAGAATTATCTGGACCAAAATGTCAACAGTGCTAAGTCTGAGAAACCCTGTTCTAACTACTTTTCATCAGAACCCCCTGCTCTAGCCTTGTATCCTGCCTTGACCTACATCATCCACCTATGCAGCTATCATTTGGTCTATAAACACTCAGCATGTTCCTTGTCTACGCCTGGAATTATACCATTTGCTTTCAAACACACATGGACACATGGAACCAGAAGGATAAAGTTTTCAACTGTAGCTCGGTAACTAATGAGGGCAATAATTCAGAGAGTGATTTGACTTGTAGATATGGAGGAATGCTGTGTGGGACAGATGGGGGATGGCTGGGCACCATGGTGCTGGCTGGGCTCCCTCGTGCACTGCAGTCAGCCCGTGGTCGATGACCTCACTCACATGTCTGCTGGGTGTCTGCCAGCAGGGGCCTTAAAGGTCTGTTTATCAGAGCATGTGTTGCTCATGCAGCAGCAGGCTCATTCACATGGCGTAGTAGTAGGGTTTCCGAGAGCACCATGAAAGGGTGAGCTCCCCTGTTGCAAGGGCTTTGGAAGTGCTCTGTTTGCAACACAGAGCAAGCCCAGTGGCCCAGCCCAATTTCCAGGAGTAAGAAATAAGCTCCACCTCTTCATGGGAGGAGCTACAAAGTTACACTGCCAGGGGGTGTAGATAAAAGGAGAGGAAGAAGTGGAGCTATTTTGCAATCAGTTTTGCAATGAGAGTGACTCATTATTAATCTTTTTCTCTGGTGCCTCTCCAAGACCAAATACTGAGTTCTTCCCATTGGTTTGGGTTAATACCATTTCTCATTTTCACTTCACTTAATCCTCACCCTAATCCCATGTGGGTTGGCCAAACAAGTTTGGTTTCTGTTGTTTCTGTTTTTACTTTATAAGTGCAAAATTTAAGTCTCAGAAAGACAGAGTTCTAGCCTAAGGTCAAAGGCTAGTAAGTGACAAAAGTAGACTAGAGTAATGACCACGATGTGGTGACCAACCAGCAGCTGTCGGGCACTGGGCTACAGACTTTCTTCACCCTCACAACAACCCCCTCATGGATCCTATTTTGTAGATGGGTAAAGTGAAGCTCAGAGAAGTTAAGTAACTTGCCCAAAATCACACAGCACATAGCGTTAAAACTCTAATGTAGGAGTTAAATCCAGCTTTTTCTGGTGTTAAGTCAAGTTATATCTCAGTGTAACAGGATCATTATAAAAACAGGCTGAGCCTTTGTTGAAGCAGTAGGTGGCTCTGTCTCCAGGGGCGATGCTATAGTTAGCTGGGGTCATCTCTGTACTAAGAGCAATTTCCCCATTGTCTAAGCTGACACACAGGACAATGAAGAGCTTATAACCATGGTCAGCGATGTGTTCTGACAAGACTTAGAGGGCACATTGCTGTTTCTTCATGGGGATAGAGACCCCATCGGTGAGTAGCCTACTTTCAGGTCCGCTGACCTTGACCAGCACCTCAGCCCAGGTAAACTATGTTAGGATGAATGACAGAGTCACATCTGGGGTTGAAAGAAAAGCAACTGGGAAAAGGAGTAGTCTTACTCAATCTGCATCAACAAGGGCGAAGACAATATTCTTTTTCTTGATGTATTTTTCTGTTTACCAAAAGAATATGGTCAATTAAAAATGCTGTGAAAATACACCGATAGTATCTTCCCCTATATTCCAAATCCCCCCTCCTTCCAATGTACCCATTATGAATACGGTCATGTCTACTCTCCCCATGTTTTGTATATGTAGTTTATATGTGTAAGTAATTTACATGTATAATACAAGCCCGTGTTGTGTGAATGGGAATAATTCACAAACATCTGTATAATTTGTATTTGCCTATATAATTTATCAAAATGAGGACTTTCTGTACATTCTGCCTTGCAGCTTGCAATCTATTGTGAGCATTTACCCCTGCATGTCGATATTCTCTAAAATATGACTGTAAGGGCTATGATGTATGGTCATAACTTGACCATCTCACTGGATCTCAGGGTTGGTTGTTTAGATGGACAGATCTGCAATTAGTTGAGTTTGGGATTTTGTTTTGTTTTGTTTTGCCCCTTAGCATTGAGACAAAGACATCTGGGGTGGCCAAATGGAGATAAGGGTGAGAAGGAAGGCAAAAACCTCTCTGGTCTGTGCTCTCTCCCCACGCCTCCTTCTCCTGCAGTCCCACACAGGGGCCCACAGTCCTTGAGTTAATTAAAAATGCTTGGGGGTGTACAGAGTGAGGGTAGCACATTACATCTCTAAGGCTCCACGAAGCATGATGTTGCGTGGGATTGTGGAATGCATTATTTATTTTCAAATCCACCTTGCCTCCAGGTAAGGCAATTCAGTATTTTCAGTGTGTCCATACTGCTGGTCTAGGACATGGAAGCCAGATATTCAAGAAAAATTATAGGCTCAAGTGCGTGCTTGAGGTTGATTGGCAATTTGAGGCTATATGCCAATTTCTATAATAATACTACCCAGAGTCCTCATCATTCCTCTTTTAGAGAGATTCCAGGAAGAAGGAACATTATCTTCTTGTACAATTTGTATCTCTGCTTGTCATTCATGTGACCAATAGAGAATATGCCTTACCCTGAACACTGTGAACAAACAGGACTTTCCAGCTGTGGCTTTAAGTCTCCTTGGTGTACCTTGAGCTCACTTTTTCTCATCGTGCCAGATATAATGAGGAAAATACAGTTTTTAGACTGTTTGTAGTGTGAGTAACAGCTAACAGCCAGAGAAGTAAGCAAAATGTGCAGGGTGAGACTTATTGTTTTGTTTAGCCAAGCATCTTGTTAGGTAGGGTTGGTAGAGAAAGTCAAGATCCCTGTGGGCATTGCTTAGGTGAGAGAGAGAGAAGGATAAAAAATAATCAAATCATTCTGCATAATAATTTGGGATTCACCTGCTGGGCCTGTAAAACAGGGTAGAGACTATGGAAGGGGAAATGGGACCAAAGGGGTCCCAGCAATATGGTGGAAGGAAGGGACCAGAGATAGGATGATGAGGCCAGTCCTGACATCAGTCCCAGAGAAAGGAGGACCCACAGAGGCAGCAGGCATAATGAGTGACTGAGCAGAAGTCAGAGAGCAGTGTCTTGGGTGGTCCCCCGGAAACTGACCTGAGACAGGACCTGAGTGCAAGTAGATGATTAGGGAGGTGATTCCTCCGAAACGCTGGTTAGAGGAGTAGGGTGAGAGAAATAGAGGTGGCAGGAAGTAGCAACAAACAGGACACCCCCTGCACAACCAGGACTCAGTCTTGCTAGGCAGCTCCAGGAGAGAGCACAGAACACACCTCAGAGTTAGCCCAGTGGCAGGACAAAGGGGATGGGCTGTTTATCTGCCAACTCTTATACATCACCAGCTGAAGGCCATCCTGGGGAACACTTCCTCCTCAGAGCTTCCAGCCTCCTCACTGTGGAAAGAAAAGCCTTATGCAAAAAGGTACAGGGGCCTGCAGTAGAATGCAGTCAGCATGTCCTGCACTGGTGAGTGCCAAGAGTTGGGTTGGTCACTGGTGGGGTCTACTGTAGGCAGCTGAGATTGAGACTCACCAGTAGGAGTCACTAAATACCCTAACAGTTTTGTTGAAGGCTGGCCACAGAAAGGTAGAAATGGAAGGGGAAAAAAAGTCTAAGATTTAGGAAACTAAATTTAGGATTTAGGAGCCCCAGGATCATTGAGCTCAAACCCATTATTTTACAGGAAAGCATAGCTCAAAGGATTTCCTGGCATTTCTTGTCCATACAGCAAGATAGAAGCAGGGGATTAGGAAGAGAGGCCAAAACATCTAACTTTTTACACACCTGGGAATCCAGGAGGGAAGTAATCCCAGGGGCCAGCTGGGATGGTTGCTGATCAATTCATAGAATAAGCACTGCTAGCTTCCCATTGTTCACATCTATCTGTATTGCAGGACACTTACTATGGCCCAGCACTGTTCTAGGAGATTAGGACACAACAGTGAACAAAATAGGCAAAAATATTTGCCTTCAGGAATCTCACCCTTGAGAAGGAGAGATAGATAATAAATAAGTAAAATATACAATATGTTCGTGATGAGCACTATGGAAAAAAATAAATTATGAAAGAAGAAGGGGATGGTCTGATGTAGGTGTGTGTGTGGCTAGACAGGTGGCCTGATGAAGCCCACTAAGGAGGAGACATTTGTATAAAGATCTGAAGGAGCCATGTGAACATCTGGGGTGAGGGCAATCTAAGCAGAGGGAACAGCAAGTACAAAGGACCTGTGGAGGGACATGCTATTCTGGGGGGCCGGTATGGCTGGTACAGAGTGTACAGAGGACACAAGGAGGAAATGAAGCCAGATCATACAGGCATTGTAAGGACTTCTGCTTTTACTGAATGAGAAGAAAGCTCCTGTAGGGTTCTAGGCAGAGGAGGGATAGGATCTGAGTGGGCCAGGTCACTCTGGCAGCTGTGTTGATACTAGAGTGAAGAAAGGGACAGAGAAAGGGAAATCAGTTAGGAGGGTGGCTCATTCCACAGTGATAGCAAGGGGCAAGAAGAGATTGGATGCAAAGTACATCATTTTTAAGAGAAAGTAGAGGTAAAACATGCATTTGTGCCAGAAGTGATGTCCTAGATACCCATGCCATAAAAACCTAAATGGCAAGAAAAGAGCCAGACAGGGACACTGCCTATGTAAGGTATGGGCTGAGAGGCGCGGGGTGGCATCCAATCATTCAGCCAGCGCTTCCCTCCTTCCTCCTTTCCTCATGGCAAAGACCGTCTTTGAATTTTCACTATTTTCCCTACAGAAGGCCCACCCATAAGGCACCCAGAGTGAGAGTTCAGACTGCAACTTTCCTGTTACATTATTTAAGGCAACTAGCTCACTCTTGATATTGAACCGCAGGGGACTCTGAAGTCGGCATGGACTTGTTACTTCCACACACCTCCTGAAGCTGGTTAATACTGTGGACTTTTGGGACGCCTGGGTGGCTTAGTGGTTAAGCGTGTGCCTTAGGCTCAGGTTATGATCCCAGGGTGCAGGGATTGAGTCCCACATCAGGCTCCCTGCATGGAGCCTGCTTCTCCCTCTGCCTGGGTCTCTGCCTCTCTGTCTCTCATGAATAAATAAATAAAATCTTTTTAAAAGGACAAAAACAAAAAAACTATGGATGTGTGGTAGGCTCCTGTGTTTCTTTCTGCCTTTTTTTTTGTAAAGTGGAGGAGTAAGTGGTTATTTGGTATTTGTTATTACTATTGTTTTGAAGTAAAAAGGGTTCTTAAGACAGCTGATGTAACTTTCCACTCAGTCCTTCTCGAGTTAACAGTTAAATGTCGGGCCAAGCGTCAGTGTCCTTTGGACTAATGTGGGAAGAAATATGGCAGGTCCCAGAACCATTACGACTCAACTTCACATCCACACTGAACACCAACCAATACAGTGCCTTCATTCTGCCCAACGGTTGCCTTAATGACATACTGTGGATGTAAATCACTCTTTTCTAAACTCACTTTTCCTCTATGGTGCCTCCGTTAACTCATATGGCAACTTTGTACAAATTAGAAGATACATCCTCCAGGCAGGTTACAGATTTGTGTCCAGGTGTATCCAGACTGGATGCAACTCCTTGCTGGATGTTGGAGATTAGGTGAATGTAGCTGTTCTGCCTTTTGACCCCCATCACCCAGCATCCTTGTGAAGCATGCAGTCTACTCTATAGTATCCAGCGGACCGAGCCCACATGAGTCAGGTATCAGTGAATTAAAGCCAGCTAATTATTCTAGATATTGCATTCATGAATTCCTGGGAAAGATCTGCCACACCCAACCCATACCTGCTGCAAGAGTTGCCTGGGCTACACACAAGGTGGCTATTTCAAAGAACAAAGAAGTTGAATGAAACACAAAAAAATTAGTGGACTGTTTTGAGATGGAACTGTCATGGAAATTATCTTGCTACTGTTTATAATCTGTTGTGAGGATCTCAAACCATGAAACTGCCACAGGCAACGATGGTATCTTTTGTGTCATGCCGGGAAAGACTGTCTGCCCTGCCAGTCATGGCCTGAGGTCCAGCAGCCCTAATCTTCCCTGAAAGCTGTTGTAGCCCAGGACACCAGGGCCCACCCTTACCCCCTTGGCCCTCACCATTCCCAGCATGCAATGGCTTCCTACACAAGAGCTTTCAACTCATTGCTCGAGAGCTGCCTCTGGCTGCAGTGATGTTCTTAGCCCACTGCACAGTGGGTACAGTATGCTGGAGGATTCGATTCCCCCAGAAGCTCTCCTCAACTGGTGACAAAACAGGTTGGAGGAACCTCCTCACCTCTTAGCAGTGCCAACCCTGAAGACTGTGCTTCTTGTAGTCTCATGGATTCCTCCAGGAGGATTGAGTCCCAGCTGCCCCCCTGGCAGGACCTTCTCATAGATACGTGCTTCTCTGTCTGCCTCCCCCACCACCGTGGGTTTGTCCTGAACATGCCCCCCGATGACCTCCCCGCTCTCAGGGTCTGCTCTGGAGAAGCCCAACCTACAGCAGCTGCTTAAAGGACTAGCTAAGTTGATTCTTCCTTCAGACCTTCTAGTCCTTCAGGCTCCAGTGTAGACGGGGAATAATTTTCACAGTGGAATTGAACACATGCAAATGACAGGCAAATCAATCACACTCAGTGGGGAGAATAAGAAGTATGGCTATTTCTGCAAACCTAATTATGCCAACGCCCACCAATGCCAGAAAGAGAGAGGCTGTTAAAACAAAGATAACAGAAACAAATGCACCAAAACAGCCAGCCCTGGTCCATGCTCTCAACTCCCAGAGGAGACCAAGAGACTTCACCATAAGAAGTTCTGATTTGCAAAGGTGGGGGAGGGAAAGTGGAACCATCTCAAGGGTTTCTCCTCTGAAACATCCTTCACACCCTTTACCCAGTTATGTGCCCACTCCCTTGGATCTCTCCTGCTCCCCATGACCACCTCTGTCCTATGCTAAATAGCGAGACTTTTACCAGGAAACAATGGAACCGGGTCCACAATTATGGGAAAGACCATCCTTTCCCCACCGCACTAACCTTGGTCATAAATCAAGTGATCCTGAGTATACAGGTCTGTTTCCTTGCTCTTTTTTTTTAAGATTTTATTTATTCATAGAGACATACACAGAGAGAGAAAGAGAGGCAGAGACACAGGCAGAGGGAGAAGCAGGCTCCATGCAGGGGAGCCCAACTTGGGACTTGATCCCGGGACTCCAGGATCACACCCTGGGCTGCAAGCGGCGCCAAACCGCTGCGCCACCAGGGCTGCCCTGTTTCCTTGTTTTTTTTTTTTTTTTTTTTTTTTTAATTTTTTTTTATTTATTTATGATAGTCACAGAGAGAGAGAGAGAGAGAGAGAGAGAGAGAGAGGCAGAGACATAACAGAGGGAGAAGCTCCATGCACCGGGAGCCCGACGTGGGATTCGATCCCGGGTCTCCAGGATCGCTCCCTGGGCCAAAGGCAGGCGCCAAACCGCTGCGCCACCCAGGGATCCCTGTTTCCTTGTTCTTCATCCTTTCACTTTATTTACCAATTTCAAAATTACTACCTAGGGTGCTAGTTGATTCATCTTCATGCAGCAGGTATTTGATTGCATTGGTATACAGTTTATTTAGAAAAGGCAGGATCAATGCTGGATTCTGCCCCTTTGTTTACAAGTTCCAGAAATAGATTTCATTGACTAGCATCTTTCAGTGGTGATCCATTGAGTGTAAGTATCATGCTGATACTTCCCAAGTATTTAAACATAATTAACATATAAAACATAATTGATGATGTTTCAGTCAGGACTCTTTCCAACTCCTAACTCATGTCACCCTCCCAACAATACCATGGGGTGGGGGCTCTCATCACCCCCATTTCACAGATGAGGAAATGAGCAAAGAAAGGTTAAAGGATTTGCCCAAAGCCACCAGGTCACATCAGGAAATGATGGAGTTAGGAGAAAAAGTTGCTCACTCTCCTGGCCACAATGAAAAGGAAGACCAGCCATTCCTCCTTTGTGGATCTGTGAAGGACTCCATGGAGGGGGAGGGGTGGTCGCAGCACCGGGTGGGACTCTGCACAATGCCCTGACATGCTCAGTTAGCACCCCAGTGAGAATTCAGATCTAACTGACTTTGGGATGCTCCGTTATAATTTTAGTTCCCCCTGCCTTCCTTCCCAAGAGCCTCCTTCCTTTTATTTTTTAAAGAGTGTATTTATTTGACAGAGAAAGAGAGAGAGAACAAGCAGGGGGAACAGCAGGCAGAGGGAGAGGGAGAAACAGGCTTCCAGCTGAGCAGGGTGCCCCATGTGGGGCTCTATCCCAGGATTCCGGGACCACAACCTGAGCCAAACAAAGGCAGATGCTTAACCAGTTGAGCCACCCAGGCACCCCAAGAGCCTCCTTCCTCGTCTGTGCATCAGCTTCAGTGTCCCACCCTGCTCCTCCCTTCACTGGAGCATGGGTGCCTTTCCTCTGCTTCCCCCAGAAATTCACTTCTCAGATCAAGGGGTAAGTCACAAATCAATTTCTGATGGATGAGTAGTAGGTGCTAGGTGCCAGACAAGTGCTTTGCAGGTTTGCTCAATTATCTCCATTTTGTAGAGGAGGAAGCTGAATGGTTGAGTTTCCTTCAAGTCACAAAGCTGCGGACCATTGGACCAGGATTCCACCCAGAGGGATCTCACACCAAAGCCCTGTGCCTCGCTTATGACCCACTGCTGCCCTCTGCTGGGCTTACGGCAGCACTGCCCCGCGTGATGCCCATGCCTCTGGAGTGATTGCATCTGACCAGGAAGTGATGGCAGCGGTGGCGGGACCTGAGAAGGGCAGGGATGGTATTTCTCATCCTCAAAGCTACTGTCAGAACCAGTGACAATGACAAATTGCATCAGTCAAAACTATATGTATTATTTTGCTATGAAGAACATTATTGGGATAATTGCTGAAATTTGAATAAGGTTACAGAACAGTAAAGGAGCATAATGTCTGTAATTTCAAACAATTTGAAAAAGTGTGTGTGGAGAGAGAAAGGGAATAATTGGCAAAATGCTAATATTTGAGGAATCTGGGTGAAGTCTGGGGGGGCGGAATTCTTTACACTATTCTTATTTTTTTGTACATCTGAAATTATTTCAAATAAAAAGTTAAGTAATTGTACCTTCAATAAGCCACCAACTACATCTCTCCTGAGATGGTATCTGGCAACTGATGAAGTCTGTAGGAGACAAATTTATGATCCACAGGGCTCCATCCTCGGCTCCTCTTGATGACGATGATCACAATCACCGTAGGTACAGAGTACAGGGACCCTTGAGATGAGTAGAGGAGAAGCTGCCTCTGAGGCAGTAGTGGCTAGGGGACTTCAGTTCTCATAGCACCCCATGTGCCGCCCCACCAATGCACATACCTATTTACAACTACAGGCAACAAGTAGAGACCCTCAAAAACCATAGGCCTGTCTGTGCCCAGACACTGGCACTGGTCAGCACAGTGAAGGAGCAGAAGGCATTTCTCATAGGAGAAAGAAGGGCATAAGATGGGACAGCTACAGAAGAGCAGCCTGGGTGGCAAGGGCAGGAGCCACCTGGGAGTACCCGGCAAATATTACAGGCATTTGTGAAGCGAAATAGATGAAGACTCAGTCTCTGAGATACAGGGAAAAGGAATGAGCACTAGGTGGAGGCATGTCATTCCACACTGTAGCCATGGTGGGCAACACCATTCCAGGGATTAATCCAGAAAGCTCACCTCAGGGACCCTGGGACTAGCGACTGGAGACACTCCCCCAAGAGGGCGAGGGGATGTCTGGGAGGGAATCAACTCACTGGAGGGAGTTTCAACCACCAGTTCTCAATCTTGGCTACACATTGGAATCAGCCAGAGAATTTCTTTCAAACACCCATGCCAGGGTCCCAGCCCCAGAGATTCTGAGGTAATTGGCTTGTGGTGCTGCCTGGGCATGGAGATTTTTTTTCAATTTCCTCAGGTGATTCTAATGTGCAGCCAAGCTTGAGAATCACTGGCTTAGAAAGCACTACCTTGGGCAGCCCAGGTGGCTCAGCACCGCCTTCGCCTCAGGTCCTGATCCTGGAGACTCGGGATCGAGTCCCACGTCAGGCTCCCTGCATGGGGCCTGCTTCTCCCTCTGCCTGTGTCTCTGCCCCTCTCTCTCTCTCTCATGAAGAAAAGAAAAGAAAAGAAAAGAAAAGAAAAGAAAAGAAAAGAAAAGAAAAGAAAAGAAAAGAAAAGAAAGAAAAGAAAGAAAAGAAAAGAAAAAAGAAAAGAAAAAAAGCAAGCACTACCTCTAAGACTCTTGGAATCTCAGAGAAATCAGGACCACATGAATAAGATTGGAGGGCCCATCTTCACTGTAGGAATAACAACTTCAAACACCCTCAAATAGAAATCAGACTTAACCCTGAACCTAGTCTCCAACGCACGTACATTTGACCCTGAAAATGTGCTGGGCTTTCTTGTTAAAATTGAGAAGAGGCAGGAATTAAGGGAATGGCAACATGGTTTTATTCCATTTGACAGCAACCTGGGCTTTGATTTTGGAACTAGCAATGGCTTTTATGGGGAGGTAATGGCTTGTGATTATGTCACGGTCAGGCCATCAGTCCATTCTCTGGGCTTTCTATCCCAACTGCCTGTCCTCTGAACATCAGAATACAGAAGTCATTCTTGCTTTGTTTCCCTCTGCCACTTTCCCCCAAGAGGCCAAAAAAGTAATGGCACCCCTCCTTCTTGAGGAAAGGGCCTCTAAAATTCTGGCCCTCTTCCCCAGGAGGAAGTTAGCAGCCACTTCTGTTATCAGGTGGGAGGGGGCCATCCGAAGACAAACTCCATACAGGTCTTTGTCTTGGCTCAAATGCTGGATTGTCTGAGGCATGAGACCATCTCATAGAAGGCATGAGGGGAAGGGCCCCAGGTGAAAAGAAGTAGATCCCTAAGTCCAGAACAATGAACAGAGGGCTTGGCTTTGGATCTGAACTCCTTCCCATCAATTGTCTCACCTAGTCTCCTGGCTCCTGGTACAGAATAATATCCACATCCCCTGGATTGGACATCCCCACATGGATATTTCAAGGCACATCAGACCTACTGTATCCAAAACCAAACTCCTGATCTTCCCTCTCTGCCCCACCTCCTACCCCAAACCTGTTCTCCTGCAGCCTTCTTCGGCCCCCCAAAATGGTGCCACCACTCTTCCAGTTGCCCAGGCCAACAGCATCATAGCCATCTTTCACTCCTCTCCCATGCTATATAAAATCATTCAGCAAATTCTGATGATTCTGTTTCTCACTATACCACCTCTCATGCTGAGTCACTGTCTTCTGCTGTCTCGATTGTTGTGTCCCTCGCTCTGGTCCTCCTGCTTCCACCCCTCTGAAATCTGTTCTTAACACAGCAGCCAAGTGAGTTTGAAAACAAACATCAGATCAAGTCACTCCTTGGTTCCAAACTCTCCAACAGCTCTCATCTCGCACAAAGTAAAAGCCAATGGCTTCACCCTGCATAATAACATCCTATCTCTGGGACCTCATTTCCTACCACTGCCCCTCTCCACTCACCCTGCTCCATCACTGTAGCTCCTTGAGGACATTTTGCATTTTGCTGCACACCTGCCCCAACACCCTCCCCCTACCCTTCAATGCATCCAGTGGCCTAAACTTCACCTTGGTAGCAAGGCCTTCCCCAATTACCCTATTTAAAATAATCTCTCCCCATTGGCATTCTCCTCCCCTGGCTACATTTTCTCCAACTAACATACTACCTTTTTCACGTGTCTGCCACCCTCTCTTAAAATGAATTCCATGAGAACAGGGACTTTGTTGCTGCATTCCCAGCAACCAGATGGGTCAAGCACAGAGCAGGCCCTCCAGGAACGTTTGCCGAATGCATGGAGATCATCAAGACCTAAGCATAGAGGCTCTGAGGTGGAAGGTCACCAGATGCAGTCAATTGCAGAGGTGCCCACAGGAGATGGGCCCTGATGCCATTGACTGGGGCCTCCTCAGAGCCAGCAGATGGACCTCACAAGCCAGGACAAGAGCCTTCAGCACATGGACAGAGGACTGGGGCCCCACCGTTTCTCCGGTGGGCAGGATGAACGTAGAATGGTCAGGCTGTCAGGGCACCTGGGTGGTTTAGCGTCTGCCTTTGGCTCAGGTCAGGATCCCGGGATGCTGGGATCAAGTCCCGCATCAGGCTCCCTTCAGGGAGCCTGCTTCTCTCTCTGCCTATGTCTCTGCTTCTCTCTCTCTCTCTCTCTCTCATGAATAAATAAATGAAATCTTTAAGAAAAAAACAAAAAGAATGGGCAGGCTGTGTTTACTGATGAGATCGCTCCTAAGTACTGGCTGTGGAACAAAACACTGGGCTAGGGCACGTGTGGGTAAAGGGCCAGGGTCTGGGTTTGGTCATGCAAACTCCACATGAAGAGGCCTCGCAGCCCATGTGGGTTAGGGGTGTGGACTTGGGAATCGTGGAGGTGAGTGTGGTAATCAGAGCCCTGGGAGTGGGTCAATACACCCAGGACAGAGTTCAGTTGTGGGGGGTGGAGAAAGCCTCAGGCAGAGTGCCACAATCTCAGGGACAGACAGGTGGAAAAGGATACTCAGAAAAGTGGCTGAGGAGGAAGAGTTAGGGAAGCCGGACCAAAGCCAAGAGAGCAGGTTGCAAAGGCCAAGGGCAGAATGTCTTTAGAAGCTGGCAGGGGTGGCAGCATTCTGGGAAAGGATGCTGGTTCCACACCGCATCCCCCCCGCCCCATTTCGAGCCAAGTCCCACGCACCCATACCCTTCACAAGGCACTCCTCCCCCATCAGAAACCACAAACAATACAGAACTTAATAGATGTTTATTTGTGTAACAGGAACATTCAGGTATATAAATAAGGTAAATATTTCCCAATGTACAATACATGATGTTCTGGAACTGCACTGAAAAAGAATCTACATGTACTGTTCCAACACAGATCAGAACACAGAGAAAGGTCAGCTGTGGCTAATACACATGGATTCCGCAAACCCCCAGGTCAGGTAAAGGGCACAGCCGCAGCACACCTATCTGGGGAGGCCCTAAGGACTGTCAGGTGGGCTCCATACACCCCCAAGAGCTGCTCCAAGGCTACCAGTGTGTGAGCGCAGGAAAAGCAAGTGTTAGTACCAGTTTACCCGTCTGACGTGACTGAATCACACCGCACGAGGGGAGGAGCAGAGACACTGACCTTGAGGAGGCAGGGTACACACAGGCTAACCTCTGGGTGGCACAGACACAGCTGGGATGGGCCACAGGTGACTGCCTGGCACTCCCCAATGGGGCAGGGAGGCGTTTCTGTCTGGGGGAGCTTTCGGGTTAAATCAATCCTCAGAGCAAGACAGAATTGAGGAGCAGCTCCACAGCTGTGCCCAGCTCCCCCAACACCCCAGAGCTCCTGGGGCTTCCACAGAGGGGCCCCCTACCTCACCCACTTTGGTTTTCCCCTTCCCTTTAGGAAAGTATGAAGCATCAATAAAAATTTGCTATCAGCATCAGCTCCAGAGGATAGTCCATATTCCGTGAGCTTTGAATCTTCCTGGATAGGCTTCTGAGCTCTGTTTCTGGTCCCTGCACCCACAAAACACAGGGCTGGCCCCCCGTTAGTCTGCCCTCAGCCACAGGACTCCTGCCTGGCCTCTCCTTTGCCTCCTGTGGCTTCTCACCCGTCTTCTGGGTGGAGGGCAACAAATCTCTGCATTCTGTCCTGACTTGTTCTTGCAGCTCCAAGTCCTTTGCTTTTATTGGCCATGATGTCCACTCATCTCTTCCCCTTTCTAACCAGTTCCCCAGATACCCAGCCAGGATGACCTAAGGAGTGACACGACACTCTGTGAATGAAAACAAAGCAGCACATGAAGGACATTCTTAGAAGAATATGGATATTCATTCTGCCAACTAGAATTCCCTTCCTATTCTGGCATTTCTAGGCACAAAGGCAGCAAGCCCAGTCCATAAACTGAATGAAGGGGAGAAGCAGATGTGTTCCGGGAGCCAAGGACAAAAACAGTATCAGAGACACAATTTCACTTGGGACAGAATCACCAGGTGGCTAAGTCCACTTACACCCTGTGAGTGTTACTTAGGTAAAGCCCTAGGGAGGCTGCAAGGAGCTAGGTAGGCCCTGCCCTGTGCCCAGGAGACCAACACAGGGCATTGTCGCCCCGATGTCCAGAGGGCCCCTGTCCCCAGTTGAGAGCCCATTTCTTCACAGACAGACGGCAACCTGTGTCCATCAGATGCAATAATTAGGGAAGAAGTGCCAGGCCTGGCAAATATGAGTCCAGGAGGGCGTGAGGGCAAACTAAGATCAGCCTGTCAGAGCAGATGCTTACTGAACACTTCTACAACCTTCTCCTGATTCCATTCATAGTCATTACTTCATTATTTAACTGAAGGGAAGAGACCATTCTTTAAATACAACGGGGCTTTGAGTCTAGTCTTCATTCCCCAACAACACCCAGGAAACAGTCCATGGTCAATTGGTAGTTATGATTATTCCATTGGCTTGAGACTCTCATGGATTCTGTCAGCAAGATTCCTTCAAAGCAAAGAACCCTCCACCTCAAACACATGCCCTCCCTCAAGTCCCCATCTCCATTTGGAAAACTAAGTGAAATATTGTTCACGCAATCCCAGTGCTTGTTTTCCGTTCATTCATCACACACCTATCTGATCCTTTAAACTAACCTTGATTCTAGCTAAACGAGACTCCACCAGAAACAAATACTCCATGCCATCTAGCCTCTCAAGAGGTCATCTGCTTCTAGCCCATTAATACCTTTTTTTTTTTTAAGAGATTTGATTTATTTGAGATAGAGAGCACAAGCAGGAGGAACAGCAAAGGAAGAGGAAGAAGCAGGCTCCCCGCCGAGCAGGGAGCCTGACACGGGGCTCAATCCCAAGACCCTTGGGACCATGGCCTGAGCTGAAGGCAGACACCTAAGCAACTGAGCCATCTAGGCACCCCTTGCCCATTAATACTTTTAAGAAAGCACGAAACACAAGGCCCCTGACTTATGTTGTGAGGGTATGGGCAGAACTTCTAAGATTTCCATCAGTACTATAATCTGCCACATAGGTTTCTCTTTTCCCCATTCTCCTTGGCCCTTAAGAGGCCCACCCATACAGGATACTGCTCAGGCCACTGAGCTGTGTACAAAGGAAAATGGGGTCCAGAGTGAGTCACAAGACCTCACCTCTCATGGAGTGGAGGCAGCATCAGGCAAGAGGTAAGAACCTTCTCCAAGGAGAGCCCAGGCCATGGGCAACAGAAAGTGGGCAAGACCTCACGGAAACCACTCTAACTAAGAGTGAAGAATTGCTGCCCATCATCATGTCTTCTTTCCCTTTGTCAGGCTAGCCTTCTAAATGAAGTCTGATGCACCCACACACTGTAGGTGGGTGTTAAAGTTGGCCTGCCTCTCTCAAAATCTTCTAGACTGTGAAAACCCAGGCTGTGTGCAGGGCAAGTAACAGTGTAGTGACTAAGAACCCAGTCTCTGGCATTACACTAACTTCGGTTCAAATTACTTATTGAATTTGACAAGAACTACCATTTATTGAGTGCTTACTAAGTGCCAGGCACCGTGCTAAATGCTTACATGCATTAGCTCATAAAATCCTCAGAATAACCCCTTGTGGGAGGTGACTGTCAGACCCCATCAGATTTAGTAACCTGCCTAAACCTAGGGCTATTCGAGCCCGAAGTCTATCTTCTTAACCAGTGAGATCAGCCTGTCATGGTGCCTTGGTTTCCTTATTTATAAAATGAGGACAATAATATCTAATCAAAGGCTGTTTTCTGGATTAAAAGGGATAATGTATATAAACCCTTAGCATTATACCTGGCACATATTAAGCGCTATGACTATTATTGCAACTATTATTATTAATAATAATAACACACTGCTGGTATCTTATTTGCTCAAGAATAAAAAGGAGCCTCAGCAGATAGGCATTTGGTGGAGAGGGGAAGGAGATGGGACAGGGTCTTCAAAAGGCCAAGAGATTTGAAACCCACTACCCATAAAATCTTAAGATGCCACATATTCTGCCCTCTAGTCTCATAAATTACTCAAATATTCTACAAACCCCAACATCCAAAGTATATCTCCCAAATTGCCCTCATAGCTGTGAGCTCTTCGCTCTTGAAAACACAGTCCACCTACAAACAGGTGAAAGTCTTACTCCATTAAGAGACAGCCCCAGGTAAGAATAACTTCTAGCCACCTGAGAGCCCAGGTAGTAAGGTCCCTACTAGTCAACCTGAAAGGCGGTGACAGGGCAGAGCCAGGAGGAACAGAAAGACAGGAACACTGGACAGTGGTACAAGCAGTCAGCAGCTGGGACTCCATTCCTCACTGAGAATGCCTGCCTGCTGCAGAGATGTGGATGAGCAGAGTCCAGGACCAAGATGAGGTGGGCCTAGAAGAGACTGTTCACTCTTGATCATATGGGCCAAGAGCAGCACCCTCTGCAGATCAGGCCATCAGGCCCTTACCCAACAAGGGAAACCAAATCAGACAATGGGAGTGTCAAATGTCTTTCAAAAACTGGAAAATGGACAACTGTGTGGAGAGTGATCAAGGGAAAGAGAAGTTCCTTTTGACCAAGACAAGGACAGAACAATGAGACTCTGGCCAAGAATCAGCCCCTCTAGGGAAGAAGCTGAGGATTTGTTATAGCTGCTTCTTCAGAGTCCCTGCTGCACACAAGCACAGTGAGTATGCCCATGGTTCACTGTCTTGTGATGTCTAAACAGCCACCTGGACATCCTCCTCCTAGCCGTTCCTCCCCTCCCTGACTCTGGAAGAACGGGAACCCTGGGAAAAGTAAAACCACCCCCTCACTACTCCACCTGATACTCAGCACATCATCACAATGGGAAAGGAAGGTAGGCCCAGATGGAGTTACTCTGGAAGCCAGTGACGGTGCCTAAAATATTATGGACACAGGAAGAGGTTCCAGAATGACGGATCACATTGCATAGAGTAATGGAAATCTACTTACTTAGAAATTGACCTAGGGCAGGTTCCTAATAGAGAAAGGCCATTGCTGAGTTTTCTGAGCAGTAACACTCTTTGCCCTGAGTCATTTACATCCTCCCGACCACCTCCATCGACATGGGGATGCCGCTGAGCCTGCTGGGGACTCGTGGACAGTTTGAAGATCTGAACTCAGGAAACCATTAGGATCATCTTCCAGCCAACTCAGCAACGTAGCTTAGATTCAATTCAGGGTCTGTTTAATCTTTAAAATGTGTTATGCAGGAAGATTCCAAAAATATAAGTTACAGGAGAAGCGGCCCAGTGGGAAAAAACAAATACTATGAAAATGGCTCCAAAGTCCACCTGTATAAGATTAAATGTTACATTCCACCCCTTCTAAAAGTGAGACACTAATTTCAGACATACATTATAGAATTAGAGATACAAAATATAAAAAAACACTAAGAGTAAATAACTTAAAATATAATTATACTGTAGCTACTAATATGCTCAGAATATGAAACAGGCAAAAAATAATAAGCACAAATAAGATCCAGGTTGCCTTAGGGATTTCACTCTCAGAAGCAAAACATACATGTACACTTTCTCAATGCTGAGGGTGGTGAAGGGGAAAAGACTCAGGCATCCCATGAGCAGTCACGAGTTGGGCTCACCAGGGAGGATGCTCAGGCCCAGCCCTCTGCAGAACCCCTCCCCACCTCCAGGTTTCCAGGACACCCTTGCTCATCAGCTCCCTCTGTAAGTGCCAACCTGGTGCTGGGCCTCCTCGGCTTGAAGAACCAATGCTGCAGAATTCCAGGCACACTTAACACCATCTCACAAAAGCAAGTGGGGCCAGGGATCATCCCTATCCTGGTGAGCGGGGCAGTGCAAGGTGGAATGAGGCTTGCCTCTGCCCGGTGACCCTGGAGAAGCACTCTCGCTGCTCTGACCCTCAGTGACCTCACTAGTAAGGTGCTCAGGACTCCGACCTGAGGTGCCTCCAGAAATCACTAGATTCTGAGCAAAAAACAAAGGTTTCTAAATTAGGACTGCAAGATAATAATGATGCAGAAACAAGTGGGGAATGGAAAACCACACATGGGAGGGAGAAACTGAAGTCACAACAAGGGAGAGCACACAGTTTCGGTCACATTTTATTTCTCACACACACAAAAAAATGGATCTGAAGCAAGTTATGCCATTCATGAAGATCAGTCCAGGAGTATGTTAAAATAGTCTCCTACATCTTGACCATACGGTGAAATATCCTAACAAATGGGAGAAGGAAAAACACTGTGCATATTCAGAGACACAAGGTGGCTTTGCTTTCCTGGCTACTAGGCTCTAGGAAATTCCTCTTCTCTGACCAGAAAGCAGGTGGGGAAAACAGAAGATAAAACCCAAGCTGACCTTCTGGGCTTCTTGCTGAGAGCTCTAGTGAGAATCCAGCTTCAGTTTCCTAGGACCCCAGAGGCCCCCTCGGTGACCACTTCCACAGAGGAAGGTGCCAGGCACCCTGATCCCAAAGACAGTCTTCTGCAAGGGCTGCTGGGCTCCAGCCACCAAGGCCCCCACCATATGCCCACACTAAGGCAACAGAAACAACCAACCCCTTGTGTCTCTGGTTTCAGAAACCAAGTTCATTCTTCAATGTGAAAACTAGATTTGTTACTAATGACCTTCACTGTTTAAGATTTATCAGTGAAAAAAAAAAAAAAAAAAAAGATTTATCAGTGAGCTACTGACTCATCTCAAGGTCAGGCATTTAGTAATGGCCTGAAATCTCTTGCTGTTTGGGTGCCCAGGCCACAACTCGATACCCACAATTAGCCTCTGGTGACATGAACTTGCTCAGCCAGAATCACAGAACACTGGAATTAGGGGAGCACTCAAGATGAGGACCAAGAAAGTGCTGTGTCCTGCCAGATGGTCACATCAGGATCACACAGCCAGAACGGAAACCCCATGTAAAAACCCATTTTGTTTTTAAGGGGCCTCGGCCCTGAACCAGAAAAGCCATGTACTGAAATGGAAGTACAAGCTCAGAGGGGGGAAAGTGGCTTCAGTGCTGCAAACGTGGAGAAAGCCACGCAGTGATCATGAGCTGCAATGTTGAGAGGGGCCGGCTGCCCTGCGCCAGACATATCAGTGACCTAAGCTGACTGTGAACATCCAGGGAAGGCTGATTTAAACAGAAACAGAATGAACCAATAGCAGACCAAGGTGCTGAAGCAAGTCACTGCACCCTCATTTGGCAATGAGAACCACCATGGCACAGAATAACCGAACACCTGGGCACCAAGTTCTCTCTCCTAACCTCCCTTCTTGTCCTGACAAAGAACTTGTTGCCCCAAAGTCAACCTCACTCCTATAATCAGGCAGGGGGAAAAAAAAAAATCACAGTTTAAAAGAAAAAAAGGTCCCTCAATAAAATACAAACTACATCTAAACTGGTCACATTATATATATAATATTATATATATATATATATATTATATATATATATATATATATATAAATGTGCATGTAATCTTCAGAATAGTCACACCTCTAATCAGGTTAGGTTTTCCAGAGTTGTAAGCAGGATTTTGTGGTTTCAGTGAAGAAGTCATGGTACAATTGAAATCACTGTAAGAAAGAAGTGATTTTTTAAAACACACAGATACACACTTGCCGTAAGGGTAGTATATATACAACACAGCAGCTATTAGGGTGGTCGGTCAGGCAAAGGGTGAGTGAACAAGAAGCCCCCTGCTCCCTGCCTAACAGGAAAGCCCCCAGAAAGGATTCAGCAGCAACAAGTCTACAGCACAAACGTGAACAGTAGCGTCCCTGAAAAGACATAGCTGGACTACCCAAGAGGAGCCACTTGAGTCTATAACCTGTGGAAAAGGGCTCGGTTACAGTACATTCTACTGCATACACTTGAAATATTACAGTGTATTTTTTCAGACTATTATAAATAATTTCTCGTGCTTCCTGAAGAAAAAACTATTGAAGCCGCCTTTCGGTCTATGATGAAGTAAGGTGAACCCATATCAAAGCAGAGCTCACACTCCGCAGGACTTTGTGGGTAGAATGCTTATCTAATTAACAAACTTTTGTCCCTCCGGCGTACAGAAGGCAATTGTCCCATCATTCCAGGGCAGGAATTCTTGAGAAGCCCAGGTGAAAGCTCTCCAGTAGCAAAGACATCCAAGCTATGCACCTCTTCCCAGCTGGGAGCAGCTACAAAGACGACAGGCCAGGGGACCCCCTGAACTGATCAGACACAGATGAACATCCACTTTCTGATCGAGCCCAGAAACAGAGGCTCTAGCTTGGGAGCAAGAAGCACAAGCAGATGCACCCTGGTTGGACAACACTGTCTTTCAGGTTAAAACTTTTTTTAAAAAACCCAAATGGTCTTACCCCCGTGACTTCTTTCCAACTCAAAGCTGTAGTTTATCCACGACCCAAATCATAAGCACAAAGACAGTATATACAGATTGTTTTTAAAACCCACAAATAAAAAACACTCTAACCCCCCCCCCCCCAAAAAAAAAAAAAAAGAAAAACAGTGAGTTGAAGCCTCGTCATTGTCTGAATCACATCAGTGGGGCTTGCCTTGGAACCTGGCCCCTTGCTCCGTTTGCTCCTGCTGTCTCAGCCCCAGGGCCCCTATTCATCCTCCGTGGCAACTGTCAGCATCCCCTTGTCAGCCAGGTGAGATCTGAGTGTGTTGAAGATGTGAAGCTGTTGATCTGGACGCAAGGTCAGGAACTGCTGAATCAGCTTGCTTGGGTTGGGGCCCCTGGAAGAGAATGTGAGGAAACAGGAGCCCATCAGCCTGATTACCCAAATGGTTGCTGTTCTCTCTGGATTCTCTACTCATGGAGGGCAGGATGGGGGGCCCTTAGAGAATCCAGACAGAGTACAACTAAAAACTGCATTCGTGTTTGGGACGCTTTTCACTCCAACTGATTTGTAGCTCAAATTCTAGAATTTCACCACATTCAAAATTCCACCAACATGGTTCAGATGGAATGGCACAGTACCTGATAAAACTGGCAATGTACACGTTGACAAAGGTGGCCATCAGGTACTGGCAGTCAAAGCGATCCATGATGCCTCCATGGCCAGGAATGGTGTTGGCGAAGTCCTGTTTGAGGCAGAGGAAGGACTGGTGAGCCTGGGCTAGGCCAACACCAAACCCTGGCCTATGGTCCCTTGTCAATGCCCCACTAATGTCCTGAGTAGCTAAGGGCAATAGAAAGTAAGAAGTGTTGGTTCAGGGGGATCCCTGGGTGGCTCAGCGGTTTAACGCCTGCCTTTGGCCCAGGGAGTGATCCTGGAGTCCCGGGATCGAGTCCCAAGTCGGGCCCCTTGCATGGAGCCTGCTTCTCCCTCTGCCTGTCTCTGCCTCTCTCTCTCTGTGTCTCTCATGAATAAATAAATAAAATCTTAAAAAAAAAAAAAAAACCAGAAGTGTTGATTCAAATGCTGAGTGTATTATAGAACACAATCTTATGGTAAAAGGTTTCTTCTGAAGAAAGATACAACATATATTAACAAATAAACTGAAAATCCAACTACAGTTGACCCTTGAACAACAGGGGTTTGAACTACATGGGTCTACTTATACTTGAATTTTTTTCAGTAAATACAGTAATGTAAATGTGTTTTCTCTCACAATTTTTTTTAAAGATTTTATTTATTTATTCATGAGAGACACAGAGAGAGAGGCAGAGACACAGGCAGAGGGAGAAGCAGGCTCCATGCAGGAAGTCTGATGCAGGACTCGATCCCAGGACCCCGGGATCATGACCTGGGCTGAAGGTAGATGCTCACTCACTGAGCCACCCACGTGTCCCTCTTTCTAATTTTCTTAATCACATTTTCTTTTCTCTAGCTTACTTTATTGTAAGAATACAGTCTATAATACATATAACATACAAAATATGTGTTAATCAACTGTTTATCAGTAATTCTTCCAGTAAACAGTTATATGTGAATTTTCTACTGTGTGGGAGAATGGGGATGGTGGAAGGGAGCAGTGCTTCTAACCCCTGCATGTTCAAGGGTCAACTATACTGAATTTTCTTGGAAACAATGTTACTCTTGTTTTGTTGTTGTTGTTGTTGTTGTTGTTTTTTAGAGAACATAAGGCAGTGGGCAGGGGGTGGGGGTAGATGTGCAGAGGGACAGAGAGAAAGAATCTTAAGCAGGCTCCACCCATGGGGCTCAATCTCACGACCCTGAGAGTCATGACATGAGCTGAAATAAACAGTTGGACACTTAACCAACTGAGCCACTCAGGAGCCCCAGAAACAATGTACTTTTAATTAACCAGCCTAAATTCCACCCATAAGTGAAGAAGAGCACACATATTAGTCAGTTTACAGCTTGGTATTTTGAAGGAGGTGGTGGTTGATGGGGAGGGAAAGGAGGATATCAGGCTGAGAGACAACAAGAACAACAGAGAAGAGAGTTTTCCTACTTTGATTTTAAAGGCTCGTTTGAATCCACTTGCGAAGAAACCTCCAAAGGGGCCGATGAGCGAGGCAAAAGTGGACAGGGCAATGCTGTGAATCTGGAAGGGGTACATCCAGACTGTTGTCTGAGAAGAATAAATGAAATCAGTCAAGATGCCTTGTTAACATAAATAACTCTTTATGAAATGAACTATATTTTCTCCCCCAAAAACAAAATTAGTAAGAAAACTAGATTTTGTTTGTTTATAAATCTCTAATGCCTGGCTTAATAGAGAACATTTATGCATTCAGTCTGTTGCAATATGATGTTTTAGTTGAAGCATGTGGAAAAAATCCAGCCTTACACAGTAGCTGAAAGAAGGAAGAGTATTTTAGCATTGTCTTTTCAGATAATTATAGGTATTCTTCTCTGACACTACACCAGAACTGGACAAGTGGTAGTTTCTTAAAAATTTGGTGCAGTGTGGAATTTGAAATCCAATGAATGAACTTATAATACTCTTAACATTGAAATCCATGGGTCTGTCTTACACTTTGAATGAATCTTTTACCCCACCTGACAGTTTAAACACCATGCATTGGCCATTTAGAAAATGACAGTTCACTAAGTTATATAAATCTTCCAAATGTAGACACATTTTGCTATAAACAATGTCAAAACACATGTCAAAATAATCATTATGTTAAAATCATTATAAAAATCCCACACACAAAAATCATTGCAGCTCACATCCACAAAGCTTTGAAGTATTAGGAAGCTGTCAAGCTCCAGTGACAGGTATATGCTTTCCAAAATACTAATTTTCACTAGGAAGCCAAATTCTATCATTGGTAACAATCACTGTCAGGTGTTTTCCTTGAAGTGACAGGCTGACTTCATCCGTTTTCAAAGAAAATGTTTGTCAAATATGCAAAGTTGAAAAACTAGTCAGTTCAAGTAAAAATTATGTCCCTATAAAAAAGCAGCTAGCTCAGCTCATAATTCAAACAGGTACATGTCTGCTTTTCTTTAGGTAAAGGAAATGAATACTTTCTATTTGTGTGTGTAAGAGTACTAGATAGGTATGTATTCAAGGGTCAGGATTTAATAAAATGAATCATTTTATGGTTTCACCAAAGACACTCTTAAGAGGAACTACCTTATTCTTACAGCAAGTGTGTGGCATGAAGAATCCAATGTCTTAGTTCAGTTAGGTGCCACTGCCTTCACTCATGCTAGAGTATCAGCAAGTTTACCCACAACTGCTTTTCACCTTTCACAGCAAATGTCAACAAGGTTAAAAAAGGCAAATAATGTTATTATATCATTATGAAAATAACTGTGACCTCAGAGATTCCCTAAAAGGATCTCAGGGACTCCCCAGACCACAGTTTGAGAACCACTGGTCTAAATGAATTGAAGTGAGCTGAAGTGTTTCCTTCTGTTCTCACCCTTATCTGACTTGAACAAGTCTCCTCCACGCTGGGATCTGCAGCACTGTGGAGGGAGGAAGCAAGGTTTTTTCTTGAGGGAGTTGCCATGGTGGAGAGAGGGTTCGCTCTCTGCAGTCACTAGCTAACCAGGGATAGTTTGCCCAACGTGAGTGGCACATACCAAGCCAATGACTGACTGGATCACCTCAGGAATGTTGTACTCCTGCAGACGAAAGAGGTCGGAGGGCTCGCAGTCCACAGTAAAGCTGTTGGTGTCATTGTTGTATTCCACAGGGCAGACAAAGCATCTGTACCCGGACATCACATAGGACAGCTGAAGATAAAGAGCAGAGTTGGGCAGAAGATACAAGTCCCAGCCATCCTGCCTGAGCAGCTCGCATGGGGTTTCACTGCATCTCTCACAGCGCCTAGGACCCTGCTAACTGTGAGCTGTGCACTAAATCAGAGGTTCATGCTTCCCCACAAGTATTTTGCCTGAGTTTGGAAAAGAATTGAAAAAGAGGTTCATGGCCCACTGAGGCTTTACACATAGTTGCCCAAACACCCAGATCGAAATCCAGGAAAGACCTGAAGGAATTTGGGCAAAGGACTACAAGAAGCTTCTCCCCATTTAGGGGAGCAATGGTCCCTTTTTCTCAAGATCTCTTAATTTAATTTGAACTGGAGGCATGTTGTCAGGGAGTGGTATAGTGAGAGACAGCCAGCCTAGAGGAAGAATATAGAAGAGCAAGGAAGTAAAGGAACCAGTACTGGAGGACGGCTGGCACTTCTGAAAAGAGAAGCTGGCCTGATGGTCAGAAGCAGGGAATGCTCCAGAAAGGGTGGGAAGATCATCCTCCTCCCACAGGGCACACATGGGAGAGAACCTGGGCTGGAGTGACATAACTCACCTCACCTCCTACTCTCAGCTACCAAGCACTCAACCTTGAAATACCAAATGTGTAGATAAGGACATTACCTGCTGAGTGTCACCACGCCTTGGCATGAGAGGAGTACAGGTGCATCTGGCCCCCTGCTCCTCAACTACCAAGACCCTGTTTGAAAACTGGCAGATGAAGGACAGCTGACTCTGCTGAGCCAGTGACAGAGCAGGCCATGCTCATGCCCCTCACGGGGTGAGGTAATCACTCAGTGGGACAGAGTCCTTGGCCTCAGGAAACCAGCTCTCTAGCCCTCGGCAAGCTTTGATGGTAGGTGTGAGGTCTCTGTCCATTCCCCCAAGCAGCAGGGAACCACCACTTACCAGCAGGCCAAACACCACTGTAGCAAAGAATCCTCCAATGAAGCCTTCCCAGGTCTTCTTCGGGGACAGCTAGGGACAAAGAACAAATTCTTAACAAAGGGCATTTTGACAACTGGCTTTGGAAACAATGATTACTTGTTTAAAATCTTTCTACTATAAAAAAAAAACAAAAAACAAAAGAAAACAAAAAGCCCCACCTCATTCTGTTAACCACCTCCCCTTCTAAAATAACCCTATACTGGATCTCCTTACTCCACTCCCAGCCTCATACCCCTCAGTTTCCTTTCTGTCCCAATTAGTCATTCAAGTCAGATAATTAGGAAAGGGTATACTAATTTAATGACAACACTCATATTCAGACCAAAGCCCCCAAAATGTGCCTATTTTGTCTATAAACATTCTATTAGCTCTTTTCCTCTCTATGAATAGTTGTCAAATGTCTTCCTTTGGCTTTTCTCTCAAAACTAAGTCCTTGCCAGCTAGACTTTCTTTGGGATGACTGAAGATACACACACATACATAGGCTAGATTTCTTTTGTTCCCAAGCTGCTCTGCTTGTACTGAAAGCACCACCCTTCCCTCATGGCAGTACTTCATGTTAGGATGACCCACTTACCTTAATGAGAGGGGTCCGACCGAAGAAGAAGCCAAACATATAGGCCATAATGTCATTACAGATCACACAAGAGATAGGGACAATGAACCTAGGGAACAAACCAAAGTAAAAATCAACTTTCCCAAGATGGCAATACCTCAGATGTCTACAAAACAATGCCGTTCATCAATTCCAATACCAACAAACCTGTAAGTACTTATCCATGAAAGAAGCTAGAAAGAAATAAAAAACAGACAAACTATACCTAGTACCAGGGACAAAGCAGACGTTCACATGTTTTCTGAATAACTCCTGAATAAATGATGGTGTTCTATAAAGTGCCATTTGCTTTTTCTTTTACAAAAGTAATATATGCACAGTGTAAACGTGGTAATACAAATTTGAACTGTAAAGAAGAAAACGTTTACCCGGTTTCCCTCATCCCTATCTCTATTCCCCCAAAATAATTACTTGTACTCATTCCTGACTTCTCTCCTTCTAGTGGTTACCTACATAATTCTATGCAGTGTATTTCATGTTTATTTCATAACTTACCTACTTTTTTTGTAAATGGTTTATGACTAACTCTAGCGAGCACTACATTTCCCTAGGGCTATGCTGAGCGCAGAACCACATCCCACACCCCACACAGCTAGCTATCTTCTTGACCCATCACCCCTGGCCTGCTGATCGCCACCACGAAAAAGGAGCCGTACAGCTTCACACCTGTACCATCGTTCTGCTCTCCTCACTCTCCATTATCACTTTTTAAAAATGTCCTCTATTTAAATTGCCTTATTTAACATGATATACATAAATCTCTGATTTCTTGACTCATCAATTAGAGGCAACATTTTCTGTTTGTTAAGAGAGCATCTGTATCGTCCCAAACCCATACAATGTCAAAGTTCTACTTTGTCGAGGCTTCTAGCACATATTCTCTGCTCTTCATATTTTCTACATCTATAATTAAATCCTATAGGTTGAGTGAAAACCAATAACCAGAAATTTTACTATGATTCACATACAACCAAGTGGTATGTTTGGCCCTAAAGATAAGGACTTATCATGGGCCATTCCTTAGAATTATCTAACAAAAACTCTGAAAGAAAGGGAAAGATTGTGTGCCTCCTTAGGCCATTATTATCATTGTTTTAAACGTTATAGTGCCCAAGGCCAACATTTATGTCTCTGTTCTAAGCACTTTACTATAGTTACTAATTTATTCCTCAGGAGGTAGGTATTACTATAACCTCATTCTGAGATCTGAAAACAGAGGCACAATCTGGAGTCTTAATCACACTTGAGTACCTCATATAAATTAGGATATGCCTTCATCTTCTCTCCAAGATCATCCAGCTTCCTCAGTCAACCTCCTGATTTCTGTAAATCCTGACAGATTTCTTGCTGAAACCATTGTACTTCTGGAAAAAAATCTACTAAGTAATGACTACTATATGGTTCTTTTGACACATTGCCAGATTCTATTTGCTAATAGTTTATTTATAATGGTTACCTGTAATCATTAAAGAAATCAGTGTAACATTCTTCTTTCTACCTCCCTCAGCTTATTAGCTTTCATATGAAGGGGTAGATAAAACTCTGCTATCATCATCGGTTGCTTTTTCCCATGTGTGGATTCTTAGGCGATTTTCAAAGTTCTTCTATAGTTCTTGATCTTTTCAAGTTTTCTTCTTCATGACTTTTGGGAGTTTACATTTTCCCAGATCATGAAAGTTTCCTTTAGTTTTTCCAACCTGTTGCCATACAGTTGCATTGTCTTTGATTCTTTAATTATCCATGTATTTGTTAGTCTAGAATATAGGTTCTCAAAGTATAGGTACTGGCAGCAGCAGCAGCATCACCCGGGAATATACTAGAAATTCTCATTACTGAATCTATTGAAGTAGAAACTCAGGAGGGAGGCCCAGTGATGTATGTTGTATGTAACTAGCCCTGCAGGGGATTTTGATGTAGCTCAAGGTAAGAACTCCTTGGCTTAGAAGGTAAGCTTGAGTTCTCAGCCTACTGGACATGAGAAAACCCACAAAATAAAAGGGAAAATCTCCCTCACTGACATCACTCACCAGATCATTCCTTCAAACAGGTTGTGAATAACGAGATGTGACTGAGTCACAACAATCAATAATGTTACATGGGTCCAGCCAAACTGCAAAAGATGATCAAAAATACATTTGACCTATATGTTACCCTGAAAGGAACTTCAAATAACAGCCAATAACAAATAGAAAATAGCTTAAAAAAAAAAAAAAAAGACAAAAAACAAAAACAGGTAGAATAGATGTCTGTACTTGTCTTACTATAAGTAAAAAGGTACAGAACAGGCATTTGGTATGAACTTTGCCCCCAGCTACAATTAGGGACCACAGATGAGCAAGTCTTTCTCCGCTCTGAAAGCCTAGGTTTCATCTCATTTTCTCAATAAATGTTGAGTGCTGGGGCATTTGGAGTGGCTCAGTCAGTTAAGCGTCTGCCTTCAGCACAGGTCATGATCTCAGGGTCCTGGGATCAAGCCCTGTGTCAGGCTTCCTGCTTGGTGGGAAGAGTCTACTTCTCCTTTTGTGTGCGTGCATTCTCTAAGTAAATAGAATCTTTGTAAAAAATGTTACTTGAGTGCTTGGTACACTCAGTCAGGGGTTGTTTTCAAGTTGAAAGAGAGAGGTAGCAGGGCCTGAAGCTTCACCTTGAGCCTTACTTGAAAGCCACCTCCAGGTCCTAGTGGAAAGACTGCCTGGAGTATAAATTAAGTAAAAATGATTGGGTCTATGTGAATGCAGAGCCACCTAACTTAAACAGAGACACCCCTTCATGTTCTAGGTTCTAGATGCACACAAAACAGACTGCATTCCAGAGTTCCGATTTGTCACAGAAAGCAGAGTCTTGTTGAGTTTCTGCAGAACTTCACTTAAGTCAAGAATTCTGACACACATACATATATTTCCCTTACCATGTAGAACTGCAGTCGATAATGCTTCTTGACCAGACTCAGTACAAACATGCAGAATCCTAGTTTGAGGAGGAGAAAGGGCAAAATGAATCACACCCAGCATTATCTCTGTCCTAGTCATTTCCTTTAGATGTGTTAAATGGTCCTTTGGCCAATTTCCTGGCAGAAGTTAACCAGCACACAATTCCAAAGCCCAGGGGAATAAACCTAGTTATTCCAGTAAGAGTTAGGAACAAAACTGCACTCCTTCAAGACAATCAAAGGAAGGCAATATTTTTAAATCTTGCAGACTACACTTGATTTAGAACACTGTTCACCAGATAGGAATGTTTTGATCCTAGAGCAGGGGTCAACCAACAAAGGTCAGGCCAGCTGCCTGTTTGCCTATTTATTTTATAAATAAAATTTTATTGAAACACAGCCATGCCCATTTGTTTATATATTATCTGGGGTTCTCCTTTCGTGCTCAAGGGCGGAAGAGTTGCAACAAAGACTCAATGGTCCCCAAAGCCTAAAATACTATCTGGACCTTTATGAAAAAGTTTGCTGACCCTATCCTAAATTATAGGTTTGGCTAAGGGAGGATCTACCTAGTATGGAGTCAGGGCCTTGCATTTCTCACAAAAAAAGAAAAAAAAAAATCTGCAGGCCCACACACTCCTCCAGGAAGGAAAGAGACTTTTACCCACAAGAGTGGCTTGGCCCCTCATGTGGCTATTCCAGACTCCTGACCTCCCACTGTGGAGGCTACTTTCAGTGTCTGAGGCATGCTCTTTGACTATGCTCAACAGCAACAGACTCCTTGGCAATGGATTTTCTGGTTTAATGGCCAGGTATTATTCACAGAGCCCAGTATTGCTATCAAGCTGATCAAAAATAGGTCAGACTGAAATTTAGGTCAGAACAAATTTCTCCTGTGCCTCAAACTGGCTTTGAGAGTAACTACGAAAAACACTAGCATTAACACTTAACACTCAGGTAGGAGTGAGTTTAGACTGACACAGCACCTTACTGTTTGTCAACTTTTAATGTATCTGATTAAATCTTCACAATACCTCTGCTGTTTTAGCTCCAGACTACAAAAGAGTCTCAGAGATTAAGCTCCCAGCTCCTATGAAGTCACGCTCTTTTTAAACCCAGATAGGTAAAATTTCTACCACACTGTAATGGCCCTCGTGCAGCTCCTCAGGTGACTCCCCTAAAGGCAGCTGCTTGTTTTTATACCCAAACTCCTAGGTGGTTTTTGTTTTGATCACAGCACAGAATCTCTGCCAATAGCAGAGTCAGGAATGGACCGTGTTATGCTGTCCTCCATAGGAGGCTGGGACACAGGGACAGGTGGCACAAACTATAGTCCCTAAAACCACACAAGGCCCTCAGTCCCATTTCTTAGTCAAAAGCTGCTATGACTCACATTTAAGGCAGAGCCCTCAGCTCTGCTGTCCCACACAGACTTAACATCATCCAACCTGTGCATTAACCAAGAAGTTCCCCAACTTCTACTCAGCAAATGTACAAAAACAAGACAAACACAAGAACTGGTAAACCACTAAATGCCTACCTATTAGATAGAGAGTAAAGGAAATGAAGCGGTGGTATTTACTGAGAATCCGCAAAGGCTCCTCTCTCTGGACCAGAGTGAAGAAGTAATCTGTCACTGTCTCGCCATAGAAGAAGTAATTGACACACAGGAGAAAGTACCTGTAAATGAAGACAGGTCACCACCATGGGGAGCACACATGTAGCCTCTCCTTCACAGTGAGGCTGACAGGAAGCTCTGAGGATCAGAGCAGCAGTCCACCCGAACCCTCCCGTGGCAGCTCCCAGAGGGACAAACCAACCACAATTTCCTGTTCACTGGAGACCCTGTGGGTGAGAAGTTTTATCTGGAAGTCCATGGCAGTTTTCACTCACTCTCCATTCATCACAAACCTGAGACTCAGTTTTGCCCCTTTTATAAAGTCACCATGCCTAACCTAAGAATACTCCAACATATGACCTTCCAGAGCCTGCCTCATCCTGCCTCCCCATCCTGTTCCCACTCTTCTGGGAACCCTGCACACCTATCACAGTGGTTTACTCTGGCTTTGCCACCATCTGCTTCACTCCTATCTCCCCCACCCTGGGACATCCTCTTCACTTACCATTTTGTCACTCGTTACTCAAATACCATTTTCTTCATAAAAACTTGTACAACCAAAAAAAAAAAAAAAAAGAAAGAAAAGGGGATCCCTGGGTGGCTCAGCGGTTTAGTGCCTGCCTTTGGCCCAGGGCGCGATCCTGGAGTCCCGGGATCGAGTCCCGCATCGTGGTCCCGGCATGAAGCCTGCTTCTCCCTCCTCCTGTCTCTGCCCCTCTCTCTCTCTCTATGTCTATCATAAATAAATAAATCTTTAAAAAAAAAAAGCTTGCACAACCTAGCATGGTTCTGCCTCCTCCATGTTTATTTCTATAGTATGTAGTATTTGGCCATTTCACTAAGCAATTAATTGTGCTCTGAGTATCTCCGTCTCTGAAGCCTCTCTGACACATAAACCTTTCACTGGCATTAATTCATTTGTTTATAACCTGCCTCCTCCACTGGACCTCTGGGAAGGGAGAGGCCATGGCTCATATACCCTGGCAGTCTTAGTGATGCTTTGGAGTATGGGCGCACACAGACCTACTCCAAATACTCAATCAGGATCCTGAGGTAGGAAAGAGAGTAGAGAGCTTCTCTCCTCTATTTTCTTTCTTCTTCTTTTTTTTAATTGTGGAAGTTCAAGAACTCTCGTATTGGATTTGTTTTCTGTTACATGAAAAACACTCCCTTAGGTCAGTGACCACAACAGAAGGTCAGAGATCCTGAATGTGTTTAACAAAATTTAAAATACTGCTTCTCAGCTATAGGACAGTCACAAGAGAGACCTACATCTTAACCCAGGTGACAGGCACAGGCCCATGCGGAGACCATGAGGCAGGCTGCACGGCTGGGTGGTAAGGAAGCATCTCTGGGAAGGATATGTCTGGCCCAAGTCTGAGCACTTCAGCTCCCTTGGCCAGAAGCCCTCATCTTGGGCTGCTAAGTCATGGAACCAATCCCTGAGTCCCAGCACAGCAGGTGAGAAGATTCTGTATTTGTCCCAACTCCTCTCAGCACCACACAAGAGATCTGTTCTTGTGTTCCCTGAGGATACTGAAGCCAATAAAACAGAGTTTCAGATCAGGACAGGATCTCAGACATCACCTGTGCTACAGGTTTTAACTGTGTTTCTGCCTGAAGGCAGTCGAGCCCTTTCCTAGGACAAAGGGAGCAGAGTTTCTCAGAGGAGCCCAGATCCTCTACATTTGGATCCTGCGCACTCTGGCCCATTAGGTGCCTCCATCCTGAGGAACGGGGTGGGGTGGGGGTGTGGGGGTGGGGTGTCCAAAGTTGACTGACTCAGTCTCAACCAACTGTCTCAAGGACGAGGAAACCAAGTTCCAGAAATAGCAACACCAGCACTGACAACCTACAGATGACTCTTATGGGATGCTCAGATAGCAGAGCATTTAAAACATGCTGGTCTAGAATTGGGGGCCACTGTGCAAAGTCTGATGAATCCAAACACCAAGGCAAACGTGCTCAAGATGTAGCCAGTATGGGAGATTCCAGGCCCCAGGTAAGTATTCAACACTCCTCACATGCCAGCCACATAAAATACTTGGGTCTTTTTTTTTCTTTAGATTTTTTTAAAATTTATTTATTAGAGACACAGAGAGAGAGAGATTAAGAGGGAGAGAGAGAGGCAGAAACACAAGCAGAGGGAGAAGCAGGCTCCATGCAGGGAGCCTGATGTGGGACTCGATCCCGGGTCTCCAGGATCAGGCCCTGGGACAAAGGCAGGCGCTAAACTGCTGAGCCACCGGGGCTACCCAAAATACTTGGGTCTTAAAGGTGCCATGTGAGTTGGTGGCCATCACTCCCCACCTATCCACCATGACTGTAAATACCTACCAAAAAATGCTTTTCGTCCAATTCCATTAAGGGCCCCTGTGGGGTTAGCGGGCTTACCAGCTGAGGGTTCTGAACCAGGGCAGGTCATAGGAGTGGTAGACATTGTAGCCAATAGTGATAATCTCATGGAAACACTTAATCTGAACACACATCACCTGCAAGACATTAAAGAATCAGAACACCTGCTAATTCCCAGTTCTTAACCATCTTGGGAAGCAAAAACCCACACATGGGTCATGGGTCTTGGAGAGAAACTATCATATTTAAGAATGTCAATCCTACAGTGATTCTGCTCTCCTTCTCCTTTCTCACTCACACCGCCCCCCTTGGCAGTGCAGTCCTTTATGTCTCACATAGGAGATCCAATAAATACATACCACTGAAGCTTCAATTAACTTTTTATTG
This sequence comes from Canis lupus dingo, assembly GCF_003254725.2. Taxonomy (NCBI): domain Eukaryota; kingdom Metazoa; phylum Chordata; class Mammalia; order Carnivora; family Canidae; genus Canis; species Canis lupus. The sequence goes on from NC_064266.1 coordinate 16,572,963, forward strand.
TTGTACCTCCCTGGACTCAATTAATCTCTTCTCCTTTTGACTTTGAATAGAAATACCTGAAAAGCCCCAACTGCTTTGCTCAGCAGTCAGCCACTAGTCATCTGACCCTGTCCATGACAGCAGGAAAACTAAGACAGCAGTGCTGTGGACTGGGATTTTTAAATCAAAGTCCTAAGCCCCACAGTGAGGCCCCAGGAAAACAAGAAACAAAAATCAGAATCACACAGAGTCATAGCCAGGGTCACAGGCTAATCAAACAGCTGAAATAATAGTATCAACTTTTAAAATGAAGAGATATCTTTAACCACACACAACTGGCCTGTGCCAACACCCTCCAGTTGGCTCCTAAAAAGGGAGAGGTCAGATATTCTAAGGCAGATGTGGTCTAAGGAGCCGGAACTCCCACTGATGCCCAGAAACCAACCCAATGCCCTACACTTCAGATGACTGATCCTGTGGGAAAAAAATGAAGGCAAAACTAAAATAGTATGCAAATGACACTTACAATGATCATTAAAACCATTGGTCCCAGGTAAATGATGATGAAGAAAAATGCAATCATGGCCAAAGTCAGGATGCCTCTCACCCACCAGTTCTTCCATCTAAAAGAGGGGAAGGAGAAAGCATGTTAGGAGCCCAGAAAGAAGTGCAGCACAAACCCAAGGGGGATGGCTCTTTGTGGAAGGAGAAGTCAATCCTTTCACCTCAACGGAGACACTAGCCACAGGCAGGCAGAAGAAGGGCAGAGTCATCACTTCACCCATACCAAACTCAGCAGGTGCTCCAAAGCCTACAGAAAAACATACCCAGCTTTTTTCTTAACAAAGCAATCAGGCAAAAGTCCCAAGGGAAATGTGGTGCCTACTTCTGTACCTACTTGGATGGTTTCTATGGCTCTCAGTCCAAAGAAAAAACAATGTATATATTTCCAGCAGCAGAATCCTACATCACTCTGCCCCTGCATCTTTATGGTGAGAACAACACTAACTGACGATAATAATGATCAGAAAGATGCATTTGGCACTTTTATAGGGCCTCTGTGTATATTAATGCATTTAACCCTCAACACTAGTAACTTTTACAGAAAAGGAAAAGGATGCGCAAATCAGACAGCTGGGATGTGGTCAAACTGAGATTTGAATCCTGGGAGTCTGGCACCAGAACCCATGTCCTCGACAACTGCACAATACCAACTTTCAAAGAGACATGCGTATGGGAGACACACATACAGCCACCTTCAGATGATGTTTTGGGGTCTTAAAGTTTGTGTTTTTCATCTGACCACATAGCCAGTGTTGGAGAATCAGAGTTTCAAGGGACTAACATTTTAACCCTGGATTCACTTGAGTTGAGATTTCTCAATTCTTCTGGGAGAATTTAAGGAACGTCCACAATGCATGTGTGTGGGTCAGGGAAAACTAAACTCTGACCTAGATAAGTTGGGCTCCTCTGTGAAAAGCAGCCTGTCTATTAGACACAAGCCCCTTTGCATGTTGTGTCAGCAACTTTGCCCACCACCACCCCTTTGTCCACACATTCCCCACCTTCCTTGGACGATTGTACCTTCCAGCCCAGCCTACAGCACCCTTCAAGGGCCAGATCCTTCTAGACTGTGCCCATAGTAGCCAGTAAGCACTAGATCACATTTAGCGGAGGAGACCCAAGCAGAAGCGGGGAGACCGTGGCCACTGCTGCTAGGCAGGCCCCTTACCCACATACTGTCATGGCTGTGGGGGCTCATGTCCTAAGACTGCAGGCTGTCTGAGGGCTCTGGGTCTCCCCTGGCACCTGGACCTGGAGCAAGGACCCCACAAGCATCTGCTCATGAAGCCAGGTTACCTTGAAGACAAGTTGGAAAGAGCCCTGTTGAGGACCTCTGGTGTATCATCTGTAGAGGCTGATAAAGGAGCAGCTTCTGCTCGGCTCTCACTGTCCGATGCAGTCTCTCCATCTACCTTTGCTTCTGTCTCTGATTCCTACATGGCAGAAAAACAGATGAGGAAAAGGTCAAAAATGCTTAGCAGGATAGTGATGAATACATGCCTGTCATAGGAGATCTGTGGGAAAAGACACTACCCCCCACCCACTCCCGCCCCAACAAGGCTCAAGGACCTAGCACAATCAAGTGACAAAACAGATGGGACACACAGTGATCCCAACACTGTTGTGACATGTGCCAAGATGGCCAACTCTCTGCTGGAAGTGAGGCACGCATCTGTACCATGAGGAAATGAGTTACAGCCACAATCTGCTCAATCCCCCTTGCCTGGCCAGGGGCAGGAGAGGAAACAGTCCAGACAAGGAGAAAGGGGCTCTTTTATATCCAAAGCCAAAGGAGAGGCAGGCCTGATTTCATCAGGACCTCATTCCTGACCCTGCCCTTGCTGCCAGGTTTACTACCTATTAAGGGTTTGGCCGCTGGCACCCAGGAAGACACATCCACCTCTAAAAAAACCCCTCTCCACCAACACCTATATCATGGAGGAAACAGTCCCTGCTCTGCTCTATGAGGAGGACTCCTAGTGCCACCAGGGTGGCCCACGGCTCTGGCAAAGCTCTTAGAGAAAAGCTGGGGGTGCAGGCTGTCCCGCACTGGACCCCCCCAAAGTCCACAGTGCTACTTCCAGACTCCACAAGAGCACCCCATGGGGAGGCCAGCCCCAGTCAGTGTGGAAGCCACATAGTACTGCTTACTAGAGTCAAGGCTTCAGCAGGAGTGGTATGCCACTGTCCTTTCCCTGCCATGCAGCTCAGTGCAATGTCACTCAGAATTGCCATATGGGCTCTGGCTACATCAGAAACTCACCCTGCTTGCCAATCCCGATGAGGGGACCAGAGTCATGCCAGCAATAGGCTCTCTATCCAAAGTACCAAGGACAGGCTGCTCTGAATCCTAGGGACCCTACTACTCAGAGCATTTATCTCTTCCAGGAATTTAAAATTACTGCTGTTGGGGAGAGGAGAGAGAAATCAAATCGCTTCAAATTAGAGTCTAACAATACTGCTTCGTATTTGCAGAGCTCTCAACAGCTGTAAGAATGTTTCCCATACCTGTTGTGAACCTCAGAGAAGTTTTGGAAGGAAGGGAAAGGAGACCGGAGATCTCTACAAATGAAGAGACAGAGGCTCTGAGAAGTTCAGTGGTGGGTCCCAAATCTATTAACAAAGGTCTTCTGACTTCCAGGTGTTCATCCCACTAAATTTCCTTTAAGCATCTTGGAATCCATTGTTTTTCTGACACCCAACACTTTGTGAGGAGCCTTGATGTGGAGAAGGGGTGGGCTGGGATGGACAAGAAGTGCCCAGCTCAGGGGATTTTCCTGGACATCAGGCATTCCTCCATGCAAATTTCTAGGAAACCTCATCATGGATGAAATCCCCAAGGGGCAGTGCTGTGATTTCCAGGTAGCAGAGAGAAGAGGGGCACCCTAGCACAGCTCAGGCCCTGGGACAGCAGGGCTTTGATGTCAGGCTCAATGTCGTTGGTTGGAAAAGTGGGAGCTGCACTGCGCACAGGCACACCATCTGGACACACCAGGCAACACGGGTGTGGCAACCTGGAGGCCAGATGATGAGCTTGGGTGTTGGTCACGAGCACAGTGGTGTTGTCACTGGGGCCAGGCAGAGCCTCCCATGGGAAGGTGAAGAGAGGGTGCACCTGTGCACCCTCCACCTCGCACTTCTCCAGAGGCACAAAGGTGGACTCAAGCCCACCGCTGGGTCAGATGTACTTGAGGGAATTGAGGATCTCTTCATTCCTGGCATTTTCCTGATGCCTGAACTGGCTCCACGAGAAGCTGCTGCAGCACATTCATCTGAGTGGCGTTACAGACCACTGTGCCTCAGAACAATGCCACGTTCTCAATGAGGGGCACCTTAGTCCACAGGGAGCTGCAGGGCATCCAGGCTCACGGGCTCCCCACTGGCCAGTGCACACAGAGAGGGCAGACACGGAGCTGGAGCATGGGAGTGCGGAGCTTAGGACGGAGACCTCATCTTATTTTTTCAGTAAGACATTCAGGATGAAGTAAACTAGAAATGGTAAAAGGATGTTTCACCACACCTTCAAAGACTTCATTATATATGTGTGTGAACACAAAGAGTCACTTTTTTTTTTTTTTTTTTTTAAGATTTTTATTCATTCATGAGAGACAGAGAGGCAGAGACATAGGCAGAGGGAGTAACAGGCTTCCTGGGGGGAGCCAGATGCGGGACTCGATCCCAGGACTCCGGGATCATGACCTAAGCCAAAGGCAGATGCTCAACCACTGAATCACTCAGGTGCCCCAGTCACATTTTTTAATAAGTTGAATAATTTGAATTTCTCTAATAAGTATATGAAATCAAGCACCATTTCATGTTTATTTGGGTATCTTCTTTTGTAAAGCGTCTATCAAGTCGTTGACCATTTTTCTACCAAGTTTTCTGCCTTCCTTTGGATTCATAGGAGCATCTGATACATCCCAGCCTTAAGTACACCGACATGTTCTCCCAGCCTTCTCCAACCCCACCTCCATCCCAGTCATTCCTTTTCCTACCCTCCTCCCTTTGGGCACTGGCCCCATTGAGAACTGATGGGAAGATTTTTCTAACTGTTGCTCCCTTAAGATAAGGACCACCTTTTTCTCACGACCTACCCATGCCTGGTACAGAGCAAAATACTTACTAATGGATGGAAAAATGGGAAGAGAAAGCCAGGAATTAATCCCAAGTGTGGTAAAGAGTTACCCAGCCCCTGCTCTCAGGGAAACCGCTCTTTTTAAACTAACTGTGATAACACCACAAAACGGGGCTTTAACTAGTGTGAGGCTGCTGATGTAAGACAGCTGGCTTTGGTAAAGGACCTGTGAAGATGACCTCATCAGTAGGATCTGAGGGAAGAGCTGTAGCTTCTGATGACAGGGTCACTCTTCCTTACTCTGCCACAGCTCAGCCAGGTAACTCTGGACAAGTCACACAAGTGCCTCTGTACTTCAGTGTCCTCACCTTATAAAACGCGCCCAGAAAGAGTCCTCCTTACTTGCGGGAGTTCCCTAAAGAGATACAGCAAAACTCCCACCCAGGGCTATGTCCTACCTACTCCAGCACCCTGAGAGGTTGTGAAATACAGCAATGCCACTGGGATTAATCACTCTCCAGTTAGACTAAATGAAGACTGAGGCATTCAGAAAGACCTCCCATTCTTTATGTGAACATTAACACCCACACCCTAGCGGCAACCATCAGCGATATGAAGTAACAATGCTGCAGTATTATCTAGATCCAACCCCTAAACCAAGGAGCTCCAGCATGTGACTACCTGGGCCCCACCAAAGCCTCCCACAGATGCTCACCAGGAGCATCTGGAAGCCACAGGGACTGAGCAGAGCCCAGCAGGGGAGAGGGCATGTATCTAGGCACAAGCACATGTGCACGCACACACACATGTCCCAGCACAAGGTTATTTTTAACTTCCATCCTGTTGTCAAGGAGACTCACAAAGGCTGCTGGTTTCCCCAGGAGGGGAAGGCAGGAAGGAGCCGAGGCAGAGCGCCTGCAGGGGAAGGGCAGGGAGCTCCAGCTTGGTGCGGAGTCTCTCTGGACCTTCCACAACTTTTGATGAGCATTAGCGCAGCACTGTGTCCTGCAATATCACCCTACCTGATTCCTATCTTTCCTTGCTAGATGGGGTGAGGGGCAGAAAGGTGTCCTGAGATAGAAAATAGTTGAGAGGGAGAACTATCTATAGTTCTAAATACTATAAGGGGCACTTGGGTGGTTCAGTCGGGTAAGTGGCTGACTCCATCTCAGCTCCAGTCACACGAGGTCCTGGGATTGAGCCCTGCATCGGGCTCCACACTCAAGGGGGTAGTCTGCTTCTCTCCCTCTCCCTCTGCCTCCCTCTCTCTCAAATAAGTAAATCAATCTTTCTTAAAAAGACCCTATAACTGGGGTGCCTGGGTGGCTCAATGAAGTGTCTGCTTTTGGCTCAGGTCATGATCTCAGGGTCCTGGGATCGAGCCTCACGTCGGGCTCCCTACTCAGCGGGGATTCCGCTTCTCCCTCTCCCTCTGCCCCTCCCCCAGCTTGTGTACACTCTCTCTCAAATAAGTAAAATCTTTAAAATATATATATATATCGCAGCCCGGGTGGCTCAGGGGTTTGGCACCACCTTTGGCCCAGGGCATGACCCTGGAGACCCGGGATCGGGTCCCATGTCGGGCTCCCTGCATGGAGCCTGCTTCTCCCTCTGCCTGTGTCTCTGCCTCTCTCTCGTTCTGTGTCTCTCATGAATAAATAAATAAAATCTTTTTAAAATAATAAATAAATAAGTAAATAAATCCCTATAACTATTATTACTAAGATGTCAGGGGGCTTGAGATGAACTAAGAAATGAAGTTACCGCCCTAAAGGAACAAGCCTGAAAGAGATTTCTAGGTTTTACTTGTCTCTTAACCAAATAACCCCAGGGTCCTGAGCCTGACGCCAGGACACTGAATAAGTACCATCAGATCCCTCACCTGGTGGCACCCTCTAGGTAGGAGGCCAGCATCTGGACAACCACTCCCTCACAAGCTGCAACAGGACCCAACAAGGCAGAAGGGCAAATCCCTGTGCAAGGCTCAAGGGCATAGCCCAGAAAACATGGACAAGGGGGCAAGACAGCTGGCTCTGGGTTCCTGATGCCAGTCTCCACCCACCCCCACCCCCAGGTGTAGATGTCACAAGAGAGCAGGTCAAAGGAACACAAACTTGAAAGAACCTGGAGGCTTATCGTGTTCTGACTCCTCTCCACCCCATGGGAAAAGGCCTTTCACCTGGATCACCAGGACTTCCTCTTTGGCTCTTATGCTGCGTACAAGAAGCCAAGTGCTAGTGGCAGTTTCCATGGTGGGCAGGGATGCTGAGGAGGCAGGGACCTAGAGCCCAAGTTCTTGCCCAAAAGAAAAGTGACATGTGCTGGACCTAGAGTCAGAGGTACTGAGAGGTATGCTGGTTTGCTCCTCCAAGGGATGGCAAGATAGGCAGAGGTAGAGATGACCTCCTGCAGAAGGAGGCAGTAGCCAGTCAGGGAGAGCAGGGCCCAGGACCCAGCTCTGATGCTCATTATGCTCCCCATCGGCCTCCGATCTCTGGTCTTGCCAGTGAAGAAAGGATCCCTTATCCTGGACAGCTTCTGGAATGATCAAATGCCACACCAATGCAAGTCTGTGAAAACTATAAAGGAGCTAAAAAGCAACATGGCCACACCTGCCGGAGCGTGGAATGGAAAAAATGGCAGCCATCAGGACTTTCTGGGGCCCATGTGCTCACCAATTATGTGAGCTCAGCATTGGCCTGCCCTGCTTCCTTTCTCATGCCTTTCATTCATCCAATAGACAGCCCCCCAATTCAATAAAAATCTACTTCCCAAAGCTACTGTGGAATGGGGTGGTGTGACACACAAAGGCCGCAGTATATCCTAGTGCTCTGGAGTGGGATGCATGCAACACAATCTACTGAAGTGTAGGAAGAAATATTAGAACTTACTCCTATTTATCTCTTTCGCATTTTCTTTCCTGTGCATGCTTTATAATGGAACTACCAATACACATATATAACTCTGTGCAAGCTGGGGCACAAGGCTAAAATATCACATACATGCCAGGCACGGCGGTGTCTCAGTGGCCGTGGGCTCCTTGTTTCTCACTGTGCTGAGCAATGCCTGGAACACAACAGGCACCCAAAGATTTGACCTAAGGGGCTAGTGAGAATTTTACTGCAGACCAAAGAATCCAGACCGCCCTGAGTGTGACAGAACCCACTGTGATTTCCAGCTCACGTGCCAAGACCCACGCCTCTGCCTCCCAGTGGCCCTCACAGCAAGACCAGACTAGTCCCACTCTGGCCCCCTCCCTGCTGGGAGGACAGCACAGGAAAGCTGCTTTGCTGCAGCCCAGCTCCCAGGCAGCTCCTCCTCCCTTTTCAACCCAAGGGCCCCCGATCAGAGGCTAAGTGGAGCAGAGCCTACCTCTGAAATTCTATCTCAATCAACAGCCATTCTCCACAATCCCTTAGCCATTCCCCAAGGGGCTTGTGATGCTGGTGTAAACAGGAAACAAAAGATATTTCAAAAAGAAAGAAAAAAAGCTCTCTCCAAGGCCCTTCTGGTTCACTTAGACCATGAAGAGAAAGCAGAAAGTCAGTCTGAGGACAGAATGTCCTGGGTACTAAGAGCTCAGCTAAGACCTATTGACATTTTTGGAGAAGCTCAAGCTCAGACAGGCTTTCCCTACCAGCCTTCCAGGGCCTCTCTACCCCCACACTGCCCAGAAGCCAAGCCCAGCCCTGACCTGAGAGGCTCAAAACAACACAGAACATAAGTGTTGCTTCTATGGAAGCAAGAGAAGGCAGTGAGGGAGGGCCAGGGGAGCTGCGGGATGGGAGGGGAAGCTGTCTATGGTTGAGGCCTGGCTTTTCCTGGCCTGGGGAGGGACCTGCACTCAAAGAACTCATTTTCACTGTTATTCTCTAGGTAGAAAACTTGCCTCTTCCTACTCCCTCTTAATTCCCAGTGTTTGTTGAAGGACTGCCTTGGACTTATAAAAACTTATGAGGCAGCATTCTTTTGAGGCTCCCTTTTGGTTACCAGCTAGTGTCAGGGCCCACCCTCTGAACTTGTTGTTTCTCAAGACTCTATGGTGACACCCACAAGTGGTGATGGTCAGAGCTTGACCAAAAACGGTGTGGCTGTGGCCAGGCTGAACAGGAGCCCTTGGCATTGTATCAAGCAGGCTTCTGGCAGAGGGTACTCACCCCACAACACATTTCTTTACCAGATGCAACTCAGTCTTGTACCTTGCTAAAGAAAACATATTAATATTCTGTTCGTGTTTGCCGGTGAGGAGTATAAAACTAGGAAAAGAAAATAAATGGTTCCATCTACTAGGCTCTTTCTTCTCTTTTCCATTTTCAGGGAAATTTCATTACAAGGTAGTGCTCAGGGCACTGGCTGGTTCTGCTTCCAACAACTCTGTCCTTTCCAATGGCAATGCTTTCAAATTCATAAGTTTCATTTACTCGGTGACTCCATAACTCACACAAACTATGTTTCATGCTGCTTTAGATGCATATCACAAAACTTATCCAAGAAGAAAGTCATCAGGCTGAGCCTAACGTTTCTGCTAAATATTGGGCTTGCCATCTCCTTAAACCCTGTGGCAGCTGCTGGGCAATCCACTACCCTACTTATAGACACATCCCCAGGAGAGAAATTGCCAGAAATAGATTTATACATAAGAGTATCAGGGACCCATATGTCCCTCTTACTAAGAAAGTCAAGTAGGGGTGTGTGTGTGTGTGTGTCTAGTGTTAGGAAGAGCAAATATTTCCAGTTTTTCTGATATTAATGCCATTTAACAAGTTCACTTGTTTAAACAAAAGATCAAGAAAGAAGAGTTCTACTCTGAAAGTCACAATCATCCCCAATACAGCCATACAATGTCCTCCAAAAGCCTCATATGAATATGATCTACAGAAAACACGTTCAGCTACTCGAGATGGACTGTTTCACCTAAAGTACTTCCACAGGTGACTCCACTCCACACCAAAGAGCTCCGAAGAAAGGACATGAAAAGATGCATGCATGGGAGACAGCTATGACTCTGGCTATGAACCATTTTACCTCCAGACAACACTATTACCAGGGGGCTACTGGGGCCTTTGCAGAAAATATACCACTGATAGCCACAGGCCAACACACGGCTCCCTTGGAAGGACAGTCCCAGCTGCACTGGGATACACAGGCCCAAGCTCGCACCTTTGCTACCACCTCCTCTGAGTCCTCACACCATTGATCATCCTCTTTCCCATCTGGATCCTCCCCTCCCCCTCATCACAGGCCCTTACAACCAGGTAAACAGGCTCAAGAATAAAAAGCTTTTGACAGCTCATCCACCCGATGCACTTCCTTCCCTACTTCACAGGAGAATCTTTGGCAAGAGCTATGGCCACCCATTCCCCTCTCTGACTGCATCAGTCCTCAACCACAGCAAGCCATCTGCCTGCCCAGCCACTCTGCTGCAGCACTCTCCCCTCACCAATGAATGACCTAATCACTAAGCCCACAGCACTCTGTCCTCCGCACCTCCCTTTGCTCAGGCAATGCAAAAGACACACCCTTCCTTTGCTTCCAGGCAGCACATCCTTCCCAGCTGCCTCTTCAGCAGGGCCTTCTTTAGTCAGCCTTGTCCTTGGCAGCTTCCTCTTCCAGCATCTTAATTTGGGGGTTCCACAGGGTTTCTTCTGAGGCTCCTATTCTTTACTACCCACTCTCCTCAAGTAATCTCATTCCTTCTGATGCCTCCAACTGCCTCTCCTTGGGCTGCAGGCCCATTCATCCAAATGTACTAGATGTTTCCCCTTGGGTGTCCCACAGATGCCTAAAATCCTCCATGTGTCCAAAACCAAATTATGTCCTTTCCCCTGAATTCTCAAGTGAGAAATGTGACCATCATCTTCGGTGGCTCCTCCCTCCACCCCTAGAACTATCTATCACTCAGGCTGTTAATAGTTCCAAAAAGCTTTCCACTCCATCTACTCCTTCCTGTCATTTCTGGAACTCCCTTTAATCTAAGCCAACACCATCTCTGCTCTGGGAACCTGCAGCAGCCCAACTGGCCACCTCACTCCAGTCTTGAGTACACTCCTACCTTCCCTTTACTGTTAACACTGCACCAAGAAGGACCTTTCCAGAAAGAAAATCTGATGTCACTCACTGTCCCGAACTCCTTCTGGAGCACTCCAATCTAAATGGAGGCAATTTTCTACCTCTAGTAATCTAAAGGATAGACCTACACTTTTTTAAATGGTGTACCAACCACTTTGAGATCAGGGTCTTATTGACCCTTCCACTGTCATTCCTAACAGCCATTCTGAAGTATAGTCAGTTCCTAGAACAGGTTGTACTTTCTCACCTTTAGGGCTTTTGTTCATTCTGTTCCTACCTAGAACACTTTTTGCAAATCACCCATGGACACCCATATCTCTTCTTTCTGGTCAATTTTAATTTATCCTTCAAATATTGGCTAAGATCGGCGCTTGGATAGCTTAGTGGTTGAGCATCTGCCTTTGGCTCAGGGCATGATCCCAGGGTCCTGGGATCAAGTCCCACATCATGCTCCATGCGGGCACCTGCTTCTCCTTCTGCCTGTGTCTCTGCCTCTGTCTCTCATGAATAAATAAAATCTTAAAAAAAATTTTTTTAAATATTTATTTATTTATTTATTTATTTATTTATTTATTTATTCATTCATTCATTCATTCATTCATGAGAGACACAGACTGAGAGAGAGAGATGGGCAGAGAGACAGGCAGAGGGAGAAGCAGGCTCCTCACAGGGAGCCCGACATGGGACTTGATCCTGGATCCCGGGATCACGACCTGAGCCAGAGGCAGGAAGCCAACCGCTGAGCCACCCAGGCATCCTGACTTTTATTTTTAATGTTAACATTACTTGTGATAAGAAATGGGATCCAGGAAAGATCCGCCCTAACTCCAAAGCTGGTGGGCAAACAGGTGCCAGTATTCACAAGACCAAATGGACTCACTGCTTTCTCACCAACTTTGGAGTGTGAAGGTAAGTTTTTCTCCTGGATTCCGAGCTCCACTTTGTGTCCAAGCTCTTCAGGCTTTATTTGAGATGTCTTAAGGCCTTGTTTCTTATGAGAGTATTCTTTTGGCCTTTAGTCTGACTCCTTTTCAGAGTCAGACTTCCTGTTGGAACCCTCCTGGCCTTCGACCTGATTCCTCTGGAACCAGGCTGGTCCTGTTGAAACTGCGCTTTTAGGATTTTTTCTCCTTATTCTAGAGAAAAACCTCTATGATATAGGATTCTAGTCATCAAAATGCTTTGAGGGTGCCCCCTTTCTGGGACCCCAGCCAGTTTTATGTTTAAAAACTATGGTCCCAAAAAATAAATAAATAAATAAAAATAAAAACTATGGTCCTTCCACATGCACATTTATAACCAAATGGACTGACTTAATGAAAACTAATTTGAGCACCAATGGCCATTATGGAGAACTTTCGATCTCCCTAAATTTGTTTTCTCAAATTAAATTAGAAAGCTATGGCTCCTTAAATGAGAGAGAGAGGGAGAGAACTGAATGAGATGCCCATTTTAGTTGATACCTTGAGGCCTCCAAACATTTTCAGGATTCTATTTGCCTCTGTGCAAAATACTATTTCTAAATTAACTGAGGCAATCAAATCATGGAAAGAAGTCTAAATGGCTTCTGAGTCTTGTTTTCCTAACTAAATGGAGCAACTTAAAAGTAATTTAGAACTTCAATGGCCATTATAGAGAACTTTCAATCTCCCCAAACTTATTTTCTCAAAACTGAATTAGACAGCCATGGCTCTAAGATGTCAAAACTGAATAAAATTTTGAGATTTGGGGATTTTGAAGCTTCCAAACATTACCAGGAATCTAAAGTTGCCTCTCCTGGACTAATGGAAGCAAGCAAAGGAGATAAAAGGGGCTTCAGAGGCCTCTTTTTTCCTTTCCTGTCTTCTGTCTCAGGATGTATCTGGTGTGCAGTCCCCAACTTCTCTACATCACCATTCTACTAACCTTTTCATTGAACTTCCCGTTTCCTCTGAATCTCTCCCAATTCTCGCCTTTCCTGAACCTAATAAAACCTACCCCTTTAAAGTTATGTCATCTGAGGATCTGAATAAACCCCAAATTTCTTATGTTCCCTGGACCAAGGCCAGACTGTGAGCCAGAGTTAAAGAGTTTCCTAAAGTGACTCAGAATTCATGTTAACTGGGACACCTGGGTGGCTCAGCAGTTGAGTGTCTCCCTTAGGCCCAGGATGTGATCCTGGAGTCCTGGGATCAAGTCCTGCATCGGGCTCCCTGCATGGAGCCTGCTTCTCTCTCTGCCTGTGTCTCTGCCTCTCTCTCTCTCTCTCTCTCTCTGTGTGTGTGTGTGTCTCTCATGAATAAATAATAAATATTTTTTTAATTCACGTTTATTAAAGAATTTCTTTTTAAGATTTTATTTATTGATTGATGAGAGACACAGAGAGAGAGGTAGAGACACAGTCAGAGGGAAAAGCGGCACTCCATCCCAGGACCCTGGGATCTTGACCTGAGCCCAAGGCAGACACTCAACCACTGACCCACCCAGGAGCCCTACTAAAGACGTTAACATACTTATTCCAACTTACTATCCCAGTTTCTCAGACTTGTATCAGCCAGGCCGTGTGCTTGTTAGTGAGGACCAGCCCAAACACCGGATAAAACTTGCTCCACGAAAACACCCTAAAAGATTTAGTGAAACAAACCCCTAACTTTTGGCAAGATCCTACAACACTCACTGGAAATCTCCATGTGGCAACCACAGTAGCTTTTCCTAAGCCTATTGATTGGAACAAAATTCTGGCTTACACACAAAAACCTAATGAACCTGGTCATCCTATTATCAACTCCAAACTGTCTTTAAAGAAGATTCTGATCTTCCTCTAGAGGCTGAAACCTTCTGGGTAGCATTTAGTTCTACGTTTACTAACAGGCTGAATGAACCAGGATCTTTTAGTTGAAGGACCAGCATGGAATGGAAAACTGTTCACTCCACATTTAGCTAGTTTTGCAAGCCAGCTCATTCACAGCCTAGTAGGGGTCACCTGCAACAAAGACCACTAAAAGTCTCAATTTTCAAACGGGGCAAATAAAGGTCCCTCAACAGAGTAAAACTCCCTGGTTTCTGTTATTGGTGCAAAGGGCCAGGGCACTGGGAAAAAAGACTGTTACAAAATTAAGCATTCCAGGGATCCCTGGGTGGCTCAGCGGTTTGGCGCCTGCCTTTGGCCCAGGGCGTGATCCTGGAGACCCAGGATCGAATCCCACATCGGGCTCCTGGTGCAGGGAGCCTGCTTCTCCCTCTGCCTGTGTCTCTGCCTCTCTGTGTGTGTGTGTGTGTGTGTGTGTGACTATCATAAATAAATAAAAATTAAAAAATTTAAAAAACAAAATCTTTAAAAAAATCAAACAAACAAACAAAAAAACAAAATTAAGCATTCCAGAAGCCTTAAGCCCTCTAGCCAGTTACCTACGTCCTCCTAATTCCCTGGTTTGGATGACATTACAATCCAGCCCTATCAGAATTTTTAAATCCCTAATACTTACCACTGTACATGCCTTAAACCATTAGTCTACTGACAAAATGATTGCATTCAAGAACCAATATGTTTTGATAATACGGATAAATATGTTTAGTCACAGTTTGTATGTTTTCACTGCACAAACTAATCACAGTGATTCCCTGAAGACATGACCTTGTCCATGGAACTTTCATTTGCTAGAAAATCCTGCAACCTTGTGAAAGAGAGCAACCAAGGCTTGGTGACATTTGATCCCCTAGAATTTTTTTTCTTTTTTTGAGACCCTAGATTAAATTAGGCCTAAAGCTGGAATTCCTGCGGTGTTTAAGTTACACGAGCCAATAAATTCTTTTTTCATCAAATTTGAGTGGCTTCCTGCATTTATAACTAAAACAGTCTTATTTTTTTTTTCCCTTTCCAATCATATCCTTTCTGTTGTTCTTCCCCACACTTCCTAAATGCAGGTTGTGTTTGTATGTTGTATCCTCAGCAAGTGAGCCACTGTCATCAGCTTCTCTTCTATGGACTCATCCTCCATAACACTAGTTATTTCCTCTCCCCCAAGCTATAGCACTACATTTCAACCTGCCAACAAGACACCTCCAATGTCCAACCAGCACCTCAAACTCAATGGGTCCAAACCCATCATCTCCTTCCCAACCCACAAAGGCTCTTCATTCTGTTTTACTTCAAGACCCTAATTTACTTGAAATATGCTCCATATGCTCCATGGGGAACACTGATCCTCACCATTATCTCCACCCCCTGTTGAAAACCACAGGCCCCAAATGGCATCACTTATACCAACTTCCCAAACCAGAGCCTAACACTTAATCTAACTGCAGTTTCAAACTCCTCCAGAAATGCAGTCTTAACGGGTCAGTCAGGAATTTTTGATCAGTACCAGTAAGTCTGCCACATGGGCCCTTTCTAACCCCCAAAGGAAGATAAGGTAATCTGCATGAGAAGACCCCCAACTTCTCTTCCTTTGTCTGGAACAATCCCTTTGCTGGTAACTTTCTTTCCCCCCATAAAAACCTTCCATTCCATACAACTCCTCAGAAGTCCCCTCCACTTGCTAGATGGGATGCTGCCTGATTTACAAATCATTTAATAAAAGCCAACGAAATCTTTTAAAAATTGATTTAGTCCAACTGTTAACACCTCCCTACACACACACACACCTCTCATCAGTTCTCAAACTATGTGATCTTCTCCCTACAGGGTCCTTCCTTATTCCTAATCTCACTGCTAGTACTATTGCTGAAGTCTGCACATCAACCTTTCTCTACTACGCTGGCCTCCCAACTGGTTTCTCCACCAATTCCTCCCTTCTCTAATTTATTCTGCACATATTCCCAGATTAATCTTCATAAAGCACAGCTCTGATCACACCTCTCCTCTACTCATTTTTGCCTAGTGAATTAAAGACAAACTACCTCTATTCCAGGCCCTCCACACCCTCCACACACCACATACTTCATCCAAGCAAAACTACTCGTTGATTCTGATTACATCCCACTCTTCCTTCTTCTCCTCCTTTGCTCCTTGCCTTTTCTCTTCCTTGCTCATCCTTCAAGTCCCATCTTATTTTTTTTTTAAGATTTTATTTATTTATTCATGAGAGACACAGAGAGAGAGGTAGAGACACAGGCAGAGGGAGAAGCAGGCTCCATGCAGGGAGCCCGATGTGGGACTTGATCCAGGGTCTCCAGGATCACGCCCTGGGCTGAAGGCGGTGCTAAACCGCTGAGCCACCCAGGCTGCCCAGGGAGAGAGAATCTTTTTTTTTTTTTTTGGGGGGGGGGGGGGGCGGGAATCTTAAGCAGGCTCCACACCCAGGGTAGAGTCCGAGGCGGGGCTCCCTCTCACGACCCCAAGATCATGACCTGAACTGAAATCAAGTAGGATGCCTAACTAACTGAACCACCTTGTTGCCCCAAGACTCATTGAATTTTAATCAAATTCATTAACCTTTATCTATGAAATGCCTAAAATAATGGTATGCCAGTATTTGTGTGGAGAAGACCACCCTAAAGCTACAGCTTTACAAATCCAACTAGTGACTAAAAAGGCTGCATTTTCAGCCCTTCTCAACGGTTAAAATGACTGGGGTTGGGGAGGCTGGTGAGGGAGTCCTCAGGGAGCACACATAAAACCCAGAGTGGTCATAAACTGTATTTGCAGACAAATACCTGATATTGCCAGGGGTAATGATTATATGTGCAGAGTAAAACTTTTCAGAGCCCTAAATGGTTCAGTCCTACCCTACAAAAGGTATATATCTCTGCGCATTTCCCCTGAATAATGGAAAATGCTCCAGAAAGAATAAAAACACATCTGTTCTTTGAGCCAATCAGATTCATTAGCAGAAGGGCCTTTCCAACATTAACACTTCAAAATGCTTCCATCATATTAAAAAATACCTGCTTTGTTCTTCATAACATCACTACCACCTGATATTATTAACATTTTAAACTGATATTATTAAACATTTGAAAAAAAAATAAAAAAATAAAAAAATAAAACATTTGCCCCCCCACCTCCAGAAAGCAACTCCATGTGGGACTTTGGTTATTCACTGCTACATCCCCAATGGCCTATAACAATGACTGATATATACAAGGTCCCCAATACAGGTTTCTTCACAAAGGGAAGAAGAGAGAGAAGATGACAGGTTAAGGAATAACAAAGGAGTTTCTCCACTCCTGAGTCTGTAGGTTAAAATGGCAAGCATAATTTCTCACATAGCCAGCCACTCTGCACAAAATGGTGCCAAGCTCACGGTGTTCACCCAGATTTGCAGATTCCATAAGTGAAATGAATGAGAAATTCTTAAGAATGTCCTAAGGGGGGATCCCTGGGTGGCACAGCGGTTTGGCTCCTGCCTTTGGCCCAGGGCGCGATCCTGGAGACCCGGGATCGAGTCCCACGTCGGGCTCCCGGTGCATGGAGCCTGCTTCTCTCTCTGCCTGTGTCTCTGCCTCTCTCTCTCTCTGTGACTATCATAAATAAATTTAAAAAAAAAATTTTTTTTTAAATGTCCTAAGGATGAGACCTCAAACATCTAGGAGACTAAAATGAGTAGTACAATGAGAAAATAATCTCCAGCAGCTGCTGACTGCTTTCTGTCCAACAACCTTGCAAAAGGAAAATACCTGCTTCCTGCAAGCTTGGACTTCCAGAAGCTAAGCCCCTGCCAAACTGGTTGTCACTCTGAGTAAAGACAGACAGATGCATCAACTGAAAAAATTACTCACCATCTTTGTAACAAGCACAGTTGTATAAGCCACTGCAGTCTTCACACTGTGGACAGGCTGGCTGTTGTCCCCACCCAACTCCATTCTCAGCTGAGAAGTTGAGGTTTGATGAATAGAATAAACTCTAACACCTCACTTTTCTGGTAATAAGGAAAAATCCACTAATTCACAGTGAAATTTCTAGATAACCAAAATGTACCTGCTTCATCAATTAAAAAAAAATGGTTTTCTTATAAATGTTTGAGGTTGCAAATCCTCTACCTAAAGATTATTATGCACCTCTACAATGAGGACGCTTAATGACATCATCCTAGGTTTCCTTTGTTAAAACAAAACAAAATTCATGGGACGCCTGGGTGACTCAGCAGTTAAGCGTCTGCCTTCAGCTCAGGTCGTGATCCCGGGGTCCTGGGATTGAGTCCCACATTGGGCTCCCTGCATGAAGCCTGCTTCTCCCTCTGCCTGTGTCTCTGCCTCTCTCTCTGTGTTTCACATGAATAAATAAAATCTTAAAAAAAAAAAAAATTCAGCCGAGTAAATTTTAAAGGTTTTATCGGCTTTATTCAATGATTCATGAATAGGGCAACATCCCACCTAGCAGACAGAAAGGAGCTCTGAAGATCTGTACAAAATAAAAGACTTATATAGGCAGAAAGGGGTAGGAATAAGGAAGTCATGCTAGGCCAAAGCAGACTGGTTACTGTGAGGTCATTCTCCTTTAGGGAATTCCCTTAGGGAAAGATAGGGGTGCATCAGGCAGATTATCTAACTAGTGCTGTCAGATAACTTCTGACTAGTTTAAGATTCCATTTGTGGGAGAGCCAAAGTTTCAGTTTGGTGATGTAAGGCTTAGCATAAGTGAAGTCACTTTGGGGTCTGCTATCTTGTTTTCAACGCCTGAAATCTCTACTGTTCTTCTGCCTAGGCAGGACTCAGGGGCTAATGAGTGAAGGTGCTATCTACCCCAATAGTACAGACTCTGTGCTTCAGTGCTCAAGTTTGAATCCTCCCTCATTATCAGGACACTGGCTATCTGCAGACTTGTCTTCAAAGTGTTTCCAAAGCTGCCTCTCTCCCAAAGAACTCTAACAAGGATGGAGAACTCAGATGGCCCAGGCTCTCAGAACTAGGCCTGCCCTAAAAATGAATACAGTCAGTGAGCAATTCACAGTCTGAGAGGGTCCTCGGGCACAGTGCCCAACACAGGCTTCTAGGTGCGCACTGTTAGACCTCAACCCCTGCTGTTCTCAAAGCATTTACTTCAAGAGGTCCTGGCTGGGAGCAATAACCTCTCAATCAGAAACGCTTGAGGCTGACAGGACCGACAAGACTCTTAGGCCCTGCAGATAGGTATTCTGCAGCCTGAGGGAGACACGGGGCGAGAAGAAATCTATCCATAAGCTTGACACACAGAGAAGGAAACGCAAGTCAGCATGCTTTGCGGCTGGTGACAGTGAGGACCTGTAAACACCCAAATTCATCTGTCACACCTGCACGTCATCTATGCACCTGTAGTGTTTCATTCTATTAGGGAGAGGCAGAGGATGAATGCCATGAAAGCCTCCAAACTACAAAACTTCCAAAACAATGAGCAAATGTGTACTACTAATTTTCACAAAAACATTCTCAGTACTTAAGAATAATAATACTAAAAAAAAAAAAAAAAAAAAAAAGAATAATAATACTGGAATTCACTAAAGCTACATTAATAAGGAAATCAATCCTATAAACACAAGTAAGAAGTGATAAACTAGGCAAAAAAACAAAAAAGAAAAGGTTGCAACCGATTTTCCAAAGAAGCAAGTCTATCTCAATGAGAAGAGTATCTAAGAGGCATGGGGAAAAGGGGAACCAGTACCAACTGTGTGATCTTAGGAGTGATTGTGTCACCCTCAGGCCTCAGCTTTTTCAAGACAGAAACAATTCCTATCTCAGAGGTATTAGGGAGATAAAGTAAGGTAAGGCTAAGTTTTTCAAGTTGTGGATTGAAACGTACTGGATCTTAAAATCAGTTCAGGGGATCCCTGGGTGGCGCAGCGGTTTGGCGCCTGCCTTTGGCCCAGGGCGTGATCCTGGAGACCCGGGATCGAATCCCACATCGGGCTCGCGGTGCATGGAGCCTGCTTCTCCCTCTGCCTGTGTCTCTGCCTCTCTCTCTCTCTCTCTGTGACTATCATAAATAAATAAAAATTTAAAAAAAAATTTTTTTAAATCAGTTCAGTATATCACAACTATCAAAAAATAAAATATAGTGCCAGAGGGCAGCCCCTGTGGCTCAGCAATTTAGGCCGCCTTCAGCCCAGGGAGTGATCCTGGAGACCTGGGATCGAGTCCCACGTCAGGCTCCCTGTGTGGAGCCTGCCTCTCTCTCTGTCTCTAATACATAAATAAAATCTTAAAAAAAAAAAAAGATAGAAAAGAAAAGAAAAGAAAAGGAAAGGAAAGGAAAGGAAAGGAAAGGAAAGGAAAGGAAAGGAAAGGAAAGAAAAGAAAAGAAACGAAACTAACTAGAATCTGATTTAAAAAAAAAAAAAAAAATATATATATATATATATATA
Organism: Canis lupus dingo; assembly: GCF_003254725.2. Lineage (NCBI taxonomy): Eukaryota > Metazoa > Chordata > Mammalia > Carnivora > Canidae > Canis > Canis lupus. The sequence goes on from NC_064266.1 coordinate 16,592,907, forward strand.
TATATATATATATATATATATATAGTGCCAGAAGTCACGCTACTCCTAAAAGGGGTACATACCATGTTAACATAATGTGGTACTTCAATACCAGAAATAAATACTGACATGCCAATATTTTCTTTTTGTTCTATAACTCTAGTTACTAAGCTCAACAAATTCCTCCCGAAACCAGAGGCCTAGTTCTCACTGCCCAGCCTGTTGTTAATCTTCACAGCTGACTTAGCACCCCTCTACCTTCTGACAACCATATGTGCTAGGAACAGCCAAGTCTGACAGCAACCAGGAGCTTATGACCATGTCAACAGGATGGCTGTGCTTTCAAGCTTGCTTCTCCCAGGGACAGTTAGTTTTGCCTCCCTGTCAGAAACCATCATAACAGATCAACACGCCTTTACTGAATCTCGTGGGAGCTACAGAACTCCAAGACAAAGAGCCCAAATCCAAACATTTTATTGCTGAGAGACAACACCTAACCAGAATTTGAACAATTTCCATAGAAGACTGGAGAAGAAAGGAAGATGAAGAAATGGGATGCAGGAATAGAGAAGGTTTCACAGAGGAGCTGAGGTAGGCATCAGGGGGTATGGGCTCCCTGGCACGCAGGCCTCACATTGGTGCAGCCTCCAGGGCCTGTGCGGAGATGCCCCTGCTTCCAGCATACAGGCCCCAAGGAACTCTGGTGCCACTACCCCACCTCCTCTCTCCAAGACAAGTACAGAGTGAGGCAAGTGCTCTCCAACTCCCATGGCCCTGTTGGCTAACCCTGAGATGCTCACAGGTCCTGGTCCTCTTGTGTTAGGAGCTCTTTGGCCAAATCATGGAAAATCAAATCATGACTAGGGAGATCAAGAAAGCAGAATGGCTAAAGCAAACAGCATGGAACTCAGACTCAGCCTACCTGGGTTCAAAGTCTAACTTGTGTTTTAGATCTTTTTGCTCATCCCTGTAAAATGGGAGTCAATATTCTGATAATCCAGGAAGCCTGCCTCTAGTTATAGATATACAAGTAGCCATGGGTCACAGCATGATCAGGCCTTACAAGAACTTCACAGCCCTGCTGAACAGGTGATCACTGAAGCATGTCTGTGAAAAATGAGATCTTTCAGGTTCCTTAACTATTCAAAATAAGAACAAAAAACTCTTGCAAATCAATAAAATGTGGTCATGCCAACAGAAAAAAAATCAGCGAGAAACAATTTGTCAAATAACCTGTATATTTATCTAACCTCACTAATAATCAATGACATCAAAAATAAAATGGACAGGGACACCTGGGTGGCTCAGCAGTTGAGTGTCTGCCTTTGGCTCAGATGTGATCCCGGAGTCCCAGGATCGAGTCCCACATCAGGCTTCTTGCATGGAGCCTGCTTCTCCCTCTGCTTATGTCTCTGCCTCTCTCTGTCTCTCCCATAAATAAATAAAACCTTTAAAAATAAGTAAATAAATAAAATGGCCATAGAAGCCATTTTCTCACATCAAACTGAATAGATAAAAAGAACATTCACAGTGGACTGGACCAGGCTCAGAGAAAACCAATATGCTCATATAGTACTCATGCAAATGTAAATTACCACCACTTTATGAAAGGCAAGTTGGAAATATGTATTAAGAACCTTTAGGGGCACCTGGGTGGCTCAGTGGTTGAGCATCTGACTCTGGCTCAGGTAATGATCCTGGGGTCCTGGGGTTGAGTCCCATATCAGGTTCCCTGTGAGGAGACTGTATCTCTCTCTGCCTATGTCTCTGTCTCTCTCATGAATAAATAAAATCTTAAAAAAAAAAAAAAGCACCTTTAAATGGCTCACATCTCCTCTGATCTAGTCATTCCTTGGTGAGAAATATACCCAAAGTGAGTATCTAGAGAAATACCTCATTTACAGGAGGATGTTCATCATGCCATTATGAGAAGAAACCATTTACATGACGACCTACTTAACAAAGATAGGGAGGGCCGCCCGGGTGGCTCAGCGGTTTAGCGCCACCTTTAGCCCAGGGCATGATCCTGGAGACCCGGGATTGAGTCCCACGTTGGGCTCCCTGCATGGAGCCTGCTTTTTCCTCTGCCTGTGTCTCTGCCTCTCTCTCTCTGTGTCTCTCATAAATAAATAAATAAATAAAATCTTAAAAAAAAAAAAAAGATAGGGAAAACACCAAGCAGCCACAGAAAAAAAGATTACCAGGGCACAATATAAATGATAGCAGCAGTTACATTCTAGGTAGTAAAATTAAAGGTAATTTTAAATGTTTAAATATTTTCCCATCACCTCCACATTTTCCACCAAACAAGTATTGATTGCTTCCATACTTTAAAAATGCACCAAATGGATAGATCTAAGCTTCTCAACTCCTCTGTGCTGAGGTGCTGAGCCACCTTTGCTGGCTTCCCCCTAAATTCTCTGGCCTGGCTTTCAGGGCCTTCCCCCTGGGACCCCTAACTTATTCTTCGTCCATCTTTCCAGACGCACTCCTGTTCCTCCAGCTAAACTGTCACCACCCCCCATAAGCCCTTCCCCTGCCCTCACCCAGGCAGTGCTAAACAAGTCAGAATGATGAGCAAGCCCTAGAGTCCCACATGGATGACCATAGGAGACAATATGATATTCTTCAAAGTAACCAAAACCACCAGCCCCTGAGGTCAGCTTCCATATCTATACTGAACTCATCAAAGCTAAGACAGATTTGTGATGAATGAAGATGGAAATCCTGGGCTAACTTTCCCTGGAAAAAAAAGGGGGGGGGGGGCTGAAAAATCTCAAACCATCCTGGTTTTCCATCCCTTTCTTGATCCCCTAGATACCAAAATGTTTTTTCAACTTCATATAATGGCTCCTTCTTGTATTTTAGATTTTCTTTTATTAATACAGTATTTATTTGTCTTCCCTCTGTCAAATCCTGAGCCAACCACTTTCCCCAGGCTGCTTGTAGAGGTATAGAAAAAGGAACATACAGGGCGAGACACAGGATAAAGACCTATGGGAGATGAGACACAGCTCCTTCACATGGTGAAGATGACAAAGACCACCATCGGGCAAAAGAGCCCCATGGCCTCCGAGAGGGCAAAGCCCAGAATGGCGTAAAAGAAGAGCTACTGCTTCAGAGACAGATTCCTGACATGACCAATGATGAAATTCACAAACACAGTCCCAATTCCAGCCCCAGAGCCAGCCACCCCTACCGTGGCAGCCCCAGCCCCAATGAACTTGGCTGCTGTGTTGATGTCTCTTGAAATGGCTGTGGTTCAGAAGCTATGGCTGGGAATAAGTGAGGTCAGGGAACATGGGGCTGCCAAGCTGTCGAGGCTCTCATCTGTCAGTGTCTCCCGTTGCTTTTAACATCGCTGCAGACATTGATCGGCTCAACAGCTGAGAGGTGCTCCTGCCCAAGGGGTTGGAGACAAACTTTGCACAGGTGTACATTTTCAGGGGATGAGCAGTTGTGGCAGGAGAGCTGTTCCCAGTGCAGAGAAGACAGAGAGCTTGTATTTTGGGTATTTTAAAACCAATGAGAAATATAAGAGCCATGTGTTACAACACCAAAGCCCATTATCGAGGTAATTTTTCCTTGAGATCTAGGAAACAAGATATCTAACCAGTTTCAGGACTCAAGCAGGATCCTCTAGAATTATGAGATGTCACTTGTCTGATAAAAAGCCTCTAGGAAAGGCTGATATCTTTAGAAGAAATGGTTCTTTGACAGAAGTGCTCAAAATAGTTACTGTCCCAAAGTGTTTTCAACAGACCACTATGTGAAAATTGAAAATTCTCTGTACAGAATTCTCTGTGGAACAGACAGAAGATAGAAATGGCAACCGTTCAAGAGAAAACTGAGTCTGGCTGACATCCCTGTAAAAAAACAAAGCCTATGTGGCCCTTGCTCTCCCAAAACTATAGGGGGTGACAGACATCAGCCTCAACATGGCATAGACCAGACTGTAGTGGAAGATTCTATTTAAAGTAGCCAGTAAAGGAGGTGTTTGGGCTTCCACAAACTACCCTCATATTCAAAGTAGGATGGGACACTACCCACCTATAGTTGAAGGGAATACAGAAGATTTATGATTTATGCCTTCAGAGGGAAGTCCCTGGAAAAACTGGCTAAAGGTGATCAGAATGCAGATTGGCTGGTCAGTCCCTCCGAGCCCACTTCCATATATGACATAATGGGACCATTTCTCAACTGATTATTTTTCCACCAATGACCTCTTGTTTAGACGACTATTATTATTTTGAAGCCTAAATTTATCAGTAACTGATTCATTTCTCCAAAGAGAACTGCCACATTACACTAAGAACCTAATCATGGCATCCTTGTTAGGCCCTTCAGGCAGCAAGAGAACCCTGCCAGGACTTGCACCACCTCTGGCAAGTGACTGTTTCAACATCTAGGGAATGTACATTTCTGTTGCAATGATGGAAAGAGGCTGCATGCGTGATAATAATTTTTATCTAAAGTCATCTTGTTGGGCACCTGGGTGGCTCAGCGGTTGAGCATCTGCCTTTGGCTCAGGGCGTGGTCCCGCAGTCCCAGGATCGAGTCCTACATCGGGCTTCCTGCATGGAGCCTGCTTCTCTCTCTGTGTCTCTCATGAATAAATAAATAAAATAAAGTCATCTTGTTAAGGCAGCATAATTGCTGGCTATCTTTAACAGGTCATTTCCATACAATTTCATAAGACTTAAGATCATCATTTTAGGGGCATCTGGCTGGCTCAATCGGTAGACCATGCAACTCTTGATCTTGGGGTTGTGAGTTTGAGCCTCATTTTGGGGGTAAAGATTACTTTAAAAAGTGGGGGTAGGGTGCCTGGGTGGCTCAGAAGGTTAAGTGTCCAGCTCTTGGTTTTGGCTCAGGTCATGATCTCAGGGTCTTGGGAGCTACTGGGATGCAGGGAGTTTTCTAGATATTATTCCTTTGTTTACTAGACATTTACAGACCACTCAGCAACAGATCCTCAAGGCCTGTGCCTTGAGGGTTCTTTCTCTAAGCCACAGGCAACTATCTGTGCTTGGTCCCCACCATTCTTTCCCATTCTCACACCTGCAAAACAGTCCCGCTTTTCTCCTTGTCTGGCTGTCAGTGACCTGGCTGAGGAGGTACCACCACCTCCACCACCAAAGGAGACCACAACTGGACTCTTCTACTCTCTGCCCTCATCTTCCCACAGCTTTGCTTCTGTGCAGTGGCTTTGTAGAATGCCTGCCAATTTTTCATAGGCATCTTCAGGCCTCTGAAGTACTCAAAGTTTCTGTCTTGTCTCAACATCTATCCTCTTTTTCTTCCATTGTAATAGGAACCCCAGGGCTCAGTCAAGCACATGGCCACCTAGAAAGGGCATTTCCCAGCTTCCCTTGCAGCCAGGCAAGGACATGTGACAGAGTTCTAGCCAATGGGGTAGATGCAAAAACCATGCATTTTCTAGGAGTCCTTACAGGAAAGGAACAGGCTTTTTCTCTCTCCTTCCCTTCTTCCTGTTTCCTGAAATATGGATGTGATAGCTGGAATTCCAGCAGCCATTCTGCACTAGGTGTGGAAGTCACACACTCAGGATGGTGGAACAGCAAGAGAGAAGGAACCTGAATCCTTGACACTGTGAAGGTGCTGGAATGCCTACCTCCAGACTTCTGTGTGAGGAAGAAGTGTACTTATACTTCTGTCTTGTTTCATCCACTATCATTTTTAGTTTTCAGTCACTTGCAGCTTAACAGGACAGCAACTAGTTTTTGGTATGGAAACCTGATACTTCGTGGTAATGTTTAAAGAAATAGGTTATAAACACACACAAGTACTGGTTATTTCATAAGATAACGGGCTTTTTTTTTTTTTTAAGATTTTTTATTTTATTTACTCATGAGAGATACAGAGTGGGAGTGAGAGAGGCAGAGACACAGGCAGAGGGAGAAACAGGCTCCATGCAGGGAGCCCGACGTGGGACTCGATCCCAGATCTCCAGGATCACGCCCTGGGCTATAGGCGGCGCTAAACCTCTGCACCACCCGGGCTGCCCAACAGGGGCTTAAAAGTATCATAAAAGCTTAGCAAAATCCATAAAATGGGAAATATATAAAGGTTTACTGTTCGGAAAAACTTAGGTCCTATCACCTTCTGAGATACCATCTTTCATGAAGGAATTTTTGGACCATTGTGTGGGAAATAATGTTGGCCAGGTAAAACCTTGTCTGCTCCTTCCACTTGACCTCTCCATGGTATTCAACACAGCTTTTCTTTCTTCTCAAACACTTGTTATTTCAGAATTTGGTCTCACACCACCCTCTTCTGACTCTTCCTTGGTCTCCTACCCAGTGTCCTCCCCTCCATCAGCCAATTCCAATCAAACACAGGCACTTATCATGGTCAAGTGTCAGTTCTTGTCCTTCTTAATGTAAAGAAGCCCAGAATTCAGAGGTGCCATGAGTCAGGAGGAACCATGTTTATCCTTCACCCCAAACACGGAACAACAAAAGTGTTGCAATGAGTTGCTTCTAATGTAAGATCAGCTCAGTCTCTCAAAACTGAAAACTTCCTGTTGATGAAAGCAGACAGAGAGCATGCCTCATATCCCCCTGATAATGAATGTCAATAAGCACAGTAAGGAATAAAACCATGATCTTTTAGGCAGAAATAGTAGGGACAGGGACCAACCACAGATGAGATTTCAACAAATTTCTGGATAACAAAGTAGACTAAAGAACTAAGATGGAGGGGATCCCTGGGTGGCGCAGCGGTTTGGCGCCTGCCTTTGGCCCAGGGCGCGATCCTGGAGACCCGGGATCGAATCCCACATCGGGCTCCCGGTGCATGGAGCCTGCTTCTCCCTCTGCCTGTGTCTCCGCCTCTCTCTCTCTCTCTGACTATCATAAATAAATAAAAAAAATAAAAAAAAAAAAGAACTAAGATGGAGGAAATAAAACAGAAAGTGTAGCCAAGAGTATATACTTGAAGAAGGCTCCAGAGAAAGTAAAGCCCTCTGTCCTCTGCTACCCCCTGGAGTTGTCTCTGGACTGAGATCTGATATATGAGATGTGGATGAGATTTAGGAGGTTCAGCTCCCTATCCACTCAACCTAAAATGAAGCCTATCAAGCACCAGGTCCCATCTAAGCACAAAGAGGTCTCAGACAAATTCCCAGTCAGGAGAAAGGCAAGGCAAGACACTGCTACTCATTCTTTCCTTGTCCAAACGGGAAAGCTTATTTGGGTTATCCTGCCCCCTCCATCCTGTCCCTCATCCACAATTGTCCTTGAAGAGAGAGGGACAGAAGATAATCTTTAGTACATAGTCCCCTGACTCAGTAAGACTACTGGACATCAAATTGTAATACAAAACCCTGGGCCACCTACAAGGACTTGCAACTAAATAGGCTTGGTGTCACCTGCCTTGGGAGGAAGTGATGTGTTCTGCAGACCAGAAGAAAAGACTGGATTAAGCAAGCACACCCTACAAACCCTCCCCAGTTAGTGTTTTCCTGGGAAGACACACACAGATTGTTAAAATGCAAACTTCGTAAAATGCACGTTTCTCAACGTGATGTTTTTAGTCAATGTTTACATAGGAAGCATCTGTGTCTCAAAAATCCATTTGACATTTTTTTTACAGACTTACTTATTTTTAGGAAGAGAGAGTGAAAGATGTTTGGGGGGAGGGGCAGAGAGAGAGGAGGATAGAGAGTCCCAAGCAGACTCGCCACTGAGCATGGAGCCAAACATGTGGCTTGACCTCATGACCGTGAGATCACAACCTGAGCCAAAATCAAGAGATACTTAACTGACTGAGCCAGCCAGAGATCCCCATTTGACATTCTAAACAAAACAGTGAGTGGGGAAATTTTTGAGTTACATTTCAAACAACAGTGGGAGGAGGTCAGAATCATTAGATTTCAAATCATTAGTCAAAATTCAAAAGGAATGTACAGTCTCTAAAATTACTGGTATTTGAGAGTCACATTGGCAACATATGTTTTATGAACATATGATAAGAGGCTTTATTTTAGAGAATAAAAAAGATCTGATGTCTTATAGCACCGTACAAAGAAATTTTTAATGTAACAATCAGGGGTGTAATAAAACTATATTCTGTAGTTTTTTTCATCCTAAAGCATGGTCTACAAGAAGATGAAAGCTTGCCAGTTCAGGAAGCTCTACTACAACACCAAGCAAAGGTGACTGGGTTACCCAGTCTGATGATCTACCTGATAATGGATCCCATTATTAGGGTGACCATATAAAGTATCCTCCAAATTGGGACATTAGAGATCAAAGGAGAGTATCACCCACCTAATCCACATCCATTGGCAATGACTGCTTCAACCTTTCTCCTCCTTGGTGAATAACACAGTTCATTAAAGCTGCAGGTCTTGCCATTTTTTTTTTTTTTTTTTTTTAAATCTCAAGACCTGGGCAGCCCCAGTGGCCCAGCAGTTTAGCGCCACCTTCAGCCCAGGGTGTGATCCTGGAGACCCAGGATCGAATCCGACGTCGGGCTCCCTGCATGGAACCTGCTTCTCCCTCTACCTGTGTCTCTGCCTCTCTCTCTGTCTCTCGAATAAATAAATAAAACCTTTAAAAATAAATAAGTAAATAAATGTCAAGACCTCTTTACACTCTTAATTATTGAAGACAAGAGTGGTCTATGTAGATTACATCAATCAATACTTGCCATTATTAGATATTAAAACAGAAATTCCCAGAATACACAAGTGTGGTAGTTCCTCAGGAAATTAAACATAAAATTACCATATGATCCAGCAATTCCACTTTGGGGTCCATGCCCAAAATAACTGAAAGCACAGATCCCAACAGATATTTGTACACCCATGTTCATGGCAGCACTATTCACAATTTGGGTCATTTGCAGGTTGTGGCTACTATAGAGAACACTGCTTTCAATATTCTATAACTTGTTTTCTAGTGACCATTATGAACATTGTGTACAGATTTCTATCAGGTAATCACCTATGAATGTTCATAGGATTTGTGTAAAGTAGGTTTTATTTTCTGTTAAGATTTTATTTGAGAGGGATCCCTGGGTGGCGCAGTGGTTTAGCGCCTGTCTTTGGCCCAGGGCGCGATCCTGGAGACCCAGGATCGAGTCCCACGTCGGGCTCCTGGTGCATGGAGCCTGCTTCTCCCTCTGCCTGTGTCTCTGCTTCTTTCTCTCTCTCTCTCTCTCTGTGTGACTATTATAAATAAACAAAAATAAAAATAAAAATAAAATAAAAAAGATTTTGAGAGAAAGAGTGCACACATGAGGGGGTAGGGGAGAACAGATAGAAAGGGAAAGAGAATCTCAAGCAGACTCCAAGCTGAGCACAGAACTCAGCCCAACAGGGGGCTCAATCTCACGACCCTGATCATGATCTGAACTGAAAGCAAGAGTTGGACACCCAAAGGATGGAGACACTGACACCCCTATACACAGCCTTCAGTAAATATTTACCAAACAGTTTTCCAGAGTGGTAATACCAGTTCATACTCCCACAAACAGTATGTGAACTCCATATATTTGCTATCTCTTAGTATTTTCAGTCTTCTGAATCTTAGCCATGCTGGTGAGTGTACAGTGGAATCTCACTGGAGGTTTTAATTTTCACTTCTCAAAAAAAAATTTTTTTTTCACTTCTCTAATGACTAATGATGTCAAGCACATTTTCATATATTTATTGACCATTTGAAGAGCACATTTTTTTAGTTCTCTTTTTCATATATTTAGTTTGTAGGCTTTCCATAGATTCTGGATATCAGTCTTATGTCAAATATATTTTTTATTATCTTCTCATCTGTAGACTTCATTTAGTTCAAAAAACATAAGTTCTTGATTTTAATTTAGCTCTATTTACCAATGGTTTCCTTTATAGTTAGCATTTTTATTAAGAGTTCTTAAATATCACTATACCATTATCACACCTATAAAAATTAACAATTCCTTCACATTAAATCTCCAGGATTTGGGCAGCCCTGGTGGCTCAGCAGTTTGGTGCTGCCTTTGGCCCAGGGCCTGATCCTGGAGACCTGGAATCGAGTCCCAGGATTGAGTCCCACCTCAGGCTCCCTGCATGGAGCCTGCTTCTCCCTCTGCCTGTGTCTCTGCCTCTCTCTCTCTTTCTCTGTGTCTCTCATGAGTAAATGGATGGAATATTAAAATCAATCAATCAATCTCCAGGATTTGAATTTATCCAAAATTTTCTAGTTTTCTTTTCATAGCAGTTTGAATGAGGACCCAAATAAGGTCCAGAAATCATTAATACACCTTATATCTTTTAATGTGCAAGTTTTATATCTCTTGCTCCCCCTTTTTTTATAGTGGGGCAAGATGTCTCCTTGTCATGTATTTTCTAAAGTACTGGACAATTTGAAAGGTGCAAAGTGTACGCTGTGAATTCCCCCTCCCTCCTCCCCAGTGCTCCACAGAGGCAGCCTCTTGAGCCAAGTTGCAGTGCTCATGAGTGCCTCCTGTTGGTGCAGGACCTGATATGTCCTTCCAAAGTTAGACATCTATTGTTACCTTTTGGCAGCAAGTCATTTGTATTAGGGTCTTGCAGGGCCAGCCTAGGGCTCCTCTGTGATGACTCTACTGTGTTTTTGAAAGAGCTGTTGAGATGTGGGATTTTCTTTTCTTTTTTTTTTAAGATTTTATTTATTTATTCATGAGAGACAGAGAGAGAGAGAGAGAGGCACAGACACAGGCAGAGGAAGAAGCAGGCTCCATGCAGGGAGCCCGACATGGGGCTCAATCTTGGGTCTCCAGGATCACGCCCTGAGCTGAAGGCAGCGCTAAACCGCTGAGCCACCCGGGCTGCCCAAGATGTGGGATTTTCTGGCAATAGTCTTTGCTCCTGGGTCCCTGACATTGAGGGGATTTCTGTCATGGACTCCAGATTCTTTTTTTTTTTTTTTTTTAAGATTTTATTTATTTATTCATAGAGATGCGGAGAGAGAGAGGCAGAGACAGAGGCAGAGGGAGAAGCAGGCTCCATGCAGAGAGCCTGATGTGGGACTCGATCCAGGGTCTCCAGGATCACGCCCTGGGCTGCAGGCGGCGCTAAACCGCTGCGCCACCAGGGCTGCCCGACTCCAGATTCTTTAGTGGGCGATTCTCAGAGCCTCCTCCCCACAATCTGTGTCCTGCTAGTCCTGGTGGTTTCATGACATCCAGGACATTCCTTGGTGCATATCCCTCAATCAGTGACTATCTCAAATCTGACTTCTCTTGCTCTAGACATTGACCCTCCTGTCTCTGCAAGTAGAATCAGATCTCTAAGTTGCTTTAGCTTTAGAGTACATTGTTCTCTATGTCTTCTCTCTCATCCCGTCCAGGTCACAGATTCTAGCCAGGTGTTACCTGTATTCCTTATCTGTTGCTCCTGAATATTTCACGTGTTCAGCACTATTGTGAAATCTTCTAATTGAGTTCCATCCCTTTAGGATTTGTACCTAGTCACCTCTAGTCCATCTGTCCTTTCTATCTGCTAACAGCTCTGAAACCACCCTATAAATGATAAGGAAAAAAAGAAAAAAAGAATTCTGGACATAGAAGACAATACAGTCTTCTCTCTTAACCAGTCTCTCCTCTTGTTTGGTGCCCCTGTGGTGTCAATCTTGGCTCCTGCTATTTCCAACTCCTGAGTTGTGCTCTTTGTCTGTCACCCCTCTCCCTACCTCTACTTATTTAAATCTTATTTTCTCAAAATCTGTTTTAGCTCTTCTCCATCTCATTATTTCATCAGGCATATATTTATTGTAGAAATCACAGAAATGTATACATATGAGAATGAAATCCACCTATAATCCCATCATGCAGAGCTGTTCAAATGCATGCGGCTGCACCTGACTGTAATAGTAGTTACCACATATGATCTGATAGCTTGCCTTTTTACGCTGTCAGAAGCATATTCTCCACATCATTAAGGTTCGTTCTTCATAAACAGTATTTCAAACTTTTTCTTATTACGAAGAAACAGGTGAAAATAAAAGATATTCATTGTAGAAGCACCAAAAAGAAAAGAAATCACCTTAAGCCTGACATTGAGAGATAACCACTGTCATTGATGTTTTGGTGTGTAGCCTTTCTTTTTATATGCACTGCACAGTCCTGTACTATGTATACTACTGTTTTAGAACTCATTTTTTACTTAAGAATATGCTCTAAACATTGTTCAAATCTGTAAACATTTAACCACCATCATTTTTAATGGCTATGTGTCGTTTCATTGTGTGGCTGTGCCTTAACTTATTGAATCAATCAGGGTTTTTTTGGTTTTTTTTTTTTTCAATCAGGGTTTTAAGTTGTTTTAAATTTTTTGCTATTATAAGCAAGCTGCAGGAAATACCCTTGTTAAAACAAAACAAAATGCAAAAACCCCTTTCTGCACATGGTGTTCTTAGAGAAATTCTATGTTTAGAACTGCTGATTTTAAGAAGGGATGTACATTGTCTAAACTTTTGATACAATTAATGTATTTCCTTCCTGCAGTAAATTTGTAGCCACCCTAACTGCATGAGAGTGTCTATCTTTGTGGTTTCTCCTCCCCCACAAAGACATATTGAGTATTCACTTGTTTCCTGATCTTAGAAGAGGCATTGCAGCCTAGTAGTTACAAGCACAGACTCCTAGTTGGACTAGTTGGTTTATAACCTGGCTCCCCCCAATAATTTGCCTCAGTTTTCTCTTCTGAATAATGAGGCTTAGGATGAAGTTATTCTGAGGCATTATTATGTTTTTTGCATAGGAACTGTATCTTTGAGTAACCATATAGTTGATTAGAAGTTTTACATTTCTTTCTTTTTTTAAAAAGATTTTAGGGGCAGCCCGGGTGGCTCAGCGGTTTAGCGCTGCCTTCAGCCCGGGGCATGATCCTGGAGACCTGGGATCGAGTCCCACGTCGGGCTCCCTGCATGGAGCCTGCTTCTCCTGCCTGTGTGTGTGTGTGTGTGTGTGTGTGTGTGTGTGTGTGTCTTTCTCTGTCTCATGAATAAATAAAATCTTTTAAAAATAAAAAAAAGATTTTATTATTTATTCATGAGAAACACAGGGAGGCAGAGACCTAGGCAGAGGGAGAAGCAGACTCCCTGCAGGGAACCTGGTACGGGACTCGATCCCAGGACCCTGGGATCACTAACCTGAGCCAAAGACAGATATTCAACCTCTGATCCACCCTGGTGCCCCTAGAAGTGTTTCCTTATTGAACAAATGGAAAAAGAGTGATACAATATTAATATATTCAACTCCCCAGGGAATTGATAGAATGAGACCATAACCATCAATGCTACCATCAGACAGCCAGATATCATGTATCTCCTGATGGAAGTACACAATACAACCAATGAAGCAGTCTTGTCCAAAAATCATACCTGAGCCTGAACAAGATGTCCGTTTTATGTACTAGTTTACAGGAAATTCAAGGGACAGGAAAACACATTGAAAAATATCACTGGACAAATGACAGGAGGGTCAATGTCTAGAGCAAGAGAAGTCAGATTTGAGATAGTCACTGATTGAGGGATATGCACCAAGGAATGTCCTGGATGTCATGAAACCACCAGGACTAGCAGGACACAGATTGTGGGGAGGAGGCTCTGAGAATCGCCCACTAAAGAATCTGGAGTCGGGCAGCCCTGGTGGCGCAGCGGTTTAGCGCCGCCTGCAGCCCAGGGCGTGATCCTGGAGACCCTGGATCGAGTCCCACATCAGGCTCTCTGCATGGAGCCTGCTTCTCCCTCTGCCTCTGTCTCTGCCTCTCTCTCTCCGCATCTCTATGAATAAATAAATAAAATCTTTAAAAAAAAAAAAAAAAAAGAATCTGGAGTCCATGACAGAAATCCCCTCAATGTCAGGGACCCAGGAGCAAAGACTATTGCCAGAAAACCCCACATCTTGGGCAGCCCGGGTGGCTCAGCGGTTTAGCGCTGCCTTCAGCTCAGGGCGTGATCCTGGAGACCCAAGATTGAGCCCCATGTCGGGCTCCCTGCATGGAGCCTGCTTCTTCCTCTGCCTGTGTCTGTGCCTCTCTCTCTCTCTCTCTCTGTCTCTCATGAATAAATAAATAAAATCTTAAAAAAAAAAAAAAGAAAGAAAAGAAAATCCCACATCTCAACAGCTCTTTCAAAAACACAGCAGAGGGATCCCTGGGTGGTGCAGCGGTTTAGCGCCTGCCTTTGGCCCAGGGCGTGATCCTGGAGACTCGGGATCGAATCCCACGTCCGGCTCCCGGTGCATGGAGCCTGCTTCTCCCTCTGCCTGTGTCTCTGCCTCTCTCTCTCTCTCTGTGACTATCATAAATGAATAAAAAAATTAAAACACAGCAGAGTCATCACAGAGGAGCCCTAGGCTGGCCCTGCAAGACCCTAATACAAATGACTTGCTGCCAAAAGGTAACAATAGATGTCTAACTTTGGAAGGACATATCAGGTCCTGCACCAACAAGAGGCACTCATGAGCACTGCAACTTGGCTCAAGAGGCTGCCTCTGTGGAGCACTGGGGAGGAGGGAAGGGGTAATTCACAGCATACACTTTGCACCTTTCAAATTCTGAACCATGCACTGCCTAGTCAAAATGACACAATAAAGTTTAACTTTCTTGAAAAGGTCACTCAACTTGGTAGGCCCTATGCCATCCCTACTGTTGGGGCAAAGAGCATGAGAACAAAGATTGGGGACTGGACCGGCAAGCTGCCTAATGGAACCAGCCTACCATTGCTGGCACTGCACCACCCTGCCACCAGGCTTGTAAGGCAAGAACTCTGCCCAACACCAAGAGCAACTTGGTATTTTTCCAAGAAGACTCTGGCAAAAACACTAATCAAGAGTCAGGGTCTCTATGTCTCTTTCACAAATCAGAAGCAGTATAGCACATGAAAGTCTCTGCTTTCTCATGCCCAGTAGCCTCCAGCACCAGTCAGGAAAGTCGGGGAGGCTGTCACAGCACAGGAAATAAGAAACCGTGTGCAGGAGAGTTACTCTGCAAGCCTACTAGAAATGCAAACAAGTTTAATATACTCCACTGGTATAGATCTGAGAACAGAAGAAGAATGCACAGATCAGAAACACAAGAGTCCTCTTAGCAGCAGTTTTGCTTTTCAAGGTCAACCAGGGTCTGGAAGCAGGTGATCCTCCTGAGATATCCTCAAAAGGTCACAGTGCCTATGTAATTGACCTCACATCATCTCATCACATAAGCATTTCACCATCTCACATCACAAGAAGGGTGAGTACAGAACAATATTTTGAGAGAGAGAACACACTCACATAACTTTTATTATAGGATATGGTTGCAATTATTCTATTTTAATATTGTTAATCTCTTACTGTGCTAATGTACAAATTAAGCTTTTTCATAGGTTTATGTATTTTAAAGATTTTATTTATTTATTTATGAGAGACACAGATAGAGAGGCTGAGATATAGGCAGAGGCAGAAGCAGGCTCCATGCAGGGAGCCCGATGTGGGACTTGATCCCAGAACTCCAGGATCACCCCCTGAGCCAACGCAGATGCTTAACCGCTGAGCCACCCAGGCGTCCCAGGTTTATGTATGTATAGGAAAAAAAAACACAGTAGAGCTAGGATTCAGTAGTGATCTGCAGTTGCAGGCATCCACTGGGGTCTTGGAACAAATCCTCTACAGATAAGGGATGGGAGGTGGTACTGTATTGATGTTCACATTCTTTCAAACACTTTATTTTTTTAGACTTTATTTATTTATTCATGACAGATACAGAGAGACAGAGGCAGAGACATAGGCAGAGGGAGAAGCAGGCTCCATGTGGGGAGCCCGATACAGGACTCAATCCCGGAACCCCAGGGTCATGCCCTGAGCTAAGGCAGACGCTCAACCACGGGCCACTCACACATCCCTCTTTCAAATACTTTAAAGGATAATTATTTGCATCCTTTTGCAACATGAAATTAGTTACAAGATTCATTTTTGTGCATTTAGTTCTATTTCTTCAAATCAATGGAGAAAGAATGGAATATTTGAAGCCAAAACTGGTATAAAATCCTGAACATTTTCTTATGAACACAGACACCAGCCCTTCTTCAGAGCTAAAGGGACTGTATACAGCAGACACAGGATTCAGTGAAGGTTCTAAGGAGAAGGTATGCTGAATACTGAGTGACTGATTACTGCTGGAACAAACAATTCTGATATTAAAAGTCATCCGGAAAGCAACCTCATACGCAGCTCAGTGTGAGGAGCCCACACCACACTGGGACTTTCTTTCAAGGATACTCGAATGGTGGCCCTCAGGGATGGAGACTCCAAAATACATAAACCACCAGTACCTGGGAAAATTGGACCTAATCAGCTTTTTCTGCCAATTTTTTTCCCCTCAGAATCTCCACATTTACTGACAACTTGCACATATACATGTGCACACAAATTTTGAACACCTTTGCTATTTTTCTGATTTTTGTAGCCACATAAGAAAAATAGGTGATATGTGGGCATGCTTTTAAAGTCTGTAAATTAATTCTGTACCTTTGCAGGCAGCATTATGCAACATAATGAGAAAAAAAATAGTTAGGAAACCTTCATACCCTATGACCCATATCTCCCTCCAAGGAGCTGTGTGACCTTGAGCAAAGAAACTCTCTGGGATATGGTATCCTCCTCTATCAAATAATGACCTCTAAGACCCTTCTAGTTCTAATAACCAATGAGAACAATTTAACATTTTTAAAAGATACAAATTCTTCCAATGAAATATCACAAATGTGTACAAACACAAAACATCTCAAACCAAATCAGTTTTTAAAAAAATATTTTATTTTTAAGTAATCTCTACACCCAACATGGGGCTCAAATTTATAATCCCAAAATCAAGAGTTACATGCTCTACCAAGTGAACCAGCCAGGCACCCCCAAAATTAGCTTTTTAAAAAACCTAATGAATAAAAAAGCCTAATTTTAAGTAGTCACAAAATGAGAGTTTATAAAATTATACACTTTAAAAAACTAAAATAAAATTATACACCATGATCAACATAAATAAGAAACTTAAAATGGTGGATTATGTAGAAAATCTTGTAATTTCTCTCCCTATTTAAGAACCATAGCCAAGGTTTACTAATTTTTCGATACCTGAAGTATTTCTCAATATAAAAACAAAAGAGTTGAAATAGAGCATTTCTCCTATATCTGTAGTTTTATAGCTCTTAAACTAAGATTTCATTATTTCAGTAATTTACTCTTAAAAATCAGAAAAACATTTTTAATTATTCACCACTATCCTAAAATAGATTATCACCAGTGCAATAAAGGGAAGATAATTGTGTATGGCAATGCTACTTCTATCTGTGTTTTGGAACACTAAAAAATTTGGCCTGAAAACATACATCACAGAGTGCAAGCCCTGTCTATAACACTTTCCTTAAAAAGTGATGAATAGGGAAAGACTATTCCAAACATTCATAACTTGGTGATTTAATCCTCTTACAAGAGTGGAAGGTGAGGGGCACTTGGGTGGCTCAGTGGTTGGGTGTCTGCCTTCGGCTCAGGGCATGCTCCTGGGGTCGAGTCCTGCATCAGGCTTACAGCAGGGAGCCTGCTTCTCCCTCTGCCTATGTCTCTGCCTCTGTCTCTCATGAATAAATAAATCTTAAAAAAAAAAAAAAAAGAGAGAGAGAGAAGGTGAATGTGATTTTTTTCTATAAGAACCCTAGGTGGCTTGGGATCCCTGGGTGGCTCAGCAGTTTAGCGCCTGCCTTTGGCCCAGGGCACAATCCTGGAGTCCTGGGATCGAGTCCCGCGTCGGGGTCCCGGCATGGAGCCTGCTTCTCCCTCCTCCTGTGTCTCTGCCTCTCTATGTCTATCATAAATAAATAAATCTTAAAAAAAAAAAAAAACTTTATTTCAGCCAGAAACAGTCTTAGCTAATACACCATCACAATGTGATGGCTTCTGCCCTATTTAACATTCATATTAATTTAAACCACAGGAGTATCCTCTGAAACACATGCTATCCTATCACCTCCATTTTAGGGATAGACAAACGGAGGCTTTTATACAAGTGCCTTGCTCAAAGTTACACAGCTGGTAAGTGGCACAGTCCCTGCACCTAACGACCACCTCCAGTTAAAAAATTTTTTTTTTCCCTGTTAAAATTTAAACTCCTCTTTCTAAACAATGTCATTATTTCCTTCCCAGGCTGGTCTATCTATCTACAAAGGAAGCCTTGAGACGAGCAGAGCTCTAATTTAAGTAGCACTCCAGCACCTAAATACAGCAGAGCCTTCACTGTAACCTCCAAAACAGTCTCCTGAAATGCCAACCCAGACATAAATTTTAAGATGCCAATCTTTTGGCCCATGTTTCATCCTTTTCTGTCCTAACCTCCATTGGAAAAACATGGTTGGGCAGAAGGAGGATCATTCTCAAAGCTTAAATTCCAAGCTTCTTAAATTTGGCAACAATACTGTGCTTTGGGACTTTAAAATTATAAGCACGGTTCCCAGAGGAAAACATTTCCTTTATTAGCAATTGGCTTTGAAAATTCCATTCTAGGATGCTAAATATAACAAAATACCTTCTGACTTCTAATAAACACATTCTCCAGACTATTTTGAAACTAATGATTGTCTGCTTATTTACAAAACAATTTTGCCACAACCATTAAGCAAATGGAACATTTTAAAGAATCCTTCAAGTTTGTTCCAGTTCTTCTAATGAACTGACCTGATAATATTTTCTGAATTTTTCTATGAAAGAAGAAAGTTCTCATTTCACGATTCATTTTTTTTTTTAAGATTTTATTTATTTATTCATGAGAAACACGGAGAGGGGCAGAGACCTAGCCAGAGGGAGAAGCAGGCTCCATGCAGGAAGCCCAATGTGGGACTCAATTTGGAGACTCCAGGATCACGACCTAAGCCGAAGGCGGATGCTCAACAGCTGAGCCACCCAGGCATCCCTCACGATTCATTTCTTTAAAGAGATATCCTTGTTTTATCCCAATTTCCTTAAGTTTTAACACAAGAACATCAGCAAAACAAGAATCATGGAGATAGGTTTTTTAAACTATGAAACAGAGTAAACATTTTTAAAGACTCTATACATTCATCAAAGGCACATAAAGCATTTCACAGTTCTTAAAATGTATCTTTATTATTAAAAATGCCATACACGGTAGTTCAGAAATACTGAGTGACAGGGTGAGGAGCTGACTGCCTTGTTGTGGGCTAATGGACTACATCAATCAGGCTTTTAACCGAATGCAGTAGCCGCTGTGTTTTAGGGAACAAGCACTTAGTAGAGCTCACAACCCCAGTCACTCTGTCATTGTATAAGTGGTTTAAATGCAGTTGCAAACATTTAAGGTACCTTCAGCTGGACAGCTCCTCATGGTCTCCCTACCTAAAACACGGAATATGAAAGTAATTAAGACTCAAATGGCACTTTTTCTCTGGGAGATGGATCCAAGGAGTTGAGTGGGAAGGGTAAAAACTTTTCACCTCATAATCCCATGGGGGCGGGGGGGGGGGTGGTGGTGGTTTTGTTTTCACCACTAAGTATGTCTATGACAAACAGCTTTTCAAAAAAAATATATCCCACTAGCTACCATGCCTTCTTTTGTCTCCAAAGTTCCATTAACATTAAGTCTCAAACAAGGCTACGCAATCTCTAAATATCTAAGGGGCACCTGGGTGGGTGGCTCAGTGGTTGACCGTCTGCCTTTGGCTTAGGTTGTGATCCAGGGGTCCCATATCCCCCCCCTTAGCAGATTCACAGGGGGCCCCCCATCAGGCTCACAGCGGGGAGCCTGCTTCTCCCTCTGCCTATGTCTCTGTCTCTCATGAATAAATAAAATATTTTTAAAATCTCTAAACACGCACCAACATGTATATGCAGGGTAGGGCAGAGTTCTTTTAGGCCCAACCAGGATATTTAATGGGAAGCTAAGAGAGTTCAAAGTACCTTTCTCTACAAATGACTCCTAAACTTGCGCTGAAACCCTAAATTTTCTCCAAAATGTATTCTAAAAATTAATACGAAGAGTTCTCCTTGAAAGATCCACTATTAATAGCAGCAACAAAAAAACTTAACACCCTATTATCCTTCCCCCAAAACATGCCTCCTAGTATAACTACTCTGTTGACACCCTGTCCCCAAAATTTGTGCTTTCTCCCTTCCTGGTGTTTCCCTAATGTCCCTTTCCTCCAGTTATCAAAACCTCCAAGCTGCATCCGTAAGTGGGTGCTGTGAGGCCCAGTGTCGGACAACAGGGATTGGTGGCAACAGCCGTTCCTCAGCTCCCAGCCCCGTGTTAATCAGGCGGGACTATGATGGCAGGTCCTCCAATTATGCACATTGACCTGAAATTCAGGCTGTTAGGAGAAACCTTCTGGTTTTTAAAATAGCATGCGAGGGATGCCTGGGTGGCTCAGTGGTTGAGCGTCTAATTTTAGCCCGGGGCCTGATCCTGGGGTCCTGGGATCGAGTCCCGCATCAGGCTTCTCCCTCCGCCTAGGTCTCTGCCCCTCTCTGTCTCTCATGAATAAATAAATAAAAATTTTAAGAAAAAAATAAAACAGCATGAACCAAAGAACACATGTGCAGGCCACCCGCTGGCAACCCTCGAGTTAACCAGCGTCTTCCATTCCGTCCAGGCTCCCTCAATCCATCCTTCGCATCACTGCCCGCTCAGCTTACCCAACACACGGCTCCTGAAGCCAAGTCCCAACCCTCCTGCTGTCGCTCGACGTCCACAGAGCCGCTCTCCGCCGTCCCCAACTCCCCTGCACAAACCCTTCACTTCAACGAAAGGTGTCTCCTCCCCCCCCCCCCCCCCCCCCCGGCGGCGTCCCCGCCAAGATGGCCTCTGATTTACCCTCCTGCTCTGCTCCATCAATGCCCACACTCGAGGCAAGAAACCCATCCTGGGAGTAACCCTTCCAACACCTGCGGACGTGAGTCAAGAAACCTGCTTATTTTAAAGCGAAAAGATTGAACTTTCAAGAAAGAATTTAAATCTCCTTAGAGGCAAATTCCAACGGCCTTCTCTGAATCGCCGCCTCCCCGCCCAAATATTCCCAAGGGGGAGCAGAGAGCTCTAGGCAGGCTCAGAGGAGGCTCCCGCCAGTCCAGGCTTTGCGGGGTCCCGCCGCCTCCACCCCAGGAAGGCCTGGGCGAGGTGGCAGACGGGCAGGGGACCCCCGCCAACCCTGCGAGGCCGGGCGCCGCGCGCTGCCTCCCGCGCCCGAGGGATGCCACCCGAAGCAGAGCCCGCAGCCGCGGTCCCGGCCGCCGCCCCCTCCCGCGCGCTCCGCCGGGGCGCTCACCCAGAGACCCGCGGCGCTGCCCAGGCCCCGGGCCGACAAAGGGTCAGAGAGCGAGCGTGCGCTCCGCGCGCGCCACCCGCCAACATCCGGGGGCGCCAACCCCGCCGCCGCCGCTACCTTGTCCTCCGGCGGCGCGTCCGGCTCGCGGGCCGCCCTCTGCCTCAGCTCGGTCATGCTTGGGGACCCCGGCGCGACGTCGCTGCAGGGGAGCAGCGCAGTCGCCGGAGCGTGCAGCTCAGCGCGGGCGCGCGCGGACTCCGCTCGGCCGCCCTGCCCCGCCCCGCGCGAGCGGCTCGCAGGACCCACCGCAGCCGGGCCGCGGGCGGTGGAGCTCGGCCCCGCCCAGCGCCGCCGCCGCCGCCGCCGCCGCCCTTTCACCCGGGCGGAGCACAGTCGGCCCGCTCCGCACCGGCCAGCTCTCCCCTCCAGGGAGCAGGACCCCGGAGCGAGCGCGCACGCGCACCGCCGCCACCGCGGCTCCAGCGACCCACCAATGACGCGAATCCGTCGGGGAGGCGGGGCCGCGGGAGGCGGAGCAGAGCGGCGCGCTGAGGCGTGCATTGGGCCAGCTGCGCGAGGAGGCGGGCGTTCCCGAAGCAGACGAGCCAATGGGAGCGCCGGGCTGACAGCGGACTGGGGGCGCAGGCACTCGGGGTCCTAGAGGTAAATCGGGTGCCCCGGGGGGCGGGGCGGCATCCTCCGAGCTCTCCCCTGCTGGGTGCTTGCTGCTCTCGGCTTGGGGTCCTCCGTGGCCGCGGCTCGTCCCTCACGTGTACAGAGAGACACTCGTTAGGTCCTCGAGTGGAAAAGCCGAGGGAGCCGCGCTGTGTAGGAGGAGAGGCTCACGTGATAAGGAAGCGAAGCCCAAACTTCAGTCGGCTTGGCTTTGGCTTTGCCAATCTGTCTCTAGCAATTCCGGAGTGTTAGATAGGCTAGCCTCTGAGCTAAGTAGTCGCCTCATCTCATAAAGAGAGAAGTAGACACGGTGTTTATTTTACAGATAAGATCTTCCGCGGTTTTTCAAACTTCTGCCTCCTGGACTGCTGAAAGAGCTTTTCTTGGACAGGAATGCCGGCTGCCTCGTTCACAGGGGATCCCCCTGTGTACCGGACATATCCTTAGTACTTGAATGGATTTAAAGATTCTCCTAAAGGAAAAGGATCGACCAAGGTCTCGTAACTACAAAGACATTGCCCGCTAGGAATTAGAACACAGATCTGTTAGTTACCAAAGCCCACGACAATCATTGTCCATATTGCCTCGTTCAAACATCGCCTTCAGCGGTTCTTATTCTCTGCTTTACGAGGGGTGTGAAACAAGCATGAGATGGGGTCCCTTCCTGTAAGCATACCGTCACTGAACCCAGAGAAACGCGCACACGTAGGAGTGGCGATTTCATGTCAGCGATTTTGTCCTTAGCCGTGGCTTCTGGATAAAGTAGTGAGAATTCTGAGAAAGGCATTCTATTTTCTTGATTTCTGTAAGTATAGCCCCAAGTTTCTGTAACAGTACTTCACAGTGACAGTAGACTAGGTATGGGGTGTGCTTGGTTTCCTACCCACAGCATTGCACAAAATCTTGGCGGGCTTTTTGTGGGAGAACAAACAGACCGCTCCTTCCAGGCCATAATTTTTAGAAAGCTTTGCTTTTGTATTTTATTTTGTCTTTTGCTTCAATGTTATTTATAAAAAATAAATAACATAGTAGTGGTCATTTTAAAGCTCTTTTAATCTGTTGAGGACTGTGTGACCATCATATGACCAATGTCAGTGATTGCTTCTTCATCTAAAGATCAGACACCTCTTGAGTAAATGAAGCAAGGTTTATTACCTAAGAGATGTAGAAGGATGTCAACACAGAGAAAGCCACAAAGGTCATCCTCTGACATAGAGGTGTTAGTATCCAGATCCTCACGGTTAGGGTACGTAATTATGAAAGGTACAACTGAGTAAGCATTGCATCAGTCCTTCCAGCTCAGCTGTTGACTTTCAAACCCAGCCTAATATAAAGGAGGCTGAAGAGCAGTGCATAGCAATCAGTTTCAGAGTGTACGGTATGATTACTAGGGTAGATAAACCCCTACAATTTGGCCTGAACAAATTTCTCAGCCATTGCTCTAAGCCCTTCCAGGCTAACTGAGCTTAAACCAAGTACATATCTAAAGTGCTGTAGAGAACCAAGGAGCAGGTATTCAGACCACTGAAAGTCATACTAATAGACCTTTAGGCAAGCATTAGGTTCTCTCTCTCTCTCTCTCTCTCTCTCTATATATATATATATATATACTGTAGATATATATATACTATAGAAAGAAATTAAAAGTAAGGATCTCCCCCATCTCCACCCTGAAGAAAAATTTTGATCCTTTACATTACCTTACACCTGCTCCTCTATCCCTGAGTTTTCCCTTCTAGCCCTCATATTAGCTCCTTCATGTAGCGTCATTTCTTTCAGGCTTGTGGCTTATCTTGTTTACAATGACTTCTTTTCATTACATTCCTTGATTAGTTCCCATTATTTTTAGACGTTATTTTGATTACTTGATATAACTAGCAAGAAATTCTCAAGTCCCCCAGAATGTTTGGGCTGTGAGTTCAGTATAAGTGGAAAGCTATTGTTGTAATTATTATTCTATAATAAAAATTATTTTATAATAAAAACATTTGAAAACTGTATTAGTACAAACAACAAGAAAATCCTTCAGTTCCCTGAATAGTGTTTTTCATCTCTTAGCTGGGAAGAATTGTCAATAAACAATTCCTTAAACAGCAACTTCTTTTAAAAATTGTCGGGATCCCTGGGTGGCGCAGCGTTTTGGCGCCTGCCTTTGGCCCAGGGCGCAATCCTGGAGACCTGGAATCGAATCCCACGTCGGGCTCCCGGTGCATGGAGCCTGCTTCTCCCTCTGCCTGTGTCTCTGCCTCTCTCTCTCTCTCTCTCTCTCTGTGTGTGACTATCATAAATAAATAAAAATAAATAAAAATAAAAATATAAAAAAATAAAAATTGTCAATAAATAGGTGTGCCTGGAAGGCTCATTCCGTTAAGCATCTTCCTTTAGCTCAGGTCATGATCCCAGCGTCCTGGGATCTAACCCCACAACAGGCTCCCTGCTCAGTGGGGAGTCTGCTTCTCTGGCCCTGCTCTTGTGCTCATGCTCTCTCCAATAAATAAATAAAATCTTTTTTAAAAATTGTCAGTAAACATAAACAGACTATCTGCTTTTTATCTTGCCCTTCAACATTGCCCTTTCAGTATTTACTTTGACAGATGTTCTCAGATAACTAAACTTCCTCAATTTAATGAGGCAACATACAAAATGGAATTGAGAGTGTGCTCTGCAGAATTGTCAAACTTCTTAAAGCTTCAAAAATGCAAATCCTGCCCTCCCACAAACTTACAGACGTACTCAATCATTAGTCCATCTAAACTAGAGTCTAGATGTCGGCAAAACTCTAGGTCTCATTTTTTCAAACCAATAGTCTATGTAGGGGCGCAGGTGGCTTTAAGCAAATATTCATCTATTGATCCCACATGATCCCACATGAAACAGTACTACTCAGTCTTGATTATTTATCAGAATTATCTGGGGAGTTTCTAAAAGATAGTAATGGACCAACTAAATAAGAATTTCTAGAGATGGAGCCTAGAGAAAATAGGCTTTTTTGCTGTTAATCTTCTTGGGTGTTTCTCTTTTTTTTTCTTTTTAAAATTTTATTTATTGAAGAGACAGAGCACTAATAGGGGAGAGCATAGGAAGAGAAAGAAGCACACTTCCCACTGAGCAGGGAGCTCGACACAGGACTGGATTCTAGGACTCTGATATCATGACCTGAGCCAAAGGCAGATACTTAACTGACTAAGCCACCCACCGGCTCATCCCCAGGTGTTTCTAATGGGCAGCTAGACTTAAGAATCACTCTAACATGGATCCCTGGGTGGCGCCGCGGTTTAGCGCCTGCCTTTGGCCCAGGGTGCGATCCTGGAGACCTGGGATCGAATGCCACGTCGGGCTCCCGGTGCATGGAGCCTGCTTCTCCCTCTGCCTATGTCTCTGCCTCTCTCTCTCTGTGACTATCATAAAAAGAAAAAAAAAAAATCACTCTAACAGATACCACCTTATAAGGAAAGTTGCCAGAAATCATATAAAATAGTTTACGGCATTTTCTCTCCAAACATTCATTAACATTTTCTTTTTTTAAAAGATTTTATTTTGGGACGCCTGGGTGGCTCAGCAGTTGAGCATCTGCCTTTGGCTCAGGGTGTGATCCCTGCATCAGGCTCCCTGCATGGAGCCTGCTTCTCCTCCCTCTGCCTATGTCTCTGCCTCTCTCTGTCTCTTGTGAATAAATAAATAAAAGAAATTAAATAAATAAAATAAATTAATTAAATTTAATAAATTTAATAAATTAAATAAATTAATTAAATAAATAAATGTCTCTCACAAGAGACAGAGAGAGACAGAGACATAGGCAGAGGGAGAAGCAAGCTCCCCACAAGGAGTGTGAGGCGGGACTCAATCCGGGTGCGGGTGCGGGGGAGATCTCCACTTGAGCCAAAGGCAGAAGCCACCCAGGTGTACCTCATTAACATTTTCTGATCAATACATGTCCCACGAAGAAAATTTGGAAAATGCAGAAAAGCATAATGGAAAACATTAAAATCATTCATGGTAGTATCAGCCACAGGTAATTAATTACTATTTACATTATTGCATTTTCCTTCTATTTTCCATGCACTTGCACCTAGTATAACAATTTTAGAAAATTGGAATACTACTATTTATAACATTTCATAACCTGACTTTTCTGTTTATCATTCAGTGCCCTTTAAGAATGGTATTTGTTTTTTTATTCATGAGAGACAGAGAGAGAAAGAGGCACAGGTAGATGGAGAAGCAGGCTCCATGCAGGGAGCCTGACATGGGGCTCCGTCTCCGGTCTCCTGGATCAGGCCCTGGGCTGAAGGCGGCGCTAAACCGCTGAGCCACCCGGGCTGCCCTAAGAATGGTATTTGAAAGGCTGTTTAGTATTCCATGTTATAGATTTAACATAATTTACCAATATTTTGTTAGACCTCAGGGTTATTTCCAATTTCAGAGGAATTTTTAATAATTCTACAAGAAACATTCTTTTGTTTGTTTGTTTGTGAGTAGGCTCTAGGCCCAGCGTGGAGTCCAACACAGAGCTTGAACTCACAACCCTGAGATCAACACCTGAACGGAGATCAAGAGTTGGATGCTTAACTGACTGAGCCACACAGATCCCCCCCTATAAGAAATATTCTTAAACGTGCTTCATCTTGGTAAGTATCTCTAATTACTTATTTAAGAAAATATCCTAGAGGTTGAATTTGTGTGTCAAAGAATAAATAAAATTTGAAGGCTTCATACACATTACCAAATTCCCACCAGAAAAATTACAATTTATACTGTAATCTTCAATGCATGAAAGTGTCCCCTTCCTTGATTTCTTCCTAACAGTGAATGTTTTTTTTTTTTCTAACAATGAATGTTGACACAATTTTCATTAATTTGGTAGATTAAAATTCTGTCTCCCATTAACTTACTTTTGTATATTAATGTGGCTAACCATTTTGTTCATATACTTACTAAGACTGAGCTTTGGACACTGCAAGCTAGCTACTTCTGGCTTTTGTTTGATGCATAAAGTCCTCTTTTTTCTTGATCAGTTTGACTTAGCTTCTCTGTCATGAAACTTAAACTGTACTAACCAACACAATGCTCTTAGCCATACTGAGTTTTAAAACATATGTAGTGGGGATCCCTGGGTGGCACAGTGGTTTGGTGCCTGCCTTTGGCCCAGGGCGTGATCCTGGAGACCCGGGATCGAGTCCCACATCGGGCTCCCGGTGCATGGAGCCTGCTTCTCCCTCTGCCTGTGTGTCTCTGCCTCTCTCTCTCTCTGTGACTATCGTAAATAAATAAATTAAAAAAAAATATGTAGTAAAAATAAATAAATAAAATAAAACGTATGTAGTCATTCCTTAGTTTTATGGAGGCTTTCCTTTTATGTTTAGAAGCCCATAGCAAGATCTCATGGATATTTACCAAAAGACTTTCACACATTATATTGGGTTTATATTTATTTGAAAAAAAATTTTAAGATTTTATTTATAAATAAACTCTACATTCAACATAGGGACCAACCCCAAGGTCAAGAGTCACATGCTCTATTGACTGAGCCAGTATGGATTTGAATTTTGAATTTATTTATTTGAGTTTTAATTCTTTAATCTATCTGGAATTTATTTTGGTGAACAGTTATTAGGAAGAGTCTATACCTTTATTATTTCCTAAACATTTAATCAATTTTGATAATTCACTTAATACATTGTTTTTCTCACTGACTGGAATAGCACCTTTACCAGATGTTAAAGTGATCCTTTTAAAACACAAATTAGATCATGTCAAAGATCTTCTGATAATTTTCTCTCACACTTGCAAAGTCCTACAAGCTCTCCTACTTCCCTTTGCAACCTCACCTTGCACCAGTACCCCTTTTACCAATGTGTTCCAGACATATCAATCTTTGAGTTCTATTATATGTCAATTATATCTCAATAAAACTGAGGGAAATTACCCATAAAAAATATCTTCGAATTCTAAAATGAAGTACTATCTGCACATCTTCTAAACATGCTGTCCTTTTTCAACATATTATTCTTTCAGCCCAGAATACTCTTTCTTCCACTCTCCAGACAGCTAGCTTTTCTGGTAAAATCCTACTACCTAAGAGGGCCTTCTACAACAGTCATTGCCCTTCATATATCCTCATTTCAACTGACCATGTGCAATGTGGGTACCATATGGGTGGAGTTTAATCACCATTTAAAATGTCTTCAAGTTGATTACACTTAGATCTAGCATTAAACCAAAATGTAATTATGTAAGCAAAAAACCAAGAAATAGAGTAGCCAAATATACATTTATTATTAGTGAAGCAAATGTTCCTCCTTGGAATGAACAGATTCCACATTTTGCAAAGGAATGGAGACTCCAAGAGAACTAAGAAAGGAAAATAAAGATGGATAAAACTATTATGTTTTGATATTAAAATGTATGCAAAGGATAGTTGATCATACATAAAACATGAAGGTCCCCCTATCAAAATTTACCAATGGGAAACCATCAACAAAATGAAAAGGCAACCTACTAAGTGGGAAGAAATAATTGCAAATCGTATAAAGGATATAAGGGGCTAATCTTACATAACTCAATAGCAAAAACCAAACAATCCAATTTAAAAATTGGGCAAAAAATCTGAATAGACATTTTTCCAAAGACATGCATATAGCCAACAGGCATATAAAAGATGCTCAACATCATTAACCATCAGAGAGATGCAAATCAAAACCACAATGAGCTATCACCTCACATCTATTATCAAATAAACAAGAAATAAGTGTTGACAAGGAGATGAATAAAGGGAACCCTTGTGCACTTTGGTGGGAATGTAAATGGTTGCCCCCCATGATGGAAGTATGAAAGTTCATGATGGAGTATGAAAGTTCCTCAAAATATTAAAAATAGAACTACGATGTAATCCAGCAATTCTACCTTGGGATAGTAATCCGAAGAAAATTAAAACACAGGGGCGGCCTGGTGGCTCAGCGGTTTAGCGCCGCCTTCGGCCCAGGGTGTGATTCTGGAAACTCAGGATGGAGTCCTACATCGGGCTCCCTCCATGGAGCCTGCTTCTTCTTCTGCCTGTGTTTCTGCCTCTGTCTCCTCTGTGTGTCTCTCATGAATAAATAAATAATCTTTTTTAAAAAAAAGAATTTGACAACCAAAACAAATTTTAAAAAAATGAAAACACTAACTTGAAAAGATAAATATATCTGCATGTTCACTGCAGCATTGCTTACAGCAGCCAAGCTATAGGGACAACCTGAGCATCCATTGATGAATTAATGGATACAGAAATTGTCATATGCACACATATACACATCAGAATATTATTCACCCACAAAAAAAGGATGGAATCTTGCCATTTGCAACAATATGGTTGGATCTTGAGGGCATTATGCTAAGTGAATAAATCAGATAAAGACAAATACCATATGATCTCTATATGAAACCTAAAACAAAAGCAAAAACAAAAACCGGAGCTCACAGATGGAGAACAGATGGGTGGTTACTAGAGGTGGGAGTGGGAGAAATGGGTGAATTGCTTTCTTGTTTTTGTTCAAAGTGACTTTAAAAACTTTTTTAAAAAGGGGGTGGGGGGGGATCCCTGGGTGGCGCAGCGGTTTGGCGCCTGCCTTTGGCCCAGGGCGGGATCCTGGAGACCCGGGATCGAATCCCATGTCGGGCTCCCTGCATGGAGCCTGCTTCTCCCTCTGCCTATGTCTCTGCCTCTCTCTCTCTCACTGTGTGCCTATCATAAATAAATAAATAAATACATAAATAAAATTAAAAAAAGAACCTGTTTAAAAAAAAAAAAAAGGGGGGGTGGGGGAAAAAAGGTGGGGGGAGGGGACGCCTAGGTGGCTCAGCGGTTTAGCGCCGCCTTCAGCCCAGGGTGTGATCCTGGAGTCCCGGGATCGAGTCCCACGTCGGGCTCCCTGCATGGAGCCTGCTTCTCCCTCTGCCTGTGTCTCTGCCTCTCTCTGTCTCTGTGTGTCTCTCACGAATATCTTAAAAAAAAAAAAAAAATTTACAAATGGGGACACCTGAGTGGCTCAGTGGTTGAACATCTGCCTTTGGCTCAGGGCCTGATCCCGGGGTCCTGGGATTGAGTCCTGCATCAGGCTCTGTGCAGGGAACCTGCTTCTCCCTCTACCTACGTCTCTGCCTCTCTGTATCTCTCATGAGTAAATAAAATATTTAAAATCTTATTTATTTGAGAGAGAAAACATATTGGGGAGGGGCAGAGGGAGAAGGAGAGGTAGAAGCAGACTCCTCCCGGAGCCAGGAGCCAACCTTGGATCTAGATCTCAGGACCCTGGGGTCATGACCTGAGCCAAAGGCAGAGGCTCCGCTGACTGAACCACCCACGTGCCCCCTGTAACAAGTTTTTAATATGCAGATCAGAATTTTCACGCAAATAAGCTTAGATTTTTAAAACAAGATTGCTGATATCTGTATTTAGGAAAATATTGTAGATTGCAATCTTTCAGTGGTCAGCTTAGCAACATTTATCAACACATCACTTCTACGATAGCAAAAATAAAATGCATTTTTAAAACAGCTGTATTCCTCGGGCCGCCAGGCGTCTTCCTCCCGGTGGGCTGGATTTGCCTTTCACTTTCACGGCCAAAGCCTTTCTAGTCCTGAAGCGGGAGGTTGAGGAGGCAGCACAAGGCTGTAACTCAAAGAACCCCAACCTGGGTCTGGCCGTCACAAGCCCAGACTTGTTTAGCGCCCGGCGTCGCGAGCGGGGTGGAGAAGGCAGTCCCGCGGGAGGCGGAGGCGCCCCGCTCCTGCCCCGCCCCTGCCCCGCCCCTGCGGCCGACCCTTCAGTGGACGTTCAGGGAGGACGGGCTGGAGCGGAGGCCAAGGACACTATTGGCCCCGGAGTCCGTCCGCCAGGGAGTGGGCGGGGCAACGTGGTGACGCGCCACGCGCGGCGCAGAGGCGGAGCGCGCGCGCCAGCAGACGCGGCGCTATTAAACGGTTGCAGGCGGAGCCGGCGGGCGGTGATCGTCCCGGCTCCCCGGCCCTCGCCTCTGCGCTCGCCAGCTCGCTCGTACCCCGTGACGCCAAGCCGGCTACAACTTCCTCTTCGTCTCCGCCTGCAGCTGTGTCGTTGTGACTCTGCCACCATGTTCGAGGCGCGCCTGGTCCAGGGCTCCATCCTGAAGAAGGTGCTGGAGGCGCTTAAGGATCTCATCAACGAGGCCTGCTGGGACATCAGCTCGAGCGGCGTAAACCTGCAGAGCATGGACTCCTCCCACGTCTCCCTGGTGCAGCTCACTCTGCGCTCCGAGGGCTTCGACACGTACCGCTGCGACCGCAACTTGGCCATGGGTGTGAACCTCACCAGGTGAGCCCCTGGGGTCGCCAAGGGCCGGGCTCTCTCGCACCCCCACCTCCGGCTCTTGGCGGGAGCGCCTGCGAGCTAGGTCCTCATTGGCTGGCGTGGGCGACCCGCGCCTTCTCATTGGCCTGCGGCGCCCAGGGGCGGGATCTAGCGGAGCGCGCGGTTCCGAAAGCCCGCGCTGGCAGCCGCGCGAACCGGCGTTTTCCGCGCCAAAGTCACAAAGCGGGTGGTGGCGGGAAAATGACGGGCTTCTTCGTGGTGCCGGGAAAAGACTTACACAGCACCTTGGCCACTAAGTGCCGGCGGCCTTGGATGAGAACCCTTTGGCTTGACTGCCTTTAACCGCTTTATAATGTGCCCGAGTTACGTCACCCTACCTAGGGACCATCGGTTGATTCTGGTCCTTTATTATTAGGAAGTTGCAGTGAGCACCCTAAGTTCCTGGACTTAAAATTTCTCCAGGGCAGTGGCTTTCAACTCTTTGATCACTACATGTCTAGTACATGAACATGTTTAAAGATTTTATTTATTCGTGAGAGACGCAGGCAGAGGAAGAAGCAGGCTCCCTCAGGCTCCACATAGGGAGCTCTATGTGGGACTCCATCCCAGGACCCCGGGATCACGACGTGAGCCAAAGGCAGGCGCTCAACCACTGAGCCACCCCGCCTTCCAAAAACATGTTCAAATATGAGGCTTATGAGAAATAGTTGACCTCGACTGCATGCAGTGTGTATTAATAAGTATCTTAGCTCATTTTTCTTGACCGTCAGGACCCAATAATTTGCTTCGCGCACCAAAGGGATTTGCAATTTGCAATGCGTGAAATGCTGCTCTTTTATTTGTATCTAGAAGTGAAATTGCTCATGGTAGGCTGTGTGCCTGTTTAAGAATAAATACTGCCAAATTGGGTTACAAAATGGCCGGATTAGTTTACCTCACTCACCAATTCCTCAGACGACCTTGGTAAATAAAGATGGTAACTTCTTGTTTTAATTGGGTCAGAAATCTTAACGATTCTGAGAACGTTGTGGCAATTTTAAATCCTGTGTCTTCCGTGTTCTAGCATGTCCAAAATACTAAAATGTGCTGGCAATGAAGACATCATTACACTAAGGGCTGAAGATAATGCGGACACCTTGGCACTAGTATTTGAAGCTCCAAGTAGGTGATACTCTTCTACTAAATTATATTAGAGGAAATTTAAATGCAGTGTAAAAGATTTCTCTTAGTTGTGAAAAACTTAAGAAAATGTTCCTAATGATTGTAAAGCTTATTAATGGCATAGTTATAAACTTACATACTTTTCTTCAATCTGCTTTCTTTTGGTAGATCAAGAAAAAGTTTCAGACTATGAAATGAAGTTAATGGATTTAGATGTTGAACAACTTGGAATTCCAGTGAGTATTAAGAGTAGACTTTAAAGCAGTGTTAGGGGATCCCTGGGTGGCTCAGCGGTTTGGCACCTGCCTTCCGCCAGGGGCATAATCCTGGAGTCCCAGGATTGAGGCTCCCTGCATGGAGCTTGCTTCTCCCTCTTCTTGTGTCTCTGCCTCTCTCTCTGTCTCTGTGTCTTTCATGAATAAATAAATAAAATCTTAAAAATAAAAATAAAGCTGTGTTAGCAGAAATTCATTCAGGTGAGGTTTATCAACATAAGAAATGTTGAGATGTTTAAAATCCTTACTATCTTATCTTCTTGTTTTGTTTTGGTAAGCAGTTGGGCCTGCTTGCACACGCATCATCATTTGTAGGCCATACCCTAATGTCCTCTTGATTTAGCCCTGGAGGGGGATTTAGGGGGAGGCTCTTTTCTCCTGGATAGTGCATTTATCATTAAAGATTTAAACTTTAATTTTAGTTTTCTTAGTATGATTATTCTTATGACATATTGTTTTAAAAATTTTTTTTAATTTTTATTTATTTATGATAGTCACAGAGAGAGAGAGAGAGAGAGAGGCAGAGACACAGGCAGAGGGAGAAGCAGGCTCCATGCACCGGGAGCCTGATGTGGGATTCGATCCCGGGTCTCCAGGATCGCGCCCTGGGCCAAAGGCAGGCGCCAAACTGCTGCGCCACCCAGGGATCCCCATACTTGTTTTATATCTGCATTTATTTTTTGAGTTAGAGATTATGTTATGGAAATACACAATGAGTGATATTTTAAAGTAATCAGAAAACCTTAAATTCTGAATTCTTGTCTAAATGCTGAGGCTTCAGAAAAATGAGAATGCCAAATTTAGTTTCCAGCAAGTGAACTCTAATTTTTCATTTTAACAGGAACAAGAATATAGCTGTGTGGTAAAGATGCCTTCTGGAGAATTTGCACGTATATGCCGAGATCTGAGTCACATCGGAGATGCTGTTGTAATTTCCTGCGCAAAAGATGGAGTGAAATTTTCTGCAAGTGGAGAACTAGGAAATGGAAATATCAAGTTGTCACAAACAAGTAATGTCGATAAGGAGGAGGAAGCTGTAAGTAGTGTGTTAAGTAAACAAAATACTTTGAAGAGAATTCTGACCCTGTTTAACATTAGGTTGTCCTTAGTTTTTTCGGCCTGCTACAGCAAAATACCATAGACACTGACTTAGAAACAACTGAAGTTTATTCCTCACAGTTGTGGAGGCTGGGAAACTGGCAGAGTCAGGGTCTATGAAGACCTGCTTTTTGGTTCACAGACAGTGGGCTTCTCAACAGGTAGGGTCAAAGAAGCTCTCTGGGGTCTCTTTTAGAAGGGTATAGCATTAAGCAACCCCCAAGCCCTACCTCCCAAGTACCATCACATGAAGATTTGGTTTTAACATGAGTTTTTGTGGAAACAAACATTCAGTCTATAGCAAGATAATTGCAACTCAACAGAGGGATCTAGTTGGAGGTAAAAACCTACCATTTAGGAGCTCTTAGGTAAATCTTTATATTAGCTTTCTACACTGTATGCCCAGTAGGGGGCAATTAAGGTTTTCCAATATAATCAAGTGCTTTATTAATTTATTTTTTAAGATTTTATTTATTCATGAGAGACACAGGGAGACGCAGAGACATAGGCAGAGGGAGAAGTAGGCTCCCTGCAAGGAGCCCAATGTGGGAC
Organism: Canis lupus dingo; assembly: GCF_003254725.2. Classification (NCBI taxonomy): domain Eukaryota; kingdom Metazoa; phylum Chordata; class Mammalia; order Carnivora; family Canidae; genus Canis; species Canis lupus. The sequence continues at coordinate 16,627,268 of NC_064266.1, forward strand.
TCAATCCCAGGACCCCAGGATCACACCCAGAGCCAAAGGTAGATGTTCAACCGCTGAGCCACCCACGTGTTCCTCAAGTGCTTTTTTCAGATCCTCATTTATAAGCTAATATTTTGTAATTGCATTTTTTAAAAGGTTTGTAGCCTTTGAACCAACATCAGCTAATTCTGGGACACATGGATGGCTCAGTAGTTGAGTGTCTGCCTTTGGCTCAGGGTGTGATCCCAAAGTCCCAGATTGAGTCCCACATAGGGCTCCCTGTATGGAGCCTGCCTCTCGTGTCTGTCATGAATAAATAAAAATTTTTTAAAAATCAGCTAATTTTGTAAATGAAAGTGAATTGATGGTTTTAACCTCACAGGATTATTAGGATTAAATATGGTAACATATTCAAAGTGCCTAACGTAGTGTCTGGCATTTTATTTTATTTTATTTTATTTTATTTTATTTTATTTATTTATTTATTTATTTATTTATTTATTTATTTATTTATTTATTTATTTATTGTGTCTGGCATTTTAAGTTTACGGTAACTATATTAGATATTCTTGTCCCTTGCGTAAGTAGTCAACCCTCAGGTTAAATAAAGACTTAAAAATATTAGTAGCAAAAGTCCAGAGGCTAATTCTGCATTATCTGTCTCCTAAATCACATTGTAATTCACCTGCCAACCGATTTTTTGTTATAATCAAATTAATTCTTTTTTAAATAGTCTTATATCTGAAGGATAAGCATTTAATGACATTCATTATTTGATATTAAGAAATTTAGCAAAAATATGAAATGAAAAAGAAATTTAGCAGTGTTTCCTATTTTCTTGGTTATTTCAGAAATTTGAATCAAGATTTTAATAGGCACTATACATTTTAGTTTGTTGATAGACCCTCAGATTTCTTTATTTTTTAAATTTTTTTTAAGATTTTATTTATTTATTTATTCACAAGAGACAGAGAGGCAGAGACACAGGCAGAGGGAGAAGCAGGCTCCATGCAGGGAGCCTGATATGGGACTCAAACCCTCATCTCCAGGATCACGCCCTGGGCTTAAGCTAAACCACTGAGCCACCCAGGCTGCCCTCTTTTCTTTTTTAATTTATTTTACTTTTATTTTTTAAGATTTGGGCAGCCCCGGTGGCGCAGCGGTTTAGCGCCGCCTGCAGCCCGGGGTGTGATCCTGGAGACCCCAGATCGAGTCCCACATCAGGCTTCCTGCATGGAACCTGCTTCTCACTCTGCCGGTGTCTCTGCCCCTCTCTCTCTCTCTCTCTCTGAATGAATGAATGAATGAATGAATGAATGAATAAATAAATAAATAAATAAATAAATAAATCTTTAAAAAGAAAAAAGATTTTACTTATTCATGAGAGACACAGAGAGAGCGGTAGAGACATAGGCAGAGGGAGGAGCAGGCTCCATGCAGGGAACCCGATGCAGGACTCGATCCTTGGACTGCAGGATTCACGCCCTGAGCCAAAAGCAGACCCTCAACCTCTGAGCCACCCAGGCATCCCTCAGATTTCTTTTAATTCATTGGTTCTCCATTCAATTCTGCCCCCCTCCCCCATTACAATTGTTGAAGCAAGTCCTTTGTCACTGAGTTTTCCCAAAGTCTGGATTTTACCCATTGTATCCCTATGTCAATTAATATGTTTATCTAACCTGTATTTCCTATAAACTGGTAGCCACAGCTCCGGAGGCTTGATGATATTCAGTGTTTTCTTTGTTTTGGGAATGAGAGCAAGAATACTCTACAGATGGTGGTGTGTGTACCTCTAGTAGGTGTGAGGTGTGTACATATATTTTCTTAGCCATAATAATCATTTAGAATCATTAGGTCATTAGGGTTATAATAATATATTTCATTCATTTATTAGCTGATTTAATTATTAAAAGCATTCCCATAAAGAGCTTTCTCTTATCACGTAATTTGTTTACCTGAGCTATATATAGTTCAAATGGGAAAGACTAAATACCTGAGTCTTTTGCTTTATTTACCATTACTCAAAATTGGCTACTTTGAAGAATGATATGAAACTAATACATGGTTTTTTTGTTTGTTTTTTAAATGTATATTCTAGGGGTGCCTGGGTGGCTCAGTCGGTTAAGCTCCCAACTCCTGGTTTTGGCTCAGATCATGATCTCCCTGCTTGGGCTCTTTACTTAGCTGGGAGTGTGTTTGAATATTAACACCTTCCACTTGCTCACTCTTGCATGCATGCGCTCTCTCTCTCTTGCTCTCTAATCTTTAAAAATAAATGTATATTCCAAACTAATGAGTTGTAACTTTCTTGATGTTTTTCAATATGATTAATCTTTTGTTTTCTCTTTCAGGTTACCATAGAGATGAATGAGCCAGTTCAGCTAACTTTTGCACTGAGATACTTGAACTTCTTTACAAAAGCCACTCCGCTCTCTCCTACAGTAACACTCAGTATGTCTGCAGATGTACCCCTTGGTAAGATAATCAGTTTGTTGAATCTTGTTTTGTAGATTGCATATGTGGTACTTCTCAATAATTAATTATGTTCCTGTCTTCTTTCAGTTGTAGAGTATAAAATTGCTGATATGGGACATTTAAAGTACTACTTGGCTCCCAAGATTGAGGATGAAGAAGGATCTTAGATATTTTTCTTAAAATCCAAGAAAATAAAATTAAGCTCTTTAAGAACTGCTTCTGAGATGCCAACATGTACTTATGTTTCTTCTGTCATCAAATTTGTACCTCTGAGTACATATGTAGATATTTTCTGTAAATAACCTATTTTTTCTTCATTCTTTACAATTTGTTTAAAGAACAAAATCAAATCTGGACTTGTTAACCTAGAAATATTTCTGCCTTACCTAAAAAGTTCTCGTGATTTTCATAACAAAAGGGTTTTGACTCTAAATGCAGTTTAAATAATTTTTTTCAATTTAAATAAAGGTTTTTTGAATTTCAAATATCAGAAGACCGTGCCTTCATTTGGACTGTTGCAAGTATCCTAAGGAATTCAGTTCAAGCTACCATTTCATGTAAATGAAGTATTCCAAATACAGTAGGTGACAAGATATTTTTGGGGATTCACTTGTCAAACTTATTTTGGTATTCTAACTTGAGTTCAAGAAATGAACAGGGGAGTAGACCAAACCCTATATATTTTTTTAGCAAAAACTAACACTTTTTTCAGAAGCTTTTTGTATCCAAAGCTGTGGGCTTTAGAAGACTAGCATTGCTATAGGCCAGTGTTTCTTTAGCCTAGGGAGCCTTTTAAAAGAATCTTGAAAGATTTAGTAGATTTGATAGGGCCCAAGCAATAGGTTTGTGCAAAAATGATTTTTCTAGTATAAATAGCCTTTTTTGGGACTAGTAGTTGTGAAACAGACTGTTGAAGTGTTACTAATTGGGTCACAAACTGGCATAGTACACGTTGAGAATTGCTTCATTAAAGTCCTTTATCCCAGTGTATTTTGTGCTGGTGGTTTAAATGACAGGTTTCTTTGTTGTAATACCTGGACTGAGTTCTAGTTACTGGACCTTCTGTGTGCCTGGGGGTGGGGAAGGACGTTGGCTGCCGAGGGGCCTGACGGGTTTTGGGAGTGATGTAACTTATATGACTGGTGATGATGGTTCCAAGACTGTATGCACTTCTCAAACTCATCCAATTGTGCTTTATTGTATGTAAATTATACTTTAATAAATCTGACATTTACAAAGCTTCATGTGCTGCAAAATGTCCCTTGTGGGCGGGCCTCTTATCTGGGTAAGGATCGACATCCTGATCGAGAGGAGAGGGAAACCAGCACTAGAATGTGGGGCCACGACAGTAGTGGTGGGGTACTGACCAGCAGAGCCCACGCGGCACGGCGAGGAAGGGCGAGGAAGGCCTACAGCCCGGGCAGTGAATAGGCGGCTCGGCATTCCAGTGGTTGCTGCACTGTCGGGGTTTCCGTCTCCCAGGGGTGCCGCTTGAGCTCCCAACACTGCGCCTGGGATCAGAGAAAGAAACGGGGCGGCCGGTCACCTTAGACACCCAGCGGGAGTGGCCGGCAGCAAGCCCGGGCCGCAGCCCCAGCCGCAGCAGCGACTCCCGCGACCTCACAGGGCGAGACTCCACCGGCGCCCCCCTCCCCCGCCCCAGCTCCCGGAGCCTCCGCAGCACGCTCCCCCGAGCGCAGGGTCAAAGCCGGACCTTCCAGAGAGCGGAAGGAGGGGGCGTCGCTCCCGGTGACGCCGCTTCCGGCGCGCTGCCTTTCGGCGCATCGCTTCCGGCGTCGAGCTGGGCGGGTGGGGCGGGGTGACAGTTAGGCGAGGCGTGCCATGAGGCCTCGGGCGCCTCCGCTGCCAACCGTGAGTGAGCCGTCGGCGCGCGGGCGGCCTGGCGCGGCGCTCCGGTAAGGCGTGCGTGCGGCGGGCGGGAGCGGAGGCGCCCCCCTCAGGCGCCGGCGGGGCCGAGACTGCGCTGCCCGTCGAAATCTAGCTCCGCGTCCGGGATGTGGAGCGTTCGCCAGACCGGCCGATGCTGGCCTCTTCCCAGAAGCCGGTTTTGTTTGTTTTCCGCCTAAATTCGTGTCGGTTTTTCTTTGTCTTCCTGGCTGGGTCGGGAGATGGGCAGGAAGGTAGTGTGTGTGTGGAGGCACGTGATGCCAGGCTCTGCGCTGACTGCTTCACTGATGCTTTCAAGGTCTTGCAACATTGGCGTGGGCAGGGAGTTTGCAGGTTGTGGTGCAACCGGTTAAAAAAAAAAAAAAGCCTTTTGGGAACTTGGGCTGCTACTTTGAAAACCTCGATTTACGTTTTTCCTTTCTCTTGCAGAATTCTTACTCTTTGACACCAGTAAGCTTTCGTCTCCCTTGTTCCTTATTACACCCAGCGCTTTTTTATGTTTTGATGCAGGTGTAGGAATAGGTAATGGCAAAGTACGGAAACTTTTTTTGAAAAGAATACAAATCTGAAGTGATTAAATGCCCTCAAACTCCCACATACCGGTAATTTGGACTTTATAGAGTTAAATTTAGATTATCATGAAACCGAGATCGCAACACTTAAAAATCTAGTATTAGATGCAGTTTGAGCTAACTTTAGAAAAGCATATAAATTAGCATACTCGATTGAGTACTTGATTTCTGCACTGGTGTATAATTGCTAAAAAGGGACATTTGCATTTAGCACCAATTCCATCATAATGCTAGTTATTTGAGGTTGACTACAGGCCACTGGAAACAGCTCATTAATATTATAGATAAAATATATAGAAAGCACTTAGAATAATAGTACCTGGTAGGTACCAACACTGGGTAATTATTAACTGACGTTATTATAATGATGATGGTGTTTCCAAAGTGTCATACCAGAGGAAGGCAAAGTCTTTATAGTTTCTGGTTAGTTTGTTTTTTTAATGTTGCACTTATTGTAAAATACGTAATTTTCTCTTTTTACAGATACACTTCACCTTTATTTTTTTTTAAAGATTTTATTTATTTATTGAGACAGAGAGAGAGAGAGAGAGGCAGAGTGTGTCACACAGGCAGAGGGAGAAGCAGGCTCCATGCAGAGAGCCTGATGTGGGACTCGATCCCAGGTCTCCAGGATCACACCCCGGGCTGCAGGCGGCGCTAAACCGCTGAGCCACCGGGGCTGCCCCTATACTTCACCTTTAGAAATAGCTTCACAATCAAAATAGATTTACTTTTTAATCATGATTTTGTGATTTAATGGAGGAAAAGTGCACAAATTACAAATGTTTTCTGATTTAAATGTCACTGCTTTTTAATCTTCCCTACTATCTCTTAAACTGGTGACAAAATAACTGTGATTTGATTACTGAAGTTGACTTTGACTATTTTGAACAAAAAACAGGTTTTATTCCTTTCTTTTTTTCTTTTAAGGAAACCATAATAGTAATCTGGAAAATGAAATCACTACTTTAAGTGCTTGGGGTGGGGCAGAGAGGCAGGCAGATTGGCACTGGTACCGTGCTGACTGATAACCAGTACTGATAGTGCTGACAGCCAAATTTACAGGAAGCTCTACAGATATTTTGCATTAAAAGAATGATGCCATTAGAGGGAATCAACAAAATGCTGATGTGAGTGTATTCCATATCCCACCCAACTTCCTCCCTGGCAAATAAAAGAATCATTTGAGCATATGCTCCTCATGCCTTTTCCCGAAGCAGGGACTGGGGCCAGGCAGTACTAAAGCAGGAAAAATTAGGAGGCAAGGGAACATTGGTGACAAGACAAATATGAGGCCTGTTTCTTGGCAAATGTTTTGATTCTCATTCTACAAGGACAAACCAAGGTAGATACATGAGAATGTTTTCACTCTGTCAGAGAAATACCATATTTCAAGTGCAATGGAACATTAATTGCCAGTTGCTTAGTATGACATCTCAGGCTCAAAACTCCAATATATGTAGCACACTGTTGTCACTTGCAACAATAACAGTTTTCTTTTTCTTTAGGCTATAGCTCTGTCAGTGTGTTATGATGCCGTCTCGTACCAACCTGGCTACTGGAATCCCCAGTAGTAAAGTGAAATACTCAAGGCTCTCCAGCACAGACGATGGCTACATTGACCTTCAGGTAGATGCGGAAGGGAGCTGGTGAGACTGGCTGGCTCTGTTTCTGTTGAGTTAGCAGGAAGACCTTCCAGGCAGAGGTTCTGCTAACTGTCCCTAGGGGTTAGAAGGAACAAGAAGGAAACTAAGCTCTGAGACCCTTTCAACCATAGTTTGCTGAAGGAGGGACCTTGGTAGAGCAGTTTCAAACCGATATAAATACTGTTCATTTCTAAGAGTTTTTAGTTGTAATGCCAAAGCCCAGTAATTACAAATTATATTTGGTTTTTCTGGAAAATACTCAGATTGTGTTTTGTTAAGTAGAATTTTTTTTTAAGGACTGTGTCATTGGTTCGTTTACACTTTAGTCAAAGCCAGTTCATCTTTTAAGGGAGAAACTAACTGCTAAAGCCAGCAAATTGTGGGAATCTTCCTTCTTTCCTGATGTCATGAGATCCAATTTATTAAAGGTATTCTTTGTGGCAAACAGTAAGTAAAACAGAATATTTGTTAAGTTTGTATCCTACCCTGATCATTAGTTATAAAATTCTTAATGGTGTAGCATCTCCTTTTGCCCACTTCCCCTTAGGATAGTTTAGGTGGACCCAGGGCCAAGGAGGAAAAAGCAGGAACCCGTCCCTTTAAATATAAACAAATCAATTACTCTGTGCTCTTTGGACTCATATTTGAAGGAGAGAAGTTTGGGGGTTTTTTTTTGAAAGTACATCTGGGAAGCTTCCAGCCAGTTAGGTCAGATACAGAAATTAGGCAAATCTTAGAAAGCTTGTCTCTGAATCTTAACTTTGAATCAAACGTATTAACAAGTCGGGTTACTTGATCCAGGGGGTGGGCAACTAATGCTTTAGAAAAAGCTATCTCTAAGACCTTTGACTATGTGCTGGCTTAACTTTGAATGCCAAAAATCACATATTTTCTTCTCCAGAGCATGATGTTCACTCTTGAATTCCTGTAGATTAGTACAACCTTCCATGTGCCAGGCACTTAATAAACACATGTCTAATCAATGAATGACCATAGAGTGTCTTTTATTTTTGTTAAAAAAAAAAAAAAAAGTTTTCTTATGGTACAATGAATGGTATGGAATGAGATTAGAAGTAGAAAGAGTAACATTCTGCTGGGACTCCTCTGGAGACTGTTAGAGCAATAACTGGAGCTTCACCTCCGGCTTGTCCCTTTCCTTTCTCTCCCAGAACTATCGTGGGTAAGTAGGACTTCCTTCAAGACACACAAAGCATCTAGGTTGGTTCTTATTATTGTCCTTGTTTTAAAGTAGTCTGAGTCCTGGTATTTTCATAATGCTCTGCCTTCTTTGTTTGTTTCTCCTCCAGTTTAAGAAGAGCCCTCCTAAGATCCCATATAAGGCCATTGCGCTTGCTACAGTGCTGTTTTTGATTGGTGCCTTTCTCATAATCATAGGCTCCCTCCTTCTGGCTGGCTATATCAGCAAAGGGGTAAGCTGAAGGGTTTGTGGAAATGTGCCATGAGATCTTTAAAGTGTGAGTCTGGGCTCTATTGTTTTATATTCATGTCTAGTATGATTCCTGTACACTCTAGCAGAAAGAAGAAAAGAGTTTTCTTTTAGATTTTGTTCTCAGATGACAAAATACGTTTTGTTACGTTTTGTACAAAATACAGTTTCCTCTTCTGAGTAACAGCATGCTTGTCCCACAGTTTCTAGGTGGGTGGGGACAGGTAGGTACATTTTCCCTCCAAGATGTAGAGCAACCTTCCCGGTCATGGTTTGAAACAGCAAAGCCAAGCCTAAAATTGAGGATTCCTGATTGGTAATGGCTGTAACTGAAGTAGAATGTGTTACTGTAATTTCGCAGTGCCACAGACATACTATTCCAGGTTTGGGGAGAAGCAGTGAGGTTTGTATAGGTCTGGAGCCACCAACTAAGCCAGGACTTGTGACTCATGAGTCTGATCCTTCTTACATTAGGTTTGGTTGGAATTCTTGTTGAGCTTCAAAGTGTTATCTTCAAAACCTAAAGTGGTATTTGGTGGTTCTTTTTCTCAGGCTATATACATACAGTAATAAACAGCATCCATGTTGATCTGAACTAGTAATGATGATCTTAAGTCATGTGTGTTCTTCAACACACACCAGGTCCAGGGGATGATGGTCATATTGTTCTACACAGAGAACACAGCCACGACCTGAAAAACTGTGGACATGACAGAAATTAGGAATAGTAGCACTGTTATAATAAAATGGTTGTATATGGCTTTTAAGAAGTAATCTGATTTGCCTTTGGTCCCTATCTATTTAAAAGTATTATATGGTCACCAGATACTTACTTGGTATAGTCTGTGTTTGAACACCTAACTTCAGGACTGTGCCTTTGGTTAACCTTAATTGAAGCATTGCAGTATCAATCCCAGAGGACTCTTAATTATATTCTAAAAATTGAGAGTAGAGGTGAGATCCACATGCAGCAAATAACCATTTTACTTTGTGTGGTTTATAAAACATTACTTTTTTTTTTTTAAGATTTTATTTATTTATTCATGAGAGACAGAGGCAGAGACATAGGCAGAGGGAGAAGCAGGCTCCCTTCTGGGAGCCTGATTTGAAACTCCATCCCAGGACCCCAGGACCACACCCTGAGCCGAAAGCAGATGCTCAACCACTGAGCCATCCAGGCATCCCTAAAAGACTACTTTTTTTTTTTTAATTTTTATTTATTTATGATAGTCACAGAGAGAGAGGCAGAGACATAGGCAGAGGGAGAAAGCAGGCTCCATGCACTGGGAACCCGACGTGGGATTCGATCCCGGGTCTCCAGGATCACGCCCTGGGCCAAAGGCAGGCGCCAAACCGCTGCGCCACCCAGGGATCCCCTAAAAGACTACTTTTTAAATAAGGATAAATATGTTAATTTTAAAAATCACTAATAAGTTTTGGGTTTTGTGAAGTTTTTTTACTTTTTATTACAGGTATTTGAAACAAAACAGAAGTAAATGAAATAATATTTTAAACCCCCGTGTGTCTTACCATTCATCATCAACAGCTATAAACATTTTGTTTCATGTATTCCAACTGTTTTTTCTGTGTATGAAGCCAAATACCAAATTTACATTTTGCTGATGTTCGTATTTTTTTTTTTTTTTTTTTTTTTTTTAGAGAGAGTGGTGGGATGGAGGACAGAGGGAAAGGGAGAGAGAAAGAATCTGGGCAGCCCTGGTGGCTGCAGCGGTTTAGTGCTACCTGCAGCCCAAGGTGTGATCCTGGAGCCCTGGGATTGAGTCCCACATCAGGCTCCTTGCATGGAGCCTGCTTCTCCCTCTGCCTGTGTCTCTGCCTCTCTCTCTCTCTCTGTGTGTGTTTCTCATGAATAAATAAATAAATAATTCTTTAAAAAAAAAAAAAAACATTAAAAAAAAAAAAGAAGAATCTTAAGCAGGTTCCATGCGGAGTCCAGTCTCACAACCCTGAGCTTGTGACCTGAGCTGAAATGAAGAGTCTGATATTAACTATCTGAGCCACCCAGGTACCTCTGTTTTGCTGGTATTCTTAAGTGTGCATCTTCAGTATGCATCTATAACAGTTTTTACTTAAGTTTAGGGGTGCTGTATTGATATTTTTGACCTTGTTCTTCATATTTTTTTTTTTTAGATTTAGGGACTTGCTTAGATTCAGGGTTTTTTTAGTTGATACTAAGATAGATTGCTGGATTTAAGTGTCTTCAGCTTAATTCATTTATTATAAACTTCCCCATCGCTGTTTTTTTTTTTTTTAAGATTTTTAATTTATTTATTCATGAGAGACACACAGAGAGAGAGAGAGGCAGAGACACAGGGAGAGGGAGAAGTGGGCGGGCTCCATGCAGGGAGCCCAACGTAGGACTCGATCCCGGGACTCCAGGACCATGCCTTGGGCCGAAGGCAGGTGCTAGACCGCTGAGCCACCCAGGGATGCCCCCCCCCCCATCACTGTTTATACTAATGAATGCATTTCTATCATTTTCTGTAGTCATTAGCTGAAATTCCAGTATAAAGCACTTTCTCAAATCTACCATCTAGTTACCCCAAAATATAATGTGTATAGTGAAAATAGGAAAAATGTTTACTTCTGTTTCACAACTTGTATAAAAATATATCTAGCAATCTTAAAAGGGGTCAGAGAATGGTGAGTATCATTGTAAACTATTTTTTCTTTCACATATTTGTGTTTCAGTCATAGTCTATATTCTTTTTTTTTTTTTTTTTTAAGTAGGTTCCACGCTGGGCGTGGAACCCAAAGCAGGGCTTATATTCACAATCCTGAGATCAAGACCTGAGCTGAGATGAAGAGTCACATGCTTAACTGACTGAGCCACCCAGGTGCCCCCCATATTCTTTTTAATACCTAAATTGTTCCATATTTGATCAGTAGGACCCCTTCGTGTTACTCCTATGTCTTTTAAATGTGACCCATATAGCCTTTGATAGCTTTCTTGCTTTCTGGCACAGCAAATTATCCCAGGCTCATCTATATATTTCCTGTCTCCCAGCTTGTAAACAGCCATTTCTCTGAAGAGCCCTAGTTTCTTTATAGGAAGTAGATTTAGAGAGATCACAGACTGGGCATTAGTGGTGCTCCTGCTTTGGTTTTCATTGTTTCTAGGCCCTTTCTGTGATGGAATCAGGAAATAGGTATCTTTTAGAAAACAATTTCCAGTGTAAATTTAAGAGTAGAGTTAATTAGAACTTAATTTCTTTTGATTTATGTTTGTAAGTGAAACAGCCAAAATTATACTGAGTTAGATAACCTAACAATAAGGCTGCCTGGGTGGCTCGGCTCAGTGGTTGAACATCTGCCTTCAGCTCAGGGTGTGGTCCCGGAGACCTGGGATCAGGTCCCACTTCAGGCTCCCCTCGAGGAACTTGCTTCTCCCTCTGCCTGTATCTCTGTGTCTCTGTGTCTCATGAATAAATAAATCTTTAAAAACAAAACAAAACAAAACAAAACAGCATAAGATAACCTAACAATGTACGCTGTATAACTAGCCCTGTTAAAAGGAGATTTTTAGATTGGATTTAAATCTTTAGATGAGGAAAAGCTTAAAACCTGTGATAAAGGGGAGCCTGGGCGGCTCAGTTGGTTAAGCATCTGCCTTTGGCTTAGGTCATGCTCCCAGGGCCCTGGGATCAAGCCCTCTATCAGGCTCCCTGCTCAGCAGGGAGTCTGCTTCTCCCTCTCCCTCTGCCACTTCCCCTGTTTATACTCTCTCTGTCAAATAAATAAATAAAATCATTTTTAAAAAATGGGAAAAATCACAAAAGAAAAGGAGGATAAGTTTAACTATATAACCATTTAAAATTCTACCTAAAGACAGAGCAATTTTATAAAAGTGGATTCATTTATTTAGTACATTTATATGTTGGGCACAGCTGGGGATATAGGGATGAACAAAGTCTCTGCCCTCCTGGACCTCCCCAAATACCTGAAGCCCTACTGATAAAAACATTAAACACCATTTCTTCCTCTTTGACCTGTGAATTGTGCTCATGGGAATATACACTAAAGAAATAATCTGAAAGGCCAGGAAAAACAGTGACGGTTATTGTGGTATTCTGTACAGTTACAAAAAGTGAGAGACAACCAAAGTATCTAACAGTGAGGGAGGGGGGTGTAATTGACCTATGACCTGTTAATTTCAATTGTATAACATGATTCAATATATGTATATATTGGGAAATGAAGTCCAGTTAGCACTACATAGTTACATTGTTTTTTCCCCTCTGGTGAGAACTTTTAAGATATACACTCCCAGCAACTTGCTAATCCAATACAGTATTATTAGCTATAGTCCCCATGCTATACATTGCTTCTCCAGAACTTCCTTATTTTGTAACTGGAGGTTTGTACCTTTTGTCTGTCTTCATCCTTTGCCTATCTCCCACCCCCCAGTGCAGAACTTTTCATAGTATTTTGGCAATTGCTTGTTTTGTAATAAGAGACTAAAACAAGGCACAGGGTATGGTGTGTTCACAACTGGAAACTACAATGGCGAAACGGAAGGAAATAAGCAAAATATGGGTGAAGATGGACAATTGACTTTTTAATTTTTAGTGCTTTGCAGTTTTTCTGCATTTTATAATCGGGAAAAAGAGATGTAAACCTGTTCCCTTGGTAGCATACTACCCAAAGGAAATGCTCCAAAGACTGTAAAACCCTGATGTATGGCTGTGTTTTATTTTACAACTTATAATTTGTATCTTACTAATGTGTTTGCCTCCTTTTGCCACCAGGGGGCAGACCGAGCCGTTCCTGTCCTGATCATTGGCATTCTGGTGTTCCTGCCAGGATTTTACCACCTGCGCATTGCCTACTATGCTTCCAAAGGCTACCGGGGTTACTCCTACGATGACATTCCAGATTTTGATGACTAGCGCCCACCCTCAACCCTGAGAAGAAGAAACACAGATGGGACTGAGAACAGAAACTGGCTAAGGAATTCTGTAGTTTGCAGAAGTTAAACAAAAGAATGGCCAGATTTAAAGGTCCACCCTCAGGATGTCAACCGAGCATACAATTACAAATTAACTGGCCCTGGCAAAAGCTGACAACTTTTTCCACACAAATATCTATCTTGGAAGAATAGCAATGTTAATGGTGTGGGAAAGCAGGAGGTTATTATATAGCGGAAGGTGTTACTGCTGCCACCCTTTTTAGAGTTCAGCATTTCTTTTAAATAGTCCTCATTGTCAGTTTGTTTTGGTGGCAAATGGAAGAATTCAATATGTCAAATTTCATATTACTAGTAATTTATTTTGAAAACATCTAAGTATCTTACCCCTACACTCATCCTCTAACTTTGTGTTCTAGTGGAAGACCTTGGCAAAATCAAATGTCAGTGTGGGTGCATCTGTAATATTTTTTACTTGCTTTCTCATTAATAGCCAGGACTTTTTTAAATCTCAGAGCAAGTTTCCAAAAGGTAAACATTTTCTCTGCTCAGGAATCCTTGGTCAGCTTTGATTTGGTCCACCAGTAAGTTGACCAGTGTTTAATTTGGGTCATTCTGTTCTTTGTAGATCAAGGTGTTCTGTATATCATGCCTTTAAGGACTGGACTTTGGCTGTTTCCTAAGGAAAAAATGTAGATAAATGGTTGTTACTTAGAGATTATAAACCTCTTATTAGCACCTTATATTATGATGTCATTCTGCTGAAGATTGCAAGACTCAGCCTGGATCCCTAGGTGGACCAGACTGCCTTAATTTGATTCTGCTTCCTAGCTTGCACAAAGTGACATATTCAAAAGAAATTAAAATGCCAAAATCTAAATCCTAGACTTAAAGTGAATTAATTTTAAGTATATTTCAGAAAACATTTTAATGATTATATGATATATTTGATCCCAATACTCAGGACCAACTTCATTTTTAGATAACTGACCATATGGGTCAGACTGCTTTTCAATCCTCCTCTTACTGTGAGCTTATGGACCTAGGTGACTAGAAGCCAGGAAGGAAGGGTCATCAACTGAGATTTGGAGGGCTGTAGGTGGAACAGGTTTATTGGGGAAGGTGAGTTCACTTTCAGATGTGTTAAATTGTAGATCTGTACTTTACATCCACATGGGACTGTTGAGTAGGCAGTTGCAAAGCATGGATCTAAAGTTCAGGAGGGAGTCTAGGCCCGAGATAGAAATTAGGGAGTCATTGTTGGGACACTAACTAAAAACTGGATGATACCACTCACAGAGTGAGTGCATATGGGAAAAAAATTAGGACTCACGAAGTGAGGGACAGAGAGGGCTGACCTGAAGCAACCTCCAAAGTTAAGTTCATTTGGTAATGGGAGAGCAGCCTGGGAAGCCCAGTACTCTTATTGAAGTTCCTATGTAAAAGAGATCTGTAAAGCATTATCCTTGGAACTGTTTTTATTTTTATTTATTTATTTAAGATTTTATTTATTCATGAGAGAGACACAGAGAGAGAGAGAGGCAGAGACATAGGCAGAGGGAGAAGCAGGCTCCATGCAGGGAACCCAATGTGGGACTCCATCCTGGGACCCCAGGATAATGCCCTGGCCTGAAGGCAGGTGCTAAACCACTGAGCCACCCAGGGATCCCCTGGGAACTGTTTTTAAAGTAAAGCTCAGACCAGAAGGCTTTAACCAAACCAAATTTTTTGTTTTTGTTTGTTTTTAAGGTTTTATTTGAGAGAGAGAGAGAGAGAACAAGCTAGGGGGCAGGGAGCAGAGGAAGAGGGGAACCAGACTCCCCGCTGAGCAAGGACACCCCCCCCCCAATACTTTGCTTAATCCCAGGATCGAGATCATGACCTGAGCTGAAGTCAGACACTTAACTGACTCATTCACCCAGGCACTGCCCATATTTGGTCCTTTTTATAAGGGTAATCGTGTCCCTGGTAAGGGGAAAACACTCAAATGGAACATGGTTATAAAATGAGAAGTAGGCGTTTTGCAGTAGAAGGTAAACATTTACTCCCTGATCCAGTCTCTAAGGTTGTCTAATGAAGTTTCTTAGACACCTATCCAGAAGTGTTGTAAGCACATAAACATATATATCCTTCTTCTTAAAACTCAGGTTCCGGGCAGCCCGGGTGGCGCAGCAGTTTAGCGCCGCCTGCAGCCCAGGGCGTGATCCTGGAGACCCTGGATTGAGTCCCACGTCAGGCTCCCTGCATGGAGCCTGCTTCTCCCTCTGCCTGTGTCTCTGACTCTCTCTCTCTCTCTGTCTCTATGAATAAACAAATAAAATCTTTAAAAAAAATAAATAAAAACAAACAAACTCAGGTTCCCATTGTATAGTTCTATAATTTCCCTTTTTTCCAGTTATTCTGTTGGGTGTATCTTTCCATATACATGAAGATCACAGCCTTTTTAAAAATCTACACTAGAATATAGTTTTCATGTTGTGCATGTAGTCTTAGGGTTCTAAGAGCAGAGATCATAAAGTTCTAATCCTTCCCTCTCTGATGTCCCCTAATGAGTGGTCCTTGCTGTTCTATTTGAACATTCACACTTACAATCTAATTCCAGGTGGGATTGTTATTAATTGTTTGATTTTTTTTTTAAGATTTTATTTATTTAAAAAAAAATTTATTTTGAGAGAGTGGCAGGGGAAGGGGTAGAGGCAGAATGAGAGAGAATCTCCGGCACACCCACACTGAGCACAGAGCCCAATGTGGGGCTTAATCTCATGAACCTGAGATCCTGACCAGAACTGAAGTCAAGAGTTGGACATTTAGGTGATCCCTGGGTTGCTCAGCGGTTTGGTGCCTGCCTTCATTTTTTTTTTTTTTTAAGATTTTATTTATTTATTCATGATAGTCACACAGAGAGAGACAGAGAGGCAGAGACACAGGCAGAGGGAGAAGCAGGCTCCATGCACCGGGAGCCCGATGTGGGACTCGATCCCGGGTCTCCAGGATCATGCCCCGGGCCAAAGGCAGGCGCCAAACCGCTGCGCCACCCGGGGATCCCTGGTGCCTGCCTTCAGCCCAGGGCATGATCCTGGAGTCCCAGGATTGGGTCCTGCATCAGGCTCCCTGCATGGACCCTGCTTCTCCCTCTGCCTATGTCTCTGCCTCTTGTTCTGTGTCTCATGAATAATTAAATCTTTAAAAAAAAAAAAAAAAGAGTTGGACGTTTTACAGACTGATCCACCCAGGCACCCCTCAGGTATTATTTATTAAGACAAAATCAGACTCCCTGTAACTACACTGCCATAAATGTTTATTTTGGTTCTTTATAGAAAACACCCAAACCTTCATAATAGTGAATGTTTCTTGAACTCTGTCAAATGTACCAAGCACTTTTATTACATAACTTTCATTTTAATGCTTGGAAAAAACACCGAGTTGGATGATATTCTTAGGTAATAGGTTGGATATTTGTAAAGTTTTTTAAAAATATTTTATGTATTTATTCATGAGAGACACAGGCAGAGGGAGAAGCAGGCTCCATGCAGGGAGCCCGATGTGGGACTCCATCCGGGTCTTCAGGATCACACCCTGAGCTGAAGGCGGTGCTAAACTGCTGAGCCACACGGGCTACCCTAGGTTGGACATTTGTAAAGAAGTAGGGTGAGGGTAGGCAGAGCCATAAACTGTGGTGGGGACCAAGGTCAATTGTCAAATGTATATTTTATGTAAAAGCAGCCTTTTCCCTCCCTGCCCTTACTGTTAGCCAAACCACGTGCTCTAGCTTTATAAGGATTTTCTTATTTGCGACAACTGTTACACCTTTCAATAGTCATTTCAAGGCTAAAAATCATCCCCACTTGAATCAGCTGTTCTACCTATGATGGAAATTCAGACCCATTGCCCCTGGATAAGCTTCACCCAGTCTGTGCCAGCCTCATATCGACTGCTTCCTTTCTGCCAGGATTTGTTAGGTGCTAAAGGCATAACAGGAAAAATTGAGCATGATCAGCGGGTAGCAGAGGTTGCAAACTAGTGGACACAGATGTTGGCCTGCATTTTGTTTTTAAAAATGGAAAAGTTCAATGATCTGATTTGGGGCTTTTCTTGGAAACTCAGTATATTTTTCTTCCTTACTGAGAGGCTACAACCAACTGGAGCAGAATTCTCCAGTTCACCAAAGTTCTTATTGTTGCTTTACCTTTGTGCCTAACCTGCTAATTGTTTTCATTAAGGGCAAGAGTGTGTTTTAGGGTCCCACAAAGTCTAGCACAGTGTTGGTGGACACTTCAGGCTATTAGATGAAGAACCAAAGTTGAAAGTACGTTTCTATCCCAGGATGCTAGTTCTGTTCCTTTGAGGTATGGACAGTTGGGCTGGTACCGTTTGATTTAGATGCTCCTAAATGACCCTCCCGCCAGCTGCCTGGCAGGCTGCTCCCCTTCAAACAGATTTGGGGCTACCTGGTGAGTTCAGTCTCTGCCTGGCACCTTCTACTGAGGCCACTGCACCTAATTCACAACCGTCTGCACGTTCCCTCCTACGGGGTCTTCCAGTGTCCCAGTCAGCTGGCCTGGAAGAGCCTTCTGTTACTGGTTCAGTGAGGGAAGCTGGTGGAAAGACAACAGTTTTGACCTTTTGCTGACCGTCAAAGGGGTATAAGCCAAATTAACTCACCTTAGTTAGTTGTCTTGTGTCATCTAAACTATCTTGAGGCTTCTCTCCTAGACATGATCCATCTCCTAGACAGCCTCCTGGCCTCAAGTAAACTAGTTATGGTTTCATGCCAGGGTGGGAAAGGTAGAGTCCTGTTAGCTCTTGAGGCATTGGGCAAATTACATCTGGAGCTTCAATTTCCTTATAAAGTGGGGGTAAACCAGTTCTACCTCCTAGGGTAAATGTGAAGATTAAATAAAACTGTGGAAGTGTGCTTCACACAGAGCCCAGCACCTAGAAAACGCTCAGTAAATGAAAGCTGCTGTTTGAGAAAGTGAAGACTGTCATTCCTTTGGCTTCAGGGATTAGTGCTTCGGGTGAAGTTTATGAGGGGAGAGAGCCCATCTGTTATCCCTGGGGCCAACCTGAAGAGTCTGCTGGTCCGTGGTGGAACCACCATGGAGTGCGGGGCCAGAGCTAGCATGGCAGTCAGCCCCAGCCAAGGCAGGGCCCCCTTCGCTGACAGAATGGAGGGATAAGAAGATCTCCAGCCCCTGGCCCTTTGCCAGCATGCAGCTGGGATGCTGTATGCTCTAGTCCTGTGGAGCAAGAGGGGAAGGTAGAGGACCTAAGCACCCCATTCTTTCATTCTTCTCACTAACTGGAAAAGAGCCAACTAGAAAATGCTCCAGTCTTGGCTAAGGTGCTAATCCTTTGAGAAGGTTTTCTCTAGGATTAATATCCACAGAGTTGGCTCTGAGACCATCATCCTCAGGCGCGCTATGCCCCTACGACTGAAAAGGTGACAATAGAATCACCAACACAGCTAGGAGGGTTTGTGGCCTGGCAGAATGGGGAAGACGACTGGCACCAGGCAAGAGTTGTAAGCATGAGGAGCTGGGGCTGAGTCAGATCTCTGGATATAGCTACGGTTTCTGTCACTGTAGCCATGATCTGAACTTTTAAGTTGGTGTTTTTGTTTTGTTTTGTTTTTTAAGAATTTGACAGAGAGAGAAAGAGCATACAAACAGGAAGCAGCAGATGGTGGGTTGGGGGGGAGAAGCAGACTCCCCGCTGAGCAGGGAGCCCGATGCGGGGATAGATTCCAGGACCCCAGGATCATGACCTGAGCCGAAGGCAGACATCCTTGAACATTTTAAGAATTAACATGTCGGGGACCCCTGGGTGGCTCAGCGGTTGAGCATCTGCCTTCGGTTCAGGGCGTGATCCTAGGTCAGGGGATTGGATCCCACATTGGGCTCCCCAAAGGGAGCCTGCTTCTCCCTCTATCTATGTCTCTGCCTCTCTCTCTGTGCTTCTCATGAATAAACAAATAAAATCTTAAAAAAAAAAAAAAAAAGACTTAAGAGCATATTGACAGGGTACTTGCAGACAGCTCCAAGTTCCCCTTCTTGGGGATATCAGAAAATGCCAGGTATTTTCCCCATTTAATGGGAGTGAAATCACAGTGGGACCAAAGAGCATAGAATGGTGCCGGCCCAAGATCAAGAACTCCTGCTCATTCTGAACATGACCCAAGATAGTCTTCCACCATATTGCTCTCCCAGATGTTTGCATCCCACCTCCAGCAAGGGGCCAGGCCTCATCAATTGGCAGTAAAAGAAGTTAACTTCTCAAAGCGCAGAGATTAGGATTTTGCACTGTAGAAAAACAAGGCAGACACAAAGTCTCCAAAGTCACTTAAGTTTTTGGCAGGGTAGAGTACATTTACTTTCCAAGGCCCAGGTCACCAAAACTTGAAACTTGAAGAGTACTTTGGGTGGAAAATATCTCTTTATTAAAACAACTCAACTTAAACATTAACCAAAAAAGTAGGCCACAGCGCTTTGAAGGCAGCTCTATCTTGATACAGTTAGGTCCGCTAGATGCCTTAACTATTACCAGTCACAGCTTTAATCTAACCTTAGTTTTATCTCCAGACTTTGTTTTAAATCTGTCTGTTAATTCACCTTGCATTCTACTTTTAAGTTTATTCATGAAAAAAATAAAAAAGTTTATTCATGAAATGTTTTTTGGGCACCTACTATAGACATTTGCCAGACATCAAAAAGGAATCATCCATTTCCTCCCGAAATTTGCAACTTACTTAGGGAGAAGAGACCCATATCTGAACTAGTTAAATGTAGTAAGTGATAGTCATCTATGAATAATTTAGAAAATTGTTGCTCTAAGGGGATTGGGGAGGAAAGGAGGCTCAGCAGGCTCTGCACAGGTCTGGGAGAGACAGGACTTGAGCTAGACCAAGGACGGGCAGGAGGGAAATTGGTTGAACTTGGGCTGGCCCCCAACTGGTAATGGGGGCTGTGTCCAGGCAGGGCATCGGGAGAGTTGGGAATTAAGGTTGCTAGGTTATATGGGCCTAGGTTGTGACCAGCTAAGGAATGGGAAACTGTGGTAGTTTTCTTTTTAAATTTTGTTTTATTTTTCTTGAAACGGTGCACATATCATAAAAGTTAGTTACATCAAACTCATTATGAAAATTAGTAGTTCTTAGCAACCCCTTCTCCCTCATTCCCCAAGGGACAAACCAAGAACCTTTTGTTCTTCCAGCTGAATCTCATTGTATTGACCCTGAATCTCCACATGACATATTACCACTTCACAGTTTTTCAGTACTAGGCCTAATTAAATGAATTTTATCTGCTAGAAAATGGTGATTTTGCTCCATGCCTTCTCTGTCTCCTGTCCTATTCACATACTCGCAGGCCCTCCGTTTTCTCCATATAATTGTGTGATTTTGGTTAGACCAATATTAAACGTTGTGAAATGACTAAGAATATATAAACCCTATTTGCAGCTTACCCAGGACATATTATGACTTACTTCTCCCTTCTGGCACAACTTTTAGTTTTCCCTGGAGTTGACAATCTTATTTTGTTTGTTTCTGTGATTTTCTTTGCAACTGTCACTCATTCAGATTCTGCCATTTCTTTATGTATCCCCTGGTATTCTGTCCATGTCATGGAGAACTCTCTCTCGAGCCTGCTGCCCTGTCCTCTACCTGCTTTTTGTACCCCCAGAGGTGAGGATGTGACTGCAGAGCCTTCACCTTTCCCATGTGACATTTGTGGGGATGTCTGGGGCCACTCTGATTCTGGGTTCTTCGCTTTGCTACCATTTTTTCATTCTGGATGCCTGTAGGATTGCATTCGGTGTTCTGACATTTCACGGTGACATGTCTTGTTGTTGGCCTATTTTTCTCCAGCACAAGTACTCTGGAAACTCATGTCTTTTTAAAAGATTTTATTTATTTTATTCATTAGAGACAGAGAGAGAGAGAGAGAGAGAGAGGCAGAGACACAGGCAGAGGGAGAAGCAGGCTCCATGCAGGGAGCCCGACGTGGGACTCCAACCAGGGTCTCCAGGATCAGGCCCTGGGCTGAAGGTGGCACTAAACCGCTAAGCAACCCAGACTACCCTTGAAATTAATTTCTTTGATAATTTCCTTCACTCTAAGGTCTCTGGTTTTTGTTTCTGGAATTATTTCTTTAGGTGTTGGTCTTTATCTTTTCTCTCCTATTTTTCACATTTTTGCCCTTTTTCCATATTTTGTCTTTTTGATCTTCTCTATGGAGGGCTTATTTAGCTCTGTCTTCCAACTCTAATGTTGTACTTTTTGGGTTTCTGCTGTCATAGTTTTAATATCCAAGGACTCTTTTTAATCTTCTGGGTGTTCTTTTTATGGCAATAAAATTTAATTTTGGGGCCATAACATATTTTCTTATCTCAATATATTAACATAAGTATTCACTGAATCAGGGTATCTGGCTGGCTCAGTCATTAGAGCATGTGACTCTTGACCTTAGGTCCTGAGTTCAAGCCCCTTATTGTGTGTAGAACTTATTAAAAAGAAAGAGAGAGAGAGAGAGATAAGTGTTTACTTATCAGCAAAGCAGTCAGAATAGACCTTTAAAAATATGTCCTAGGATGCCTGGGTGGCTCAGCAGTTGAGCCTTTGGCTCAGGGCATGATCCTGGAGTCCCGGGATTGAGTCCCACATCGGGTTCCCTACAGGGACCCCCCTTCTTCCTCTGCCTATGTCTCTGTCTCTCTGTGTCTCTCATGAGCAAATAAATAAAATATTTAAAAAAAATAAAATAAAAATACGTCCTATCTTGTCATTCCTCTCAAAACACCACCGTGGTGGGATCCCTGGGTGGCGCAGCAGTTTAGCGCCTGCCTTTGGCCCAGGGCATGATCCTGGAGACCCGGGATCGAATCCCACGTCGGGCTCCCGGTGCATGGAGCCTGCTTCTCCTTCTGCCTATGTCTCTGCCTCTCTCTCTCTCACTCTGTGCCTATCATAAATAAATTAAAAAATTAAAAAAAAAAACACCACAGTGGTTCTGCATCTGACTCAACAGGAGAAGCCTTTGTCCCTGCAGTGGCTGCGGTGGCCCAGTGTGATCTCTCCTCCCCTGGGCCTCCCTGGCATCAGCTGTTCTACCTCCTGTTCACTCTGCTTCAGCCACACCAGCCCCTCAGTGCTCCCTGACTTCTCCAGGCCCAAACTCCCACCCTAGCACCTCGGCCATAACTGTTCCTTCTGCCCAGAATCCCCCTCTCCTTCAAGACATTGCTCAGCTTGCATCTTCTCAGTAAGGCCTGCCCCGGCCTCCACGTGTAATACTGCAGCTTGCTCAAGACCATGTCCCAACCATGCCTAGAGCACCAGCTCTCCTGGCCTCCTCTCTCCTCCTTCTTGACTCTTCCATAGCAAGTGTCGCTTTCTAACTTGCTGATTTTATTTATCTATTATGTGTTTTTCATCATTCCATTCCACTCCGTCACTCCACCCTACTTAGAAGGGCAGACATTGGGATACCTGGGTGGCTCAGTGGTTGAGCGCCTGCCTTTGGCTCAGGGCATGATCCTGGAACCCCAGGATAAAGTCCCACATCGGGCTCCTGCGAGGAGCCTGCTTCTCCCTCTGCCTGTGTCTCTGCCTCTCTCTCTCTCTCTCTCCCCCTCTCTCTCATGAATAAATAAATAAAACCTTAAAAAAAAAAAAAAAAAGAAGGGCAGGCATCTGTTTTGTTCACCGATGTTCCCAGCAACTTAGAACTATGCTTGGCACAGAGAGCAGCAGTAGTCTTTGTTAGGTGAAAAGATGAATGAATGAATGAATGAATGAATGAATGTCTTTGTGAATTTTCATGGTTTGGGTAGCCCGGGTGGCTCAGTGGTTTAGCACTGCCTTCAGCCCAGGACCTGATCCTGAAGACCTGGGATCAAGTCCCACATCGGGCTCCCTGCACGGAGCTTGCTTCTCCCTCTGCCTGTGTCTCTTGCTTCTCTCTCTCTCTTTCTGTGTCTCTCATTAATAAATAAAATCTTAAACAACAACAAAAAAAGAATTTTCATGGTTTGATTTTGAACTTTCCTTCTCCCTGCATGCTGGTCTTTTCTCTAGGTTGCTTTTTCTACTTCTTTGCTTCAGTCTCTATCTTTCAGGTTATCTAGGCTGTCAGCTCATACTAAAGATTAAGGACATAAAACCCAGTGCCACTCTATGCCTATGGAATGGCCTCATTGACTATGGGATGAATCCTCTGAGAGTCACCTACGTGGGCCATTCATTGGGGAATACTCATGGTCGGTAGCTTCAGATCTTTCCCTGAGGCTGGTCTTTCTCAGAGAGGGCTGGCCACCACTGCCTGAGAACCAACTTGGCAACAAAGGCCATGAGTCTGAGTCTGGACAGTCAGTATGTGGACTCTACTTAGCGCCCTGCTCTCAGTTTGCTGTTCCCACCTCGGCTGTGAGTGGTTATCTCCCTGCCTCTCCATCAAAAAGCCCGATTTCACAAACTCTCGCCAAAGTTCAGGCTTCCAGATTTCCGCCAGAATACTGGGAGTGATCTTTGCCCTGTGGCTTAGGGCCAGGGAGGAGAGAGATAGGGTTAATTTTTTTTTTTTTTACTTTTTATTGAAGTATAATATACATACAGAAAAGTACACAAGTCAAAAGCTTGCTGTATTTCCATAAACACATAAAGTCTAATTCTTTTTTTGTAAAAGATTTTATTTATTCATGAGAGAGAGAGAGAGAGAGGCAGAGACAACACAGGCAGAAGGAAAAGCAGGCTCCTCGCAGGAGCCCGATGTGGGACTTTATCCCAGGACTCCAGGATCATGCCCTGAGCCAAAGGCAGGCTCTCAACCACTGAGCCACCCAGGTGTCCCAATGTCTGCCCTTCTAAGTAGGGTGGAGTGACGGAGTGGAATGGAATGATGAAAAAACACATAATAGATAAATAAAATCAGCAAGTTAGAAAGCGACACTTGCTATGGAAGAATCAAGAAGGGAGCCTGACGTGGGAGTTGATCCCAGGTCTCCAGGATCACACCCTGGGTCAAAGGCAGTGCCAAACCGTCGAGCCACCTGGGCTGCCCCAAAGTCTAATTCTTTTTTTTTTTTTTTTTTTTTCTAAAGTCTAATTCTTTTTTTTTTTAATTTTTATTTATTTATGATAGTCACACAGAAAGAGAGAGAGGCAGAGACATAGGCAGAGGGAGAAGCAGGCTCCATGCACCGGGACCCCAACATGGGATTCGATCCCGGGTCTCCAGGATCATGCCCTGGGCCAAAGGCAGGCGCTAAACCGCTGCGCCACCCAGGGATCCCTAAAGTCTAATTCTTAACTAGATTTTTAGCCAGTCCACTCATGTACGCTTGACCTCTGTCCCTACTTTTATTTATTTTTTATTTTTTATTTTATTTATTTATGATAGTCACAGAGAGAGAGAGAGGCAGAGACACAGGCAGAGGGAGAAGCAGGCTCCATGCACCGGGAGCCCGACGTGGGATTCGATCCCGGGTCTCCAGGATCGCGCCCTGGGCCAAAGGCAGGCGCCAAACCGCTGCGCCACCCAGGGATCCCTGTCCCTACTTTTAGAGGTCCTTGGCATCACCAATTCCATGTGTTTTGAGGGGTCCTGCATAAAATCATGCTATTATTAGACCCGGTTGTCCAGCCTTTGCTCACACTTCTGACCTCGCCAAGTCAGGAGACCTGAGCACCACTTCCCTCACTGACTTGTCTAGCAAACGTACTCAATAAATATATGTTATGACACTCTCAAACAGAATAGCTTCCTTCCTTTTCAAATCTCTACCCTGGAAAGGACTCATTTTTCTTTTCTAGGGAAATTGGATGAGAACTAATTGTATTTGAAGGTTTTTTTGGTTTTCTTTTCTAAGGCTGTCTTGTTGCTCTTTGAGATCCTTAGAAAGCCCTATAGAGCCAGACCTGGCAAAGATTAGGTCCTGAAGTTCAAAACATGGTGAGTAATTGACAGTCTGCAATGAGGGTAGAAGGCAGCAGGTCAAAGGCTGCTTGTCTGTAGGTTGTCTGTAGTCCAGGAAGGAGACAGCTGCATGTTGAAATCTGTCTGGACATAGCCAAGACTGTGAGAGTGTCTCTGGTCATCTGGGGTCAACCTGGGGTTTCTGGGCTACCTGGTCATTTCCCAGGCTTTGAAAAACTAATTTATTTAAGTATGGAGCTGTATTAAATAAAAAAACGCCCCCCCCATTAATAGTTTGCCATTGTATTCTTTTAGAAAAAAAGTGCATATATAAAGCTACATAAATATTCTTTTTCAACTCTTTTCATTGTGAAATATAACGTACAGAAAAGCACGCAAAACATAAATGTATGGCTTAGATAATCATAAATCAAAAACTCAGGGAAGCACCTGTCAAGTCAGGAAGCCACACCAGCATCCTGGGCAGTGGGGGCAGCCCTGACAGCAAGGTGAGAGGCGGCAAAGCAGGTGCTGCCTGAGAACCACCTGACTCCGTTATGGCTGGTACATTGTAATAGGAGGGGCCTGAGAAGGGATGCAGGCAGGTGAGATCTTGGAGAGTCCTCTGTGCCAGGGGAAAGAGGGGAGCCTCCCATCTCTGACCCCAGATAGGGGTCCAGCCCTCCTCTTCACTCTCAGCTCATCTTCTAAATCTGGCAAATAACCCACAGAAAGTATGATGTTCCTTCTCTGAGGCTAGAAGATTAGAATAGAAAATCCCAGCTTTTGATCAAGCACATAAAACTCCTGACACTGGATAAAAACAGACTCTTTTAGGTAAAGATGAAAAGATTTGGGAACACAAAAGAAAATGGAGCGAGAAAATGAGAGGAACATTGCTTCCAGTAACGGGAAATGTATGCCAAGAGGAGTTTCATGTTTGTGGCGAGATTGGAGAGGACATCAGAGGGGCCACTTGGAGTCCAGGAATACTGCTTTCAAATGAACTCAGGACTCAGAGGTAGGCACTCAGGAAAGAGAATGTTAGGTATAACTTTTTATTTTAATTTTTTTAAAGATGTATTTATTCATGGGAGATACACAGAGAGAAAGGGAGAGACACAGGCAGAGGGAGAAGCAGGCTCCATGCAGGGAGCCCGATGTGGGACTCAATCCCGGATCCTGGGATCACATCCTGAGCCAAAGCAGACTTGAGCTCAACCGGTGAGCCACCCAGGCATCCCTTAATTTATTTTTTAGAATAGTCTCTTAATAAAAAAAAAAAATTAGTCTCTTAATTATTAAAGAAGTCACAACCCCAAAGTCAAGAGTCATGTGTTCTACCAACTGAGCCAGCTAGGTGCCCCAAGAATGTTAGGTACAGCTTGATGTGAGATTTAAACATGAAAATGAAATGTCCTTTTAGAATAAAATGTAAGTTACTAAAATTGGGGGCACTTGGGTGGCTCAGTTGCTTAAGCATCTGCCTTTGGCTCAGGTCATGATCCTGGGGTCCTGGGATAGAGCCTCGAGTGGGGTTCCCTGCTCAGTGGGAAGTTTCCTCCCTCTCCCTTTGCCCCTCCCCCTGCTCATGCTCTCTCTCTTAAATGGGTAACATTTCTAAAAATCTTTTTTTTTAAGTTACTAAAATTGACTCAAAAGGAAATGGAAAACCCGAATAAACCCACTAACTCTAGAGGATAGGAGGAAGGTCCTCAAAGGTCTTATTTACCCAAATTTTGGACCCAGATGGACAATAGTATGGAAATGTAGCTAATCTTCAAGAAAGGCTGTTGATAATTTTTACATTCTAGAATCTAGAGCATGAGAAAATGTTATAAACCTAGTATAGGGATCCCTGGGTGTCTCAGCGGTTTAGCACCTGCCTTTGGCCCAGGGTGTGATCTGGAGTCCCGGGATAGTCTCATGTCAGGCTCCCTGCATGGAGCCTGCTTCTCCTTCTGCCTATGTCTCTGCCTCTCTCTCTGTCTCTCATGAATAAATAATTAAAATCTTAAAAAAAAAAAAAACCTAGTATAACCCCCTTATCACAGCTTGTCCAAATGAATGATTTTTTTAAAAAGATTTTGTCTATTTATTCATGAGAGACACAGAAAGAGAGTAGCATAGGGAGAAGATACTCCCTATGGGGGAGCCCAATGTAGGACTCAATCCCAGGATCCCTGAGCCGAAGGCAGACACTCAACCACTGAGTCACCCAGGTGTCCCCAAATGAATGTTTCTTTTAAAGATTTTATTTATTTATTCATGGGCAACACACAGAGAGAGGGAGAGACAAAGGTAGAGGGAGGAGAAGTAGGCTCCCCGTGGGAAGTTCAATGCGAGACTCAATCCCAGGACTCCAGGATCACACCCTGAGCCAAAGGCAGACTCTCAACTGCTGAGCCACCCAGGCGTCCCTGACTTCAGCATCTATTCCTGACTTAATGACAAAACTCTAAAGCCATCTTCAAATAGATAAACCTTAACATTACAAAAAACTTTGAAGAGGAGGCACCTAACTGGCTCAGTGGGTAGAGCTCAGTGGGTAGAACTCACAACCCCTTTATCGCGGGGTTGTGAGTTCAAACCCCATGATAGGCATAGAGATTACTTAAAAACAAGATCTTTGGGGCATCTGAGTGGGCTCAGTCGGTTAAGCATCTGCCTTTGGCTCGAATCATGATCTCAGCATCCTAGGATCGAGCCTGGGCTCTCTGCTCGGGGGATGAGGGGTTGCTTCTCTGTCCCTCTGCTGCTCCCTCTGCTTATGATCTCTTGCCCTCTCTCAAATAAATAAATAAAATCTTTTTAAAAATGAAAAGATCTTTAAAGACATGAAGAATCCAATAGCAAATGCCAAACCATCAAATACCAGATTTATTCCCATTAAAATCAGGAGCAAGGGAGAGGTATCCACTAACACCTGTCATTGTGGTTAAACAAAACGAACATGGGCATGGATCTCCATCCATTGACTAAAGTTTGCAGGAAGTAGCATGCTCAATTTTTTTCTGCTTTTTAAATAATCCCCTTGAATTTTAGCAGTGAGTCCTCATTTCACCAGGCAATTGAAGTTTACTCTTGGCCATTACGGGAGCCTCCTTGCTGCCAGGGTTTACCATCTCAGTTGCAGGAGGGGAGTGTCCAGAGTGCCAAAGTCTCCAGGGAGGGCAAGCAGGTGGCCGGGGTTTCAACATAGGATTTGCCGAGATGTACTTTGGTCTAGTCATTAAGTGTTGGTCTCTACATGTAGCTGTGGTGTTGTCCGTTGTTCTTAGCTGCACATTTCCTTGCTTTTTTAAACTGAGGTGTAGTTGACACACAACGTTTCAGTTGTACAACATAGCAATTCAACAATTCTATGCATCATGCAATGCTTGCCGTGAATGTAGCAGCTGCATATTTTCTTTTTTAAGACTTTATTTATTTATCATAATAGACACAGAGAGAGCCAGAGATATAGTCAGAGGGAGAAGCAGGCTCCCAGCAGGACCGTCCTGTGGGACTCGATCCCAGGACCCCAGGATAACGATGAGTCGAAGGCAGATGCTTAAGTGACTGAGCCACCCAGGCACCCCAAAGATCTTATTTTTAAGTAATCTCTACACCTATCGTGGGGTTTGAACTCACAACCCTGAGATCAAGAGTTGCACGCTCTACCTACTGAGGTGCCCTTGCATATGTTCTTAAGGTCTCTTCGCTCAGCCCCTTCTGCACCCCATTTGGGCACATGAGGACATGAGGCGGCCCTGGTGCCTACCTAGTGGGAGTGCTCAAGGTTCTCCACTGCCTTTGGGCTCCTTCTGGACTTACAGTAAATTATTCCCCTGCTCCCCATGGCATGCTGGGGTGTGTGGGAACTGTATGGGCTGTCTCCAGTCCAACCGTCTGGCTCTGCCGAGAGCCCTTTCATTGCTCAAAGAAATGATAGAATCTTGCTGCTTCTCAGGCCCTCCTTAGAAAAGGGCAGGGGCCCCTTCCAATTCCAGCTGCCCAGGCTGTCAAGGATCTCCGTTGTTCTCCTGCTGGCAGCTTTCCTCTTCCACCCCGCCACCCCCTCTACTGGGGGGCAGTGCTTCTGGGGGTGGGGGTCAGATACAGCCACACACTGAGGCTCCAGACCCACTTGCTTCCCTCCAACTCTCTTCTTTTCTCTCCATCTGGAGCCTTTTGGTTAAAGAAGCACTAAACTATAGCACATCAACTAAAGAAGCAAATCTAAAGAGCAACAACTCATGTTGAAGAATCTTTCTTTTTACTTCTGGGTGTCATGGATCAGTATTTGCTGTCAACACACCGCTCAAGGAAGCCAGTGGTCTGGATCTGGGTATCGTGATGACATCAGATTGCTTTAAAAGTTTCTAAATGAAAAAAAAAATAAAAATAAAAATAAAAGTTTCTAAATGATCTGTACTTAATTCATTGTGGGCCAGCGTCAACCAGCTCATGGGCCAGCAGTGCTCAGAAGCCTCTCTGAGGAACCTGGTATAAAGGCTTAGTAACCTCCTCCTCTGTTCTTCTAAATCTGGTCAAGACATTCAAAACAAAAATTCCAAAAATTTGGGGCGCCTGGGTGGCTCAGTTGGTTCAATTCTGGGATTCAGCTCAGGTCATGATCTTGGGGTCTGGGTCATGGGATCGAGCTCCAGGGAGTCTGCTTGTCTCTCTCCCTCTGCTCCTCCTCCCGCACTTATGCGCTCATGTACCCACGGTCTCTCTCTCTCTCTCTCTCTCTCTCTCTCAAATAAAGTCTTAAAAAAATTCCAAGAACTTGACTTCCCTTTCCCGTGCATTCTGCTATGTCACCCCTTCCCTAAGCCAACGGGCACAGAACACCCTAGCTGCTGCCAGGCTGGAGAGAAGTGCTCATAAGGTTACAGAAAATAGTGGAAACGAAAATTGCATCAGTTCATGCAGCATATTTCTCTCTTGCTGCCAAAATGAGAAGGAAGATTGGGTTGTTGTTGGTGTTTTAATGAAGAAGTGAGAGATTAATCATAATTTATAAATAAACAGATTACAACCTACAAAACGTTTGTAATAAAGTTCAATAGGATAAAATGGCTACAAAGAAAATCAAGATCAAGAGCCCTTCACCTGAGCTAGAATAATAATTAGAAAACAATATAGCAAGGGTCTCATTCACAGTAACTATGGAACAAAATGCTAAGAGGTCAAATTAGTGGAAAGTGACTGAATATTCTTGGGAAACATCATTAAGACCTTACTGAGATAGATTTTCTTACTAGTAACTCTACGTTGTGAAGCGATGCAAATTTGTCTCCAATGCAATCCCTTTCTAATCAAAATCACACAGGAGGGGTAAAGAGGACTTGACAAAGGGATTCTCAACTCAGTCTAGAAATTAAAGGTTGACAATAGCCAGAAAAAATGTCAAAGGAGAACCTTGGAGAAGTACTTACCCTCTTTAATATTCAATGGCATTACAAAGCTATGGAAATTGAAACAGTACTCTGCACAGCCATGGAAAGGGAAATCAGTGGAGCAGAAAGACAATCCAAAAAGAGGCCTGAAGATCAAAAAAATTTAGTATGTGATAAATAGACCATGAAAATTAAGAGAGAAAGGATGGATTATTTAATAAATGGTGTCCAAACAACAGATTAACAAATCTGCCTAATTCTCCTGGGCCCCTCCCTGTTTGGATTGGATTTCCTCTTCCCTTCAGGCTGGATGTTGTCATGTGATCAGCATTGGCCAATGAAATGGGAGTTTGAGTGATGGGTGTCACTTTTTGCGGGGAGGAGGAGGGGCAGAGAGAGAGAATCTTAAGCAGGCTCTATACACATCCAGCCGGGAGAGGATGTGGGGCTCCATCTCAGAAGATGGGTGTCACTTCTGAGAAGAAGTTTTAAAAGCCATTACATATTTTCCCATGTCTTCACTTTCCCTCTGCCCCAGTCGGGGAGTGAAGATGACGCACAGCAGAGCCCCCAGCTCCCCAGCTGACCCACGAGGAGTACATAGTGTAAGAGGGGAATAAACCTTTGCTGTTTAGGGACACATGGATGGCCCAGCGGTTGAGTGTCCGCCTTTGGACCAGGGCGTGATCCTGGGGTTCTGGGATCGAGTCCCGCATGGAGCCTGCTTCTCCTGTTGGATTCCTGCATGGAGCCTGCTGGGCTCCTGTTGGGTTCCTGCATGGAGCCTGCTTCTCCCTCTGCCTGTGTCTCTGCCTCTCTCTCTCTCTGTCTGTCTGTGTCTCTCATGGATAAATAAATAAAATCTTTAAAAATAAATAAATAGGGATCCCTGGGTGGTGCAGCGGTTTGGCGCCTGCCTTTGGCCCAGGGCGCGATCCTGGAGACCTGGGATCGAATCCCACATCGGGCTCCCGGTGCATGGAGCCTGCTTCTCTCTCTGCCTGTGTCTCTGCCTCTCTCTCTCTCTCTCTCTCTCTCTGTGACTATCATAAATAAATTTAAAAAAATAAAAATAAAAATAAAAATAAATAAATAAAGTGCTCTATACAGGGCCAGCTACATAATCCGTGCACCCCAGTGCAAAATGAAAATACAGGCCCCTTAAGGAGCACCTGGCTGGCTCAGTCAGAAGAACATGTGACTCTTGGCCTCAGAGTTGTGAGTTCAAGTCCCATGTTGAGTGTAGAGATGACTTAAAAATAAAATCTTAAAAAAAAAAAAAAAAGAAAATACAGGAAAACACAGGTCCTGTATTGAAAAACTATTAAAAATGGTCAAGATGGTGACAGCAGAGCATTAAAGCATGCATGGGGTCCTTCTGAGCCTGGGTCTCTGTGTGGCTACACATGCACAGATCGCACACCCACGAAGCTTGTCCTGGCCCTATGTAACTGATGTTTCTGCATCCTCCCTTTCTTCCCGGAACAATTTCCTCCTTGCTCTGCCTCACATTACACTTCCACCATCTTGCAAAACTGAAACTCTAGACCCATTAAACACGATTTCCCTCCTTCCCCCAGGGGAAAGTTTTCTTCTACTTCACCCTTCAGAATGTGTAAGGAACTTCTAAATCTCAAAATAGGGCCACTTCCAGAAACAGTCAATGAATCATTAAGGTGCAAA
The DNA here is from genome assembly GCF_003254725.2 of Canis lupus dingo. Classification (NCBI taxonomy): domain Eukaryota; kingdom Metazoa; phylum Chordata; class Mammalia; order Carnivora; family Canidae; genus Canis; species Canis lupus. Next base: position 16,659,204 of record NC_064266.1, read on the forward strand.
TAAGGGCTCTCAAGGATGCAAATAAAAGAAAAACAATCCAACTTAAATTGGCTAGATAGTAAAAAGAAATTTGGAGACTCCATAACAGAACATTCTTCTACAGGGGGCTCTAATGATGTGACCTGACCTAGCTTCTCTTCCTTCACCTCTCAGCTCTGTCCCTGGGTGTTGGGTCCCTTCCTAGATAGGCAAGAGCACCACCAGCCCACCCTCTTTTTCTGGGCCTTGGGACAGGAGCCTCTTCCTTCCTGGCAACCCAAGCAGATGCCTCCTCAGGTCCCCATTGGATCAGTTTGGGTTTCCTGCCCACAACAAAACTAATCTCTATAATTAGAAAATGGAGTAGGTTGATTATCTCAAACTAATTGGGGTCCATGTCGGAGCTCAGATAGGGATTGATTCCCCCAAAGCTGCATGCCTGAGAATGAGAGAGTGACAATTTAACCAAGGAAAATTTGGTGCAGGTGAAAAAGGGGGAATGTGGGCACCCCGGGTGGTTGAGCAGTTTAGCACCGCCTTCGGCCCAGGGCATGATCCTGGAGACCCGGAATCGAGTCCCACGTCGGGCTCCATGCACAGAGCCTGTTTCTCCTTCTGCCATGTCTCTGCCTGTCTCTCTGTCTCTCGTGAATAAATAAATAAAATCTAAAAACAAAAACAAAAACAAAAAAGAAAAAGGGGGAATGTATGCTGGGGCAACACTGTGATGTCATCACTGACATCATTATATATTATTGGATCAGTCAATGATTCAGTATTCAGTGAGTTCCAGTAACAAAGTGAGCATCCTGATGAACCTTTGGATCAGGTCAATCCTGAATCAAGGATTCAGGTGCCAGTGATTTATGAAGAAGGTGCTTCCAGGAGAACCCTGTAAGGGGATGGGGTAGGGGGAGCAAGACCAGGAAGGAGAGGAGGCCCAGCAAGGATGCCACTGGGGGGACATTTCAGCTCCAGCCTGTTCCCTCCAGTACTGAGTATAAAGTTATACCCCCAAGAAAAGGAATTGAGCTGTCATCATACTTTCACCCCAATCTGTAGCTACTTGGCCTTGGTGAAGGGAGATTTAAAACTTTCAGATACTTTCCCGTCCTCCAAGCAATCAGGGAGGCTCCTATGCCCAAGGGTGGTGGTATGCAGTTTGCTGGTGGCAGCCACTCTCAGGAAAGCTGGCAAGATATGGATGCACAGAGCCCATCAAAGGTGGGCCTTCGACAGAGTCCACTGCAAAGCAGCTGTGACCAGGATCTGCTGTGAAAGCTGATGCCAGACGGACAGGGAGCCTGTGAGCAGGGCAGGGACAAGTGGTGTACTCCGAGGGCAGTTGCTGCCAGAAGCGCCACACGAAAGCAGGAAGCTGCAGGTATGGCCAAGGACCACCCACTCTGGGCCTGGAGGAACGTAGCTATAGAAAGAAGATCAGGGATGCCCGGGTGGCTCAGCGGTTAACCTCTGCTTTCGGCTCAGGGCGAGATCCTGGAGTCCCGAAATCGGGTCCCGCATCAGGCTCCCTGCATGGGGCCTACTTCTCCCTCTGCCTGTGTCTCTGCCTCTCTTTGTGTGTGTGTGTGTCTCATGAGTAAGTAGACAAAATCCTTTTTTTTTTTTAAAGGTTTTATTTATTCATGGGAGACACACAGAGAGGCAGAGGGAGAAGCAGGCTCCATGCAGGGACCCCGACATGGGACTTGATCCCGGGTCTCCAGAATCAGGTCCTGGGCCAAAGGCGGCGCTAAACTGCTGAGCCACCCGGGCTGCCCCAATAGAAAAAAATCTTTAGAAGGAAAAGAAAAAAAAAAAATCTCTAGCGCACACAGATCCTCATTTCTGGGGATGTTTCTGGGTAATCTGACCTAAATTGCTATGCCAGTTGGCCCAGGTTACTCAGGCCATCAGTCCCAGGAGGCTGGAACTAGATCTTTAGGAGGCTCCAAGTTCATGTGCTTACAGCCTCATGACCAGCAAAGAAAAAAGCTCTTCCCTGTCAGCTCCAAATAGAAAAATTCTAGAGAGAGTTCTGCTTGGCCGACATGGATCACGTGTCCATCCTGGCAACCATCACCATGGACAGGAAAATGGGGTTCTGCAAATTCCCCAAGAACTGAGTGGCTCAGTCAGTAGAGCAGCTGACTCTTGATTTCAGCTCAGGTCTTGATTTCAGGGTCCTGGGATTGAGCCCAGTGTTGGGCTCTATGCTCGATGGGGAGTCTGCCTCAGATTCTCTCCCCCTGCGTCTCACCCTTCTGTCTCCCTAAAATATATATAGGTTTGGTTGCATGTGACAGAGACCAAAAATAATACCACCTTACACAAGATAGATACAGTTTTTTTCCTCTCACATAGAGGTACAAGGTGGTCTAGCATCTTAGCTCAGTAATGCTGCCAGAAGCTTCGGCTCCTTCTGTCTTCCTGCTCTATGTTGCTTTTAACTGCATGATTCAATATGGTTCCTTATGCCTCTGCATTGCGATCACTGTGCGGGAGGAATGGGAAAAAAGAGGGGAGACCATATTCCTTTTCTGTGTGTGAATATAACCAGAAACCTACAACCTTTTCTCTCATGTTCCATAGACCAGAACTTAGTCCCATGGCCATATCTAGCCCCAAGGGAGGCTGAGCAGAGTCAATTTTATTTTTGACAGCCACGTGCCCAGCTAAAATATCATGATTCTGGAAGAAAGGGAAAAGAAACTTTGGGAGACAACTGGTCTTCCAAGACTCCCTTCAAATACTCTATTTACGGGCATATAAGAAAAAAGCGACTGAGACTTAAAAACAAAACAAAACTGGGCAGCCCTGGTGGCGCAGTGGTTTAGCGCTGCCTGCAGCCCAGGGTGTAATCCTGGAGACCTGGGATCGAATCCCACGTTGGGCTCCCTGCATGGAGCCTGCTTCTCCCTCTGCCTGTGTCTCTGCCTCTCTGTGTCTCTCATAAATAAATAAATAAAATCTTTAAAACAAAACAAAACAAAAAATGGTGAGCAGGCCACCGTGAAAAAGGAACAACTTGAAAGAATGCTTCTCAGTCATTTTCTCCAAAACGTTTTTTTTTTTTTTTTTTCCAAAACGTTTTTTAAAATGTTTTCCCCCAATGGATGCTGATGGGTGTAGCTGAAAATTGAGGTTCCGCAATCAAATGCATTTGGGATGTGCGGGGATAAATGCAAGATATTTTTGTAAGTTCTGTGGTTGTGCTTATTTTAAATCGCAGGACTTCTCAGAATTGGAAATGTGAGCATGCACTCTAGGACACTCCCACTCCCACGGGCGACACGGATGGCATTCACACCCTCTGACACTTCCGGGAGGGTGGGGTGTTTCAGGGAACCCATCAGAAATATTACCTTCAAAAAAAAAATATTACCTTCAACAGGTGTTATCTCTTCCTCAGCTCTCTCACTGGCATTTTTCTACCATAACCCTGTTTGCAAAGGTGTCTGCTATATATTTCACCATTCTTCAGTTTGTTTCTACTACAACTTTTGTCATAGGACCCAAACCCAGTCAGCTCTGGGGAAGCAGAGGGACCTGTGTCCACAGTCACAACATTGGGAGGCACTGGCATTCACCTCTACGGGGTGTTGATTAGGTTGATTTGTCTAAAGTCAGGTAGCTAGAAAGTTAGTGGCAGCTGATGACAGACTAGGAATAAAAAATTGACAATCCAGCAGGTGATGGGGAGTTCTTAAAGGTTTTTGAAAGGGAAGCAACATAAATAAACGTGTATTTTAGCAAGAGTATTGCAAGATGGTAGGTATGACTAACTGGGGATGAGGAGAGGATATGAGATCAATGAAAGTCACTTTATTAATTTTTAAAAATATTTATTTATTCATGAGAGACACAGAGAAGCAAAGACATAGGCAGAGGGAGAAGCAGAGGGAGCCCAATGCGGGACTCGATACCAGGATCCCAGGATCATGACCTGAGCCAAAGGCAGATGCTCAACCACTGAACTACCCAGGCATCCCAGTTTATTAATTTTTTAAAAGATTTTATTTATTATTTAATCATGAGAGACAGAGGAATAGAGAGAGGCAGAGACACAGGCAGAGGGAGAAACAGGCTCCTCGCAGGAATCCCAGTGTGTGACTCGATCCCCTGAAAGTCACTTTAGAAGCCAACTAAGTCCCTGTGGTACAGTGGCCCAAATGTTTCTCTGTACCTTCCAGCAGTTCAGGCAGATTGGGGGGGAAGGGTGGGGCTTGAGCACAGGTGGCAATACAACTCAGCAGGTTCGAGGCACAGCCCTTTAAAAACATCCTCAGACAAGGATCCTGGGTGGCTCAGGGTGTGATCCTGGGGTCCAGGGATTGTCTCCTGCATCAGGCTCCCTGCGTGGAGCCTGCTTCTCCCTCTGCCTGTGTCTCTGCCTCTCTCTCTCTCTGTGTCTCTCATGAATAAATAAATAAAATCTTAAAAAAAAGAACATCCTCAGGCTTCTATCCTCTGGAATTAAAGTAGACCTCGGTCCTGTTCCTCCCACCATTCTTAGTCTCAGCTCCCACTCATAGCTCTTTCTCTGCAAGAACCCCAGAGCTCCACAAGGACGGGCAGCCCAAGGGTATCCTGGGCGTGTAGGTGCTCCCGGCATAGACCACAGAGGACCACGCTTCCTGGCTTTTCGCAGCCCAAGCAGGAGGCTGTCAGGCCTCCTTAAATGAGGGAGCAAGGGCATGAGTGAATCAGTTCTTTCTCGTGTTTACTTTCTGGCCTGGTTTCCTACAGAAGGACTCAGAGAACCTCCACATGGCCAGCATCCGCCCATCATGATGCTGAAGTTCTGCCAGTGAAATAAGAGGCCAATCCTACTGTCTTTTCGTCTTGAGACACCGTAGAGGTAGCATCGAGGCAGGCCACTGTCCCTGCTTGTGAGCCATTTTTTATATTTCAATACTTAATTCTCCCTCCCTTTTCTTCTTGACTTTTGCTTTTCAAATGTTACTGAAAAATAGGACAGCCCGGGTGGCTCAGTGGTTGAGTGCCACCTTCAGCCCAGGGTGTGACCCTGGAGACCCAGGTTTGAGTCCCACATTGGGCTTCCTGCATGGAGCCTGCTTCTCCCTCTGCCTGTGTCTCTGCCTCTCTTTTTCTCTGTGTCTCTTAGGAATAAATAAATAAAATCTTTTTAAAAAAGTTATTGAAAAATAATGCAAACATAACATTAAAAGAATCATAAGTAAAAGTAATCCCCAACAACCCATTCCCTGAACCTGACCTTCATACATTTCACACATTTCATTCCAGATCTTGCCATTTCAGTATGAGGTTTTTGTATATAATTTGAATGCATTTTGTATGTAATTGTACACATGCTATTCTATATATCAATTTTCAAATTTTTTTTTTTTAATTTTTATTCATTTATGATAGTCACAGAGAGAGAGAGAGGCAGAGACACAGGCAGAGGGAGAAGCAGGCTCCATGCACCGGGAGCCCGACGTGGGAATCGATCCCGGGTCTCCAGGATCGTGCCCTGGGCCAAAGGCAGGCGCCAAACCGCTGCGCCACCCAGGGATCCCTCAATTTTCAAATTTGACGATAATTAATTTACAGGTTGTTTGACAGTTTTTATAACCCTAGTTTTTATTAATAAGATAACCTAACAACAATAATGAAATTTATAGGAATACTTTAAAAATGAGCAGCCCTCTTTGGGGCGCCTGAGTGGTTCAGTCAGTTAAGCATCTGCCTTCGGCTCAGGTCATGATCTCAGGAGCCTGGGATCAAGCCCCACGTCCATCCCAGCTCTCTGCATCCCAGTCTGCTTCTCCCTCTGCCTCCTCCCCTCCCCTGCTCATCCTCCCTCTCTCTTTCTCTCTGAAATAAACAAAACCTTTAAAAAATTATAAAATGACCAACCCTCTTCATAGTCTAGCCCATCTTGTCTCACCAGGCTCAATAATTTATGTTCTAGAGTCAATTGTTCCATGCTTCAAATTCAGGATCTGCTGCTTAACTCTCTGTGTGAAGTTATAGAAATGACTTAAGATCAGATGTAAATTGGAGTAAAATTATGGTTGTAGTGAAGAGCAACTAAGATAACACACCTAAAGTATCTGGCACCTGCTCGGTCATCATAGATTTTCAAAAATATTAGTTCCCTTTCTTTATCCTTCCCCTACACCTATATTTCTGCATAGCGACAATCATGGGGTGCTGTCTCCCCACTGAAATCATTTCAATAAGTGATCTCTGTTTCTGCGGTCTTCAGATTTATTATTTGGAAATGGCAAGGCCACAGTTTGAAGTTAAGCAATTCAAATCTTGCTGACAAGCAGTATTTGTCTCCACCCTTAATTTTTCCCTCCATCAAGTAATTTGGAAGTTGTATTTCTCATCTTGGTTTAAGTGTGACCCTTAATGTAGAGACATTTGAACTTACCTTCTTGACCAGATGTCATCAATGAAATCAAATCTATGGACTCCTATTTATTTTGTAAGGTAGTGGAAGGACAAGTTTTCTTTCTCCTCTCTCACCTTCCTGTTTCTATTTAATCATTTGAACTTTTAGGTATTATTATTTGTAATGAGTTATTTTTATTTTTATTATTTAAATTTTATTTATTTAAGTCATCTCCACACCCCATGTAGGGCTTAAACTCACGGCCCCTGAGATCAAGAGTTGCATGCTTCACCAACTGAGTCAGCTGGGTGCCCCTGTAATGAGTTATTTTAAAATTCTAATTATTAAAAAAATAATAACAAATTCTAATTATTTTAGTAACTTTTTACATCAGTCATGTTTTGTAATAATATAAACAAGAATCACTTAGACTTAGTTTAAGATTTTATCAATTTCATTGCTCACCACTATTTCTTTTATTTTTTTTTCTTTTTCACTATGTCTTTTATACAACTTTTCTTTTTTTCATTTTTAATCATGGGAAGATATCTGTAACATAAAATATACCATCTTAACCATTTTTCAATATACAGTTCAGTGGTTTTAAGGACATTCATGTTGTTGTTGTTTTTTAAAAGAAGATTTTATTTATTTATTCATGAGAGAGAGAGAGAGAGAAGCAGAGACACAGGCAGAGGGAGAAGCAGGCTCCATGCAGGGAGCCCGAGGCGGAACTCGATCCTGGGACTCCAGAATGATGCCCTGGGCCGAGGGCAGGGCTACACCGCTGAGCCACTCAGGGATCCCGAGGACATTCACGTTATTGTGCTTCCATCCTCACTGTCCGTCTCCAGAGCTCTTTTTATCTTCTTCAGTTGAAACTGCACCCACTGCGTACTAGTTCCCCAAGCCTCCCTTCCTCCAGCCCTGGCACCCACCACTTTGCCCTTTGGCTCTGTTACTTCCGCTGCTCTGAGTACCTCATAGTAGAGGAATCAGATAATACTGATCTTTCTGTGGCTGGCTTATGTCACTTAGCATAATGTCCTTAAGGTTTATCCTGTCATAGCATGTGTCAGAACTTCCTTCCTGTTTAAGGCTGAATAATATCCATTGCACACACACCACACCACACACACACACACACACACACATATATGTACCACATTTTGTTCATCCATGTACAACTCTTTCTTAAGCTCTTTCCTTTTTATTTATTTTTTTAAGATTTTATTTATTTATTCATAGAGACACAGAGAGAGAGAGAGAGGCAGAGACACAGGCAGAGGGAGAAGCAGGCTCCATGCAGGGAGCCCGACGTGAGACTTGATCCTGGGTCTCCAGGATCACACCTCAGGCTGCAGGCAGTGCCAAACCGCTGCGCCACGGGGGCTGCCCAAGCTCTTTCCTTTTTTAAAAAAGATTTATTTATTTATTTATTTATTTATTTGGGGGGTGGTAAGGGCCAGAGGGAGAAGGTGAGAGAATCCCAAGCAGACTCCATGCCAGTGCAAACTCCATGCCAGTGCAAAGCCCAACATGGGGCTCAATTCCAGGACCCCGAGATCACCACTGGAGCCAAAACCAAGAGTTGGACGCTTAACCTACTGCACCACATAGGCACCCCAAGCTCTTTTTTTTTAAACATAAATTTATGGGTGCCTGAGGGCTCAATTGTTTAAGTGGCTGCCTTCAACTCAGATCATGATCCCAGGGTCTTGGGATCAAGCCCCACATCCGGCTCCCTGCTCAGCAGGGAGTCTGCCTCTTCTCTTCCCCCGCTCATGCTCTCTCTCTCTTGCTCTCTCTCTCAAATAAATAAATTTATCTGCTGAACTAATAGCAGACAAATACGTTACTTAAAAAGTACAATTCATATTTAAATTATATGTAATATTCATAACTTACATTAATATTTAAATTATAACATATATTACTTTAAGGTTTTTTTTAAGATTTTATTTATTTATTTATTCATAAGAGACACAGAAAGAGAGGCAGAGACATAGGCAGAGGGAGGAGCAGGCTCCATGCAGGGAGCCCGATGTGGGACTCGGGGATCAGGCCCTGAGCCAAAGGCAGATGCTCAACCATTGACCTACCCAGGTGTCCCTACTTTAGATTTTAACATTAGTTAACATGGGGGGGGGGTTGGATTTTTTTAAAGATTTTATTTATTTATCCATTAGAGACAGAGAGAGAGAGAGGCAGAGACACAGGCAGAGACATAGGCAGAGGGAGAAGCAGGCTCCATGCAAGGAGCCCGACGTGGGACTCCATCCCAGGTCTCCAGGATCAGGCCCTGGGCCGAAGGTGGCGCTAAACTGCTGAGCCACCTGGGCTGCCCATATTAGTTAACATTGTTTTAATAATTTCTCTGTATGCTGGAACACTCCAAGTTATGTTTTCCAGTGGGACATTTGATCCATCTTCAAGTGTCTATTTTATGCCAATAGAAGGCACAATTCTAAAGATGGAGTCTCTCCACATCACATTCTCACCTCTCATTAGCCAGACACTAACCTAGGTACTGCTATCAAGGATTTTTGCAATTGTACTTAAAGTTCTTAGTCCATTGATGTTAACACACGGAGGTTCTCTGGGTTCGGCTGATCTAATCACCATGAGTGTATTGCAAAGCACCAGAAGAAGGCAGAAGAAAAAGATTCACAGCGGGAGAATGACTTGATATGTCATTCCTGGTGTGAAGATTCTGAGGACCCCATAAGAAGGGATGTGGGCAACATTAAGGAACCAGTAAGAGAGAGGCCTTCAGTCAGTGGCCAGTGAGGAATGGGGTGCTCAGTCCTGCAACAAGAAGGAATTGAATTTTGCCGACACCTAGCAGGAGCTTGGAAGTAGATTCTGCCTCAGTAGAGCCTCCAGAGAGGAATGTATCCCTACCCATACTTTGATTTCAACCTTGTGAGACTCTAAGCAGAGGACCTGGCCAAGTGTCCCTGGATATCTGATCTCCAGAAGTATGAGATAATAAGTAGGTGTATTTGTGTGTTCGTTTTTTTAAGTAAATGCTATCCCCAATGGGAAGCTCGAACTCCCAACTCCAAAATCAAGAGTTGCATGCTCCACGGACTGAGCCAGCCAGGTATCCCTACCCAGGTGTAGTTGTGAGCTGCTAAGTTTATGATAATTTTTACACAGCAACAAACAACGAATACAATGCCTCTCCTAAACTATCTCAGTCCCCACATATGGCTAGCAATAACTTTTGATGCTTCATCTTTCAAATCCTCTCTCAAAGAATGAAAGGTTGTTCACTATAAAATGAGTCCATGTAATTATGGACATATTCATGTGATTTATTTAAAGGATGTGCCCCAGGCTTTGAAAGCAATGTGCAAGTGAAAAGCTGTCGGGATCAGGAATACACACAAGGAATCACCTACTGTCCTCCTCAAACAGCTGGGTTGCAAACTGGATATTCATCAAAGTCTGCTGCTTTGAAAGAAAGAAACATAGCCAGGAACATTATTAGCTGTTTGGACCATGGACATAGCTTTTGATTTTTTCCAGGGTAACCAATTCTCTCTTCTCCCTGATGCTGGAAACCCAATAGGCCTCAACACTAACTAGGTGGGAGATAACTGAAAGTTATCCACCAGTCTGAAGCCTTCCTACAAGCAGTTTATACGTTTTCAATATCTTCAGTCTTAAAAAACAAAAACAAAACCTTCTTTTTGTACAAATGATGCAAGTTCATTTTGGAAAAAGCAGAATAGGGCACCCCGGGTGGCTCAGCTGTTTAGCGCCGCCTTCAGCCCAGAGCGTGATCCTGGAGACCCGGGATCGAGTCCCATGTTGGGCTCCCTGCGTGGAGCCTGCTTCTCCCTCTGCCTGTGTCTCTGCCTCTCTCTCCCTTTGTCTCTCATGAATAAATAAATAAAATCTTTAAAAAAAAAAAAAGGAAAAAGCAGAATATATTAGATAAGCCAAAAGGAAAAACATCCATGAATCTCACCAGACACAGGTAAATAAACTCCTATATATTTGTAACACCTCTTTGTATTTTTCTGGGTATCTTTTCCTCTAAATGTGCATATTGGTGTCTTTATTCATCTTGTTATTTATATCACTATAATTAAAACCTGTATTTCCGGGACACCTGGGTGGCTCAGCGGTTGATCGTCTGCCTTTGGCCTGATCCTGGAGTCCCAGGATCGAGTTCCGCATTGGGCTCCCTACATGGAGCCTGCTTCTCCCTCTGCCTATGTCTTTGCCTCTCTCTGTGTCTTTCATTAAAAAAAAAAAAAAAAAAAAAAAAAAAACACACACACACACAAAACCCTGTATTTCCTTATATGTATATTTATGTCCCATCTTTCTCCGGCTCCCCATATCCCCATACCCATATTGTTTCTGTCAGTGTGTTTGTGAATTTTTTTTTTAAGAGAGAGAGAGGTGGAGAAGGCCAGAGGGAGAGAGAGAGAGAGAGAGAATCTTAAGCAGGTTCTACATCCAGGGGAGAGCCTGATGTGGGGCTGGATCTCACGCCCGGAGATCATGACCTGAGCTGAAATCGAAAGCCTGATGCTAAGCTGACTGAGCCACCCAGGCGCTCCTGTTTGTGTAATCTTGACTTGCCCCGGCCCTGCAATAAGCCACGGAGCACAGTGATGCATATTTCCTGAGCCCAGACAGTCACTAATGACTGGAATCAAATGCATTCCCACTCCCAAGTTTTCCTATCATTTCTGGGGCATCAAAGTATATGATCATCTGACTTTTGAGTACCTCCTGACAGCTACTCTGTTGCCATTCACTGAAGAACAGGGCGCTGACGGCTCCTACCAAGTAAGAAAAAACAAACACACAAACAAAAAAGTCCCCAGCATCTTCTGAGAAGCCTGTTTCTCTGTCCCCTGGCACAGTTCAGAGCAAACACCATCACCACCACCGCTCACAGCAAACGGACAAAACCTCCTGGGTGATTTGCCCAGGATGAACAAAAATCCTTTATGCAAATATTTGTTGAGTCCTCTCCCACTCAATAATTAAATACTCCCTTCCACCTACACCTGGCTGAGTAGAACCACTGTGGCGGAAGTGTGCCACCTGCCACCCGCCGTGGCCCTCGGCTCCCCTGGAACAAGAGTGCAGCGCGGTGGGCAGCTGTGATTCCGCGCCGGTGAGATTCCCAGGCATTCCTGGCTTCTCATCCTTGGATTTCCTTCCTTGCCGCATCGCGTCCCCACTGCTTCCTGGGATCACTTCCAAACTATGAGTACCCAGACTCTACCTCTGTTGGAACTCGAGGGAAGACCAGCTCAAATATTAGCTTCATGTGAGGTCAGCGGGAGCACCTAGCCCCTGGAAACCGGGCCTCAGATCCGTAGGGGTTGGCAGCTGGGGACCCTGGTCGGGGGCAGAGATTGCAAACAAAGAAGTCACGGGGGCGATGAGCACACTTGTGTGACGTTCCGTCTGATTCCAGAGAGTTCCAGGCTTAAGCTCCGTGAATCACAGGTGTGAGTAACACCGAAAGAAGGTTCTTTGGGTATATTTGGGGTTTTGACATTTTTTGTTTTTAAAGAAAGGTTCTTTTCTCTACTGCCACCCTTGCCCCCTCTGGGATGCTTCCAGAACTCTAGGAGGACAGAGAAGCATTTCACATCCTCCATTAGGGAAGGCAGTGTCCTTCAGGGAAGAGTGACTCCACCCTGACAGGCTGACGAAATGGCCCAAGGCCAATACCCAGGACTTGGCTGGCCAGTCCCAGCCCAATGCAGGCGGCCTGCCAGTGTGGCAGTGATGCGTCACCTGCTTGGTGTGCTGGCCATGACTGGCTTGACCATGACTGGGCAAGTCTGTGAGGTTTCCCAGTCTGGGTCAGTGTGGGTGTGTGGAGGTAAGGGTGAGGGCAGAGGCCAAAGCCAGGAAACTTTGTAGGCTCCTTCCATTGCGTGGCAGTTCCTCTCCCCCTTGCTCAGATCAGTTCCTGCTTCTCTGGTCCTCACAGGGATGGAGGTTTCCAGTGCAGCCCAGCCCTCATACTGGTTCTGCCCACCTCTGGTGCAACTCCAATCTGACCTACAATTGTGGTATCTTGCCTATCAGGGCGTGATCTGCATCCCACACAACCAGTGAGTCACAGCCTCTGTGGTCCGGTCTGTGGGCTGGTCACTTCCTGCCCTCCAGGCCAGAGCCCTGCTCTGGAGCCCAGTCATTACACAGGCCCTGACTTTAACCCAATTATTTCAGAAGCATCCCCACATGTGCCCTGGGAATCTGGGAAGCTGATGGTAGTAAGAGACCTCTGCTCTGGCCTCCTGGCCATACCCACTGCCTCACTGCTGCCTACTGGTCTCCGAGAGATTATCAGAGCAACTCTGCTGCCCATAACAAGGGCCACTAGAAAAAACAACAAATGGTTAAGGGAAGTGGGTCATGGAAATCAAAGACACAGAGAATTCCCTGCTCTGTCCCTGTTAACAGCACCAACTTCATCACTTCTGACAACTGATCAACCTGTATCTAAGCCTAGGATATTCCCTTCCTAGAGACATAGGTCATGCCATTCATGGAGCATTCCAATTCGTTGGGAAATTATTGCACATGATGAAACCAAACCTGCTTTCCTATATTTTCCATCTTTCATATGTTTATTGGATATTTGAATTTCATTCACAAAAATCATAGCTTTTGTCCAAATTTTCAAAATTATTGCTGTAGAGTTATACCTAATCTTCTTTTATTTTTTTATTTTTTTAAGAGAAGACCTAAATCTTGCTTTCGTTTATTTATTCATGAGAGACACAGAGAGAGAGAGAGAGAGGCAGAGACACAGGCAGAGAGAGAAGCAGGCTCCATGCAGGAAACCTGATGTGGGACTCGATCCCAGGACTCCAGGATCATGCCCTGGGTCAAAAGCAAGCGCTAAACCGCTGAGCCACCCAGGGATCCCCCCCTAATCTTTTTTTTTAATCTATTCAAATGTCTAGGCTTTTTTGTTCTTATTACAAATGTTAATTTTTATTGTCTTTTTTTTCTTTAATAGCACTTTTTGTCAAACTCATTGTTCTGCTTCATTTGTTTTTTCTTTTATTTATTTCTGCTTTTATCTTAAATAATTTCTGCTTAAAAAAAATAATAATAATTTCTGCTTATACTTCCTCTGGATTTATTTTGCTGTTCACCTACTAGGTTTTTTTTTTTTTTAAGATTTTATTTATTCATTAGAGACACAGAGACAGAGAGACAGAGAGAGAGAGAGAGAGAGAGAGAGAGAGAAAGAGGAGAGAGAGGTAGAGACACAGGCAGAGGGAGAAGCAGGCTCCATGCAGGGAGCCCGACGTGGGACTCCATCCCGGGTCTCCAGGATCAGGCCCTGGCCAGAAGGCGGCGCTAAACCGTGAAGCCACCTGGGCTGCCCGACCTATCAGGTTCTTTTTTTTTTTTAACAAGTTTTTTTTTTTTTTTCAAGATTTTGTTTATTTATTCATGAGAGACACACAGAGAGAGACCTATCAGGTTCTTAAGCTGAAACTCAATTGACTTAATATCAGTCTTTCGGTTCTGTTTTCAGTGAACCTGTGGGTGTGCATTGTCCCGAGTGTGCTTTGAGCACATCTCCCAGATTTTGACATGTAGCTCTCTATTATTTCTGAATAGTTCATAATTTTTTAAAATTTCCTTTTGAAACCAAGAATCATTTAGTAAGCTTTCATAAGATTTTTCAAGTTAGGGGGATCCCTGGGTGGCGCAGCGGTTTGGCGCCTGCCTTTGGCCCAGGGCGCGATCCTGGAGACCCGGGATCGAATCCCACGTTGGGGTCCCGGTACATGGAGCCTGCTTCTCCCTCTGCCTGTGTCTCTGCCTCTCTCTCTCTCTCTCTGTGTGACTATCATAAATAATAAGTAAAATTAAAAAAAAAAAGATTTTTCAAGTTAACGAATTTTTGGTTAAATTTTTCTCATTATTTTGTAATGCTATTGCCTAGTGGTCAGAAGATACAACTTGTATGACTTTTCACTTTTCACTTAATTCTTATCTACCTGTCTCTGGTCTGTCCTCTGGTCTCTCTTAAAGACATTTTAATTCCTCTTTCACAAGATGCTCTAGTAAAAATTTGATAGCAGTTACTTAGCAATCCTCAGGAGGAAGGGGATCCCCCAGAGCAGTTCATCTTCTGGGAGCTTCTTAAGCTGTTCAGATGCCCTGCCTTTCCGTCTCCCACCCTATCACTGTCATCATGTGTTGAGGCAGGAAAGGAAAATCTGCTCTGAGTTAGATATTCACAGTAGGACAGTTGTGGCATGCCCATCCTGTCCTGGAGTTCATCTCTGGAGATGTTTGAACCTTTAGTGTCCCTCTTTAGCAAACCTTTGAAGTCAACCTGGTGCTCATCAGACTGTAGGGAGCTGTGCACTTCCTCTCTCCCTGAAAGCATACTTCCCTTTGTGTGTTTCAAAGCCAGCTTTGTCTTTCTCACAGACTGTAAACTAAGCTCCAAACCAGAGTTTCCCATACTGGGCTCCATAGAACATCAATTCTGTAGGTATTAATAGGTGATACACAGGAAAGGTTCTGTTTGGGGACTGTTGAATTAAACAAAGAGAACTGATTGCTATGGCATCTCAGGGCCTCTGTATCTGCTAGTGTGTTAACTGACTTTATAAGAGGAGGGAAAAGCATGATGGGTTCCACAATCTAATCTGGAATGGAACACTTCTGTGGGACACAGGGTTAATGCTCCAGAACAGATACAATATGCCATGCTGCCCTTTCTCAATGTGCTCCTATGAAGGCTTTTGTCTTGGTCAAATTTTATTCTGCCTAATGGTTAGAGTCAGTCCTTCACTTTGACTTCTCAGTAAGTTTGTATTTGATTCTGCAATCCAGTGTTTCTTACCATCAGCAGATCAGAGCAGCCTTCCCCCTGTGTATTATGCCATGCAGATAAGTGCCTGGAAAGGACCAAAGACAGAGCCTTGAAGTGTGCCTCTGGATTAGGGAGGACATATTTATTTCATCCAACAACTTTGACAGACGCTGCCTACCCCAGCCCATCTTAGGCTTCCTTGTGTAAGCAAACCACCTGGAAATATTGCTAAAATGCAGAATCTGATTCAGTGAATTTAAAGCAAGGTCTGAGATCCTGCATTTCCAACAAAACCTCCCAGGTGATGCTGACGCTGCCAGTCCTAGAGTAGGAAGGTATTAGAGCACTGTGCTGAGAAAGACTCTGAGGCCCCATTTGTGCTCAGTGGGAAAGAGTGCCATGATCAATTAGTAATGCCTGCCATGGGCAGAGGAGTGAGCTGTGAATACAGGCCATCTTTGCCCTATAAGTCTCTATGTAGAAAATTATGTATTATTTAAGACTAGAGAAAAAAGGATCATTCAAATGATAGAGTATTATAAAAGCAAGAAAATGGATGCTTATGTCTTCTATACGGCATAAATTCCAAGACATATTGTTATATTTTTAAAAAGATAAGGTTGGAGAATAAACTATATGCTACTCTACCATTTGTGTAAAATAATCAGTAATCATATACCCTGATAACCTCAAGACTTGATAAAGCTTTAGAAAACAGGAATGTTGTTGCATGGCTGGCTGGAATGTAAACAGGTATAACCACTTTGGAAGATTGTGTGGCACTATAATTGGCATTGAGGACATCCAACCTCTAGCACGCTAATTCTTCTTCTGGGCACACATATGAGAGAAACTCAGGTGCTCGTGCACTGAGACCCATGGACTGAAATATTCATAGCAGCATTTTATGTACTATCCCCAAATTGAAAACAACGCAAATATCTCTGAAGAGGAAAATGGGTAAATTGTGGCAAATTCCAAATGAAATACTATGTGATCATAGAAATGACAAAACTATAGGCATGTGCAGATAAATATCACAAACAAAATACTGACAAGCAAGACACAAAAGAGAGTACATATATCATTTTACTCCATAAGTTTCAGAAACAGGAAACACTAAATTATATCATTTAAGGACACTAAAGGTGTGAAAGCTTTTTTAAGTCTCTAGAAACACTGTATTTTTTTCTTTTCCACATTTAGATGACTTTTAAATTTATAATTTATTTTTTTAAATTCTAGTATAATTAACATACAGTATTATATTAATTTCAGGTGTACAATATAGTGATTCAACAACTCTATACAATCCTCAGTGCTCATCACAATAACGTGTCCCCTTAATCCCCTTCATCTATTAACCCCATCCTTTCACCCACCTCCCCTCAGGTAACCATCAGTTTGTTCTCCATATTTAAGAGTCTGTATTTTTAGTTTGTCTCTTTTTCCCTTTCTTTCTTTGTTCTGTTTCTTATTTTTTTTTTAAATTTTTATTTATTTATGATAGTCACAGAGAGAGAGAGAGAGGCAGAGACACAGGCAGAGGGAGAAGCAGGCTCCATGCACTGGGAGCCCGACGTGGGATTCGATCCCGGGTCTCCAGGATCGCGCCCTGGGCCAAAGGCAGGCGCCAAACCGCTGCGCCACCCAGGGATCCCTGTTCTGTTTCTTAAATTCCACATATGAGTGAAATCATATGGTATTTGTCTTTCTCTGACTGACTTATTTCACTTAGCATTATAGCCTCTGGCTCCATCCATGTTGTTGCAATGACAAGATTTCATTCTTTTTTATGGCTGAGTAACATCCCACTGTGTACATGGATATCATGTCTTCTTTATCATTCATCTACGGATGGACACTTGGGTTGCTTCCATCTTTGCTATTGTAAGCAATGCTACGATAAACATAAAAGTGCATATATCTTTTTGAATTAATGTTTTCATTTTCTTTGGGTAAATACCCACTAGTAGAGTTACTGGATCATACAGTATTTCTATTCTTAATTTTTTGAGAAACCTCGATACTGTATTTCACAGTGGCGGTATCAGTTTGCATTCCCACCAACAGAGCTTGAGGGTTTCTTTTTCTCCACATCCTTGCCAACACTTATTTCTTGTGTTTTTTGTTTTTTTTTTTAATTTTAGCCATTCTAACAGATGTGAGGTAATATCTAATCAGGCTCCTTCTCCCCCTAAGATATGTTCAGTTCAATTCATCAGAAATTAGTGAGTACCTGCTGTGTGTCAGGCCCTGTGCTAGGTTCTGAGAGTTCAAGGACAAAATGTATTGCTTCTCCTCCTCTGAGAGCCCACATTTTAGCAGGAAAGGCTCACATATGAGTAACAGAGCAGTGAAGCAGAAGTTGCTGGTATGCTATGACAGTGGGAGGAGGGGGAACAGACAAGAATGGGGGCACAAAGAGGTGGTGAGTCCTTGGAAACAAAGCAAAACTTTTCCCAGTGAGGATGCAAGGGTAGGAAAAAAGCATTCATTCTAGATAGAGAGGGCAGGTGACATGAATTAATACCACATCTGCTGAGTCTAGGGACTGGAAAGGTGAGGAGGGGTCAGCTGGAAAGAGCTTTGAAGGCTATGCTAAGGAATATGGACTCTCCTGTAGGCAGAAAAGGGTAAGTGATGGAGGGTGGTGTCAGGAGGAAGCTAGGTAGGTATTAAAAGGTTTTAAGCCATACTAAAGTTAATCCTAATAGTTTTACAAAAACACACTCTGAAAAAAATGTGGAGAAACAGAGGCAGGGAGCCTTGTTGTAAGCTATTTCCCTGGCAAGAGGTGATGATGCCCTGACTTAGGATAGTGGTTGTAGGAGTGAAGAGGAAAGGCCAGATTCAAGGTCCATTTCAAGGGCCATTCAAAGATGGAGGAGACAAAATACAGTGGCAGTTACTTCCATTTCCCATTCTTAGATTCTAGGGTTAAAATGGGAATAACCCTAAAGAAGATCTAAGGTAACACTGTCTTTTTTTTTTTTTTAATTTATTTATGATAGTCACAGAGAGAGAGAGAGAGAGAGAGAGAGAGGCAGAGACACAGGCAGAGGGAGAAGCAGGCTCCATGTACCGGGAGCCCAACGTGGGATTCAATCCCGGGATCGATCCCGCTGCTCCACCCAGGGATCCCCCAGTAACACTGTCTTAAATCAAATCCCCTAGAAGCAGAGCCTGAGGCAGGGATTCAGGTATACATGATGCCTGGAGGAGTGCTCCCAGAGGAAGAGGAGTGAGGGAAGCAGAATCATGAGGAGGAAGAAGCTGGAAGGGTGTGTGTGGTTTCATACACAATGGTGTAAGAATAACCACTCAGGAAGGGGACCCTGGTTGGCCAAAAGCAATTCTCTGGAAGAGACAGCTGTAAATTGTTACCAGCTGGGAGAGGAATGTACCAGGTGGGTGTTGTGAGCTGAACTGTATCCAGCCCTCAAGTTTATACACTCAAGCATGAACCCCCAGAACCTCAGAATGTGACTGTATTTAGAGATAGGGCCTATAAGGAGATGATTAAGCTAAAATAAGGCCAGTATTGTGGACCCTAGTCCAATCTGACTGGCATCCTGTTAAGAAGAGGAGACCAGGACCCTCAGAGAACACCGGGGACCTGCACATGTGAGGAGAGAAGGCCATTGTGAGAGCACGGTGGGAAGGCAGCCATTGGCAAACCAAGGAGAAGAGGCCTCTGAAGAAACCACTCCTGCTGACACCTTGATGTCAGACTTCCCAGCCTCCAGAGCTGTGAGAAAATACATTTCTATTGTTGAAGCTCCCCCCAGCCTATGGTGTGCTGTTATGGCTGCCCCAGAGAACTAAGAAGCAGGTAAGCGGGATAGGGATGGTGCCAGCAATATTCACTACGTCTTCATTTACGCTCTTCACCCAAACCATCTCTCCTTTCCTTCTCCGCCTCCCTCCCCAGAACAGTTCATTTAGATCTGTCTTCCCTCTTCTCATTAAGAGCAACAGCACCATTGGCAAGAAACAGCTAATTTCCTGGATGGAATACTGGCCGCCTGCCCCAGACAGGAGTCGCCAGCACAGCCTCCCTAAAGTGGTTGTGACATCTCAGTGGAAACAGTGCAACCAGGTAGGATTTATGGTCCTTCAGTTAAAATGAGCAATCGCATATGTTGCTATATTTCAGCCCTTAACCCACCATCAATATCCAGTGCCAATGGTAAGGGCGAATCTGTGTGGTCCTACGTCATCTCCGAAGAGCTAAAAGAATTGTTTCCAAGATTTGCAGTGAACAGTGGAAAAGGGAGGAGGCCGAGCTGGTTAAGCTTCCTGAGATGAGACTTTAATTGATGTGACCATCAATTATATTAAGGTTAACATTTGTTGATGAGTAATTTTCCTTCCACCTCTGGATTTTTCCTGTGGCAACAGTAACCGTGTCGATCTCATTTCCATGTAACAATGGTAATTCCTCAGCCTTCCAGTTTGCTGAAAGGAGTTCCCAAGCAGTGGGCACCTAGTCTGGCAAATTTGTCATTTAGGGTTTGGTAGGTTTGAGGAAGACTTTTGACTTTTTCTCTAGGTGAGATCAGGAGCCATTCTCCAGTGACATATTTGTTTGCTAGTTACCACAGCAAAGTATCACAGACTGGGGAGGTTAACAACAAAAATGAGTTTTCTCACAATTCTGGAGGCTGGAAGTCTGAGATCCGAGGCGTAGGCTGGCTGGTTGTTCCCGAAGCCTCTTTCCTTGGCTTGCAGACGGCTGTCTTCTCACTGTGACTTCACATGGTCCTCTCTGTGTGTGTCCTTGTCCACATTTCCTCTTTCCACCCTAAGGACCACATTTTAACTTAATTACCTCTTTAACAGTCACATTCTGAGGCACTGGGGATTAGGGCTTCCATATAGGAACTTTAAAGGGACATAATTCAGCCTCTAACAGAGGATTTTAAACAGGAGAGAGATGATATCTGATTTTTTTGAAGGACCAGTATAGCTGGGTCCAGCAGGAGGCTCCGGCAATAATCGAGAGGACAGAAGAATGTGTCTGGGCTAGGGTGGTAGCAGTGGATTTGGTGAGGAAGGATCAGACCCAATATACTTTGAAGGTAGAGCTGAGAGGATTTGCTGATGGCCTAGAGGGTGACACAAAGAGAAATCCTTGAGAATCCTTCAGAATGCTGATAGATCGCCAAGCGCTCTGTGTGATTCACTTACCTAAAGATCTCCCACCTGTCTTTTTCAAATGTATCAAATGTCAGAACTACCCAGATGGTTGTTAAAATACAGATTCCTGGGCACCTGAGTGGCTCAGTTGGTTAAGCGTCTGCCTTCGGCTCAGGTCATGATCCCAGAGCCCTAGGAGCCCCCCTACTCAGCTTCTTCCTCTCTCTCAGTGCTCTCTTTCTTTCTCTGTCAAATTAATTAAATTAATTAATTAATTAATATTTTTTTAAAAATAGAGATTCCTGGAGTCTACTCTGAACCTGGTGTTCCAAAAGTAGTACAGAGAAAAGATTGCTGGGCCAATGAAAAATAAAACTGAGGAAAGGGAGTGACTTTGGGGGACTCACAAAAAGCATGACTGGAATTGGGCCCACCACACAAAGGAAACTGCAATTGTGTTACACATTGTTCTGGTTGTAAACTTGAACAGCTTAAAGTAGGAAAGGAGTCTTTCCTGGGCATCTGGATTAATTCATTTGTGACATCTGAGGCCCCCCCAGGATTTCTCAATAGAGGAAAGTATAAGAATACTAAGGATGACTGGCTGGCTCGGTGGGAGGAGCATGCAACTCTCCATCTCAGGATTGTGGGTTCGAGCCCCACGTTGGGTGTAGAGATTACTAAAAAAAAAAAAAAAAAAAAGAAAAAAAAATTACAACTTGAGTAAGAGAATATTATGCTAATATTAAGTGCAACCACATAAAACAAATTAAGAGTAGAAATGCATTTTTTAAATAACTTGTGGGTGAAAATGACATTATGTCTGACGTTTGCTTTACAGTAATCTGGGGGGAAGAGTCTGTATGAAGCAAAATGGACCAGGAGTTAGTAATTGTTAAAGATAGATGATATGTACATGTGTACTCATTAAACTCATCTTTCACTTAAGAACAAAAACCTCACCATTTTATCTTTTCACACAAATCTGACAGCTCCCCTCTAAAGGAAAGATTTGAATTTTGACAATGGAATTTGTACACAATTTCGACTAAAATCAAGTGTAACATCTTATAGTCATCACTAAACATAGCTGCAAATATATGTAAAAAACAAACTAGAAAACTCGACCTCATTCTACACTGCCCTTCCATACACCTCTGAACTAGTTGAAATCAAGAAAAAAAATTCATGAACAGAAAGATTTATTTAAGTGCTAAGTTGTTTTGTTTTGCTTTGTTTTTTTTTTTGTTTTTTTTTTTTTTTTTTGGTTTTTGTTTTTTTTGATCCACAAATCAAGAAGGCACATGAATAGTAAGCTCTGGTGTTATGGTCAAGCACTACACACGTCGTATAGTACTTCAGGTCAAAAGCATTTAGGGAAGTCTATATCCCAGTTGTTATGGTTGTACCTCTAAATATTAATTGATATAAATATTTTATCCTCAAAAAATCTTTTAAAAAATCCTCAACATGGGGATCCCTGGGTGGCTCAGCAGTTTAGCACCTGCCTTTGGCCCAGGGCATGATCCTGGAGTCCCGGGATCGAGTCCCACATCAGGCTCCCTGCACAGAGCCTGCTTCTCCCTCTGCCTGTGTCTCAGCCTCTGTCTCTCTGTCTCTCGTGAATAAATAAATAAAATCTTAATAAATAAATAAATATCCTCATCATATAATTCAGTGCACAAACAGCAATTATTAATCTTAGGTTGGTTTGGATTCAGCAAATTGTTTTTAATAATGTGTAAAAAACACAAGAAAAAATAATTTATGACAAGGGTCTGAAGTACATATCTATAATAGAGAAATGCAGAAGTGCTCCAGGGCTGCAGGAGGCACTGGAATCAAGTAGTTGGACAAGTCAGGAATAGGGGCCAGCCCCCCCCCCACAACTCTCTTCTTCACTTTTCTTTGCATTCTCGCTTTGTTCTCATTCTCCTTTTTCTCCTTTTCTCCCTCCTCCTTCTTCTCCCCCCTCATCCCTTCTCTTCCCCTGGTGATGGCAGACTGGCCTTCTCTGCTTCCTGGGCCTGTGGCGGAGAATGGCTGTAGTGGGGTGCTGGAGCTGGCTCTCGGAGACTCTTGAAAACCAATTGTTGTTTGCAGGAATTTTGTTAGGCCAGCTGTTAAGCATGCCTATAATTAAAAATTGAATGATATAGGGATGCCTGGGTGCTGCAGTGGTTGAGTGTCTGCCTTCCACTCAGGTCATGATCCCAGGGTCCTAGGACTGAGTCCCACATCGGGCTCCCTGTGGGGAGCCTGCTTCTCCCTCTGCCTATGTCTCTGCCTCTCTCTCATGAATAAATAAATAAAATCTTTTTAAAAAATGAGATAAATTCAAGCTAAATAAATTATATTAAAACAAAGAGTAATAAGCACTCAAAAATAATCATTTTTAATTATGTATTTCACTACATTTTCTCTTATCTGGAGGCTGTGTATGTCGGTTGTGTCCATATGTTAGAAATACTGTCATTGTGCATCTCTTTCCAACTCTGCATTTGGTTATCTCGTGTTGGGAGTTTGACCTCAGCCACGGTGGGAATATTTATACCACAGAAATTGGCAGATATTATGAGTCAAGGCTTAATTTGTTATTTTGTTGACCGTCCAAAACTTAAGAAAGTAATGGTGAAATAATGCAGGGTAGACTTTAAAATAATGCAGGGTAGACTCAATAATGCAGGGTAGACTTTAAAATAATGCAGGGTAGACTTTAAAATACACCATAGCCTTTGCTTTGGGAATAGCACAAAAATTTGAGGAAACATTCAGTCAGTGTTCAAAAACTACTACCCTCTTCATCAAAGAAGTCTTCATACCACTGACTAACAAGAAAAGTTTTAATATATGCCTTTGTCGTTTTACTTTGGTCCTCCTAAGATAACAACATAAATGATAATTTATGTTCATAACATTCATGGTGGAACTATCTTCAATTCATCATTTGTGACTGAGGTTTCGCTGCAAATACAGAAATTCAGCAAAAATCAACAAAGGCTTTCCATTAGAATCAATTCACTACATGGGATTTGCAACAGAGTATTATATATATATATATATATATTTTATATTTTATTATATACAAATTGTATGCTACACATCAGTAAGATTGGTTATATATATATATATATATATATATATATATATACCCGTTTACCCACTTGTTTTATATATATATATACAACAAATTACATTTATATATAAAAATATGTTATATTTATATATTTAAATATATATATAAATAGGTATATATATATAAATAGGTATATATATATATATATATATACCCACTTATTTTTCATGAAGAGTTGGAACTAAAAGCATCCCACTGGATGGTTGCCTCACACTCTTAAAATAACATCTTTTTTCCCAACCAGATTAAAATACTGCTTTTAAATTCCAATTCTGCATTCCCAGGGGAGATCATCTAATCTGATAGCATGCGTCAATTGGCTGTCCTTGGTCCACTCAGAGAGAGCCAAGGATGCAGGATCACACAGTATTGAACTTGTCCTCCAAGGCCCAGGAGCCTATTCTTAGACAAGAGGGTAGGGCAATGGGCTGAGCAGGCATCCCAGAGAAGTGTCCACTATAATGATAGACGTGGAGAAACTCTGGCTTCTTTGAAAAGCAAGCAAAAAGTCACACAGAGAAAAGACCAAGATGAAAGAGTAGGAAGTTGGAAGGGAAAAAATGAATGAGATCAGAGACTATGATAGAAAAATGAAAATTCAAGAACAGAATTAAAATCCATTTTGGAAGATGCCTTTTAAAAGTTCACCTAGAATGCAAAAAGAGACCCAGGAAGATGATAGCTACAAAGAATTAGAGGCCAGAGAACCCATGGCTGTACCGGAGGCACAATAGAACTATCCATGCTCTCCTTTTCTGTACTGACAAAGTCCTAGTTTTGTTGGAAGTGGCACTGAAAACAACATTCACCATCTCTCCTGCACATAAAAGTGGACTTGTGACATAGTTCTACCCAGTAGATATTAAGTTAAACTCTGCTGAGGATTGCTGGGACAGTTTTGTTTTTCTGATACAGGTGCCATCCTTTCCTCCCTCTGGCTTCTTTCACCTTTCTTTTCACTGGATCATGGATGCGATGGCTGGTGCTGGAACAGCCATATTTCGGTCATGAGGGAAAAGGAAAAGGAAATCAGGGCTTTAGATTCCAACATCCTTAAAACACTGAACCAAGACTAGTAACTTCCTATCCTTGGACATTTCATTATGTGAACAAAACAAACCTCTATTTTATTTAAGCCATTGAAAATCTGGGTTTTCTGAAATAAGAACCCAAGATCCCTAGCATGAGGGGCTAGCATGAGTATGATTAGTGTTTCTCAGGAGGAGAGCAGAATAAGTGAATTAGACCTAATAATTGAAGTTATATGAGAATAAAATTATCCTTAGATGAAAAATCATGCTGATAAAAATCCTTATTGTCTTCCGAATAGAATCAGCAAAAAGATCTAAAGACATCCCATTCAAGTACCTAAACTATGAGGAAAAAGATAGGATCTAGATAGAAAACATGGGGATACTAACAAAGAAAGAAGGATCAACCTGGTCTTTTTTTTTTTTTTTTAATTTTTATTTATTTATGATAGTCACAGAGAGAGAGAGGCGCAGAGACACAGGCAGAGGGAGAAGCAGGCTCCATGCACAGGGAGCCCGATGTGGGATTCGATCCCGGGTCTCCAGGATCGCACCCTGGGCCAAAGGCAGGCGCCAAACTGCTGCGCCACCCAGGGATCCCTCAACCTGGTCTTAATAGCAGCATCTATAGAGTTCTAGTAAGGAATACATTGGGACCCAAGGATTTCATACATGTGGGAGGAAAAGAAAGACATTCTCAGACATGCCAGAGCTCAAAAATACACCATACCTAACATCCAGTGAAATGCTATGCAATTATTTTCTTGAAAAGAACATGGAAGTTTTCTCAGTAGCGATATGGAAAGACTATTGATCTATGAGAGAAGGAAATTGCAGAATAGTATTATAATATGCTACTTTAGGGGTTAAAATGGTAGGAAAATAAGAATCTGTATCAATATTGGCTCCTTTATTTGTAAAGAAGTAAAGGGAAACATAAGAAATTAGGAACTGTGGGTAATGGTTGTTGGGAGAGATTATACAGGGGGGTGGGGGACAAAAATGGGGAGAGCCTGAGTAATTCTTCATATATACTAATTTGGTTGAGCCATGTGAAAGTATTACCCATTGAAAAATTAAACTTGGGACACCTGGGTTGCTCAGTGGTTGAGGTCTGCCCCCTTGTTCAGCATGGAATCTGCTTGAGATTCTTTCCCCCTCCTTCTCTCTCCTCCTCTGTGCTTCCCCTTGCTACTACTCCCCCCACCCACTCAAATAAATAAATAAATACAATATTAAAAAAATTCAAAATCTTAAGAGAAAGTAAACAAAACAGATATTATAGGAATTTTATTTACTTTCAGTATTTACTTACCAAAGAGTTTAAGAAATAAATAACCCTAAAGAAGTTCTGAATAATATAATTAATAAAACTGATTTATTAATTTTAAGTCAAAGCATATCCTCTAGAACATAGAATATGCCATTATATTCTCAGCACTCAAAGGACACTGGAAACATGCGGTTTTTATTAAACTAAAAAAAAAAAAAAAATGGAAAGAGATTAAAAAGTCCATATATTTGCCAAAGCAGAAAACATCCAGATCATTTTCTCTGACCATAACGCAATCAAATCTGCAGATGAAAAATAAAAGTTTAGGAACACCTCAGTAGCTCAGTGGTTGAGCGTCTGCCTTCAGCTCAGGTCGTGATCCTGGGTCCAGGGATCATATCCCACATCGGGTTCCCCAAAGGGAGCCTGCTTCTCCCTCTGCCTGTGTCTCTCATAAATAAGTAAATAAAATATTTTTCTTTTTAAAGAAAAGTTTAAATTAAAAAAATAAAAGTTAACTACTTGGGAAATTTTATTTTAGAAAGCACCCTTCTAAATAGCACTTAAGACAACAAAGAAAAACCAAGACCACAACTTTGAGAAAATAAAAATGACAAAATTATCAAAATTTATGTGGTGGGGCCAAAACTTTAGAGGAAAATTCATACCTTTATAAGTTTTCAACATTGACAAGACATAATAAAAATTAATTAATATAATTCAAGAAGTTGAGAAAATTGCAATGAGATAAAACTAGGGAATACAAAGGAAATTGAACAGTTAAAAGCAACACCTAATAAAATAAGGCAGCACCTAATAAAAAAGCAACACCTAATAAAAAAAGAATTTTTTACAATACAAAATAAATTTCTCATTACTGTTGATATTAATTTTTAAACAAAGGATCAAATTTGCCATTGTTAAATAATATTTATTATGATGGTGTTTTTCAGGGGCTCTGTCAGCAGTGATATGGCATGAGGTCACCTAGATAATCTGATTATCATTTACCTCACACTGGTCTGAATTAAGAATGAAGGCATGGTTGAGGCTACAGAACTTTTTATTAAAAAAAAATATTTTCAGGGGCACCTGGATGGCTTAGTGGTTGAGCATCTGCCTTTGGCTCAGGTTGTGATCCTGCTATTGAGTCTTGCTCCCTGTGGGGAGCCTGCTTCTCCCTCTGCCTATGTTTCTGCCTTTTTCTCTGTGTCTCTCATGAATAAATAAATAAAATATTTTTTAAAAATGAAGCTTGTTAAACAAGTTAAAAAAATAGATTATTTGAAGGGTGCCTGGCTGGCTCAGTGAGAAGAGCATACGACTCTTAATCTCAGAGTCATGAGCTCAAGTTTCACATTCGGCATAGAGATTAATAAAAAAATAAACAAAATAGGGTAGCCCCGGTGGCTCAGCGGTTTAGCGCTGCCTTGGGCCCAGGATGTGATCCCAGAGTGCCGTGTGGGGCTGCCTGATTGGAGCCTGTTTCTCCCTCTGCCTGTGATTGTGCCTCTCTCTCTCTGTGTCTCTCATGAATGAATAAATAAAATCTTTTTTTTTTATAAATAAATAAATAAATAAATAAACAAACTAAACTTTTAAAAAGGAATTATTTGAAGAGATTAATAGAATAGACAAATCTGACAAGTGTATCATTAAGGAGTAATCACATAAATATCCAAGACTTTAAGGATTAAAGGATTTAAAAGACCAGGGAGTTATAAAAGAATTCACAGATTCAAAGAAGAATTTTTTTTTAATTAAGGAAATAACACATTCAACAAAATAACACAAAGAATAGGGAAGGATTTTTTAATAAATCACAGTAGGATAACTGATTAGCAATGCTGGGAATATATTTAATTTCTCCTTTCACATAATTCACCAAAAATCAATTTACAGCACACTATACATTCTATCTAGGGTTGATTATTTAAGTTTTTTTTTTTTAATTTTTTCTTCTGTATCTGTTGGACACTTGGGTTGCTCCTATGTCTCTGTTTTAGCTATTATGAATAATGCTGCTACGAACATGGGTATAATAACTCTTCAAGACACCATTTTCAATTATTTTCATTATATAGCCAGAAATGAAATATCTAGATCCTTTTTTTTTTAAGATTTTATTTATTTATTCATGAGAGACACAGAGACATAGGCAGAGGGAGAAGCACAGTCTCCCTTGAGCAGGGAGCCTGATGCAGGACTTGATCCCAGAACCCCAGGATCACAACCTGAGCCAAAGGCAGAGGCTCAACGACTGACCAACCCAGGTGCCCCAAAATGGCTGGATGCTATGGTAATTTTATTTTTTAATTTTTTGAAGAGCCAATATAAAGTTTTCCATGGTGGCTGCATCATTTTACATTTTCATCAATAATGCACAAGGGTTCAAGTTTCTCCACATCCTCACCAACACTTGTTTTCCATTTTTTATAGCCATCCCAATGGGTGGGAAGTGGTATATCACTATGGTTTTGATTTCCATTTCCCTAGTGATTAGTGATGGTGAGCATCTTTTCATGTGCATAATCTAATGGCCATTTGTATATATTTTTTGGAGAGTGTTCAAGTTGGTTTTTTGTTGTGGAGTTGTTCCCTATATATTCTGGGTATGAATCCTTTTCATATATGTGATTTTCAAATATCTTCACCTACCCTATGGGTTGCCTTTTCCTTCTGTTGACAGTGTCCTTTATTACACAGAATTTTTTTTTACACAGAAATTTTAATTTTGATGAGGTCCAAATGTATTTATTTTTTCTTTTGTCACCTGTGCCTTTGGTGTCGTATCCAAGAAATCATTACCAAATCCAATATCATGAAGCTTTCCCCCATGTTTTCTATGAAGAGTTTTTAGTTAGCTCTTTTATATATATATATATATATATATATATATATTTATTGTATTTATTTGAGAAAGACAGCGAAAGCATAGACTGGTGAGCAGAGGGGAGGGACAGAGGGAGAGGATCTCAAGCAGACTGCCCTCTGAGCTTAGAGCCCAACCTGTGGCTCATCTCACAACCCTAGATCATGACCTGAACCGAAATCAAGAATCTGATGCTTAAATGACTGAGCCACCCAGGTGCCCCCTTAGCTCTTTTTTTTTTTTTTTTTAAGATTTTTATTTATTTATTCATGAGAGACCCAGAGAGAGAGAGAGAGAGGCAGAGACATAGGCAGAGGCAGAAGCAGGCTCCATGTAGAGAGCCTGATGCGGGACTCGATTCCGGGTCTCCAGGATCATGCCCTGGGCTGAAGGCGGCGCTAAACTGCTGAGCCACCCAGGCTACCCCCCTTAGCTCTTATATTTGGGTCTCTGATCCACATTGAGCTAATTTTTGTATATAGTGTTAGGTAAGGGTCTAACTTCATTTTTTGGCATGTGGTTATCCAGTTGTCCCAGCACCATATTTTGAAAAGACTGTCCTTCCCCCTTTGAATGGTCTTGGCACCCTTGTCAAAACCATTTGACTATATATGTGCGGGTCTATTTTCAGGCTCTCTCTTCACAATGGAATCATTACCTGTGGAGCTTTACAAAACTGCTGAAGCCCGGGCCCCCATCCCCAGGGGTTCTGATCTAAGTGCAGCCTGAGCTCAGGGAGGTTTGAACCATCCACAAGTGCTTCTGATGTGCACCCAAGGTTGAGTAATGAAGCGCTAACATTGGCTGAGCACTTATGCTGAGTCAAGATCCTTTCTACGTGTTTTATATCCTTGAAACCTCACATGATAACCTTATGAGATTGATCTATTGTTTTCCCATATAGAGAGGGGTCAGTGAGTCACAAAGAGTTAAGTACTTGCCAAGAACACACAGGTCACAAGTGGTAGAGTCTCCACTTGAACTCCAGAGTCCGGGCCCCTTATTACAGTGCTGTGCTACCAAGGGTCACATGCTGGTCTCAGCCATGATCCCTGCCTCAACATTTCCCTGGGTGGAAAGAGGGGGCTCATCATCTAAAAAGGCAGGGATATGTGCACCCCTGATAGACTAGTCTGGCAGCCAAGGTCACTAAAGAGAACCAGGAGAACTGTTTTATTTATTTATTTATTTTTTTGTATTTTTTTAAAGATTTAATTTATTTATTCATGAGAGACACAGAAAGAAAGGCAGAGACACAGGCAGAGGGAGAAGCAGGCTCCATGCAGGGAGCCCGACGTGGGACTAGATCCCAGGACTCTGGTATCACGACCTGAGCCAAAGGCAGATGCTCAACCACTGAGCTACCCAGGCGCCCAGGAGAACTGTTTTAAATGCCTGAGGCCAACTCCTGCATAGACTGTTCCAGGATGTGACCCCAAGTCCCTGGGCTGCCTCCCAGATGTCTGAGCTGAGGTCCCTGGCTCCTCTCCGGTCCCTCTGGACTCTTACTACTGGCATCCCCGATTTAGCAACTCGACACTACTAAAAACATTCATTATCTCACATCGTTTCTTGGGTGGGTCAGGGATTTGGGGGCAGCTTACCTGGATATTTCTGCCTCAATCTTTCAGGGGTCTGAAGAAGTCTTAGTGGAGCAGGAGGATCTACTTTCGTGGTTTACGTGGCAATTGGCACAAGGCCACAGTCCCCCAGGTCATGGCAGCTGGCTCCCTCCAGAGTGAGGGACACAAGGTGTCCAAGATGACATAAGCTGTCCGCCATCATTTTTGTAATGTCCTATTCCTTACACAGGTCACCCCCACCCCATTCGATAGGAGGGACCGCACAGGACTGGAATTCCAGGAGGCAAGGATCACTGGGGACAATCTAGGTGCCATACTATATAAACACAAACAGGAGGTAATGTGTCTGTGGTGCTTATTCTGAGCAAGGCACTGTCCTCATGTAGTAACACATTTAATTCTCCTTCTAACCCTCTACGGTAAATAGGTTCTTATTCTTGTTTCACACGAGGAAACAGGCACAGAAAAGTTCAGCCACTGGCCCAACGCTTCACAGCCAGTGGGGATGGAGGCAGAAATTGAACTCAAATAACCTGGTGCTGAAGTCACGCTGTCACCCCGTGTACCCCACTGCCTCCATGGGGCACCGGTGGGTGGGCATGAAAAAAAATGAGGATTAAATCAGAAGAGCTAGAGAGAAAGGGAAACTAAAAAAAAAAAAAAAAGAAAGAAATAGAGCAGGAAAAAGGAAGCTGGGAGTGGGGGAGAGAAAGCAGTGAGAATAAAGGGATAAAGTAGATCAATAAAACAGTGAGGTTTCAAATGGAAGCCAAAGAAGGCCAGGAAGGAAGACAAAGCCGGGTGAGACTAGAGTTTAAAATCCTGCAAAGTAAGATTAGGAGTTTTAAAAAAAGAACAATCAAGGGAGAAACACAAAGGTAAAGCACAATGAAAGGAGGGTTTACAAAGATATAAAAGAAACCGAAGCCAAACCCATGCATGAAAAAATAATCCATGAGCAGGTTAAAAAGAAGAGAGAGTGGAAAAATCTCACTGGAGGCAGCTGAGCAGAGATTGAAAGAGGGTTTTTAGGACACGTCAAGCTTCTAGCTTGTCCTAAAATAGGCAAGAAGGCCGCGGGCATCCTCTGCATCTGCAGCCTCTCATCTCCGGGCTGCGCCCCTCACTTCCACTTCAGGACACCTGGGGCAGAATTTTCTAGAACACCGCTTCTCAAAGTGGGGCCCTTGACCAGCAACACCCCATCACTGGAGCTTGTTAGGAATGTAAGAACCTCAGGCCCCAACCCCAGGCCCACTGATTCAGCATCTGCATTTTAGCAAGATGGGGGTGGGGAGGGATTTTGAGTGCCTGTGAAAGATTGAGCAGTGCTGCTTTGCAAGAAATGTCACATTTCTTCCCTTGAGTTTTAGTTTATGAAGTATTTTAAATCTCCAAAGAAGTATAAAAATAATGCAGCAAGCACTTAAGAACATACAACTCAGATATAACAAATGTTAGCATATTGACAAATTTGCTTCATATCTATTTTTTTTCCTAAAAAGAAAGGTTAAAAAAAAAAAAAAAGAAGAAAGGTATACTTTTTCCTCCCATGCCACCCCCTCACCCCCATTCTCTTCCCTTTCCCAGAGATAGCTGCTGCTATGAAATTAGTATTTCTGGGATGCCCGGGAGGCTCAGCGGTTGAGCGCCTGCCTTCAGCCCAGGGCCGTGATCCTGGAGTCACAGGATTGAGTCCCACGTTGAGCTCCCTGCATGGAGCCTGCTTCTCCCTCTGCCTGTGTCTCTGCCCCTCTCTGTGTGTCTCATGAATAAATGAATAAAATCTTTGAAAAAAAAAAAAAAAGCTGGTGTTTCCTCTCCTATATTTTATTTACACCTTTATTGCAGATGTAAGGATGCAGAAACAATTATTTTATGTGCATTTAATTTTACATGAATGGTATCATACCCTATGTATCTTTCTGCAACTTGCCTCTGTAATTCAGCATGGAGTCTTTTTTTTTTTTTAAGATTTATTTATTTAGGGGATCCCTGGGTGGCTCAGCGGTTTAGCGCCTGCCTTTGGCCCGGGGCGCTATCCTGGAGTCCTGGGATCAAGGCCCACGTCAGGCTCCTGGCATGGAGCCTGCTTCTCCCTCCTCCTGTGTCTCTGCCTCTCTCTCTCTCTCTCAATCTATCATAAATAAATACATAGATAAATAAATAAACAAATAAATCTTTAGGAAAAAAAGATTTATTTATTTATTTGAGCAGGAGAGCAGGGGGATGGGGTGAGGAAGGGGCAGAGGGAGAGGGAGAGAATCTCAAGTAGACTTCTGCTGAGCATGGAGCCCAATACAGCTCCATCTCATGACTCTGAGATCATGATCTGAGCCGAATCAAGAGTCTGATGCTCAATCCACTGAGCCACCCCAAAGCCCTTATAACTCAGCACTGAGTTTTAACGGTTGATCTGTGTTAACTGACTGGACCGGGGCTGAGTTAACTCATTTTAATAGCCGTGTTGTATTCCTTTGATGGCATATTGTGAAATGTATTTGTTAGCTCTCCTGCTGAGTAACATTTAGGCTCTTTCCAATTTTTTGCTATGACCCAAAAAAAAGTTGAAATGAACATTTGCAGGTCTTTGTGTACAGGTGTGTTTCACAAGGCATATACCGAGGAGAGGGTTTTCAGAGCTAGTTCACACTCATGCCAACTGTGTGCTTGCTAGCATTCTTCTGTATTCAAGTCCTCACCACCTTTGATTATGTTGGTGTTTTGGACACTGGTTGCTGGCTAACCGAGTAGTGTTCTAGCCCTTTCCGCCTGCTTTATCTCTATTGCAGAAATGAGACAACCAAATACCCACCTTCTCAACACCCTTTTGTCTGTGGTGACCATGGAACATAGCTTTGGACACTATACCTCCTATGCTTTATCAAAGGAAAAGAATAAG
Source organism: Canis lupus dingo (assembly GCF_003254725.2). NCBI lineage: Eukaryota > Metazoa > Chordata > Mammalia > Carnivora > Canidae > Canis > Canis lupus. The sequence goes on from NC_064266.1 coordinate 16,692,328, forward strand.
AAGCAAAATTGGCAAAATGTCAACATGAAGAATTGATTGCAGGTGCAAAAGTGTTGTCACGTCACTCTCTTCTTTTGTGGGTGTTTGAAATACTTCATACAGCAAAAGTTGGCTGGATGGATTTTAAAGCTTTTGCTTTTCTGACAGAGGATCAGTGATTTGCTTTGTTCTTTCTTCTTTGATTTTGGCTTCAAAACTGGGTGAAATGCCGGAAGGCACACAAGCTACCTTACAATCATGGAATTGAGCTACTGAACTGGTGCCCACAGTTGGTTACCTCCAGACTTCTCCAGACTTCTTGTTATATGAGAAAAAGAATCTCATAATTGTCTGAGTTACTGTTAGATCTTCTGTTACTTGTAGCCTAATGCATTCCTGATTAATACAGTCAAGCTTGTTAGTTTTTGCCAGTCTGAGGATGTAAATAGTATCACACTATGTTGAGTTGGGTTTTTTAAAGATTTTATTTATTTGAGAGAGAGCACAAATGCAAGGAGGGGCAGAGGGAGAAGTAGTCCCCACTAAGCAGAGAGCTCGATGAGGGGCTCCATCTCAGGACCCTGGGATCATGACCTGATCCAAAGACAGATGCCAAACTGACTGAGCCACCCAGGCACCCTCACTGTTTTTTGTTTTTTTTTTTTTTAATTTTTATTTATTTATGATAGTCACACAGAGAGAGAGAGAGAGAGAGAGGCAGAGACACAGGCAGAGGGAGAAGCAGGCTCCATGCACCGGGAGCCTGACGTGGGACCCGATCCCGGGTCTCCAGGATCGCGCCCTGGGCCAAAGGCAGGCGCCAAACCACTGCGCCACCCAGGGATCCCACCCTCACTGTTTTAATATGCATTTCCCTGCATGCTGAAGAAGCTGGGTGTTTCTCCACATTTTGTACGTTTCATGTTTATTGGTCGTAGAAACCATTCCTTTGCCTCTTCTCCTTTTGGATTTTTGCCTTTATTATTTGTAGATTAAAAAAATACATGGGAAAAATATCTGGAGTACCAATTCTTTCTCAATTATATACATGACAAATATTCTCTCTGTTTGTAGCTTTTCTTTTCCACTTTGTTCATGGCCTTCCATGATTGTGTAAGATTTGTCAATGTATCTGTACAAAAGCTTTACATTTTAATGTAGTTAAATTTGACAATATCGAATCTTACTAAGCATTCTTCCCTATCCAAAGGTTTAAAGATAATTCTCTATAAGGACACTTAGGTGGCTCAGCGGTTGAGCACTTGCCCTTGGCTCACGGTATGATCCAGGAGTCCTGGGATTGAGTCCCACATCAGGCTCCCTACGTGGAGCTTGCTTCTCTTTCTGCCTGTGTTCTGCCTCTCATTCTCTCTCTATCTCTCGCTCTCTCTGTGTCTCTCATGAATAAATAAATGAAATCTTAAAAAAAAAAAAAGATAATTCTCTATAATTTTCTTCCACGAGTTTTGCTTTTAATAGTTAGGTCTTTAATCCCCCTGCAATTTATTTTGAGTGTGGTATGAGCTAAGGATCTCATTGGTGCTTTTCTTTATGCGGATAACCAATTGTCTCAGTCCCAGTTACTAAAGGGTCCACCCCTTTGCCATGTATTTGTAACTCCATTTCCCTTATGCACCGTGGTAGGTAGCTCCATTGGTAGGCAGATGCCCAGTGATCCTTTCTCCTGGTACTCAGGTTCTTATTTTTTTTTTTTTTAAGGTTTTATTTATTTATTCATGAGACACACACACAGAGGCTCGGAGACACAGGCAGAGGGAGAAGCAGACTCCCTGTGGGGAGCATGATGCAGGACTCAATCCCTGGACCTGGGATCACTATCTGAGCCAAAGGCAGATGCTCAACCACTGAGCCACCCAGGTGTCCCGGTATTCAGGTCCTTATCAGTCCTCTCCTCTTGGGGGTGAGCTGGATGGAGTGACTCATTTGGAATGAATGGAAAATGGCAGTAATGAGAGTATGTCACTTTTGAAACTAGGTTATGATAAGAGGATTGTGGCTTTCATCTTGGCCTTTCTATCTTTCTCACTTTCTCAAATCACTCACTCTGAAGGAGGCCAGTTACCATGTTGTGTGAGCAGCCCTCTCTATGGGTAGCCCCATATGGTGAAAAACAGAAGCGTCTTGCCCATAACTATGTGAATAAGCTTAGAAGCAGATTTTCCTCCCTTCGTATTATTACAACCCTGGCCAACAACTAGTTTACAGCCTCAGGAAAGACCCTGAGCCAGGACCATTTTGTCACTCTGGACTGCTAATCTTCAGAAAGTGTATGAGATAATGAATGTTTGTGATTTTAAACTGCTAAGGATTGGGATAATTTGTGACGCAGCATTACTCAAGTATTATCTGCAGATAGTAACAGATTTTTTTGTTTTCTTACCAATTCTTTCCCTTTTCTTCTTTTTTTTTTAAGATTTGATTTATTTATTCATGAGAGACAGAGAGAGAGAGAGAGAAAGAGAGAGAGGCAGAGACACAGGCAGAGGGAGAAGCAGGCTCCATGCAGGGAGCCCGAAGTGGGACTCGATCCTGGGTCTCCAGGATCAGGCCCTGGGCTGAAGGCAGCGCTAAACTGCTGAGCCACCGGGACTGCCCTGCTTGGCAAATTTCTTAACAACAACAAACAGGTTAAAGTAATTCTTTTCCTTAAAAAAATATACTTTTTTTTTTATTTTAGAGAGAGACAAGCAGGGACAAGCAGACTCTGCTGAGCACAGAGCCCAATGTGGGGCTCAATCCACGACCCTGAGACCATGACCTGAGCCGAAATTAAGAGTTGGCAGTGGTTTGGTGCCTGCTTTCAGCCCAGGGCGTGATCCTGGAGACCTGGGTTGGAGTCCCACATTGGGCTCCCTGCAGGGAGCCTGCTTCTCCCTCTGCCTGTGTCTTTGCCCTATCCCCCCTCTTTCTCTCTCTCTCTCTCTCTCTCTCTGTGTCTCTCATGAATAAATAAATAAAATCTTAAAGAAAAAAAAAAAAAAGAGTTGGCAGCTTGACCAACTGAACCACCCAGGAGCCCCAGAGTAATTCTCTTCTGAGTGCTGAGTGTGCCCCACCGGTATCTTAGATCCCCCTTTAGGATGACTGGACCCATATTCAAATGCCAGAATCCGCTTCTCTGGGCCAGAGGCCTCCTCTGATCCTCCCCAAACTGGAGAAGGCCACTGTGCTCCCAGTGAAGGGAAGGCTGAACACGCTGGGGAATCAAGAACTCCAGAGTCACTACTCAGTAATGACTTTCTCTTGGGAACCAGAAAATAAATTCCCCAGCTCACTCAGCCCTCTGCCCTCTGGTGGGATAATTGTGCGGGTCTGCTTCTAGGGGAACACAGAAGAAGACTGTGCTTTCATAAAATGATTGTGGGACTTATTACTTATTTGTTTTTCTGAATCTATGGAGATGAGCAGATGGTTTTTGCTGCTTTAATCTATAGCAGTGTGAGCTATATTGCTATTTTTTAATGGTCAAATGACATCCTTTCTTCCTGGGATGAACACTACCTGGTAATGTTTTTTCCCACATTGCTGCATTCCATTAGGTAATGGATTTTTCATAATTGTTGCATCTATATACATGAAGTTAGACAATTTGCTACTTCCACTGTCCTTGCTGGCTTGGTGTCAGGGTTACACTGGCAGCAGCCAGTGACTAGCTTTGTACAAACTGATGAAGCTTGTTTCTGAGCTTGAGTGAGATAGAGGTTTTCTGCTCCCTGAGGGTCATGAAAATGCCTGCGAGGACAGGCAGGCCTGGTGCAGTATTTTGTAGAATTTTAAAATTTGGATTCAATCTTTATTATACAAGTATATTTGGGTTTTCAGTTTCTTGAACAATTTGGTAATTGATATTTTTCCAGATAATTGTCCATTTTCTCTCATTTTTCAAATGTATAGTTTAACATGCAAAGTTCATAATTTGAGGTCACCTGTCTCTTCCCCACTCCTCCCCTGACAAAATTGTGCAGACACAGAAAGGTACAAGGACCAAAGATGCTTTCATTCACCCGTGATGACCGGAAAGTTTAAAAGAAATGGGGGAGGAGCTGATAATTTCTCTAAAGACTTTTCATCGTGATTTTTATTTTTATTATTTTTTATTTTTTTCATCATGATTTTTAAAAAGCTCATTGAATAACACAGATGTTCTCGGTGGGTAGCTTTACTCTCAGGGGCCCACAGGCTAGGCAAGAGCCCCAAAGGTGATTTCAGGTGAAGGTGAAAACCAATGGGGGGAAGAGGAGGCTTTCCTGGCACAGGCACCAGATAAGGCAAGAGGTTTATCGCACACCAAGCCTGTGGCCACATGATGGAGACCTGGAGGCTAAGCCAAGGAGGTAGAACTTTACCCTAAAGTCACCAGGTCTCCTGTCTTTTGCCAAATGCACCGTTTTGGAAAGAATTGCAGGGTGGGGGTGGGGACACAGACCTTTTCTTACTATTTTAAAGCCCTATTTTCAAAGACAGCTTGGGAGTGGAGGAGAGCTAAGCGGGAGAGGCTGAAGCTTAGAGGTGATGTCTCCCCACCCCCCACTTCCACTTCCCCAGAGGAGAGGAGTCTCAGGCGTGACCAGGGCTAGAAAAGCCTGCAATCAGGTGGGATGATTTTGCCTGGTGTTGGGAGGAAAGGGTGTGAAAGTGGCCTTGGGACAAGAATGCACAGTGGGTTGGGAAAATCCAGAGCTTTGCAGCTGTGTGACCTCGGGCAAGTTACTTAACTCCTACAGCCTTGGAACATCAGAAAATGGTCTCTGAGTAGCAACAGAATTTCCTGCAATTTTATATTTCTTTGGCTTAGCCACAAGGATCTGGGGATCCATGGAGTTTGGCTTGGCCACAATCTGGGGATCCATGGAGGAAACTTCAGGTCCTATTTTCCAAGACCCTCTCTCCAACCTCAGTGACACCTCTGTTCTATCTCCCCAGTATACTGTACACTGGGGACTGAGCGAGCGCTTTGTGCCGAGGAAGCCAAAAGATTCTGTGGTTTAAAAAATTAAATAGTAGGGGTGTCGGTGCCTGGGTGGCTCAGTCAGTTAAGTGTTTGACACTTGATCTCAGTTTGGGTCTCTGGGTCATGGGTTTAAGCCCCATGTTGGGCTCCAAGCTGGGCATGGAGCCTGCTTAAAAAAGAAAATCAAATAGTAAAAAGGACCTGTGTGGATATTCAACAACCACTGGGATTTGAACAGAGAAAAATAATGTTCAAAAAAAGAAATGCACAATGATGTGCAAAATGGATTGGGGAGAGACTAGACCCTTGGTCCTGAAGGAATGGTCTGTAGACCAGGAAATGTCAGCATCACCCCGAAGTTTGTCAGAACCGCAGAATCTCCAGCCCTGACTCAGACCTACTGAATCAGAATTTGCATTTTAACTTTAGGGGATTTAGAAGTACCTCAAGCCTGCATCAGTGAGGGCCAAACCAGGGGTTTCAAACCCAGTCACCCAAATAAATGAGCCCACTGTGAGGAGAGAGCAGATGGCAGAACGACCCTGCCCCTTCTTGCTCCCGTGGGGGCGGGACCCTCAGGTGCAGCCCTGAAGATTGTGGTCATGCCAGAACAGAGGCATTGCCAGGACTTCTGATTTGCCAAGAGAAGCGTGAAATCCAGAGTCCAATGTGAAATCTCCTGACTTCTTAATCTGACAAGTTTTTAAATTGTGCTTAATTTTATATTTTTTTTTAAGATTTTATTTATTTATTCATGAGAGACACAGAGAGAGGCAGAGACACAAGCAGAGGGAGAAGCAGGCTCCATGTAGGGAGCCCAATGCGGGACTCAATCCCGGAACTCCAGGATCACGCCTTGGGCTGAAGGCAGGCACTCAACCGCTGAGTCACCCAGGTGTCCTGAGAATTAAAACAAAAAACAAACAAACAAAAAAAAAAACAGAAAAAAAATAAAACAAGTTTGTTTTCTTCTAACCAGAGAGGAAAGGAAGGGAGGAAGGAAAGATGAAAAGAAGAAAGGAAAGAAAGAAAGAAAGAAAGAAAGAAAGAAAGAAAGAAAGAAAGAAAGAAAGAAAGAAAGAAAGAAAGAAAGAAAGAAAGAAAGAAAGAAAGAAAGAAAAGAAAAAGAAAAGAAGGGAGGACTCTAGAACTCCATAGGCTAAAGCGGAAGCATCTGGGAGTAGCAATTTGTAGATCTGATAACTTATATATTATTATGGAGCAACAGAGTGAGAGAGGGGTTAGGTTAGGACTGCCTCCCAGACTTTGGGAGCAGTGCCTGGGAGAATCATGGAAGCAGGAAAGAGTGGAGAGAGAGCAGGCCAGCCTCCAGAAAAGTTGGCTAGTCCTGTTTCTGATACGATGAGTTACTTGGAGGCTTCTCTTACCCATGGCCATGGAGGGGGATATACCATGTTGCCCTCAGTAAGAATGAGGAAGGCTTGGTGTACTTAGGGATATGGGACTATCTCCAGGTTATGTTCATCAAACCAAGCAGGCTATGAAATAGTGTGTATGGTATACTGTGGGTCTTGGTTAAGAGCAGGCAGTTTGTTTGGGAAGTGAGCTAGAAACACTAGAAAAGTAATGAAGAAGTGAGACAGGGAAGAGCAGCCTATAATAAGTGGCTTATTCAACCAACTACTACTGCAGACAGGAAGTCCAGGAAGATGCACTGAAGCTGAATCCTGCTGAGAAGCTCTGGAACCAGCGTAGAACTCCCACTCTGAATTATCCTACCAGATGGATGGGTGGAGAGTCAGTGTTAAGACTTTAATTTAAATCTAAGCATTAGGAAACATCAACAAACCCAAATAGAGGGACACTCTACAAAACAAGTGACTTGAATTCTTCAAACATATCCACAACATGAAAAATAAAAAGAGGCAAAGAACCTCCTCCAGATTGAGAGAGATTAAAGGGACGTGACATGCAAATGCAACTCCTGATCCTTAGTTGGACTCAGGATCAAAAAGAAAAAAATAGGGGTGCTTGGGTGGCTCAGTTGGTTGATTCTCCTCTCTGGGCTCTGGTATCTCAGAGTCAAGATGGAAAACACAATGCCTCCCTGCGGCGTGAGAGTGAGAAGCATGTGGCACAAAGAGCATCTGGCACCTGGTCAGAGACACACGTACATGTTCACTTGAACTTCAGTTTCACAATTTTGCCTTGAGCCAATACATACATGTGAGAAAGGAGTCGGTATCCAGAATATATGAAGAATTCTTTTTTTCTCACCATGATGAAATGCTCTTTATTATCATTGAAAACCACTTATTACTTGTCTATAGGCACATAGCATACATTTCCATATCTAAAGTTTATCTGTTGGGTATTTTACATGAAAAAGAGCTTTATTGATGGCCTACCTCCTAGGTTGTGGTGAGGATGAATGAGAATAACAATTGCAACCTCTTTGGAAGAAGCAGTATCTTTTTTTTTTTTTTTTTAAGATTTTATTTATTTATTCATGAGAGATACAGAGAGAAAGACAGAGACAAAGGGAGAGTGAGAAGCAGACTCCATGCAGGTTGTCCAATGTGGGACTTGATCCCAGGACCCCGGGACCATGGCCTGAGCCAAAGGCAGATGCTCAACCACTGAGCCACCCAGGTACCCCTGGAACAAGCAGTGTCTTGAGAAGAGTGAAGTGCTCAGGAAATGTTACTACCCCTACTCTTATTTTTTCACTATTATTATAATGGACTCAGAGAGGTTAAGCAATTCTTCAAAGCTCACAGAGCTGGGTTTTTCCAGCCTGGCTCTGGGTGTGTATCCTCACTACCTTAGCACTCATTACTTCTTATCCAGACTTTTCATCACCTTCTAAGTAGTCTTTCTCTCCATCTCTTTGCCCATTGCTCCATCCTACACACTAGTGACAATGAGTTTCTTCACAAACATCTTAAAAATGCCCACATGGGGTATTAGTAGACTCACTCAGTGAGCCACCCAGGGGCTCAAGAGTCCCATTGACTGCTTCTGTATGCCACTCACCTGGCTTCTCTGTGCTTTTGTTTCTAGTGGCCTATACTGCACAGCTGACCTTGGAAGGCACACATTGTCATTTCTTCAACATTTTTTGATTACACAGGTCTGCCCTATTCACTATGGGGGAGAACTACCCTGTAAACCATTGATCTACCTGTAAACCATTCCTAAGTGTGTGAATAACAGGAAATGAGATCATTGGGGGCCATAGAGAAGGTTGGCTATCACAATCCCCTTCCAGTCTTCTCTCTCATCTACTATTTTTCTCTTTTACTAAATATAGTGTCTTTTGTAGGAAATGATACTGGTTGCTAACCCAACTGCCATTCCCCCTTGTTAACAGAACACTAGTTCATTCAAATTTTATTATTCAGGATTCTTAGTGGCAGGCAACATAGTCTATACTCTAGCAGAAAATGATATGTGTTGCTTACAGAATCATTGGCAGGGCTGAAGAAACATGGTCTGTGCTAGTGGTGGGCAAATTATGGCCAGTTCTGGATAGCTTTGTCGGTTAAGCATCCGGTTCTTTTTTTTTTTTGTAAAGATTTTGTTTATTTATTCATGAGAGACAGAGAGAGAGAGAGAGAGAGAGAGGCAGAGACACAGGCAGAGGGAGAAAGCAGGCTCCACGCAGAGAGCCTCATGTGGTACTCGATCCCAGGACTCTGAGCCCTGAGCCCAAGGCAGACACTCAACCACTGAGCCACCCAGGCATCCCATGAGCCATCCAGGTGTCCCAAGCATCCGGTTCTTGATTTCGGCTCAGGTCATGATCTCAGAGTCCTGAGATTGAGCCCTATATTGGACTCCACACTCAGTGAGGGATCTGCTTGAGATTCACTACTTCTGCCCCTCTCCTCACTCATGTTCTCTCTCTCTCTCTCTAAATTAATAAATACAATATTTAAGAAAATGGTTAAGAGGGCAGCCCCGGTGGCACAGCGGTTTAGGGCTGCCTGCAGCCTGGGGTGTGATCCTGGAGACCCCGGATCGAGTCCCACATCGGGCTACCTGCATGAAGCCTGCTTCTCCCTCTGCCTGTCTTTCTCTCTCTCTCTCTCTCTGAATAAATAAATAAAAAATCTTTAAAAAAAAAAAAAAGAAAAGAAAATGGTTAAGACGGCAAATTTAATGCTGTGTGTTTTTTACTGCAATGAAAAAGAAGTTACAGAATGAACCCCCAGACCACACAGAACTGGGGTGCCAAGAGTTCTGTTGTCCCTGCCACAGTTAGGATGTTGCAAATGAAGAAGCTGCTGCCATACCTACCACCTCCAGGACCCCAACCTCAATGCCAAGTTCACACTAGCAAGTCACTATTCTCTGAGTATTGTCTCTCCTCCACGTGACTCAGCTTTCATAGAGAAAATCACATGAGCATTTTGACAGGTCGAAATGTTGTTTTAGCTTCTAGCCTTTGTAGTCCAGGAAGATGCACTAGAAAATGAATCCCGAAATCAACCAGCAAAAGGCATCTTTTCAGGTATTCCCAATATAAGAGCAAATCCTGAATAGTCCAACTCCATGGTTTTCAAACATTATAATCACCCAGATGGTTTGTTAAAACACTGATTCCTGGGTCCCACCCCCAGAGTTTCAGATTTAGAAAATCTGGGGGTGGGGCCCACTCCAAGAATTTGTCTTTTAAAACAATTCCCAGTTGATGCTGCTGGCTTAAGGATTACCCTTTGAGGGGCCTTTCTGATCAGTTGAGCTGATATATGAGGTTCTTCTTCTCCTTCTCCCTCTTTTCCCTCTTTTCCTCCTTTCCTCTTCCTCCCCCTCCTCCTCCTGCTCCTCTCCTCCTCCTCCTCCTCCTCCTCTTCCTCCTCCTCCTCTTCTCCTTCTCCTTCTCCTTCTCCTTCTCCTTCTCCTTCTTCTTCTTCTTCTTCTTCTTTTCTTCCCTTTCTCCTACTCCTCCTTCTCCTCCTCCTCCTCCTCCTCCTCCTCCTTCTCCTCCTCCTCTTTAAGATTTTGCTTTTTAGGGGCACCTGGGTGGCTCAGTGGTTGAGTGTCTGCCTTTGGCTCAGGTCATGATCCTGGGGTCCTGAGATCGAGTCCCCCATCAGGCTCTCCACAGGGAGCCTGCTTCTCCCTCTACCTATGTCTCTGTCTCTCTCTGTGTGTCTCATGAATAAATCAAAATAAAATCTTAAAAAAAAAAAGATTTTAAATAATCTCTACCCCCACCACAGGGCTACTCATAACCCTGAGATCAAGAGTCGCAGGCTCCCCTGACTGAGCCAGCCCAGGCATCCCTAGTTGTGAGGTTCTGGTGATGACCATTGGAAAAGAGTTCCTTGCTCTGAAAAAATAAAATGCATAGGATAAAATGGTCACTCTTCTTCGGTTGGGCATTGCAGTCACCTGCATATGACACCAGGAGCTGTGGAGCCATCTTGCAACCCCGAGGGGAGGTAGGCTGCTTTGTTGATGAGATGGGACAACAGATGAAAAGAACCTGGGTCTTTGAAGATGTCATCAAGCCACTCATCAGCACAAACCCATCCTTACCTCTGGGCTTCTGGCTGTCAGACAGAACACATTTTCCTTACCTCCTTATATTCATTATCTCTTCCACAGAAGTAGAACTTAGCATTCTGTGTGAGTTTCAGCCCAAAGCAATCTAGTACATATACATTTTAATCTACTTTTCACTTACATTCCGGGAACGCTTTTTCCTGTCATTTGCTATTTCTGTACATCATCAAACAGAATGGTTGTAGAACACTTGTGCTGCAATGTATTTAACAATTTTCTCTTATTAGACACTCGGGAGACTTCCAAATTTTTATCAGTATAAACCATGCTACGATAGACATCAATGGCCATAAATCTTTGCATACATCTCTAATGATTTCCTTAGGATAAACTTCAATGAGTAGTCTTGAAAGATTAAAAGGCAGACATGTTTTCAAAGTTTTACAATGTGTATTACTAAGGTTTCCAGAAAGGTTGTACCAATTTAACACTATCATCAGGAATGTGGGAGAGTTTTCACCTCCTCACATTGTCACCAGCACAATGTGTCGCGCTTTCGGACATTTTTGCCGATTTGAGAGGCAAAACATGCTTCCTTGTTTTGATTTACATTTTCTATAACCAGTATTTGTCATGATATAAATTAAAGATAAAAAAGTTGTATCTTGGGACACCTGGGTGGCTCAGCAGTTGAGCGTCTGCCTTCAGCTCAGGGCGTGATCCCAGGGTCCCTGTGAGGAGCCTGCTTCTCCTTCTGCCTGTGTCTCTGCCTCTCTCTCTCTGTCTCTCATGAATAAATAAATAAAATCTTTAAAAAAAAAAGTTGTATCTTAATTATCTATATCACTTAAAGTCTGTATTTAAAAAATTGATTTGTGAAAAAAAAATAAAATAAAAAAAATAAAAAATTGATTTGTGGACTCTATTTTTATGCCCTGAATAAGCTGATAAGCTATTTCCACATATAATTTCCATTTAAAGAAATTAGGTAGGGAAGACATGATGGGGAACAAATGGCAGGTAGCAGCTTGGGGACAGTATTTATTTATTTATTTATTTATTTATTTATTTATTTATTTATTTATTGAGGGGACAGTATTTTGAAGTGTGGTGACAAGGGTTGCTCTAGCAGAGGCTGTCCTTAGAGGCTGTCTGCTTGTGCAAATAAGTGTCTGCAGAACTGTGGTGAGGCAGCCCCAAAGAGCAGGCACCTATAAACACCAGAAGAAGAAATAATCCATTTCAAAATCAGATTTTTCGGCAGTGATCAGCATTTTCTGACACACAGTTCCACACCTCTATATGTTGGATCTAGATTCTAGAATAAACTTGTTATTAGGGGATCCCTGGGTGGCTCAGCGGTTTGGCTGCCTGCCTTTGGCCCCGGGTGTGATCCTGGAGCCCTGGAGCCCCAGGATCGAGTCCCACGTCAGGCTCCCGGCATGGAGCCTGCTTCTCCCTCCCTCTGCCTCTCTCTCTCTCTCTCTCTATCATAAATAAATAAATCTTAAAAAAAACTTATTAAAAGAAAATCAGAACAAGCAAATAAATATAGATCCCACCTCTCCAGAGGATGGCCAACACTGGGCTAAATGCCTCAGAAGGTTTTTTCCTTTTTTTTTTTTTTTTTTTTTTAAAGATTTTATTTATTTATTCATGATAGTCACAGAGAGAGAGAGAGGGGCAGAGACACAGGCAGAGAGAGAAGCGGGCTCCATGCATCGGAAGCCCGACGTGGGATTCGATCCCGGGTCTCCAGAATCGCGCCCTGGGCCAAAGGCAGGCGCCAAACCGCTGCGCCACCCAGGGATCCCTTTTTCTTTGTTTTTAATTGAAGTATAGTTGACACACAATGTTACATGAGTTTCAGACGTACAACATAGTGATTTGACAGGTCTACCTGTTATGCTGTGCTCGCCATAAGTATAACTCCTGTCACTGCACCACGCTACTGCAATACCATTGACTATATTCCCTATGCTGTACCCTTCATCCCCATGACTTATTAATTCCGTAACTGGGAGCCTGTATCTCCCTCTGCCCTTCACCCATTTTTCCCATAGTCCTACCCTCTGGCAACCCCAGTTTTCCTCTGAATGAGTCTTCTATCTGTTTTGCTTGTTTGTTGTTTTGTCTTTAGATTCCACATGTAAATTATATGGTACTTATTTCTCTCTGACTTATTTCACTTAGCATAATACCCTCAGTCTATCCATGTTTTCATAAATAGGAAGATCTCATCCTTTTTATGGCTGAGCAATATTCCATTGCATGTATACATCACATTTTCTTTATCCATTCATCTATTGATAGACACTTAGGTTGCTTCCATATCGTGGCTATTGTAAATAATGCTGCAATAAATGTAGGAGTGCATGTTATCTTTTTGTTTTTTTTCTTGAGTGTCCTTTTTTTTTTTTTTTTTAAAGTTTTATTTATTTAGGTAATCTCTACACCCAACATGGGGCTTGAACTCATGACATCAAGAATAGCAAGGGGCGGGCAGCCCCAGTGGCGCCGCTGTTTAGTGCCGCCTGCGGCTCAGGGCGTGATCCTGGAGACCCTGGATCCAGTCCCACGTCCGGCTCTCCGCATGGGGCCTGCTTCTCCCTCTGCCTGTGTCTCTGCCTCTCATTCTCTCTCTGTGTTTCTATGAATAAATAAAATCTTTAAAAAAAAAAAAGAATAGCAAGGGGCAGGCACCCCTTTTTGTTTGTTTTTTCTTTTAAAAAATTTTAAATTCAATTAATTAACATAATGTATTATTGGTTTCAGAAGTAGAGGTTAATGAATCATCAGTCTTATATAATACCCAGTACTCATTATATCATGTGCCCTCCTTAATGTCCATCACCCAGTTACCCTATCCCCATCCCCTCCCCTGCATCAACCCTCTGTTTGTTTCCTATGAATAAGAGACTCTTACAATTTGTCTCCCTCTCTGATTTGTTTTATTTTTTCCTCTCTTCCCCTATGATCCTCTGTTTTGTTTCTTAAATTCCACATATGAGAGCTTGTGATAATTGTCTTTCTCTGATTAACTTATTTCACTTAGCATAATATCCTCTAGTTCCATTCATTTCACTGCAAATGGCAAGATTTCATTTTTTGATGGCAGAGTAGTATTCTATTGTATATATATACATACCACATCTTCTTTATCCATTCATCTGTCGAGGGACATCTGGGTTCTTTCCATAGTTTGGCTATTGCAGGCACCCCTTTTTGAATTAGTTTTTAAATTTTCTTTGGGTTAAGATATCCAGGAGGCTTTTTTACATGGGAGATCTGGTTAGCATGAGTTCATGGAGGAGAGACACATCCAGGTGCACTCTTGCCCATTAAAAATATCTTATTAAAAACCTACCATATACAAAAATGAGGCCAGGTCTGACAGGGTTACCAGACTTAGTAAATAAAAATACATGATGCCCAATTAAATGTGAACTTCAGATATATAATGAATATTTTTTTAGTATATGGATGTTCCAAACATATATGGCAACTCTAGCTGGAAGGATTCCGTCTTTCTATCTCCTTGAGTTTTTTTTTTTTTTTTTTTTATCTCCTTGAGTTTTAACAAAACTCTTCTGGTACTTATCTGAGGCTATTCTTAGAACCACACAGAAACTTAAATGTAAACCTTTTACAAAATACTTGTATATAAAGGCTCATAGCATAGAATATTCCCAACTGGGAGTAATCCCAATGTCCATCTGTGGCAGAAAGAGTAAATAAATGATGGTCTTCATGCAATAGAAGTCTGTGCAGTAGCGAAAAGGATTGAATTTCTGTCACTTTGAACAACGTGAATCAATGTCAGACATTATGTTGAGTTAAAGCCACCAGACACAAAAGAGGACATGCTGCACAATTCTGTATATACAAAGTTCAGGGCAGCCTGGGTGGCTCAGCAGTTTAGTGCTGCCTTCAGCCCCGGGGCCTGATCCTGGAGACCTGGGATCGAGTCCCACGTCGGGCTCCCTGCATGGAGCCTGCTTCTCTGCCTGTGTCTCTGTCTCTCTCTCTATGTGTGTTTCTCATGAATAAATAAATAAAATCTTAAAAAAAAAAAAAAAGGGAATCTGGAAATAGCCTGTATATAGGAGGCTATTTCCAGACTCCTATAAAGTGTGTGTATCTGTGTATATAAATACATATATATTTACACACACACACATATGTATATGTACATTTTAGCTTATACTTACACAGGTGCATATAGGTAGAAATTCATCAATCAGCTCACTAAGCTGTGTGCTCTATTGTAGGTATTGTGCTCTAGTTTTGCTTTCTTTTAAAGCTCATTTATTGCATCAACATTGCCTTTTTTTTATCTGTCCATCTTAAGTCCCTTTTAAAAATTGTATTTATTTATTTATTCAGGAAAGACAGAGACAGAGAGGGAGAGGGAGAAGCGGGCTCCTTGTAGCAAGCCCGATGAGGGACTCAATCCCAGGACCCCAGGAACACGCCCTGGTCTGAGGGCAGATGCTCAACCACTGAGCTACCCAGGCATCCCGATGCCCCATTTTTTTAAAAAAGGATCTAACCCCCCTCAGACCAAGATCTCTGGTTTTCTCCAGGCCAGTCTCATGCATGAACCCGTTTTGCATCATAATTTTCCTCTCTATGCCCTCCAACTGGGCTGAGTATGATTTATTAAGGGATGTGTTACTGCTGGGGAGTTCCCATCAACTATGTTGATGTTCTGTGTCCTCTTCACCCGCCGTCCTCTCCTGCTTTGGATGCAGTCTCTTGTGCTGGAGGAGCCCCCGGGCCCCACTCCTACTCCTTTCCCTTTATGCTCTTTCCCTCCATGATCCTAGTGAATCCATTGGCTTTAAATATCACATAGCACTGCTGGCTCAGATGTGCACAACTCCAGCCCTATCCTTCTCCCTGAGGCTAGTAAGGGAATCTGGAGGCAGCTATGCAACTGTTTCCTCTGGGGATGTCACAGATGGAAGTCTTTCCACCCCAGCCCCTCCTCCATCCATCCCCCATCGACAGAGTGGCCCCTCACCTATTGGCTGCCTAAGCTCCAAGCTCAGGCACCCCCTGATTCCACTCTTTCCTCTGTGCTCCATATGCAGCCCATTAGCAAGCCCTGTCACTTTTATATCCAAAGTACTTTGATATGTTCCTCATCTCCATTTCTCCTGCTCTCATCCCAGGGCAAGCTACCATCTTCCACCTAAACTGTAATTCCTCCATGTTTGATTTGCTCAACACTTGGGCTTCCTATCCATTCTCCACAGGGCAGTGGAGTGATCTTAAAACAGAAATGCAAAAAAAAAAAAATGCAAAAAATGCAAAAAAACACAAAAACAGAAATGCAAAAATAATAATAATAAATAAATAAAATAAATAAATAAAACAGAAGTGAGGTCATTGGGAGGTCTGGGTGGCTCAACGGTTAAGTGCCTGCCTTCAGCTCAGGTTGTGATCTTGGGGTCAGAGGATTGAGTCCTACATCAAGCTCCCTGTGTGGAGCCTGCTTCTCCCTCTGCCTGTGTCTCTGCTTCTCTCTCTCTCTGTGTCTCTCATGAATAAATAAATAAAACCTAAAAAAAAAAAAAAAGAAATGAGGTCGTGTCACTTTTGCTGGAACCCTCTGATGATTTCCCATCATACTTAGAAGACCTGCTCCATTTAGCCCCCTCATGACCTCCTCTTCAATCTCATTCATTTCGTTTGTCCTCCTACTGTCCACATCCCAATCATATCAGTGGCTCCTCAGTTTCTCAAATGCGTTAAGTTCTTTCCTGCCCTAGGACCTTTGTACTTGTTGCCTCCTCTTTCTGGAAAGTTCTTTTCCCAGCTCTTTGCATAACTGGCTTCTTCAAAGCTCAGGAATAATGTCTCCTTTTTAGTGCTTCTTCATTACCTTACCTCTGATGGCACCCCAATCTGGATCATAGCTTTTTTTATGACTCCTTTTTAGCACTTACCACAGACATAATTAATTTTTATTTACTTATTTACTGGTTGCCATCTCATGTTTTTTTTTTTTTTTTTTTTTTTTTTGCCATCTCATGTCTTAAAAAAAAGTCCACTGAACAGCAACCAGGAACCCAGCCAGACACTGGGTAGACGATTTCTCCTCTATTCTCCATACTTACCAGTATACAGAGTCACTTGGTGCAGGTGAGATGAATTTCCTATCTATCGTTCTGTCAATGGTGTCTAGCCCCATGCCTACCAGGTACATGTGATCATCAGCATGTGATCAAGAATGGCTGTATGAACTTATATCAGATGAGTGAGTGGTGTAGCCAACAGTCTGGACACAAAGGACCTAAATTCCAAGTGAGCTTACATAGCTGGAGACCTTATCAAAAACAAAGAGAATGAAATTTCAAATAAATGAAGTGTAAACATACTCTAGGGAAAGATTGAGTATGTGATTATGGGCTCAAAACCAACTGTGGACTCAGTCCTGCAACTAGATTAGGCCTCTTATACTAATACTTTGTATTTGTAAAGGGATATAAAAAACATTTGCAGAAAACATGTTCACAGTAATGATATCATTCAATGCTTATTCCAGCCGAGGTGGTGGATGGGGCAGACAGAATTATCTTGACTTTGCATATGGGGAGACCTACATATAGGCTGGTAAAATGATTTCCCCAAGGTCATCCATAAGGCAGAGGTGGAGTTGGAACCCTGTGCCTTTCCCCAAGCCTGCGTGAGTTGTATGACACATTTGTTTGAAGATCAAAGAAATATTCTAAAATAAACCTTCACATCCCGTAGTGTATATGCATGTCTTTGTTTCCTAAAGTACACATTCCTGGCTACAGTAGCTTGGACCAATTCACCTCCCTGGGCCTCACTTTCCACCTCAGGGCCTGCTCTAGGTAGGGGCTTCATCTCCACTTTTCTTTTTTCTTTTTCTTTTTTTTTTTTCATCTCCACTTTCTTCTGGAGATGGGCCACGTTATTTAAAACAGGAAGCAGGGATCCCTGGGTGGCACAGCAGTTTGGCGCCTGCCTTTGGCCCAGGGCGCGATCCTGGAGACCCGGGATCGAATCCCACGTCAGGCTCCCAGTGCATGGAGCCTGCTTCTCCCTCTGCCTATGTCTCCGCCTCTCTCTATCTCTCTCTCTGTGTGACTATCATAAATAAATAAACATTAAAAAAAAAATAAAACAGGAAGCACTCAATTTGGGATGCCTGGTGGCTCAGTGGTTGAGCATCTGCCTTCGGCTCAGGTTATGATCCCAGGGTCCTGGGATCGAGTCCCACCTGCTTCTCCCTCTGCCTATTTCTCTGCCTCTCCCTTTGTGTGTCTCATGAATAAATAAAATCTAAAACAAACAAACAAAAAAACCAAAAAACAAACAAACAAAAAACCCCAAACACACCCTATGTATTGAACATAATTTTTTTCTGTCTAGTTATTGCACTTATGACTTAATAAAAATGCTTTGTAATAGACATACAGAAAAACACATATAAGTGTGCAGCCTAATGAAATCTCACAAAGTGAATATGGCTGCATGCCTAGTGCCCAGATCAAGGCATAGAACGTTATCAGCTAATCAGAAGACCTTGTGGGGTCTCTCTCCTTAGTCTCTGTCCCCTGCACAGAGGTGACAGCATCCTGAATTCCAACAGCTTGGGTTAATTTTACCTCTTTCCTACTTTATGTAATTACTGATGGATTTTTGTCCCTTCACTTACCCTTCCCCTCCAGAGACTAAGACCATGAGGTTCTAGACTCAAAAGACTCCTTTACTGAACAAAAGCATTTCCCCAGGCATTTGAGGCCTTTGTGTTTTGCCTCTCCCTCTTGGTTTCCAATTCTTCAGGAACGTAGAGTTAATCCTGAGACAAGCAGAGACAGAGGCAGAGGGAGAAGCAGACTCTCTGTGGGGAGCCTGATGTGGGACTCCATCCCAGGACTCCAAGATCAGAGCCACCCAGGCGACCCCATACTGCATCTTTCATCAGTGCTCAGGCCGGGGTGTTTCCCTCCAACAGCTGAAATCCTTACTACTTACTGAGCATCTACTATGGGGCAGGTATCAAGTGAGGAGCAGCATGCAGTTACACAAATCAAGATATCTGCCCTGGAGGAGATATCAATTAGTGAGGCAGGGGAACAAGACAGGAAAACAAATTGTTTCAATATAGTTTCATTCTAAATCCTGGGAGGTATGCAGGGGTACATTTACACCAACCTAGGAGCTCAGGGGGTAGATTTCCAGGAGAGGCCAAGGTGGTGGGACTTAAACAATGGGCAAGAATGATCCTGAGGAAAGGTTAAGATGATCCAAGCAGAAGGAACAACCAAGGCTCTAAAGGGATTTTTGAGGAGAAAACAGAAATGGACACACTCTCCCTCTCCCAACACACTCTCCCTCTCTTGTCCCTCCCCTGTCTGAAGGGATAGGAGGAATTGGAGTCTGAGAAGGAGGTGAGGGGACAATACATGACCAGAGACAGAAGAACCAGTAGGAAGTGCAGCCACAAAGCCAAGGGAGGAGAGATTTTTCCTGACAGAACACAGCGCCAGTTGTGCCAAATGCCTCCAGAAAGTTCTAGTAAGTTACACACAGAAAAGATGCCCTAGATTGTGCAATTTGGAGGAAATGGCTAGTTTACTTGCGTAGATTCAGAGGACAGAAGCCAGAGTGCCAGGAGAAGTGAGAGGACGTCAGGACTGAGACAGGGACTGGAGGTGGCTCTTCACTTCTAGAAGGTGAGTGGAGAAGGGGAGAGAGGTACTAGAATGGTTAGGATGTGGGCAGTAGAAAGGGTGGTGAGTGCTGAGATGCATAGGAGGCTGCCTGAGGGAGGGGCATCTCTGGGGAGGCTGGAAGGAGGAAGGGTCCCTCACTGGCAGGTGGGTCTGAGGGACCACATGGTTAGACAGGGACTTTGAGGTTATTGGTGGGGGTGGGGGAGTACAGGTAGGAGAGGTCACTTGTGAAGGACAAACAAAGGGCAGAGGGCTGTTCAGATGGGAGACCCCTCTGGTGTCCTGGTGCAGGCCTTCGTGGCTGACCAGGCTGGGCTTCAGTTGGTTCAGGTGGGCGCACGGCTCAGCTAGAGCACAGTGAGAGGGTTGGGGAGAGAGAGCCAGGAGGCCAGGAATGGGCTGCTGAGTGAGGTCAGGGGGTATGGAGGAGGCTCAAGGGGCACAGAAGTTTGCTTCCTTGAGCACAATGTGCATAAATCCCTGTGCTCTCCAATGTGGACTTGTGTCAGACCCATTCCCCATTCCCAGAACTGGTATTCTGGGGTAAGGGTGTGTACATTTATTTATTATTATTTTTACTAAAAAAATTTTATTCATTCATTCATGAAAGACACACAGAGAGAGGCAGAGGCATAGGCAGAGGGAGAAGCAGGTTCCCTGTGGGAACCGCTGACCTACCCAGGTGCCCCAGATGTGTACATTTATTTTTATTTTTGTTTTTAAAATATTTTATTTATTCATGAGACACACAGAGAGAGAGGCAGAGACACAGGCAGAGGGAGAAGCAGGCTCCCCTCAGGGAGCCCGACGTGGGACTTGATCCTGGGACTCTGGGATCATGCCCTGGGCCGAAGGTAGACACTCAACCCCTGAGCCATCCAGGAATCCCTGGATATGTACATTTAAATAGATATTTTAGCAGATACGGGTTGTGCATTGAAACAGAGAGATATTGTGAAATTATATTCCCAAAAGATAGACCAACTTAGACTCCTTCCCACAGATTTTGAGAAAGTCTGCACATTGTGCTCTTACCAGCCTTGGATGTTATTAATTTGTTAGTGTTTCATGGGGACATAGTTTCAGTTTGGGATAATGAATTCATTCTGGAGGTAGATAGTGACAATGATTACGAAACAGTGTGAATGGACTTAATACCCCTGAACTGTACACTTCAATGGTTAAAATGGTAAATTTTATGTTACAGACACAAATATAAAAAGAAACAAGAGGTGCCTGTGTAGTGCAGTCATTTGAGTGTCAGACTCTTGGTTTCAGGTCAGGAAGTAATCTCAGCTAAACCCCTGGGCCACCAGGGCCACCCAATAAATAATTTTTCAAAAAAGATTTTATTGGGTAGCCCGGGTGGCTCAGTGGTTTAGCGCCTGCCTTCGGCCTGGGCCGTGATCCTGGGAACCCAGGATCGAGTCCCATGTTGGGCTCCCAGGATGGGGCCTGCTTCTCCCTCTGCCTGTGTCTCTGACTCTCTCTCTCAAGAATAAATAAATAAAAATCTTAAAAAAAAGATTTTATTTATCAATTTGACAGAGCAAGAGCACAAGCAGGGGGAGCAGCAGAGGGAGAGGGAGAAGCAGGTTTGCCTCGGAGCAGGGAGCCTGATGCAGGGCTCAATCCCAGGTCCCTGGGATTACTACCTGAGTCAAAGGCAGATGCCTAACTGACTGAGCAACCTAGGCACCCCTGAATAAATAAATCTTAAAAAAAAAAAAAAAAAAAGAAACAAAGTGTTGACACAGCTACAACATGGATGAACCTTGAAAACATTGTACTGGGTGAAAAAAGCTGATTGCAGAGGACCACATATTAATATGATTTTATTTATTCAATGCCCAGAATAGGCAAATCCATAGCAATAGAGTGTAGATTAGTGGCTGCCAGGGGCTGGAGGGAGGGGGAAAGTGGGGGTAAACTGCTAATAATAGGTATAGGGTTTCTTTTTGGGGTGATGAAATATTCTGAAGTTACATAGTGGTAATAGCCTTACAGCTTTGCCAATATAGTAAAAACCACTGAACTGTATACTTTAAATGGTGAATACTATGGTATGTGAATTATACAATAATTTTAAAAAGATCATGGACTCCTGAGTGGCTCAGTTTGTAAGCGTCTGCCTTCGGCTCAGGTAGTGATGAGATCTGGCCCCATGTTGAGCTCCCTGCTCGGTGGGGAGCCTGCTTCTCCCTCTCCCTCTGCTGCTCCCTCTGCTTGTGCTTTTTCTCTCTCTCTCTGCCAAATGAATAAATGAAATCTTTAAAGTAATAAAAATTAAAAAATTAAAAAATAGAAAAGAGGCTGGGGCTACAGTGCTTATACTACAGTTTATTCAGCCATTCTCCAGTTGATGCACATTTGGGTTGTGTTTCTTTTTTTAAATTTTATTTTTTCATTTTTTAAAAAAGATTTTTATTTATTTATTAATGAGAGACACAGAGACAGAGAGGCAGAGACACAGGCAGAGGGAGAAGCAGGCTCCATGCGGGGAGCCTGACGTGGGACTTGATCTCAGGTCTCCAGGATCACGCCCTGGGCTGAAGGCAGCACCAAACTGCTGAGCCACCCAGGCTGCCCATTTTAATTTTATTTTTAAAAAGATTTTATTTGAGAGAGAGAAACAGATATAGTGACAGAGATAGTGAGAGAGAGAAGGAGCAGGCAAGAGAGGGAGAAGCAGGCTCTCCACTGAGCAGGGAGCCTGCCACGGGAGCCCCACTTGGAGCTCATCTCGAGGAGGCTCATCTAGGAGCTTGAGACAGGGCTCCATGCAGGGCTGGATCCCAGGACTCTGGGATCATGACCTGAGCTGAAAACAGATGTTTTACTGACTTAACCACCCAGGTGCCCCTGAGTTGTGTTTCAATTTTTTTTTCCTATTTGAAACAATGCTGCAACGAAGATCATTAAACGTGTGGGGACAAAAGAGAGAGAGAGAGAGAGAGAATATTGAGGCCAATCTTGAGCTCTCCCAGGCTGCCTCATACCTGGGCATGTCCTAATGTGAGTCTGTTTTAGAAATTGTCAGTTCCTCTGACACCAAGACGTGATGAAGCTTTTGCCCTCTGCTCCAAGCACTTTCTCAGAGTCAGAAGAAAAGACTTTGAAAAGACCATCATTTTGCTTTTTTCTATCATTGAAGATCTATTGTAAATGATATCAGCCCCATATTACCCTGAAAAGACAACCCCAGTGAGGGGAGTTATGGTTTAGATCAGGGGTCAGCAGACTATGACTCATGGCCTGTTTTTGTACCAGCTAAGAATGTTTTTTTTTTTTTTTTTTAAGATTTTATTTATTTATTCATAGACACAGGCAGAGGGAGAAGCAGGCTCCATGCAGGGAGCCCGATGTGGGACTCGATCCCGGGTCTCCAGGATCACACCCCAGGCTGCAGGCAGCGCCAAACCGCTGAGCCACTGGGCTGCCTTAAGAATGGTTTTTACAGATGGGCATTTGTGACCAACTTGGTGATAGGAGACACTAACTTTGAGCCCAAATTAAGCAAAATCTTATTCCCTCTTATACCCCAAACCTGTTCTCATTAGCAGACTTGTGCTACAAAAAGCTTATACTCAATTTTCTTGTTATACTTTGAATTTCATCACTAAAAAACTTGTGGAAATTCATTTTCTCTCATTTTACAACGACCTATAGAATATCCTCGATTTTGCCTCTTGGCCCACAAAGCCTAAAACTTTCTCTATCAGGCCCTTTGTGGAAAGTTTGCCAATCTCGGTTCTATGCTCCCAAGAGATATCGGAAATAAATAATGTAAAGAAAAGAACTGTATAAAGATGGAATAGCCCCAAGCTACAATTACCTCTCAAAAATAACACAGCCTGGAAATGACAGAAATTTCAATCAAATTATCCAGGTCACAAAGCATTCTGCTGATTTAGTTTAGAGAAGTTAAAGGGAAAGAAAAAAACTCGGTTTGTATCTTCTATAATAGGAAAGGAAAGTGAATAGGAAAAAGGAAAATGAAATGAACAGGAAATTATTCATGTATTTTTTGAATTGGTGATGATATTTATATAAAAATAAGGACATGGATACATATGGACTCTGCAAGATATGTATTCCAGCACTGAATAAGCACTTTATATAAATGATCTTATTTAATCCTCACAAGAACCCTGCAAGTTGAAGTCAAGGTCATCCCCTGATACCAACTCCCGTCTGGCAGCAGCAAAAAGTAGTACTTTGTCCAGAAAAAAAAAAAAAAAAAGCAGCAGCTGGAGACTAGCTGGCAAAGGGCCTTGAATGCTGTCCTGGGAAATAGCCTATATTCTATTTCTTTACCAGGTTACTCTGTAGACCATGAGTCTCTCAGGAATTTCCAGAATGGGGGGAAGTGGTCAATTCTGTGTTTTGGGATGATAACGAGGATGGCTTTGGAGATAACTCTTGAGGCCAAGAGGCCAGAGAGAAACTTTTTCTAGCAGTCCAAGGAAGAGCCAATGAGGGTCTGGGATGGTACATGCAGAGGAGAGAATACACTTCCTTGCTCTAATTGGCTCTAGTTTGACAGAATGGACATGAAGGCTGAAGGACAGGCAGTCACAGTCAACTTCAAAGTTTCTGGTGGCAAAATGAGAGAATCCAGATAAGAAACAAGTTTGTAGTAGGAGAAAGAGGAATAGGTAAATGCCATATTTAAAATTCTTTGGTGTTATCTAGGAAGGTTGTCTAGGGCAATGGGAAATGTGTGTCTAGAAGTTCAAAAAGATATCCATCTAGGGGAGAGAGAGAGAGATTGGGAACTATGAGGAAATGGCTGCCTTTCAGAGGGGTTTGAGAAGGAGAGAGCAAGGGAAAAGATGGGAGAGAAAAGAAATGTTAGTAAAAACTAATCTTTTTAGGGGTGATCATGGGGCAAGTCTTACATCACTGAGAAGTAAGTGGAGGCTGTAGGACATGCAAGACTCAGTGGTATTATCCCTAAAAGGGTTTCAAGAAGGAG
Organism: Canis lupus dingo; assembly: GCF_003254725.2. NCBI lineage: Eukaryota > Metazoa > Chordata > Mammalia > Carnivora > Canidae > Canis > Canis lupus. The sequence continues at coordinate 16,716,446 of NC_064266.1, forward strand.
GCAGAAGTCAATGGAAGATTACAGAGTCGTCTCTGTAGAAAAGAAAGGCTCTAAACCGGCAATTGGATTTGGCCATTAGAAGGTCAATGGTGACATCTGACAAAGTGGGTAGTGACAGCAGTCCTGCCTAACGAGTGATGGGGAGGAGGGGGAAGGAAGAGAGGCTGGGATGGTGGAAGTTTTTTTAGGATAGAGAAAATCTGTGAGGGAGACAGAGACACTGAAGATGTACTGAAGAAGCTTTCCTTTTTCTATCTCAGACCTCACATCCCTGGCTGAGCAGGACACATAGCACTCCCCTCCCCGACCCCACCCCCAAAAGAAGTTTGCCTGGGGATGTTACCTGGAGAGAGGAGGTGAATTTTTCTCTAGGTGTTGGTCACAGAATCTTCATCTCTTATTTCCTCCATCTTTAATGAGGATCAGAACACCTGGCCTTCCAATGTATAAACTTCTTAAAATTCAAGTATAGTTGACATATAAGACAATATGTACTGAATTTTACCAGCTAACTCTTGTATTTTAAACATACGAGTTATTAGAAATAAATAAGATGACACATGATTGATTCTCCCAAACACAGACTATACTTCTCTATTTTATGAAATTCGCACTTGCTGGTCATAGACCCCTCCCCCCTCATTGATAGGTATGATACCTATAATATGGAGTTCCCCACATAGCACTCCCCCACCCCCCAAATAAAGGTTGGCTGGAAAGCACTCTCCCTATTGGGAATGTTACCTGGAGAGGGGAGGTGAATTTTTTTCTAGGTGTTGGTCACAGAATCTTTGTCTCACTCTCTCTCTCTCTCTCTCTCTTTTTTAAAGATTTTATTTATTTATTCATGAGAGACAGAGAGAAACAGAGACTTAGAGGGAGAAATAGGCTCCCTGTGGGGAGCCTGATGCAGGACTTGATCCTAGAACCCTGGGATCTTGACCCGAGCCTAAGGCAGATGCTCAACCACTAAGCCCCCCAGGTGCCCCAGAATCTGTGTCTCTTATTTCCTCCATCTTCAATGAGGATCAGAACACCTGGCCTTCCAATGTATACATTCTTAAAAATTCAAGTATAGTTGACATACAAGACAATATGTACTGAATTTTAGCAGCCAACTCTTCTATTTTAAACACACAAGCTATTAGAGAAGTAAACATGATGACACATGATTGATTCTCACAAACACGGACTATTCTTCTGTATTTTACGAAATTCCCACTTGGTCATCTAGGCCTCCCCCCTCATTGATATGTCTGCTACCTATAACACGGAGTTCCCCAAACCGTGTAAAGCAGGCAGAAAATTCTGATGATAAGATCTGCCCCTCCCCACGCCAGGTCAAACAGGCCACAATTCTTCAGCTCTCTCGAGAGTTGCTCGGGGGAACTAGTCAGTTATTATTGGGTGGAAACAGCAGCCACCGGAGTGGTTTCAAGATGGAAGGTGCTAATTATTAGTGTTTTCTGTTTGTTTCTGGCCATGTTATTTAGAGAGTCTTCAGCGGTGGCTCGCGAAGGGTGACACCGGGCCGCAGCCGCGGCAGCATCACCTGGGAAGCTGTCAGAAATGCAAGTTCCTCCCCGCAGACCTCGGGCCGCAGCGGCCCGGGGGTGGGGCCCAGCCACGTGCGCTCTCCTGCGCTCCAGGCCGGGCTGCGCCGCGCGGCGTTTCACCTGCAGGCTTTCCGCTCGGCGGCCGTCGCCGGGCGGGGGCTTCCTGCCGACGCAGGCTCCCGGGCTGCACCCCGGAGCCGCCGCATCCCAGCCCGCGGCCAAGCACGGTCCCCGGGCGGCGTTCCCGTGTCTGCGCGAGGTAATGAGGACGTCTCCCCCACTGAGTCCAGGAACCCGGAGGCCTAACCCGAGAGCGGCGAAATCGCCTGAGCCCCAGCCCCGCCACCCCCGCCACCCCCGCCGCGCCCCCGTCCGCCGCTCGGCTGCCCCGGGATCTGCCCGCCGCGCTGACGGGTGCAGGGGCAGCGGCGGGGGAGCCTCGGGCGCGCTCTGCGAGCCAGGTGGGCCCGGAGCAGGTGTGGCGGGAGGGCGCGGGGCGCGGGGCGCGGGGGCGCGAGGCGGGGGCGACTTCCACGCGGGGAGGGAGCGACCGGGGACGTTAGGCGGTGGTGCAGGGGACGCGGCGGGGCACGGGGGCGGCGGCTGGCGGGCCGGGCCCCGCGGGGGAGGGGGCCGCCCCTCGGGGGGCACGCGGCGGGCGGGGGTCGGGGCGGGGAGGGAGGTGGGTCCCCGCCGGCGCGGGGGCGGGCGGCTCCGCGGCTCCCCGCCCCCGGCCCGCCCCTCCGCGGCGCCATTTTGCAGGCGGCTGTCGCGGGGACCGGAGGCGGCGGCGGCGGCGGGCACTGCGGCGCCGAGGCGCGGCGGCAGGACGGGAGCCCAGCGGGCTGCAGCCAGGTGAGAGCCGGGCCGCCGCGCCCCCCGCCCGGCCCGCGAGCCGCACCTGCCGGGCCGGGCCGCGAGGTGCTCGCCGCGCCCACGAGGCCGGCCTGGCACGGCCCCCGCGCGCTGTCACCCGCCCCGCGCCGCGGCCTGCGCCCCCCGCCCCGGGCCGCCCCCGGGCGCCCGCCCCCGCCCCCGCCGGCCGGACCGCGGGGCCCCCGGATGCCCGGCGACCCCCGGCCTCCGCCCCCCGCCCCCCCACCCCCGGGCCCGGCCGGCTCCCGGGCGCTCGCGCCGCCCGCCGCGGGAGCCCAGCGCGCTCGGGCCCTCAGGCCGCGCCGCGGGAGGCGAGCGGGTCCCCGGGGCCGGGCTGGGCGCCGCCGCCGCCGCCGCCGCCGGGCCTCGGGCCGCGCGTCCCGGGGCCGCCCGCCCCTCGCCCCGCTCCCGGGGCTGCGCGCGGACCTCCCGAGCCCCGGAACTCAGGGCCACCAACAGGGCGGCGGGGGGCGCCTTGTGCATTTTCCGCTTTCTCCTCTCCTACAAAGGCTGCGCCAAGTAATTTTAGAAGCCGCTGCTCCCACCGGGGCCCTTCGCTCCGGCCGGATCCTGGGGGTCGCCGACTCCCCTTGCTGCTGCCTTGCCGGGAGCAGACATTGACGTTTCGAGTGTGACTACTCTAAGGGCTCGGGATTTTCTCCTGCCGTGGACTCTGGGTCCGCCCTGGAGGGGGCAGCCGGCGGGAGCTCGGCCTTAGGCTGGGGGCTGCGAGCGTGACGGATGTGAAATTCTTGGTTGTCAGGGCAAAGGGTAAATGAGGGCGATTGCATGTGGGAGAGAGTCCCCCTTAAGGGATTTCTGGCTCTGGGGCGTCAGCAGGAGCTGTGACTTTGATTCTTGCGATTCTGGAAGATGGGAGGGGGGAGATGCTCTCCCTGCTGACGTCTGGGTGTGCTGCGAAGGCCAGTGATGTGCGAGGCCCTGGGACCGGAGTCCCGAGGACAGTCCCGAGGCTGTCTGGCTTGAGCTGTCATTAACTGGCCATGTGACTTCTCGCCGCCAGTTCTTCCTCTCTAAAGCCAGAGACAAAAATCAGGGGTCGCTGAAGCTTCTTCTTCTTCTTCTTCTTCTTTTTTTTTTTTTTTTTTTAACGTGTTTGCATTTGAATAATGCTGTGGAGCTGGGGCCTCCCCCATTTGCACTTGTCTACACCTGTCTTTTCACCTTCGCACATGACTTTCCCTGGATAGTCTGGAAGGTGTCTGAATCTGGTGAGATTTATAAAGGGTCTATCAGCGCAGAGATTCCGAATTCTGTACTGGGTTATGGTTGCCTCTACCAGGATCACTTGTGAACCTGTCACTAGTGGTCTCCCTTCACTTCTCCAGAATTAAATAGCTTTTGGGCACCCGCCTTTTAAAGTGGCCAGCAGTGGATGTGCAGCGTAAGCCCACATGGCACACCTGTTAGTTGAAAGAAGGTGAGCAGGTGTGTCCAGCCAGGCTACCTGTTTCACCTGACAGCCTGAGCGAGAGCTCTCTGCTTTCTAGACCATTTCCTTTGTCAAAATGGCGACCAGCTTCTTTTCTTTGAATTCCAGGGCATTTCTCTCTCTCTTTTTTTTTTTTTTTTGCTCTGAGTAGGGAGTGAAATTTTTTTTTTTTTTTAAGAAAAGTATTTCAAGAACTTTATATATTGACAGTTTTTTTTTTTTTTTTTCTACATGGTTGCATGGTAGTTGTATTTTCTGACTGTGGCAAAGTTAATGAAGCTGAGTTCGAACATCTGTTAGGATGTTTTAAAAATGCTTAATGAAAGTACCGGGCTTGAATATTGTAGAGGGTTTTGCTAGGTTTCATGCCGGCCACACTGCCCGTCATGTTTGTATAGCAAAGGCTAGAGGTCATAGTAGTGCAGAAATTATTTAGGTGTCCCAGGAGCAAGCTCACGTAACCTTCCATTAGTCCACCTGCTAATTTGGTGCCAGGTGTTGTTGAACAAATCATTGTTGAATAACCCTTAGTCTTTTGCCCTCAGGGAACCTAAGGTCTGGTATCTAGAAATCCTGTTCAGTGTCTCCAAAAACAAACCTGGGGTCCTTTTGGAGACTCCTTTCTGGCACCACTGATACCTTGAGGAATTTTCCCATTTTGCTTAGGGGAATTAAAAGTCAGCAGTCATACATAATTTGCAGTTATATAGTGCTTTGTACTTGTAAATGAAAGCTTTTTAAAAACTTATTTTTCTTTAATCCTCTTAGGCTTTTTTAATTTAAACATTTTACAGTCCCTCCCTGACCGGTTTCCAGGCCTTTCCTATAAAACTCCCAACACACTAGTCTGTTCCCAATGCCAGATAACCTCATTAATTCATTTTTACTCCCGCTGTTCTTCCAGTTATTCTCTCCTCAGAGGGCTGCCGGTCTGGGCTTTTATTCTTTTGCTAGGGAGCATTCCTGCTCCAGGTTAAGCTGTGCATTACTGACACAGGATTTAAACGAGCCCTGTGTGTGCTTTAAGGCACCGTATGGCCGTCTCCTTTTTCCTCCCAGCTTTGCTATTTCTAGCCTGTAATTTTGTTGCAGGTTCTAGATTGTTGACTCTGGAATAATTGAGCTTGGCTTGCAGCTTATACTTTTCATAGGACTTTAATGCATTTCGTATATTTATTGAGGACCTGCTGTGTGCCAGGCAATGTTTTTGGTGCTCTGCATGCTGCATGGAGATTCTGTGTCCACATGGAGCTCGCACTCTGGTGAGGAGGCAGACAATATTTCATGCCCTGAGGAAGAATCTGGCAGGATTGAGGGTATTAAGTGTTGGGGTAGGAGCTGAAATTTTAGAAAGGATAGATAGGGAAGGCCTGAGTCATCTTTGATTGGATATGTGAAGCAAGTGAGTCATATGGATATCTGGGGGAGGAACATTCCCAGTGGAGGAAGCAGCAGATGCAAAGGCCCTGAGGCAAGAGGAGAGCATTTGGTTTTGAGGTCAAAGAGGCAGTGGGCAGTAGGAGTTGAATCATGTAAGGCCATATGCTGTAAGGCCTATGGGTTTTACTTTGAGGGGGAATGGGAGCTGATGGAGGGTTTTGAGTAGAGGGGTTGTGGACTGATTTAGCATTTAACAAGGACCTGCTGGTTATTGTTATTTGAGAATTAATTAGAAGCAGAGAGGGCAGGGCAGCAGGGTGACCTGCTGGGTGAGGGCTGTGGGTGGTTGTCAGACCAGGATGATGGAGGGTAACCAGGGAGGTGGTGAGAAGTGATGGGATTCTGAGTTGGGGCTGAGGAGATCACTGACAGACCAGTTATGGGAGGTGAGGGGGGCAGTATAAAAAAAGTTGAGGGCAGTGTCCAAGTTTCTGGTCTGAGCACTTAGAATGAAAGGAACCCAAAACATCTGAGATGGTAGAAGAGCAAGTTTAGGGCATGTTAAGTTGTCATGCCAACCTGACAAACCCAAATGTAGTCATAAAGGGAAGAAGTGGGTGTTTTGGGGGAGCTCCTCCTCTGTGGAAATGTAAATCTTTCTGAGAACTTCTGTTGTCCTTAGCCTTCTCTTCTCTGACTTCAGCAAGTCCCTGACCTCAAGTGTAGGTGGCTTCTCAGGCCATCTGAAAATGTACTCCACGAAGGAGAGTTCTATCTACTCGTTTATTCACTAACCATTTCTTGCACTACTTCAGTGGGGTTGCTTGTTATGCAAGCTTAGAATCTAAAGATAGCACAAAAAGCAAAGAGCTGGATTAATCAAAAATGACCTTTGAAAATTCTTATATCCCAGCAAGTGTGGCAGGCATGATCTGCATATATACTCTATACAGAAACATCTAAGTATTCGAGTGTAATGGACACAGTAGTGAACAATGGATAATCCCCCAGAGGATCATACTCAGGACTTAAATCTAAGTGTTCTCACTGCCGTGAGCTGTTTCAGTGGCTTTAGATGGCAGCCTGAAATCTTCCTCTTGGCCCTGGTCTTGCTCGGCTCCAGTTCTTATTGTTTCTCTGCAGCCTCGGTGAGTCTTTCAGTGAGGAGTCAGAGTTGCCTTGGGCCCTTGCTTCCCTGGCTGCCCCAGACCGTGGCTTTCTCTGGTCATTGGTCAGGAGAACCTTCTTCTTTTACAGTTCTTGCCATAGATTTTGCCCAAAGTAGCCCCTTTGTGTCATTTGCCCCGGGCATCCCTGTGAGTGCCTGGTAGAGGCTTTACCTCCCTTTCTTCACTCTCAACATGAATCTTGCAGAGCTGAGTCTCCTCATCTTCTAAGTTGAATGTGAGCACAGTTTCATAAAAAGCATTTCTCCTCCGGGAGCCTCTCCAGGCTATAGAGCAGACCCAAGAAAGACTGGCCAGTGGGCCCCGTAAGATAGGGGCTGTGTACATCGGCTCTGTGCTGAGCACTTGAGGTCATTGTTGTTAGTCCCAGCCACCGGCGGGCAGAGGTGTTCTGGGCTGCATTTTTATCATTGAAGAAACTGGAATGTGGTTAACTGATCTGAGTTAATAACTCTTGGGTCTTGATTCCTACCTTTAGTGAGAGTAATACCCTTAGTGATAGAGTGCCCTTCCTAGGTCTTGTCTGGAGCTCTGGGTTTGTAAGCTCCTGTTGGCATAGAAGAGGGTAGAGAAGCTAGCACCTCCTGTGTTCACTAATGTCCTTTAATCACGGCAGCCCTAGGAGATGGGTATGATTCTGGTTCCCACCTTACAGCTGAAGGGGCTGCGGTCTGGATCCTTCTCACTTTCTCCCACCTTCCTCTTACCTGGACTGCTTTTCATTCCTCTGAGTACCCTAGCTTGGTCCTTTGCTCCTTTTTTTTTTTTTTTAAATAGATTTTATTTTTTTAAGAGTATTTATTTATTCATATAGAGACAGAGAGGCAGAGACACAGGCAGAGGGAGAAGCCGACTCCATGCAGGGAGCCTGATGTGGGACTCGATCCTGGGTCTCCAGGATCAGGCCCTGGGCTGAAGGCCGCGCTAAACTGCTGAGCCACCCGGGCTACCAGAGTTTATTATTATTTTTTTAAGGAACCTGTATACCCAATAGAAGGCTTGAACCCACAATGCTGGGATCAAGAGTCCCATGGTCCAGTGACTGAGGCAGCCAGGCGCCGGGGTCCTTCTGTTAGTGCCTTCTGGCATTTCCTGTAGGAATCTTCCACAACCTCCCCACCCCAACACATAGACCTTTCTTTTATGTGGTCTCCCTTTGAGATGGCGTCCCTTTGCAATCAGCTTTATTTAATTGGCATTAGTGTTTTGGTTCTGGACCATCCCTTCATCGAGGAGGCTGTGCTGTTAGGACTCTGGATGGTCTTCCTCACCACTCTTCTTGTGGAGAGCCCTGCTGGAAACGCTGTTCCTCATATATTGCTACTGTAGTTGGAATTTCAGCCTCAGATTGGTTTGGTTTTCTCGTCCTTTCTGCAGTGCTGGCTGAAATCCTTAGCTGTCTCCAAAGGCAAATCAGCTGGCTTAGGGGTATAGTCTCTTCCTTGTCTGATATGGTTGAACTCAAACTGGAGAGTTTCCCATTCAGAAGGTCTGGGGTGAGGCCCGATAATTTGCATTTCGGATGCTGCCAGTGGGATAACCCCTGGCACCTGTTCTTGTAAATCAAGTTTTATTGAAACACAGCCACGTGCATTCAAGATGCTTTATGACCTGCAGGCGTAAAATATTTGCTATCTGGCCCTTTATAGGAAGGGCACAGTAGTATGGATGAAATCAGTGCTGAACACTTTCTGTTGAATTCATATTTTATCATCAAGAACTCTTTATATATTGGACGCCTGGGTGGCTCAGCGGTTGAGTGTCTGCCTTTGGGTCAGGGCATGATTCTGGGATCCAGGATCAAGTCCTGCGTCGGGCTCCCTGCATGGAGCCTGCTTCTCCCTCTGCCTGTGTCTCTGCTTCTCTCTCTCTCTCTCTCTCATGAATAAATAAAATCTTTTTTTTTTTAAACCTCTTTATATATTAAGACACTGATTCACAAATTATTCCACAGAAATATGGTATGGGGAATATATGTGTATTTTGAAGTGTTTGGGAGTATAACAAGCATGGCACTTCTTTTAAGTCTTCTGTTTTATCTAAAAATAATGTGAATTTTTTATTCTATTCCAGAAACATCAGTGCTTGGTTTAATATGAAACATTTTTCTTCCTTAATCTTTGAGTAAAGTTGATGCTACTGGATGTGTTATTTTAATTCTGCTTTCACTCTGTTTGAGAAATAAGCCATTAAGATTTGCATTTTTTTTGTCATAAGTTACAAATATTTGTGCTTTGAATTCAGATCTGTCAATCTTTTTCTTGTGCTTTCTCTACCCCAAGATTTTATTAATATTCCTTTATATGTTTCTTCTTTTTAAAAATATTTGGCTGTTATTTAAAGCTTTATTGGAGTGTGGCATGGAGTAAGGATTATATTTTCCCCTACAGTTTCTCCAGCACCATTTATTCATTAGTTCATCCTTGTCTTGTTAAATTAAAATGACCCCTTAATCATATGCTGAATCCTTAGGTCTGTTGTGGCACTTACTGTTTTATTCCATTTATCTATTCTCTATTCCTTTGCCATGACTTTGCTATTTTCTTCATTATGGTCAGTCTATAGTAGGCTTTACTGCTCAGTTTTTTTCCCCCTGGCATTTTAGGTTTCAAAATAATGGGAATTTTTATTAAATGTATAAAAATTAATTTGGGGAGACTTGTCATTTTTATAATATTGAATTGTTCTGTCCATGAACATAATGCAGATCTTTTTTTTTTTTTTTTTTTTAAGATTTTTATTTATTCATGAGAGAGAGGCAGAGACACAGGCAGAGGGAGAAGCAGGCTCCATGCAGGGACCCCGATGTGGGACTCGATCCTGGGACTCCAGGATCATGCCCTGGGCCAAAGGCAGGTGCCAGACCGCTGAGCTATCCAGGGTTCCCCATAATGCAGATCTTTTATAGCTTTCATTTTTCTAGATTTTCTTCCTAATAAATGGTCTGCGGGTTGTTTATTGCTCTTTGTTTTTGTTATTTTTTAAAATTTTTATTCTTTAAAGATTTTATTTATTCATGAGAGACACAGACAGAGACCTAGGCAGAGGGAGAAGCAGGCTCCCTGTGGAGAGCCTGATGCGGGACTTGATCTCAGGACCCTGGGATCACAACCTGAACCAAAAGCAGATGCTCAACCACTGAGCCACCCAGGTGCCCCAATTGCTCTTTATTTAAAAATATTTACTATTTAGAATGAAGTGATTTCCCTTTGCCCTTCCTTTCCCGGCAACATACACCATCATCCAACTGGTAAAAAGAATAGAGAAAGTGATTGCGTCCATATCTTTTAGCCAATCACATGTATTACTCAGGGCAGTTACGCTGGTCAGAATCTGTATCCTAACAAAATAAAAAGTTATTTTTGTTTTAAAGATTTATTTATTTTAGAGAGTACACCGGAAGGAGGGGCAGAGGGAGAGAGAGAATCTCAAACAATCTCAATCCTTGCTGAGCCTGTTGTCCCGAGGTCATGACTTGAGTTAAAACCCAAGAGTGGGTTGCCCAACCAATTGGGCCACCCAGGTGTCCCTGGAAAAGTTATTTCTTGTTTATATTTTTTGACTAGTTCTCCTTAAGTGGCAAGTTGGGGATCTAGGCTCCTTCCATCTTACTGCTGCTGACTTTATAATGTGGTCTCTGTTTGCCATGGAATTTTGGGCATGGAAGATTGTTCCTATGGGCTTTGCTTGGAAATAGCAGTATTTGCTCCCACAGTCTGTTGGCCCTGTCCTAGAGGCCGGGGGCGGGTGGGGTGGTGGTGGTAGTGGTGGGAGACAAGTCATTTTGTGTATCTGAGAAGAAAATGAAATGGCAGTGTGTTTGCTATTCTGCTTACCTAACTGTTTTATTTTTCAGTTGATTGTCCTGAGTTTCTCAGATTTTTGTCTATTTGAGAGAGAGAGAGAGAGAGAGAGAGAGAGAAAATGAGTGGGGAGGGGTAGAGGCGAAGGGGAGAAAGCAGATCCCCTGCTGAGCTGGGAGCCTGATGTGATGCCAGGGCTTGATCCTATGACCCTGAGATCATGACCTGAGCTGAAGTCAGATGCCCTTTTTTTTTTTTTTTTTTTTTTTTTTTTAAGTATTTTATTTTCTTATTTGAGAGAGAGAGAGCGCACTCGAGTGCACTCATGCACAAGCAGTGGGAGCAGGATAGGGAGAAGCAGGTTCCCCATGCAGGGCTGGATCCCAGGACCCTGAGAACATGACCTGAGCCAAAGGCAGACAGACGCTTAACTGACAGGGTCACCCAGTTGCCCCCATTTGTGTGTGTGTGTGTGTGTGTGTGTTTATACATTTCTTTTTTCCTTTTTTTCTTTTTTTAAGATTTTACTTATTCATGAGAATAAATAACATACACACACACACACAGAAGCAGGCTCCATTCAGGGAGCCCAACGTGGGACCCGATCCTGGGTCTCCAGGATCACACCCTGGGCTGAAGGCAGCGCCAAACCGCTGAGCCACCCGGGCTGCCCTCCTTTTTTTTCTTTTTTAAGTAGGCTCTGTGCCCATTGTGGGGCTTGAACTCACTACCCTGAGATCAAGAGTTGCACACTTTCCCAACTGAGCCAGTCAGGCACTCCATATGTTTCTTTTTCTTAATAAATTATAGAGTATTTATAGAACAGGGTTTTTAAAAAAATTTTTTTTATAGAACAGATTTTAATGTAACAGTCCTTTTAGCCAGTTTTTCCTAGAATACGTTATTGTATATAATCTTTAATTTTTTTTTTTTTTAGATTTTATTTATTTATGAGACACACACACACACACACACACACACACACACACACGAGTAGGGAGCAGAGACGCAGGCAGACGAAGGAGAAGCAGGCTTCATGCAGAGAGCCCCGGGCCTCTGGGATCACACCCTGAGCCAAAGGCAAATGATCAACTGCTGAGCCACTCAGGCGTCTCAGTCTTTAATAATATTAAAGTAGTGTCCTCTTTTCAAGGTCTTTTTCACTAAATTGAAGTATTATATAGACATAATGTTTTTGAATGAACAAGGCCTGTCACCTTGACATTGACCCTGGAATTGTGTGTACCGCAAAAATCCTTGGTAGAAATCCTGTCCCTGTTATTGTGGTAATTTCTCCAAAGAAGTTCAGTTTCCCTGCTGATTGAGGATGACCTCAGATTTCTTGCCAGGAAGAATTATAGGAGTTCTATCTTATCTTCAGGTTCATCCCAAGGGCTTCTATTTTCTGACCATGCCGTCGTATTGTGCAGCTGCTGGCGTCTTTTGTGTCCAGACTTCTGACCTATAGTCTGAAAATGTGCTCTCCCTCAGAGAAGTTTTTGTGGGTTGTTGTTTCCCTTCCTTTCTCTTTCATTCCTGTGAAGATAAACCAAATACCCTAGCAATCTCGCTTTGCCTTTTCTGTTGAAGTTCTGCTTTTTGCACCTGCTTCCTGACACCCAGTGTTGAGTTCAGGCCCTGCACGTCCAGGCTGCCTACCCTGCCCTTCCTGCAGCCTCTGTCATTCCTAGTTTCAAATGATGAGTTTGCACCCTCATCTTGTGAGCTCCCTGTGGGGTCTACTGTGGACTCCCCAACCAGATGCTGGTCTGCACCCTCTCAGAAGCCCTGGCAGGTGAATGGGATAGGGAATCTTTTATTATTACTTCGGCAGTAAAAGCAGATGGGGTCCAGCTCACTTTCCTAGCATTTAGTTCATTGCTTAGGGCAGTGCTCCAAAGTGGCTTCAACTCTTCAGTTTCTGTTTTCAATTATTAAGATCTCATACTTAAAAAAACAAACAAAAATCTCATACTTATTACTGTTTAATAGGTGTCAGGTGTCAATCAAAAACATTTCCAGACCTTGTTTGACTGACATACTTTAATTGATAAGTGTGTGTGTGTGTGTGTGTGTAGGTCAAGCGTGCTTGTGTGCATCTCAAACAAGTTTCATAGAAACCATACACAACTTTGTATGCCGTGTATTCGGAAATCGTATAGTTCCATTTCATGAAAAAATTAGTGTGATGCCCTGAACTGATTTTGTGATCTGGTCCTGGAGTTGATGCCTGGCTCTGTGAGTTGGAAAGATTATTTATCTGTACTATCCTGTGGTAAAGGAACTGCATGAGGTTCTGAGGGAATGACAAGGAAGGAGCTCTTGACACAGAATAACCTGCAAAAAGAAAAAAAACTTTCCTGAGTTGTTGTTCCATAAAACCCATCTTTTCAAAGGATGCTTTAGTTGTTTTAGTATATTCACTGAGTGGTAGCCACCACCACTGTCTGATTTCCGAACATTTTTATTAGCTCCAAAATAAACCTCATACCTATTAGTGGTCAGTCCCCATTCTTCCTTCTCCTCAGCCTCTGCCAGCTACTAACCTACCTCTGCTTCTGTGTGTTTGCTTTATCTGTATATTTCATATAAGTGGAATCATACCATATGTGTTCTTTTGTGATGGGCTTTTATTTATTTTTAAAAATATTTATTCACGAGAGAGAGAGAGAGGCAGAGACACAGGCAGAGGGAGAAGCAGGCTCCATGCAGAGAGTCTGACATGGGACTCAATCCCAGATCTCCAGGATCACATCCTGGGCTGAAGGCGGCGCTAAACCGCTGAGCTACCCGGGCTGCCCTGTGATGGGCTTTTAGCATGTTTTTATGACATATCCATGTTGTGGCATGTGTCAGTGCTGCATTATTAGTTGATGGACATTTGGGATGTTTCTACATTGTAGCTGTTATGAATAATGCTCCTGTGCATGTACCTGTACACGTTTGTGTGATCCATTCTTTTGGATAAATATCAAAGTGTGAGATCACCGGGTTATATGGTAATTCTTAACATTTTCAGGAATTGCCAAAATTTTCCAAAGTTAGGTGAGTTGGCAGTATGACAGTTGCAATTTTTCCATATCCTCACCAACACTTGTTATTGTCTGGTTATAGCCATTCTAGTGGGTATGAAGTATAATCTCATTGTGAATTTTATTTGCATTTCCCTAATACTTAATGAGGTGGGGTGTCTTTTCATGTGTTTATTGGCCATTTATATAATGTCTTTGGAGAAATATCTATTCAAATCTTTTGCCCATTTTTTAATTGGGTCATTGTCTTTTTATTGTTAGTGTGTTTTATGTACCAATCTCTGATACAAAGTTTATAAATTTTCCCCATTTTATGGGTTACCTTTAACTTTTGGATGTCCTTTTGAAACACAAAAGTTTTTTTTTTTTTTAAACATTTTTTTTTTATTTTTTAAATTTATTTATGATAGGCACACAGTGAGAGAGAGAGAGGCAGAGACACAGGCAGAGGGAGAAGCAGGCTCCATGCACCGGGAGCCCGATGTGGGATTCGATCCCGGGTCTCCAGGATCGCGCCCTGGGTCAAAGGCAGGCGCCAAACCGCTGCACCACCCAGGGATCCCTTTTTTTTTTTTTTTTTAAGATTTATGTATTTAGGGAGCACAGGCAGGATGAGGGGCAGAGGGAGAGGGTAAGAATCTCATGAAGACTCCCCACTGAACACAGAGCCTGACATGGGACTCAATCTGGCAACCCTGAGATCATGCCAAAATCAGGACTCAGATGCCTTTAAAAAAAAAAAATTATTTATTTACAGAGAGAGAGGGGCAGAGACACAAGTAGAGGGAGAAGCAGGCTCCATGCAGGGAGCCCGATGTGGGACTTGATCCTGGGACTCCAGGATCATGCCCTGGGCTGAAGGCAACGCTAAAACCTCTGTGTCACCCAGGCGTCCCAGGACTCAGATGCTTAACCTAATGAATCACCCAGGCACCCAAAACACAAGTTTTTAATTTTGGGGAAGTCTTACTTACCTATTTTGTTGTTGTTGCTTGTGCTTTTGATGTCATATCTAAGAAACCATTGCCTAACCGAAAGTCGCAAAGATTTACCTTATGTGGTGCCCCTATGTTTTCTTTTTCTTCTTTTTTTTATTTATGATAGTCGCACAGAGAGAGAGGCAGAGACACAGGCAGAGGGAGAAGCAGGCTCCATGCACCAGGGGCCCGACGCGGGACTCGATCCCGGGTCTCCAGGATCGCGCCCTGGGCCAAAGGCAGGCACTAAACCGCTGTGCCACCCAGGGATCCCGCCCCTATGTTTTCTGATATTCTTTATTTTTTTAAGAAGGCTCTATACCTGACTTGGGGCTCAAACTCAGGTACCCAAGATCAAGAGTCGCATGCCCTTCCAGCTGAGCTAGCCAGGTGCTCCTAAGAGTTGTATAGTTTTATCTTTTAGATTTAGGTCTTTGATTGGTTTTGAGTTAATTTTTGCATGTGGTGTGAGGTAGGGGTCCAGCTTCATTCCTTTATGTGCGATTTCCAGTTCTCTCAGCACATTTGTTGAAGACTTTTTTCCTCATTGAATTGTCCTGGCACCCTTGTTGAAAATCACCTGATCATAAATGTTAAGGTTTAGGGATGCCTAGGTGGCTCAACAGTTGAGTGTCTGCCTTTGGCTCAGGGTGTATCCCTGATTCTTCGGGATTGAGTCTCTCATTGGGCTCCTTGCATGGAGCCTGCTTCTCTTTCCTCTGCCTGTGTCTCTGCCTCTCTTTCTGTGTCTCTCATAAGTAAATAAATAAAATCTTTAAAAACAACAAAAAAAGTTAAGGTTTATTTCTGGATTCTCTGTTCTATCCCATAGATCTATTTGTCCATCCTTATACCAAGAAGTCTTAATTACTATAGCTTTGTATTAAGTTTTGAAATTGGAAGGCAGGAGTCCTCCAGTTTTGTTCTTTTTCTAGATTGTTTTGGCTATTCTAGGTCCTTTGCATTTTTATTTGAATTTTAGGATCATTTTGTCAGTTTTGCCAGAAAGGCAGATGGGATTTTGATAGTGATTGCATTGAATCTGTAGTTTAGTCTCGGTAGTATTGCCAAGAACTACATATTTTTAACTGAAAAATTTCATGAGATAATATTGTTTGCACTAGAAGCAATGCATTTATGTACTCTAGCCTATTCTAGTTTATTCTTTTATTTTTTAAATTAAAATAATTGCTGGCCCCAGCTCACTGAATTGATTTCTCTATTCATGTTCATGGGTAGTTATTTATTGTTTGAAAAACTTGCTTCAGGTCAGTGATCCTCAACCTTGACAGCAAATTGGAATCATCTGAGGAACTTTAAAAAACTACAGCTGCCTAGTCTCATCCCAGAGATCTGGAGTACAGCCTGAGTGTTGGGGTTAAGAAGAAGAAGAAGAAAAAAAAGCCTCCCAGGTGATTCCAGTGCACAGTCAGGGTTGAGAACCATTGCCATAAGTGAACTCAAGTGCAGATATTTACCCACTTTTAAAGCCTGTGCAAAATTGACTGACATACTATGGGGTGGAAATGTGCATCCTACTAGCTGTAGAGCTCCATGTGTGAAACATTTGGTCACTTTGGTGAAGAATGTGTTAGAGAGGTCTCTGTACTTTTTCTTAATTTAATCTGACCACTGACAGTGTTTGTCCAGGAAATAAAATTATTTTGCTTTTGATTTTCTCCTGGGTGCGTGTAGTGGTCTGTGGTCTGTATAGAGAGGAAGGATAGAGTAATCCGTGGGGAGTGTCATTTCTCAGGAATTTTTGTGTCTTCTGCTTTTCTGCCATAGGAAATGGACTGATAGAAGAAGAATATGCAGGAAATGCACAACTGTTTTAGAGATTGTTATATAAAGAATGCTGAAGCTATTGGTTAGAATTATTTAAGCATACGAAGCCATTGGTTGATCAGAATGAAGGTCAGAAATAATGGAAAAATATCTGGAAGTGAAACTGGTGACCTGTCTTAGAATATTAAGGAATATTAAGATGGTGTTGGAAACACATAAAATAGTTTATTTTACTCATAGAATGTTTTTTTCTGGTTTATTTGAAAGTAAATTTTTTTGTGTACATGCACATTGTACACGCATGTATATTTATATTTTAAAATAGAGATATAGGAGCTTTTTAAACCAATTTTTAAAAAATTTAGCAATGTACCTTAGGCATATGACTAAGTCATTAAATAGCCCTTTAAGACATGGCTTTTAACAGCTCATTTGTGCTGAATGCATCCTGTTTTGTTTGACAAATCCTTCTATTGTTGGGCATTTAGCTTATGAGCCGTTTTTTGCTGTGGTGAACATAATACAATAGTGAACAGCCTTGTATGGAAATCTGTGCATTTTTCAGCTTATTTCTTTAGACTTCTTTTTTGGAAGGGACACCATTTGCATTTTTAAGGCTTTGTTACATAAGGTATGTGCAGTATACTTACTGCATACAGGTTAACATACTGGGAATTATTAAAATTAAACTTTCCAGTTCTCTGTCTCCCCCCCCACCCTTTTTTTTATAAACCGATATGGGCAAAGAATTAGAATCATTATGTTCTGCTTTTCTTTGATAACTAGTGAGTTTGAACACTTCTGAGTTTTTGTTTGGCTTATTTATTTCCTTTACCAATTTTTCTAGTTTTGTGTTTTTTCCTGGTGATTTATAGCAGTTATTGTTACAGTAAGGATATTAGCACTGTAATAAATGTTACAGATATGTTTCCCATTTTGTCTTGTAATTTTATGATGTAGCCAGGAATTTTATTTGTAGATCATTTTTAGGGCTTTAGTTTTCAAAATAAAAATCTCACTTTTCAGACTCTAAAGTTTTAAATGAAATGTTTTTCTTAAAGATGAATAAAAATCTGTCAGAATGTGATTTTGCTTAAAAGGTTTTTTAGATTTCAAATCTGCTTGTCTTTTAAAGTGTGATGGGAATAATCAGCAGAATTTTAAGAAGTTAAATATAAACTTGAAGATTTTTCACCATCATCCCAATAACCAGGAACATGAATTGGGACCACCTGGAAGTTGATCAGCCAAAAGTAAGGCTAGATGCCATTTATATAAGCTTTCCACTCCAGTTTTAAATTTTGACACTTGTGGTGGTTAGTCTGCTGTTCCTTTGGGCCTGTATGATGTCTGTTTTGGGTTGATGGAGTTCTTGTGCTTTGATTCCTTATTTTTGCACTGGTACTGTTAAAAAATTGGGACTTGTGCATCATACTTCAGTAATAGCCTCAAGTAACTCTAATTATGTCCTTTAGGCTTTTTCTAAAGTAGGGACTTCGTCTGTACTCCAGGTCTCTGGAAACTCTTGTTCTAACTAGTTTTTAGTCTTGTTAACTCCTGAGATTGTGGGCAGGAATTTAATAACACGTGTAGCACAGGACTTGGAGTAGGCGCTAGACACTCTCTGTGCCTATCCAGGCATTATTTTTTTCTCTTCAGAGTTTCTGGTTGGAATCTGTTCTGCTGCTTCTAAATGGACATGAGTCTCTGCTTCCCATCTGTGCCCCTTACTGCCTTTGGTGGGTGGGTCTTTGGGATTTCTAGTTTACCCTTCATATTCATTCTCCCACCCAGCCTTTATTGGGCAGGATAATGAGGTACATCTGGGGAGAAGTAGCCAGTCTGGGACCCTGGCATGACCATCTCTAGGTCTTCCCTGGTTCTGAGTTCAAAATTCTGACTTTGAGCTACTTTAATCTGATTACAGGTATTATCTAATTGTGATCATTTGTCGACAGTTTGGAAAAGTTTTAGGGAGTTCTGGGGTTAGCTTGTCCCTGGGGGATTTGTCATCCCTCTTCATCATACACACTCTCCTATTCTACTCCAGAATTATTCCTGTCTTCCACAGTGATGAGGCTCCAGAAATGGGTACAAGATGGGAGGGGTGGTTAGCAGGGGAGCCCCCTTGAGCTGTGGAGTCTGGTGGGTCAAGGAGCACCCCGCACCAATAGGCAGAGAATGGGGCTGTTCAGAGAGAGAGATTGGGGCATTAAAGGATGAAAGCACAGCCAGTCAGACGGGGAAGCTTTTGAGGTTAGCTTTTCAGCTTAGTTGAACTCATCTGTACTTGTACACATGCTAAGGCACAGTTTATTAAGGAAAAATGGAACCGTTTGTGTTAGTTGAGCCTGACTTATTACCGCTGATAATTGTCATTGGGCTGTGTTTTTAATTTGGTCATTTTGCCAGGAATATAAATCAGACCTTACTCCTTAGATCTTTGGGTAATTAGGAAGATTGGCAAGCCTCCATTTTTCTTGAATTAAGTCATTATTATCCTATTTGTAATATGGGATTAAGTGTGTTAAGTGAAGGAAAGGCATTTTTAATTTTTTTTTTTTTTTGAAAGAGTTGTGACTTAAGCATGTGGGCAAAATTCTTTTTAGTGGCTTGTTTTGCATATATATATTTATGAATTTTAAGCTTTTTTCTAATCACAAAAACATGTTCATTAGTAATGTAATACAGAAAAGCATAAAGTGATAAGACCTCACATGCAATCTGACACCCAGAGAGGATCACAGTTAATATTTAGGTAAAGTATCTAGAGTGCAGTGGTTTACCAATTAAGTGTAGTTTTTGTATGACAATTGGAGATGTTCTTGGCCGCCCCCCCTCCCCATGGCTGTTTTCCTGAATGGCTTTGTAGTGTTTTATTGTAAAGCTTTTACTGTCATCATTTAGTTAATCAGCCTTAAATATTGGACATTGACTTGTTCTACAACTAAAGTGAATATAATTATACTCATCTGGTTATTTTCCTAGAACAATGATTTTATTGGATATGCATTTTTAAAGGGATGGATGTTAAACATTTAAAAATTATTTTGACCAAAAACATCTAGCTGAAAATGAAGGTGAATATTTCTCTGTTCTTGGAATGAGGAGGGACTTCCTAAGCATGAAAGTATTAGAAGCAATTGCAAAAAGGTAATAGATTTGACTTTAGAGTGATTACAAAAAATCCTTTAATTTCAAGTGCTATCAACAGGAAAAAGCAGTCATTTACTTTTTCTGGGGAAAATATTTGCAACATGACAAAGGGTTAATGTCCTTAATGTGTAAGGAGCTCTTAGAAGTGAATTAAAAAAAAAAAAAAAAAAACTACTGGAAAAAAAGGACAAAAGGCACTTTAACAGTTCATAAGAGAACTATAGACACATGGATCAAAGAAATCAAGATTGAAACCAGATGTCATTCTTTGCATGTCAAATTTACAAAAGTCAAAAAAAAAAATCTAGGACTGGCAAGTGAAGTTAACATACAGTTTTCTTCTCTTGTGCTTTCTTTGTTAGCTTGTCAGTTCTCAGAAGGAATTGGGAAGGTTTCCCATTTCCTATTTCTTTACCAGGAAAAGTTAGGATGTAAATGGTCTGTAAATTTGTCTTGAGCCTGGCATCTTTTTAAGCACGGTTCTTTGGTTCTGTAATTTTCTCTTATTTGTATACCATTATTTAGGATTAAAAAAATCGTTTTAAAAAATGGCCCATCTCCTCTAGATTTTTGGGTACATACATGTGCTCCTTTGTTAAGTCCTTTAAAAAATGCAAATTTGGGATGCCTCGGTGGCTCAGCAGTTGAAGGCCTGCCTTCTGCCCAGGGTGTGATCCTGGAGTCCTGGGATCGAGTCCCACAGGCTCCCTGCGAGGAGCCAGCTTCTCCCTCTGCCTGTGTCTCTGCCTCTCTGTGTCTCTAATAAATAAATAAATCTTTAAAAAAAAAAAACAAAAAACAAAATGTAAAAGCATCAAGAGTATATAGTATCTTGTGTTTGCCCTTTTTTTTAAAAAAAAAAAATTAAAGATTTATTTATTTATTCATGAGAGACAAAGACTGAGAGAGACAGGCAGAGGGAGGAGCAGGCTCCTCACAGGGAGCCGGATGATGGACTCCATCCGGGATCCTGGGATCACGACCTGAGCCGAAGGCAGGCGCCCAACTACTGAGCCACCCAGGCGTCCCAATTGCCCTTGTTTTCAGATGATATTCTTTGTCATATTCAGCAAGTATTTTAAGTTTCATCAAAGAGGTTTTGTGTTTGTTTTTTGAATGAGGAGTAAGTATTTTGTCAGCTTTTTTGGCATCTGCTTAATTGACAAAATGATTTGGTTCAGTTTCTGGCCTATGAATGGTGCTGGCCCCAGGGCTATATCCTTCCTGCTTCTGAAGTATTAACATCCTTTTTTAAGGGAATGGTAAAATACAAAGATGACAGACAGTTCTATATAGATGTATGTTATTCCCCCTGCTCCCCCCACAGTATTTTTACCCCCCAATTTTTTTTTTTTGTTTTTTTCTCTGTGAAATCAAAACCTGGAAACCATTTGCATACCGCAAGAAACTAGAGAAGCACTGTGAATATTTTCCTGTGTGTTCAAAGTGGCCTTTACGGGGGAAAGTCAGGTGGTGTGTCATTGAGCTTCAAGTGACGTTTCCTCTGAACTGCTCACAGGGGCCTGGGCTTTGATCTCAGCCTTGTTACCTTGTGTGCAAAGGGCAAGTCTTCATGTTTCCAGATTATGATGGCATACAAAGGGGAGAGGTGTTGGCTGGCGCTGGGACAGAAGTTCAAGGATGTGCACTGATAACTCAGTCTTGCTTTTGAGGAGCGGCTCCTCCTGCTTAATTCCTCTCTAAAGTACATTTGTATTTTTCCAGTATTAGAACTTCTGACCCAATTCTGTGTTTTGGTCTCTGATCATCCAGTGGAGTAGAAAGCTAGTCCTTCCAAACACTGGTTTTACTAATCAGCTTTAAAAAATACTTTCCAAAAACAAATCTTCATGGGGTCATAGTACTTGGACTTGCCCTGTACAATTTTTCTTTGATTTTTAGCTAAAGTGACATTTTGTTAATTTGCAGCTTTGCCCTCATGGAAACTTTTTTAATTAATATTTTTTAGCAGTTTTAAGGGATTTACGAAGGAAGCATATACATGTTGGAAAATAATTCTAGCTTGTCAGAATTGGATAAAGCAAAATTTGAAAGTCACATGAGCCTCTTTTACCCCCTGTACTTCAAGGTGGTTTGATCTTTATCCTTTCCAGCCCTTTCTTGTGTCCACAAATATGTTCTATATAATTATACTTTTAATAAAAATGGGATTATACTATGCATAATGTATGACTTGCATCTCTCAAAGGATGAAATATATTTCAGTTTAACTGAAAAAAAGCTGTTCTTCTAAAGCATTTCTTTTGTTACTTTTTTCCATGTTATTTCCATTATTCCTCTTCTTGACTAATCTTCATTGATGGATGTTGCCTTTGTGCTTTTCTTCTGACTGTAGATTTTTAATAAACATAGAATAGATTTATGGTTATGAAGATTTTATTTTGGGAAGTAAATTACCTTTTTTCCCCACCTTGAATGCAGAATGTTCTAGCAAGAGTAAAACAGTTTCTCCATTTATATTCTCATCAATTAAAAGGAGTAATTTTTTCTTTGTCCCAGACAGCGAAAGACCAGTGTTTAAGTTTCTGAAATTAAAAAAAAAAAAAAAAAAAAAAGGATCATTGGGGGCTTATTGAAGGCTGACCTGGTACAAGTGATGGCATTTGTGTGCTTATTTAACTCAGAGTAATCATCAGTGATTGTGATGCTAACTTGCTCCAGAACAAACTGCAGAAAGCATCGCAGCATTAAAAAAAAAAAAAAAAAAAAGGATCACAGCATAACTGTTTCTTTTTTTTTTTTTCATAACTGTTTCCTAACAAGAAACTGTTGGTATCTGGTTAAACTCATCACCTGTATTTTTCTTTATAATGATGGGCCAGGCTCCTGACCTGGTACCTGGTGTTCCAGAGAAGCCACCAGGGTTAGGCTCTGGGTTGTTTTGTTGTGAAACATATGCACGGATATAAGAGCATATAAAACACAATAAAATGAACATCTGTGTATCTGTTGATAACCTAGAGGGAGAAACAGTTTCCCCGCCAAGCAGGGACCCAGGATCATGGCCTTAGCCAAAGGCAGATGCTCAACCAACTAAGCCATCTAGGTGCCCCCAAGCCAGCTCTTTTATAAGCACCCTCCCAAGACATTTGTAAGAGGCTTTAAAAGTGATTTTTAGGTAATCTTCTCTTTTTTCCCCCACAAACCAGCAGTATATTGCCGTGGTGGCATTGAAAGCAGTGCAGAGTCATGAAGCTCAGTTATCACAGGTGTGATTGGCTCTGACATCTCTTAGAAGCTCCGGGACCTGGATCAGGCCTTGCTCCTCTGGGGTTTTCTTACTTGTAAAGTGTGGGTCCAGTAGTTTCCGAGGGTTGCTGTGAAGATGGAATTGCATGGGTATGATACAGTAACCTGAAAAATAAAGTTATTTTATCAGTAAAAATGGGCTTATTTGGGAATAACTGAGACTTGTAACTTTGGACGCACAAGCTATGACCAACAAAAAAGGAGAAAAAGGTTATTTTATGGGGAATGAGGAAGTCGGAAGGGGTTATTTTGAACAAAAGTCCTTTGGAAAAAGCAGGAGTTCAGGGTGATGGAGTTGTAAGGGTGGTTAATTTCTTTTTTTTTTTTTTAATTTTTATTTATTTATGATAGTCATACACAGAGAGAGGCAGAGACATAGACAGAGGGAGAAGCAGGCTCCATGCACCGGGAGCCTGATTTGGGACTCGATCCCGGATCGAGCCCTGGGCCAAAGGCAGGCACCAAACCGCTGCGCCACCCAGGGATACCAGGTGGTTAATTTCTTATAGGAGACACTGTGTAAATTTCCCCCTTGAGGCCTGTTATTGATGATTCTTTGCTGTTGAAATTCTTCTCTTGGGGTTGTCACTGACAGTTCTTCCTGTAATTGGCATTCAGTGGTACTGGCTTCCCTTCTAACCTTCTTAGAGAGGTATTGTTTCATAAATTTTTACATTTTTACCCTCTTTTGATCAAGATCTTCCCCAAAAACCTTACTGATCAACAATCAGATCCTTTTAATTTTGTGACCTTTTGTTCCTCACTGCTAAAAAGGATCTTTCCTGGGTATAAATGTCCCACATTGGGGGAAAAGTCTATAGATTGGAAACCTCCTGAGGTCACATTTGAGTAACAAGGGGGAGCACGGAGAACACTCAAGCATCTCCCACCTCTAGGGTACATTTATCAAGATTGTAAGTGTTGGAGATCGTCTCTTCATTAGGTACATCATTTTTAGAAAAGTTTGATAGGCAACAAGTATAGAGTCAAAAGTAACATAACAACTCTCAATTGTGTGATGTTTCTGAACCAGGATCCTAGATCTGAAGGCCATCTATGGGCACCTGGCTGGCCCAGTGGTGGAGAGTGCAACTCTCAATCTTGGGGTTTTGGGTTCAAGCCCCACATGGGGTGTGGAGATTACTTAAAAAAGATAAAATCTTTGAAAGTAGCCAATTAAAAATATTAATTGGCATGGATTCCAATTTAGGGAAGAAAAGCTCCCTCTACAGGAGGCAGACCCAGAGTCCTGAATGCCTACTAGAAGTTGCCCCATTGAGCTGTCACGAAAGCAGAATAGTGCATGTGATAAGAGCATTCTAAGAATTAATGGAGTTCATTTGGGAAGGTATGAAGCAATAGCTGGTGGGCTTTTGACAAAACAGCAAAACTTCAAAGACACTTTATTTTTTAAAAGATTTTATTTATTCAGGAGAGACACACACAGAGAGGCAGAGGGAAAAGCAGGCTCCATGTTGGGAGCCTGATGTGAAACTCGATTCCGGGATCGCGAGATCATGCCCTGAGACGCTCAACTGCTGAGCCACCCAGGCATTCCAAAAGACCCTTTTAAACAGTATTGTTATCTCAAGAGAACTGTTCTAATCAAATATGTTAAAAATAAAGTCGAAAATTCAGAAACCAGGAGTTTTGGATAAAAATCCAGAGTCAGTTAGTAGTCCAGAGGAAAAAGACTGAATCCTGAACCTTCTAACAGACCTGGTCTGGACATCTTGTGGAAGCAACCTCTTCAGATGTCATCTGCTTCAATTCCAGGAAGTCTTTTAGGTCACCAGATGGTGTGTAGGTCCAGTCAGGGTTTGCTTTAGACATGTCATGTGAATGCAAAAGTCTCTTGAGTTTGGCAGCACAAGGGTTGGTTTAGCAGTACATAGGAGGGGCCTTTACGGTGAGGTCGCAGAGAGTCATTCCAGAGGTGTCTTTTCCTACAGATGAAATCTTTAGTTGCAAGGTGTGGTTCTTAAATTTTCGTCTCTCAAGAATGCATGGTGAAAAGATTGCTCTACCAAAGCCTGGTTATTTTCATAGAAGCAGTTAGGCCTTTACAGTGGTGAAGTATATCTTTATCAATTGTGGGTCAAAGGAGGCAGGGTTCAAGTGCATTGGATGTTCTCTGATTATTTTTGGAGGGTAAAAGTCTGAGTTCCAAGGGGATAGATCTGAGTTAAGGACCGCTGGCCATGCTGTAGGCCAAGATAATACGGGAGGTCTCTCCACATTTTGCCAATTGAATCTTAATAGTGGCCTTAGTACATTGGACCAACCTGAGGATTGAGGATGGTATGCACAATGAAAGTGTTGTAAAACTGGCCAAACGGCACAGATGTTTTGAAGCACCTGCCTGTAAAATGGGTTCCTTGATTACTATGAAGTAAAGAGGGTTTCTCCACATTGGGATAATTTTCTTCTAGCAGAATTTTAGCTATAGAAGCAGCAGTGACCTGTCTGTAAGAGCGAGCTTTGGTCCAGTGAGAAAACCTACAAACCATGACTAAAACATTTAAATTCATGAGGTGGGGGTAGCTCTATGTGATCCGTTTGCCTAACTTTGGCCCCTTAGGTAATGTAAAGTGAGCACTGTGAGCATGTTTTTCTGCATTGTGTTTTGGACACATGGGACAAGCAAGGTGCAGTCACTTTGTGCGGCTTTATTTATATTTCCCCACCTGGATTGGTTCATGAATTAGGCCAAATTTGGTCCAAATCACAGTTCTTTTTATCAAACCAACAGTGATTAGGTTCCCAGTATTGTTTTTCCTTTTCTGGGGTCAGTTATTGAGTATCTCTTGTCAGTTTTTCCCAAATCATCATTTGGGAGAACATCCCCTTGGACTGTGACAGAAGTTTGGCTCTTGATTTCTTTGAGAGCAGTGTTTTGGTGGAAATATCAGCGAGGTGGTTTCCTCCAGAGAGTCAAGTCTGGAATGCCCAGGAACGTTAATAAAAGAGCAGCTGGCAGAGGTATAGCACTTAATGAATTTTGAGCCTAGGAGCCATTTTTAATTTTATCCCCGTGGAGGTAAAGGCACCACATTGTTGCCATAACATTCCAGAGTCCTGAGCTACCCAGAGGCATACCAGCTATGGGTATGTTTGTGGTTTTACCTTTGGCCAAAGTACAAACTTGACTGAGGCTGTGTAACTTCAGCCTGTTGGGCTGAAGTAGGTAAAGGTAAAAGTGCTGCCTCAGTTACTTCTCAAGGAGCTGCGCTAGCATTCCCAGCACGGTATTTGTCATTTTTACCTTTTAAATAAGAACTATCAGTAAAACATGAGAAATCTGCCTTGATCAGAGGATTTTTCTATGAATTGTCACATGGAATCAAGAGGTTATTTGTCTTACACAGTTGTGAGTGGTCTCCTCCGTGAAGGAGGAGAGAAAATAGGCTTAATTAAGGTTTCTGCAGTGAGAAGGAGTTATATGAGAGCAGTTATTAGGGGATCTCTTAGGAAGTGAGGCGGGTGTTGAGTGTGGTCAGAATTTAGGGGGCCTTGTGCTGCATGCAGCACAAGCTTCACTCCAGGGGGTCCTATACTTTTCACTGGCCTTAGCCAGAGGGCAATGGCAGGAATGGTTCTGAGGTGGAGGATATCTGGTCACAGGCTCCAGTGGTTGGCTCTCATATCCTATGGGTCAATGAGGACCCCCCCCCCCCCCATAGTTTTGGGCAAGTACTCCAACGGCATTTTCTTTCCAAACAACGAGGAAAAGGGAAGTTGATAATTAGGATATCTCAGGGCAGGTGGCTTTATTAGCGTTTTCTTTAAAGTCTCCAAAGCTTAGGTCTTCTTGATCTTTCCAAGTGACAGGGTCAGGTTTTTCATTTTCTTTTTAAAGATTTTGTTTATTCATGAGCAACACTGAGAGAGAGGCAGAGACATAGGCAAAATGAGAAGCAGGGAGCCAGATGTGGGACTCGATCCTAGGACCCCAGGGTCAAGCCCTGAGTCAAAGGCAGACCACTGCAGCACCCAGATGTCCCCAGGTTTGTAATTTTTAAGTAAAGCATATAGTGGTTGAGCCGTAAGAGAGAAGTTTGCAATCTCAATTTTGACAGTAGATAGCCAGTCCGAGAAAGCTTCGTAATTGACACTTAGTTTTAGGTTTTGGGACGTTCAGGATGCCATGAAACCTACCTGGATTGAAATGTAGTCCTTGCCCTGAGATGAACCTGAGTTCGTGCAAACTGCAAGTTTTTTTTGAAGACTTTATGTCCTTTTAAGGACTTAGGTCCTTTTAAGGCCAAAAATTCTAACAGGTGAATGCTCTCTCCTGTGAAGAGATTTGAGAAAGGGAGCAGAGAAACAAACCATATACATATTGTAACCAACTAGAGCCTACAGAAAACTTTCTATCCTCCAATCAGCTTTTAAGGTTTATAAAGAGTTGAGAAGGACTGCCTGTGTAACCCTGGGACATTACTGTCCAGGTTTATTACTGTTTTTACCAAGTGAAAGCAAGAAGATACTGGCAATCCTTATCATCTGGAATATGAAAGGGCACTATATAGAACAATTTTAGTGAAGAAGAATTAGCCTTCATTGGGAATGGATGGCAGTATGTGGGGATTAGGAACAACAGGGCCCCCGGGATAATGTTATTTATTGCTCCAGGGTCCTTGACCAACCTCCATCGTTGGCTACTGGATCTTCTCACAGGTAAAATAGACGACCAGGGACTAGTGCAGGAGAAAATAAGACCCTGAGTCCTGTGATCCCCTATTACAGGCTTGGTGCCTTAAAGAGCTTCATTATTTATAGGCTATTAGTTCTGGGGAGAGGTTTTGAGGGATCTGTTTGAATCTTGATGGGAGGTGCACTGTGAATCCTGCCAATATCAGTTGAGGAATCTGCCCATGAAGAGGGTGGTAGCTGACCCAATAGGGACAAAAGATCAGTATCCCCAGGCTCCCCTATAGTGCCACCAGAGATGGAGCAAATAAAAGATGTTGAAGGGTCATTTAATTTGCCTGGTTGGCGATTTTGATTCTAGAGTTATTTATTTCCTTCCTTTGGGAGAAATTCTGGCGTGATACTTTTCTGAGAAATCTTGGCCCAGTAAATGAATGCGGTGGAAAAACCAAGGAGAGAAGGGTGAGAATCTGAGGCCTAAACAAAAGGGAATAGGTGCAGAGACAGAAACCTGTTGAGGTTTAGGAGAGACCCCCACTATTTGAGCTGTTTTCATTCCCTGATGCCTGCAGGACCTGCTTTCCAGGAGTGGTGTTGAGCACCAAGAATGTGGCTCTGGGGTCAGTAAGACAAAGAGATTAATTCTCAGTCTGGAGAGTGGTTTCTCTGAGCAGAACTGATTAAGAGGGAGAACTGGGAAGAGAAGAGTCCCTGTAGGTCCTTGGAGCCCTGTCACTGGGGATTAGGAGGATGTTGGAAAGACTGGCTAGAGGGCTTCTGGAATGCTTAATTTTCTAACAGTCTTTTTTTCCAGTACCCTGGCCCTTGGCAGCACTAGCAGAAACCAGGAGGTTTTGGTCTGTTGAGGGACCTTCATTTGCCAGGTTTGAAATTGAGACTTTAGTGGTCTTTATTTCAGGTGACCCCTTCTAGAGTTTGAGTGAGCTGGTTTGCCAAGCTAGCTAAATGTAGAGTGGACAGTTTTCCCATTCTATGCCGGCCCTTCAACTAAAAGATCCTGGTTCATTCAGCCTGTTAGTAAACATAGAATTAAATGCTACCCAGATGGATTCAAGCTTTAGAAGAAGATCAGAGTCTTCTTCAAAGACAGTTTGGAGTTGATAATAGAATGATCAGGTTCATTAGGTTTTTGTGTGCAAGCCAGAATTTTGTTCCAATCAACAGGCTTATTAGGAAAAGCTACTGTGATTGCCAAGTGGAGATTTCCAGTGAGTGTTCTAGGATCTTGCCAAAAGTTAGGGGTTTGTCTCTCTAAATCTTTTAGATGTTCTCATGGGGCTAGTTTCATCCAGTGTTTGGCCTGGTCCTCACTGAAAAGCACACGGCCTGGCTGATACGAGTCTGAGAAACCAGGATGGTAAGTTGGAATAAGTATGTTAAACTCTTAGTAAACGTGAATTCTGAGTCACTTTATTAGGAAACTTTTCAACTCTGGCTCGCAGTCTGCCCTTGGTCCAGGGAACATACGACATTTGGGGTTTATTCAGATCCTCAGAAGACTTAACTTTAAAAGGGCAGGTTTTATTAGGTTCAGGAAAGGAGGGAGTAGGGAGAGAGGTTCAGAGGAAAGGGGAAGTTCAGACCTGAACACAAGACAGCTGCTGCATATCCTGAGACATAGATGACAGGAAGGAAAAAGGCCTCAGAAGTCTTATTCCCCTTTTGTTTATGTCCAGTAGTCTAGAAATTGTATCTTGCAAACAGGCAATTTTAGATGCCTGGTAATGTTCAGAAGCTTAAATCCCACAGAAGGCATCCCATTCAGTTTTGACAATTTTAGGGCCATGGCTGTGCAATTAAGATTTGGGAAGAGTAAGTTTGGGGAGATGGCAAGTTCCCTGTAATGGCCATTGGAGTTCTAAATTACTATGTGCATAAAGAGGGACCACAGTTTTTAAACAGAAAACTGGCTAGGGTCCCAGAAGTGGGGACATCCTCAAAACATTTTGATGACTGGAATCCTATTTCTTTGGGTTTTTTTTTTTTTTCTTCTTCCCCTAGAAGCAAGAAAGAAAACTTCTAAACAGTATGAACAATCTGGTTCTAAAAGGAATCAGAGCAAAAGCCAGTTCTGTTCCAGTAGGCACAACCCTGTTCCCAAGAAGTTGGGTGAAAGGCTAGCACAGTTTCAATAGGGGTAGCCTGGTTTGTAACAGGAGTTGGACCGAAGGCCTAGATAAGTATTCTCGTAAAGGACAAAGCTTTAAAACAGATCACGAATAATTCATGGAGAGCTTAAAACACAGAGTGGAGCTCAAAATCTGATAGAAAAGTTACCTTCAGATTCTAGGGTTGGTCAGAAAGCAGTGAGCTCTGGTAGCTCTGTGAGTATGGGTACCTATTTGCTCACCAGCCTTGGAGCTGTTGGTGGCCTTGTGGATCCCACTTCTTTTTTTTTTTTTTTAATTTTTAATTTTTAATTTTAATTTATTTTTTAATATTTTATTTATTCATGAGAGACACAGACAGACAGAAAGAGAGAGAGAGAGAGAGAGAGAGAGGCAGAGACACACAGGCAGAGGGAGAAGCAGGCTCCATGCAGGGAGCCCCCGACGTGGGACTTGATCCTGGGACTCCAGGATCACACCCTGGACCGAAGGCAGGCGCCAAACCGCTGCGCCACCCAGGGATCCCCCCCCCCTTTTTTTTTAAGATTTTATTTATTCATGAGAGACACAGAGCGAGAGGCAGAGACACAGGCAGAGGGAGAAGCAGGCTCCATACAGGAGCCCGATGTGGGACTCCATCCTGGGTCTCCAGGATCACGCCCTGGGCTGAGGGCGATGCTAAACCTCTACGCCCCCTGGGCTGCACGTGGATCCCACTTCTAGTCACCAAATAATGTTAACCTTAAAAATAGGTCATTATACCAGCAAAAATGAATTAATTTGGGGTATTGAGCTATGGCCAAACCATAGGCAAGTCCAACAAAAGAGACGGAGGTTATTTTATGGAGAAGGAAAAAGTTGGGAGGGGTGGCTTTGAAGCAAAGCCTATTGGAGGAAAATACTAGTTCAGGGTGATGGTAAATTGTCATTGGCTGAGTTGGCAAGGGTAGCAGATTTCTTGTAGGAGCTGCAGTGTACATCTTTCCTTTTGGGGACTTATCATTGATTCTTTCCTATTGAGATTTTTCTGTTGTGCTCTATAATAGACAGTTCTTCCTGTAATTGACTAAGTGGTACTGGCTCCCCCTTCTAGTCTCTGCTGCTTTCTTCCCCACTCCACATTAGTGAGGTTTCCATTTATTAATTTTAACAGGTACTGGAGTGCCTGGGTGGCTCAGTCTTTTGAGCATCTAACTCTTGGTTTCGCCTCAGGTCATGATCTCAGGGTTGTGGGATCGAGCCCTGCTTGGGCTCTCTGTGCTTGGTAGATTTGGCTTGTCCCTCCTCCTTTGCTTCTCCCCTGCTCTTTGAGCTCACTTGCTTTCTCAAATACATAAATACATACATACATAAATATTATATTCAAAAAAACTTTAAGAGATGCTTAGTACAGTGCCAGGCCCTTAGTGAGCACTAGAGAATTATGTAAACAAAATTTTTAGGGGATCCCTGGGTGGCTCAGCGGTTTAGCACCTGCCTTTGGCCCAGGGCATGATCCTGGAGTTCCGGGATCGAGTCCCGCATTTGACTTCCTCCATGGAGCCTGCCGCAACCCCCCCCCCCATGAATAAACAAAATCTTAAAAAAAATTTTAATATATTAAGATCTTATGCTAGAGAATATGGAGTTTGAAAATTATCAAGGAGGAAACCCCAACTAAGTACGAAATTGCTGTTTCCAGGCATTCTAAAATACCATTTTACAAAGCATTCAGTGCAAATTAAGAGTCAATTTTGAAGGGAATGAATGAAGGTCCCATTTGTGATCCTGCCCAGGAGCTGGCTGGGGCCTCCTAGATGCTCCTCAAGAATGAAGGCGTAACAGAGCAAGTTCTAGGATTGGGCACAGCTGAGTGAGAAGTAGACTCCATTCATGTGGAGAGCCTTCTGGTAGATTTATTATTACTGTTTTTATTTACCATCTGTTTTTCTTTAGCTAGGTCTTGACTCTGCTAACCGGGACCCCCCTGTGGTTTCAAGCTTGGACCTCAACAGCACCAGGAAATGTAGCTCAGCGGATTGTAACGGAAAGCATATGGACAGGTCCACGGCCCAGCATTTAGGTGCGTCTGAAACCCAGCCTTTTTTGTTCTGCATTTTGTGATGCAGTTGTGCTGACAGCCTTTTAGTGTTAGAATTCATTTGTGCTTGACCTTGCCCTTTGCACATGTCACGAACAGTCTAAATGCAATCCTGGGAATAATTAATTGTTCCATTAATGCTAATGATAAGGTAATGGACTGCTTTAGGCCAAATTCCTTGTAAGCAGATTACAGTAGAAAATAGGCAAAGTCTTGCCACTTAGGGGTAGTGATAAGGTAGGAAGTAAATATTTTCCTTTTCCTTTTTATGCTTTTGACATTATCAGTAAAAATTTGAGTACCTATTGCCAGTTGAGGCTCCTTGTCTGGGTCCCAGGTCTGAACCCTGGGGGTTAAGATTAAAGACCTCTTCCCTCTTTTTCAAGCATTCTGCAGTTTAAGTAGTAAGATTATTACATTGCATTCCTCCCTTCCCCCATCCCAAAGCTTGAGGGGCATTTTGGTTATTTTATTTTATTTTTTATTTTTTTAAAAGGTGGGTAGGTAGGTAATCCTTTATTATTATTAATATTTTTTAAAGATTTTACTTATTCATAGAGGGGGGGGGGGCAGAGACACAGGCAGAGGGAGAAGCAGGCTCCATGCAGGGAGCCCAATGTGGGACTCGATTCCGGGTCTCCAGGATCACACCCTAGGCTGCAGGCAGCGCTAAACCGCCGCACCACCGGGGCTGCCCATTTTGGTTATTTTAAATTTTTTGCTGTTACAAATAATACTGCAGTGAAATTTCTTATACTTATTTTAGGGAGAATACCCATAAGTAAATTTCTAGCAATAAAATTGTTGGGTACAGTGCTTAAGATTTTTTTTTTTTTTTAAGATTTTATTTGAGAGAGTGAATTTGCATGAGAGCACAAGCAGAGGGGAGGGATAGAGGGAGAAGCAGGCTACCCTTGGAACAGGGAACCTGATTTGGGACTCTATCCTAGGACCCTGGGATCACGACCTGAGCCCAAGGCAGATGCTTAACCAATTGAGGCACCTAGGTGCCCAATTTTTAGTTTTAAAATTATGACATATTGTCCTGTAGGGAAGCTGCAAGAATTTATACTCCTACTAATAAAGTCTCTCAAACAGGTTGTCTTGTCAAAACTAAATTTATTCAGTATAGTGGGTGTAGAATGTTATGTCAGTGGTACTTTTATTTATTTTCTTTTAATTTACATTAAAATTTACAGTTATGAGAGTTTTCACAGATGCTGAAAGGGGATCATTTTTTAAAGTTTTTTTTTTTTTTTTAAAGATTTTATTTATTTGACAGGGAACATAAGCAGGGGGAATAGCAGGCAGAGTGAGAGGGAGAAGCAGGCTTCCCGCTGAGCAGGGAGCCGGATGTGGGGTTTCATCCTAGTATCCTGGGATCATGACCTGAGCCGAAGGCAGATACTTAACTGACTGAGCCACCCAGGCACTTCTTAAAATTTTTTTTTCATTTTCATTTTTTTTTAAAGGTTTAATTTATTTATTCATGAGAGAGAGAGGGAGAAGCAGGCTCCATGCAGGACTCGATCCCGGGACTCCAGGATCACACCCTGGGCCGAAGGCAGATGCTAAACCACTGAGCCACTCAGGGATCCCCCCTTTTCCATTTTCTAGTAGAAAGTCTGTACTTGCTATTTAAAACAGGAAATTCCAAGAATTTAGGAGGAAGATTCTTGATCCTACCACCTAATGATGCCACCGTAAACATTTGTGGATTTCTTTCACTTTTTGTTTTCTATGCAGTTTTTTTTTTCTTAAGCTGGTATCATTATATTTAATACATTCTTAAAAGTAATGTTTATTAACCATGAGGAAGGTGAGGGGAAGACTGTTCTGTCTATGGATACCTGCAAAATACATAGTTTCTCAGGTCTTAGAGTTTGTTAGTGTCTTTCTATTTTAGTCCACACATCCCTTTCTCTGCTCTATTTGTGCATAGAGCTTCTGTTTGTGCATAGAGCTTCTGTCTCAAATCTCTGGCCTTCAGGGGCTCTTGTCAAGTGTTAATGCCACTCCCAGCTCAAGTTCAGCATGTCCAAAAACTTTGTCCATTACTTATCTCGTCAAGCCCCTTTCCTTATTTAAAGGAGATACTCTTGTTCTTTTTTTAGAAGTCCTCTTTGACACCAAATCTTCCCCCCCTTTCAGATCTCTCCCTTTGTCCCTTCTACCATCCCAGTTGCCAAGATCCTCATACTTGGGTTAACACAGTAGCTTCTTAACTTTCCATCTTGAAATTTTTTTTAGCAGTAGACTCGGTTTTCCTCACCTGCCCAAAAACTCATGTT
This sequence comes from Canis lupus dingo, assembly GCF_003254725.2. Classification (NCBI taxonomy): domain Eukaryota; kingdom Metazoa; phylum Chordata; class Mammalia; order Carnivora; family Canidae; genus Canis; species Canis lupus. Next base: position 16,750,077 of record NC_064266.1, read on the forward strand.
TCATAAAGCTGTGTTTCATTAATGTTGGATTTTTAAGACTCCTTTGACCCTGCAAGGTGTTTTTGTCTTCCACCTCCTCTCGTGTGCTGTGGCTAAGCTGTTTGCATGGCCTAGAGATTCCCAATACTTGGTTTCCATGGTGGCCTACTGCTCAGGACTTTCTCTCCTCCAAGGCTGACATCCAAACTCCACTTTCCCAAATTAATTTCTGACTATTTCTGGCCCTTGTGAGTTCCTTTCTCCCAATTGTTCATGCACAGTTTAATAATTATCATTTCTCTCAAATTCACTTACTGTCCTAGTCCACTGAGATGGCAGGTGGCTTTACATGTAATCCATTTCCATCAGTGCTGAGATTTGTGGCGGCTCACGAAACTAGCCAAATGGTTGGTTTATCCCCCCCCCCCTTTTTTTTTCCTCTACAGGTCCTAAATATTTAGCTTACAAAGCTGGGAAAAGCAAAAGCTTGCTGATTAGTATGTTATCGAGAGCATACACGTGATAGTTCACTGTCTGGGCATTCATAGCTGAGAACAGTGCCAGGAGCCTGTAGACTATGTGGCCGGTTCTGATTCAGGCACATTTTATAAGTTGATCCATAGACGTGGAAGGGTTCAGATAGAAACTGGATTAAAGACTCGGAGCTGTGCGGAACCGTGTTTTATTGGTGGCTGACTTCCGAGAGGCTGTGTGTGGTAATTCTGGTGTTTTTGGTTTACAGACTGTGCTGTTGACATCAGTGCCCCACTTTCTCAGAACTAAACATGTTATATAAAATTCATTGTTGATAGTTTGATTGGTAGCAACAAGAGAATTAAATATTTACTGGAAAAAGTGGGTACTTTCAAAAACCTATGTAAACACTGATGATGATCAGGGAGCTTGCATAAGAAGGTAAGGAAGGAAGACGGTTACTATGGAACAGTTACTATGAAGGGACTCCAAGCATATTAGAAGAGTGTTGGCCTTTTCAGTGGGGTGTGTTATAAAATCAATGTGTTAGTGTTGAATTAAGACCCAACTATTGATAAATTGCCTAAGTCCTTGGCTGGCTTTCTCTTTGGTATGGAAAAATCTAATCGATAAATTTGTCCCATTCCTTCTAATGATAATTAAAAAAACCAAACAGGTATTATTTGGCTTTAGGTTTGCCATATAAAGTCAGAACTTGCAACTCAGTAGTTACAAGGGCCCTCTGGTTTTGAGCCCTTTGGATGGACCCTGTTAGTTTTATTTTATTTTTTTAAAAGATTTTATTTATTCATAGAGAGAGAGAGAGAGAGAGAGAGAGAGGCAGAGACACAGGCAGAGGGAGAAGCAGGCTCCATGCAGAGAGCCCGATGTGGGACTGGATCCAGGGTCTACAGGATCACACGCTGGGCTGCAGGCGGCGCTAAACTGTTGCACCACCGGGGCTGCCCCTACCCTGTTAGTTTTATTTAGGTTTCTTGTGCTGGTTCTGAGCTTGTAGGGCAGACTCCCCCTGCCCTGGCTCCCCTTAGGACCTTTCAGCTAGCCTTGTTGTTAGCAAGTGGATTTACTCTTTGGCCTTTCTCACATCTGGCTCCCTCCTTCTTTCCAGTGCTGTGAGTGTGAGAAATTAGGCTATTAAGGTTTTGGCACCTGCTCCCCTCCATCAGAGTGCGTGCTGCAGAGCTGATAGTGTAGCATAGTAATATAGGGTTTGTTCTGATGTCTGAGCTAGGAAACACGGCCATGCCTATGTTACGTGTATGTGCGTTTTGTAAAACCTAAGTATTGGAACATACTCTTTTGATGGGGTCTGATCACAATTACCATGGTTGTGTACTTGCATAACTTTTCTCTTTTCCTGGTATCTTCTTTCTTTAGACCAGTGCTGTTCAATACAGTTACAATGGGAGTCACATATGTGATTTTCCAGTAGGTATATTAAATGAAGTAAAAAGGGGGTACAACTAATTTTAGTAATGTACTTTATAACATATGAAAAGATTATAATTTCACAATTAATTATACGATTATAATTTCGTATAAAATTATTGATAGAGATATTTTGCTTTTTTCCTCCATAGTAAGTCTTTGGAGTTTCATGTGTATTTTACATGTAGCAGCACATCTCCTTTGGACTGACCACATTTCAAGTGCTCAGTAGTCATGTAGGGCTGTTGGCTCTTGCACTGGGTGGCACAGCTCAAGGCCCACGTTGTTCTGCACCACTAAATAATATGTTTTCAACTTGTAAGCTTTTGGATTTTGGGGTATTTCATAACATAAGCCACTGCATAATAGCATGTAATTATAATAGTTCATGGGCTGCCTAATAGAATGTACTCATTGTCAAATGATGCTTCTTTCAGCTTCCCTTTCTCATTTTTTTTCCTGTCAAATTGAGAGATTTCCTGTTGCCTGGAAAATGCTTCTGAACTAGTTCTATAAGTAAATTGATTGATAGGCAGTATTTCTAGATAATTTCATTTATTCCCTGGCTTGAGAAGAAAAAAATTTCAATGTATTTTAAATTTATATATTTATATATTTATATATATTTTTGTATATATAAATTTTTATTTATTTATTTATGATAGTCACACACACAAAGAGAGAGAGAGGCAGAGACATAGGCAGAGGGAGAAGCAGGCTCCATGCACCGGGAGCCTGACGTGGGATTCGATCCCGGGTCTCCAGGATCGCGACTTGAGCCAAAGGCAGGTGCTGCGCCACCCAGGGATCCCTGTATATATAAATTTTTTAAACTAGTTTTCTATTTTACCCAAGAGCCACAAATGTTTTGTAGCTTACAATTTTTACATATGATTGATTTTAATGAATTAATATGTATACATTAAAATTTATTAAAAAATTTTTTTTCATGAGAGACAAAGAAAGGCAGAGACATAGGCAGAGGGAGAAGCAGGCTCCCTGCGGGGAACCAGATGTGGGATTCAATCCCAGGACCCCGGGATCAGGACCTGAGCCAAAGGCAGATGTTCAACCAGTGAGCCACCCAGGAGCTCCTACAGGATCTTTTCTGGGAGTTTTATTTCCAGTTACTTCAGCTCTCCTGAGCCTTGCCCTCTCCCACACAACACTTGTGGAATCTCTGCACACATCCTGTCCATCCTAGGTCTCACTTGTTCTCTACTGTTTCTCCTCAGGCACTCTGGTGCTCTCTGGTTTCCTCTTCCCTTCCTCACCTTTTTTACCAGCTGTGGATGCCACAGGGAGTCATGTGATTGCCCACTTACTGGCATCTTGGTTTCTTCACTGAACTGTCTGGGTGATTTACCAGCCTTCCGCAGTAGCACAGTTCTGCTATTTCAGTTTTTCCACAGTTTTTGTCCTGGTTACCCTCTGCTTGGAGAGAAACCAGGTATCAAAGTGACTTTCTCCATCACCCATTTACAAGTTCTGGGCTCAGCCAGACCCTTGATTCTTTTTTTTCCTTTTTTCTCCTTATGTGAATCTTTTCACTCTTCTTTTCTTCAATGTCATCCTCTCTCCTCTCCACCATGACTTCCACTTCTTCATTAAGAAAACAAGTTACCAGGTAGATGTTCCCTCAACTTCTGCCCTCCTCCCTCATTAAGCATTGAGAAACAGTGACTATTTGTGTACACCTCTGCCCACTTTGTTCCACAGAGGATGTGAGGTAACCCCACAGGTGGTCTGTGTGGAACTGTTGTAACAGATCCTAGAAGTTTGCCTACCAGGGTTACAGGAGAACTGCTTCCTGGTCCCAGTGGCATCGTTAGGACTTCTGGTCCCTGGTTTATGGAGACATGTTTGTGTTTTCACAGAAAGCGGGGTCTTAGAAGTGGCACAACCCTCGGGCTGCGGCAGGTTTAATGCCCTCTTGAGATGACAGAGCCCATCCGGGGCACAGTCAGGGCTGGAAACTCCATCACCTCTTTTGTGGCCTTGCCTTATCTTAAATGAAAATACTTCAGATAGATATTTTTCCCCTGGGAGGGAGGTGGGATTGGAGGTGACAAGGAACTGAAATTTATTTGTAATTAAAGAAAAATAGATAGTGGATCTACATGGAACAAAGTCTAAGAGCTTCTGAGGACAGACCAAGTAATTATGTCTCCTTCCTGTCTGATTGCAGATCCCTTCTCTGCAGGCAAGTACTTGTACCAGGTTTTATTTGTGTGTTCTGTGTATTCTTTTGGTAAGAGTTTGTTCTTTAATAGTGAAATTTCACATGTAAAGAAAATGAATGAATGAACACTCAGAGGCCAGATACTCAGATTTAATAAATCTAAACATGCTGGTGTCTTTGCTTTGTCTGTCTTTCTTTTAAAGGAAATAAAAACATTTTAGATAATCTGTTCTTTGCTAGTGTCCTCTCCTTCCCTTCTCTAGCAGAGGTAACTCTGCATTTACATTTTTACTTTTTTGGGGGGGAGGGTAGAGGGGAGGGAGAGGAAGAGTATCTCATACAGGCTCCACACCTAGTGCAGAGCCCAATATGTGGGGCCCAGTCTCCCGACCCTGAGATCATGACCTGAGCTGAAATCAAGGGTCACATGCTCAACTGACTGAGCCACCCAGGCGCCTCTTGTATTTTTACTTTTGTATTACATGTTTATATACCCATAAACCCACATTCAGTGTTGACTGCATGATTTAAAACCTTAAGCTCATGTGGCATGTGTTCTTCAGCCTGCTTGCTCATTCAGGAATGTCTCAAGGCATGTTGACCCAAGGGGCTAGATAGAGTGAATTCATTTTAGTTGTTCTTTTTTTATTCTATTTAAGCATCAGAACTTATATATTCTGGGATGCCTGTGTGGCTCACCGGTTAAGTATCTGCCTTCAGCTCAGGGCATGATCCTGGAGACCCGGGATGGAGTCCCACCGGGCTCCCTGCATGGAGCCTACTTCTCCTTCTGCCTGTGTCTGCCTCTCTGTGTCTGTCATGAATAAATAAATAAAATCTTAATAATAGTAATAAAAAAAGTATGGCTCAGGCATTTCTAATATAACCAAATGTGAAACAGAAGCTTTTTTTCTCTGACATAACCTGGCTCCTTTTTTCTTACTGTTTCACCATTGTTAACATACTGATTTATTAATATGGCTCAAGATGTTTTCTTGCGGCCAGTTGGGAGGAGAGGACATACTTCCACTCATATCCCATGGGCCAGAACGTAGTTGTGTGGCCACATCTAGCTGCAGGGGAGGCTGTGAAATGTTGCCTGAATTTCATTGGTTGTGCCCAGCCTAAAATCAAGAGTTTTTATAAAAACAGTAATTGAGTGAGGGAGGACTCTTGGAAATATATAGTGGTCTCTGACACTTCTGATAAAATATAGAAGTAGTCACACAAAACAATGCATAGTTGGAAATAAGTTGTACATTTTACATTTTAATTCTTTTTACTTTTCTGTATGTTTCAAATTATTCAAAATATTTTTTTGAAACAAAGTTTTGTATTTACCAATTATTTTACCAAGTGTCAATTCAACATTGTAACACTAGGGGGTGGTGTTAGGCAGTGCATTTGCTGTTTGTGTTTCTAGAACTATTTTTTTTCTCCCAGGTTGGGCTCATTATAGAATCAGAGCAGTTTCTGTCCAGTTGGTAATCCTAAACTTTCTTTGTTGTCTTACTCAGTTTTTCAACAGTTTCCAACATTGAAATGTCAATGTGTAATGTTTATTAGGAAAGATAGAAATAAGCACATATAAGAATGTTTCTCAAAAGTTTAGATTTTGTTTTTAAAAGGAAAACATAAACTGGATATTGCATTAATCAAATTATATATTTTCAAATGCTTAATTATTTCTTGGGATGCCTGGGTGGCTCAGCAGTTGAATGTCTGCCTTTTGGCTCAGGGCGTGATCCTGGGACACAGTATTGAGTCCTGCATCAGGCTCCCTGCATGGAACCTGCTTCTCCCTCTGCCTGTGTCTCTGCATCTCTCTCTGTGTCTCTCATGAATAGCCTTTAAAATAATTATTTCTGAAGAGTTAAACATTTTTTTTTGTCTTAAGTTTAGCCTTTTAGTTGGCTTGCATCATTTTTTTGGTCCTAAATTTACCAACTTTATAGGTACTAAGATTTGAGCTACCTTTTTTTTTTTTTTAAGATTTTATTTATTTATTCATGAGAAACAGAGAGAGAGACCGAGAGGTAGAGACACAGGTAGAGGGAGAAGCAGGCTCCAAACCAAACTGGGAGCCTGACGTGGGACTTGACCCCGGGTCTCCAGGATCATGCCCTGGGCCAAAGACGGTGTTAAACCGCTGAGCCATGTGGGCTGCCCGATTTGAGCTACTTCTAATTTGTCTCTTAATATAATGGGTGAGGCATAAAACTTAGAAAACCAGATGAACACAAAAAAGAAATACTCAGAATCCTGCTTTATAGAAATGACCACTGTAAAGAAATTGGTGTATTGCCATATACTTTCCTAGTATACTTGTCCGTGTCTGTATACAATACTTTACAAAGAGGGGGGATTATATGAGTTAATGGTAGTGCTAAGGATTTTTTTTCTATGTTCATACTGTATGAACTACCTATTTTTCTGAAGTGTCTTATTCTAGATTTTTTAAAATAAATTTAACATTTTATTTTTTTATTTTTTATTTTTTAAAGATTTATTTTTATTTATTTACGAGAGAGAGAGAGAGAGAGAGAGAGAGAGAGAGAGGCAGAGACACAGGCAGAGGGAGAAGCAGGCTCCATGCCGGGAGCCCGATGCGGGACTCGATCCTGGGACTCCAGGATCGCGCCCTGGGCCAAAGGCAGGTGCAAAACCGCTGAGCCACCCAGGGATCCCCTTATTCTAGATTTTTAAACTGATTTTCTGAGACCCATTACCTATGAATAATTATTTTCTTTTTCCAATATTAGAACTTTAAAACCTTTTTCCAATATTAGAGCTTTAAAACGCAGTAGTTAGGATAATTGTATTTTTAAAAAATATTTATTTTTCTTTCTTTCATTCATTCATTCATTTTATTTATTACACCCAGAGAGAGGCAGAGTCCTAGGCAGAGGGAGAAGCAGGCTCCCTGTGGGGAGCCGGATAGGGGACTAGATCCCTGGACCCTGGGATCACGTCCTGACCAAAGGGCAGACACTCAACCACTGAGCCAACCAAGCACCCCTGTTAGGACAGTCTTCTATACTGGAGGCTGTGAGACTCCTGTTCCTGGCTTTATGGGTACTGTGTGGGGTATTTCAGGGTAAGTATCTCATTGGTTATGTCATGAGATGGGGATGCTTTTTGAGGACCTTTTTTCCTTCTTTGTTGAATGTGCTGAGTTTTATTTGAAAATTGATGCTGAGTTTTATCCCATGCCTTTTTGGTTTCTTCCTTTTACTTAGTTGTAGTACTAGCTTTCCCCTCCCTTTTCTTTGTCAAGTTTGTGATCAGGATGATGCTAAATTTCTAAAATGGTTAATAGGGCCCCCCCCCCCCCCCCCCCCCCAGTGCTCTGGAGCTGAGTAGCTTAGGAAGTTCCTATTTCTTAGTGCTTGGAGACATTTGCCTGGGAGGCTACCAGGGTCCATGTATTTTTGAGTAGAAGGTTTCTATCTTGCCTTGGCCTTGGGAGGCTTGTTTAAGAACCTTCTTGGATGTATTTATATTAATTTACTTTTTTTTTCTTGCCAATTTTTCTGTCTTTCTCTAATTTCTTATGCTTTCTTTAGGGTACTTTTATTACTCATTCTTTATTGTTGTAAGGGTGTTTTTACAGTTTCAGTTTCATCAGTTACTTGGGAGAAAGTTGAAGATTTTGAAGTTGTTGCGACTTTGTTGTTTAATAATCCTTTTGACATTATGGTCAGGCAGTGAGAAATAATAAATGCTCCTTTTCTTGGGGGCTGAACTTTTCATTTGGCATGATGACCAGTTTTAACAAATGTTCTGGAACCAATGAAAATAAAGCTCTGTGGGGTGCACAGTTTGGTACCTATTATGTTAGTCTTATTTGTTATATTGGTCACATTTCCTAATCAATAAAAAATAAAGCCCACGTGGAGATTGCGCCTGTGTCCCTGTCCCTTGACCCTTCTGCCCCCATCTTCTTGGAAACAGGTACGTTTATGAACTCGTGGTCCTTTCTTCCATATTGTTAGCCAGTGTGGACTTTATTTCAGTGAAATACTGTTTGGAACATAAAAACTGGCATAAGATTTCTGGTCTGAATTTTTTACTTTAGCAATGGAAAGTTAGCCTTTTTCTCCCCCCATTTGATACTTCCTGGCATGATTTCATAGTGTCTGATATTTAAAAAAAATGAGGCAGCATTAATGTTGCTTTATTCTTGTGTCACTTTAAGGTGTACATTTGGGCATTGTCATTTATATTGATACATCTGAGAATACTTTGCATTTAAGTCACATTTAGTTTGTGTTTTAGTTTGTAATGTTCCCATTTTTTTAAAGATTTTATTTATTTTATTCATGAGAGACACACAGAGAGAGAGGCAGAGACATAGGCAGAAGGAGAAGCAGGCTCCCTGCAGGGAGCCCAATGGGGGATTTGTTCCCTGGACCCTGGGATCGCTCCCTGAGCCCAAGGCAGATGCTCAACCATTGAGCCACCCAGGTGTCTTTCTGTTTCAGATTTTAATAGTGGTTTCCTTTAAGTAAAAAACACTTTTTAAAAACCTATCCAAAACATAAAAACCCCATTTCTCCAGTAGTTATCCCATCCCTAAGATCCATTGGTATTTTAAAAGTCCTGCATGTTTGGGAGATAAGTTTAAGCATTATCTTATTGCCTATCTTCAGTCTTTAATAATGTCATCTTGCTCGACCTGCTTTATTAATTACATTTCCACATAACCTAGCATATTCTTGGAGAATAATTTGACCTATGCATTTTGTTTCATAATCAGGTTTATCTTCATTATTTAGTTTCGTCCTGACCTTGATGGTTTTGTTTGGCATATGTGAATAGTACCTCTGTATTTTAGGGGCCTTTCTGAATTTTATATAGTTGGAAGAATAACCTTAACCTGTCCCTCCCCTTTCTGAGCCCCTGCACATCTGAGGTGGCATTTTTTTACTTTCTCACATGAAGGGTAGCTTGTCTGGATATAAATTCTTCGGGAAAACCTTTTTTTCAGTTCTGTCTTCATTTTCTATCGATTTCTGGCATTTTTATGCTGCCTTGGAAAATCCTGGAGTTCATCTTAATTATTGCTACTACTTAACCCAAATACTTTCTCCTTCTTCCTGGGTGTTTCTACAACTTTTTCTTCCTGTAGCTAAATTAGTTTGCCAGAGGGTGTACAAGAACAGGTTTCTTCTCTCTGAGTTTTGTATGAATCTGGCTTACTTTGTAATCTCTCTACTCAGATTTTTCTTAATAGAGAATAAAAACCTTCTATTTTGATATCTTTTTATATCTTTTTTTTTTTTAATTTATGATAGAGAGAGAGAGAGAGAGAGAGAGAGAGAGAGAGAGAAGCAGGCTCCATGCACCGGGAGCCTGACATGGGATTCGATCCCGGGTCTCCAGGATCGCACCCTGGGCCAAAGGCAGGCGCCAAACCGCTGCGCCACCCAGGGATCCCCGATATCTTTTTATATCTTGAAGCCTGTTCCATTCATTTTTTTATGAAACCGTCTTATTGAGATAGATTTCACATGCCACAGAGTTCGCTCCTGTTTAATCTGCACAGAGCAGCAGCTTCCAGGGAATCAGAGACTTGTGTAACCGTCACTGTCAAGTTTGGAACATTTTCTTCATCCCATAAAGAAATGCCAAATTCATTAATAGTCACCTCCATTCCTGTACCCCATCTCCACCCCAGGCAACCACCAATCCACCTTCTGTTTCTGGATTTGCCTAGTCTGGACATTTCATGTGAACGGAGTCCTGCTACATGACTGGATTCTTTGTTCTTTTTTTCTTTTCTTTTCTTTTTTTAAATAAATTTTTATTTATTTATTTATTTATTTATTTATTTATTTATTTATTTATTTATTTATTTATTTATTTATTTATTAATTATAGGCACACAGTGAGAGAGAGAGAGAGTCAGAGACACACAGGCAGAGGGAGAAGCAGGCTCCATGCACCGGGAGCCTGACGTGGGACTCGATCCCGGGTCTCCAGGATCGCGCCCTGGGCCAAAGGCAGGCGCTAAACCGCTGCGCCACCCAGGGATCCCTCTTTCTTTTTCTTAAAGATTTTATTCATTCATGACAGAGAGAGAGAGAGAGAGAGAGAGAGAGAGGCGAAGAGACACAGGCAGAGGGAGAGAAGCAGGCTCCATGCAGGGAGCCCGACGTGGGACTCGATCCTGGGTCTCCAGGATCACACCCCAGGCTGAAGACAGGCGCTAAACTGCTGAGCCACTGGGGCTGCCCTTCTTTGTTCTTTTTAAATCTAGTCAAGGAGCACTAATTTTCCGTGTCTTGTATTTGCTGTTTGCTTTTGTCCGTCCACACTTCTCATCTGTGAACTGTTACGGCCTTTCTAGACTTTTCCTTGTCTCTCCGTGTTTCTCCGACTTGTCCTCCTCCACCTGCTTGTTTTCTGCTCTTTCCTTTGGTTTTCACTTCTCATTGTTGCTTCTTCACCACCCTGAGCTTGTCCTCTCTTGGTCTGTGTCCATTTCCTTCACATAATTGTGTGATCCCATTTCCCTTTTTTAAAAATAGCAACTTTTTAAAATTCCTTTTTGTTCCAAATTGAAATTTTCTTCTGATTCCTGCAGTTTAACCTTTTTGAGGTTAAGAGTCTTCACAAAACAGTCTGGGAACGATTCTTATGTTCAGGATATGGAGACTGGATTATTTTGCCCACAGGCCGCATACTGGGTCCTTCTTTTCACTCACTTTGGAAGTAAGGGGCCTTCTGGTCTGTCTACCTGGGCATGTAGACCCGAGGTGTTGGCTGTGTCATATGTGACCGGGGCCCTAGGAACTTCTGTGACGAAGCTCCTGCTCCAGAACTGTTAAAGCTCATGGCTCCCAGCCTTCTCCCCACTCCCACTGCAGCTTCTACTCCAGTCAGGTGGCACCTCTCTCTTGTGCCCACCACTGACTTCCCCTAAGATGATTCACAAGTGAGTAACCATCAGAGCTGCTGTTGTCTAGGCTGTCCTGTCTCTCCCTCTGCCTTTCTCATGTCTTCCAGGGTGTACTGTGCTGCCCCTTCCTGCTTGAGCCATGTGGTCCCTGTGTGGTGTTGGGGAAATAGAGGCAGGTTCTGGCCCTCTCACCATATCCCAGGGGCGCAGGTGCCCACCACCCGGGTTTCTGGCAGGCCCTGGCCTGGAGCCAAGACTAGGAAAGACAAAAGTATGATGACAGGTGTGGCTTCTTCCCTTCTGTCGGTACTAGATTGTCAGTGTGTGTTTGCTATCTTGCGTGTGTCTGCAGGCCCTTCCACTCCTCACTGGGGCCTCGGCAGTGGGGACCTGCACATCAGATGCCACACGCATCGTAACCCGCATTCAGTGGTTGACTCTCAATATTGCAGTTAGTTGTTGCTTTTCTTACTATTTCAATGAAGAGATTGTGCTTTGAGATGTCTTTTTAATCTTTGAAAGTCTTTGAGCTTTGAAAACAATTGCTTTGGGGCCCCTACCCTAGATGGGGAAATGAGAAATTACCAGGAAGTAAGAATTAATCGCTCCTTTCACTGAGCTTGAACACAGTTTGAGTGGACTTGTTCATCTGACCAGGAGTGTTTGGAAAGATAGGTTTTAATTTCCCTTATTTGTGTGGGTTTGAGAAATGTAATCCCAGCAACTGCTTGGTTTCCACAATAGAATATCCACCCGGCCACATAGAAACCTGCTCTGGATCAATGGTGAGCAGGCCATACCAGAAGCATGTAGTAACCATTTGTAACCAGGTGGTGGCTGTTGTGTAATGTCTGACTAGGTGGTATGGTTATACAATTTTGGCAAGTCTGTGTGGGTTATAAAAGCCGAAATTCCTTCAGCACCTGAAACGGCTCATGCTGAGCATCAGGACGATCCGGCTCAGCACGGGTGCCTGCACAGAATTGGTGGGTTGGACACTGATTAACGAGTATTTTTGTGGAGAGGGTAAGATTTCTCTTTTCAGGTAAGACCATTTCTTGGTCCGTTAGCTCTGCTTTGGGGAATTAGTGTCTGTGTCTGTCTGTGTGTGCATCTGGGCCGGGTGTTTGCGTCTGCGGCCACATACCTTATCACTGTGTGTGCTCCTGTCTGTGGTTGAGTGGCTGGTTTTGTGCACATACATAGCTATGTCTACGGGTGTCTCTGTGGGTGCGTGAGGAGCCTGTGACTCAAGTTTGCCCAGCTGAGTTACCAGAAAGTCTCCAAAGTCTGAGTTCTCTGGACTGTCAATATTTAAAAAAACAAACATTAGCATTTATGCAACTCTTAGAAGGCAGTGCCCTTCATTAAACATGTGAGAGAGTGACCTTAAAACCCGATCTGCAGCAATTGAAATGTCAGATGCTATGCTTTCAAGTGCTCATTTACCTTATTTTCTGAGTGAGGTCCAGTCCTGGGCCATCCAAGATTTCATGTGCTCTTTTATGCAGATTTTTAGGGCCTCAAGGAAAAGTAAGGAACACAGATTAAACTTCATGGAGAGCGGGAGTCTTTTATAGCTGAATACATCAATTTTTTAATCCTTTAAGGTTTGGGGATTATGAAAATGTTAGGTTCAGATGCTAAAGAAAGCTGTGCATCTGTGGCATAGGATTCTAAGTGACTGTAGTCTCTGTATTTTTTTTTTTTAATTGTTTTTAAATTTAAGTACTCTCTACACCCAGCGCGGGGCTCAGACTCACCACCCGGAAATCAAGAGCGCTCACTCTTCCGACTGAGTCAGTCAGGTGCCCCTAAATGGCTTTTTTTGTTTGTTTTTTTTAATGAATTAGGAAGAACATGTTCCTTTGCAGGGGAAAAAAACCCACAACCCAACTATATAACCTACTCCCAGGCATAAGATGTTTATTGACCGTCAGGAAACAGGCTCCCGTTTATCGAAGGTCAGGGAGAGCCTATTTGGATCACCGAGTACTTGGGGTTAACTTGGAGAAGAATTACAGTGTCCCAGACCCAGGTAATTGCAGGGCAGTTGAGGCAAACCCATTATTCAGTCATCAGGTAATCCATCAGGGTAGGTGAAATTTCAGAACGTGCTTTTCCTTATCTTGGGAAAGCGTATGAGAGAGGAGGAGGAACTCTTGGGAAAGCAGGGGTTGGTGAGGAGGAAAAAAGATGTCACAGAAGAGATTTGCAGATGGAACAGATGACAGGTAGTGGAGAGGACTTAAGGAAGTGTGCTGCAAAACCCAGCAAGAATAAGTTAAGAAATGAAGGAACAATGGATGGAGTTTGACCTCTTTCTGCAGGTGAGAGAAGGAAATTTGGCTTTGGCACCAAGGACAGGAAGAACTGATAAGAACATTCCAAAGAGGAATGGTATGGTCTAAAGAGTAGTTCATGGTGAGGGCTGATAACTACAGGGAGCTTGAGGCGATGGAGTGAACTATCATTTGGAATGCTGCTGCAGGCACCTGTGCCCCCCCCCCCCCCGCCCCCTGCAGAGGCAGCAGGGCAGAGTAGTGAGAGGTGACTCCATGCTCTCCCGAGGCTTCCCCTGAGAAACAGGAGGCACGAGTTCCCAGTTGTGCTGGAAAGGGAAGATGGAGCAGGAGCTGGAACAGTGCCAAGGGGTGCTCAGGGTTAGCAGGGGCCAGCCATCCCTGGAAGTTACCTGACCACGCAGGTTTGTCTTTGTACTGGGAAAGGGGCAGGGAGATAACAAATGACAAAGATCATTTGGAGGTGTGCAAGAGGAGGAAGCTTTCCTTGCATTCCTCAATAGCACCGGGGGCTTTTTTCAGCCTCGTCCAAAATGACCTCCGTTCATCTTTGGGCCCTGTTCTGTTAGTCTCTAAGGGAATTGAGAGCAGATTTCACGCTCTCAGAATGGTTGTTGTGGCTGCCATTCGCCCTTGGCTGTTGTCCAAGGGAAAAATCAGCCTCTCTGCTTCAGTTTTCTGAGTGGTGTGACAGGTGATTAAGAATAGCCCTTCCCAGCTTTGTTGCAAGGGTTAAGCGAAATCCTGTTTGTGTCTTGGATAGGATAGGCAGTCAGTTAAATCTGAATGTGTTTTTATCTTGTCATTAAAATTGCATATAAAATTAGCTTTCCAGTGGCCCCCAAAATGATTAATACATTTAAGAGAGTCTTTGTGAAAACACTGTTGGTACAAAAATGGGATGTAAAACATACAGTAGGAATAAATGTAGTAAAACCAACCTTGGGATACCTGGGTGGCTCAGTGATTGTCTGCCTTCAGCTCAGGGTGTGATTCTAGGGTCCTGGGATCAAGTCCCACATTAGGCTCCTTGCAGGGAACCTGCTTCTCCCTCTGCCTATGTCTCTGCCCTTCTCTGGGTGTGTCTCATGAATAAATAAAATCTTGAAAAATTCTGGACTCTGCTTGAATTTTCTCAAATATACTTCTGTATTTTGATTCTGGCCTATAAGCTCTACCTTTTGCTCCATTACCTCCCCTTCTCCCCTCACTTGTCCAGGGCACATGCTTTCCCTGAATGAATATGGAGGGTGAGGATTAGGTTTTGTTTCAGGTGTATCACTTACTGGCCCTGAAAATAAGTTTTCTTTAGATATTTGAATGCCTTTTGTGTGGTAGACACTGCCCCTGTCCCTATTCCTGCGTGGTCTGGGAGCTGGCCCAAGCCATGTGCTTAGAGGGACAGCTAACCCAGGAATTCTTTTGGAGGAATTCTTCTTGGAGGAGGGAGGGGACTTCTTGAGCTTCATCCTGGGAACTGCAGGTTCATGTGGTCCATGTGGATGGTACCTGGGGCAGGAGAGTCATGGTTAGGATAATGAATCTTAAAATCTTGTCATAATTTGGGGAAGAAACTTCTGCTGGATGAGATCAGCCCCAGAGGTGGCTGTATAGCATCTAATACCTACAGCATTAGGTCAGAAACATGAAGATCAGTATGGATTTTAAAGTCCCCAAACCAGTGAAACGAGCTGCTTTGACCTTTTACTGTATGCTTGACTCTCTCTTCCCCTAGCTGAGCAGTCAGTGAGTCAGCATCTTGCCCTCTGGGTCCCATGACCATTGCTTTTCATGGCTCAGCTTGTATGTGAACTGACATCAGCAGAATAGCCCCTCTGACTGGATTTAAGTGCTCTCTTAGGATTTAGAGTTTAGTTTGGGTCTAGAGCTTACTCTGTACTAGGGCAGTTTGGGCCCTGTCTCCAAAAGAGATGGAAGGGGTCTTCTGCAGGCAGGGAGTATTCTTTAACATCTTCTGTTTTACCAATTTGTGAATTTTATGCTCCTTAAAATATTTGCTTTAAGTTAGGAATGATCCTCCCTCACCCCTCGACTTTCCAGGAGGATTTGCCGTGTCTACCCGGTGGTCCTGCAACCCACCCTTGCGGCCCCCATTTCCAGGTGATACCCAAGTGGTCCAGATGCCTTTTCTTCCACCTTCAGAGTGGGGCGGTTGACATGGGTGTGACCTCTAAAGCGCTGCTCCTCCTGGGGTGTCCTCAGTAGGTGTGTTTTTAACAGGGAACCTGGCAGTGAACTCTGGTCTCCCATTCAGAAACCCAAGTTTTATTGGCTGCTTTGAAGCATTTCTTTCTCTCAAGAGAAAAGTTGACAAATCAAGACTGTGACAGAAGACTAACAGCTTGTTGGGTGGCGTTGGAGATTTTTTTGATTGCAGTCATTGAGGTGGTTCAGTGTCAGGCTCTGGCAGATGTTAAACAGAAGCCACTTGGAGGCCACAATTTTGGATACCCTCTACCCATGTAGCAAGGAGATATGATGATACTTTATTATCAGTGTTCTTATCTTGCACCATTTGAACAGACTTTTTCTTTTTCTTTTTTTTCTTTAATTTTCTTTTTTTTGAACAGACTTTTTCTATGGATATGTTACTTGAAGCCCAGCAAATAACCTGATCTAAATTGGGTACCTGGGGGACACCTGGGGTGGCTCAGTGGTTGAGCATCTGCCTTTGGCTCAGGGGGTAATCCTGGGATTCCAGGATCAAGTCCCATACTGGGTTCCCGTGGAGAGCCTACTTCCCCCTCTGCTTGAACTCTGCCCTTTTCTCTGTGCCTCTCATAAATAAATAAACAATCTTTAAAAATAAAAATAGTAAATTGGGTACCTGGAATATGCCTTTTTTGTCACTGGGTAGGGCTTTGGTTACATCAGTGACTTTTAGGATTGTTTTTGTTGTTGGTTTTTAACTGAGCCACAGTAAGGTATTTTACCTTGAAACTAGATAGCCTTATCTTGGGAGGTGTACTCTGAAGTTTCTTGTCCTGTTAAATATCATTGTCTTAAAATTCTGGTTGAGATCCACTAGGGTGGATATCATAGCCCGCTGCTAGTGGGTAGTAAATTGCAGTTTGAAAAATAAGAGCAAAAGTTCGAAGTGTTTTGGAAAGGCTGTAGGAGGATATTTTCCCCCCTCTGTTATACCCCATGACACTGTAACTGTCATCACAAGATCAAATAATAACCACCACTTACAGGTTCATTCATTGTTGCCTAAAGGAAATAATAATAAGTAGGATGAATGTCAGAATCGTAAACTTTCTAAAGCAAGACCCTATGTATTAGGCAACCACTCAGGTCCTTTCATTTAAAGGGAGTTGAGCATGTATAAATTGAGGTTATGTGTTCCAATAATCTTTTTTTGTCTTGGATTAAAAGCATTTAAGTCAAATGTTAGCATTTAACAATTTAATGGAGCAGTCACAAGTTCAACTATAATCCTCTAATAATGGGATTTAAGCAGAGAGGGAGCCACGGATTGGCTTTTAAAATGTGCTTTATCATTGAACCTGGCCAGCCCTGAAAGCTCTTGTTTGTACCTTGGTAGGAACCAAACTACAATGTGGCAAGTTGAGATTTTGAGTTTCTTTATCCTAAAGTTTTCCTTGTTAGTCATATTCTCAGCTGTCTGGATAGGTTTCTGCAGGCAGAGAAATTACCCCATCCCACGTTACCCATACAAAGGTGGGGGTGATCTGAGAATCACTAGCATCAGATGTTTGCGTGTTTGTTAAATTTATTTTTAAATTTATTTTTAATTTAATTTTTAAAAAAGATTTTATTTATTCATGAGAGACGCAGAAAAAGGCAGAGACACAGACAGGGAGAAGCAGGCCCCCTGCAAGGAGCCTGATGGGAGACTCAATTCCATTCCGGACCCTGGGACCACACCCTGAGCCGAAGGCAGATGGCTCAACTGCTGAGCCACTCAGGCATCCCTAGGAGCTTGGGAGTATAAAGATGAGTTGTACACAAGGAAGATTCTACTCTTCGGGAGGATTCCTAGTGGTTAGTTCATTCAGCTATTGAGTGCCTTGGACTAGGAACTGCTAAATGCTGAGAGGAAGACACGTTTTCTTTAGGATTTGGTTTTACCTCCAAGAAACATGAAAAGGCTTGGTTAGAAAACTCCAGGAGCAGTTCAGCCTTTAAATTCCGGTTGGATAGTACCATCATTAAAAAAAAATTTTTTTTTAAGATTTTTATTTATTCATGAGAGACACAGAGAGAGAGAGAGAGAGAGAGAGTGTGTGAGAGAGAAGCAGAGACATAGGCAGAGGGAGAAGCAGGCTCCATGCAGGGATCCTGATGTGGGACCCGATCCCGGGTCTCCAGGATCACACCCTGGGGCTGAAGGCAGACGCTAAACCGCTGCGCCACTGGGGCTGCCCAGTACCATCATTTTTCTAAGTCAGGTAGCCATGGTAAGCCACAGTAGGGAGTTGACCCATGCCTCGACAGCAGATAAATGGTCAGATAAAAACAATTAAGTACGGAAGATATGATGACTGGCTGAATAGTTGATCAAAGAAGTACTAATTCAAAGCTGTTACTCTGCATTTGTTCGTGATTATTGGTGGCTGGCTAGCTGGTGGTTCAATCCCTAGGGAATTGGAAGTTTACTAAAGACTTGAATATTTTACTTCCCTACTTGCTCATAGCAGAATTTGCTAAATTACTGTTTTTCTGCTCTGACAGGCGTAGATTTATTTTGAGGTTGAAAAAAGTTATTTTTTATGAGACTGTAATGATTTCCTGCTTGCTTTAAGGTGGTGATTCTTAACCATGGCTCCAGGGGGAGCTTTATAAACCGAATGCTCAGGCTCCATAGGCCTATTCGGCAGTTCTGTGGGTAGGGGACCCCAACATATATAGTATTTTTAAAATTCATAAGTGGTTCCAACATGGAATCACAGTGGAGGATAGTTTCTTTGGGGGCGGCCTTGGGTATGGGTACACCTTTCAGTGTTAGTCCCCCCCCCCCCCCCGCCTTTCCCAGCTAAGCGTAATTTATAGAACTTAAGTTTTTCTCCGTTTCTTTTCTGACAAGTTATTTTACAACTTGAAACCTAAGAACTTTATTCCATGTGTCTTGTCACTCTAAGCCTGTGTCCTGACCACTCATCAGAAAGGAACAAACTGTTTTGTGTGGTCTTGTTATGAGGAACTGACCACGTTTCTGGATTTGATTCTGAACAGAGTGATGGAACCAGTTGCTGATGTAGGCATCATCAAGCTCTTCAGGGAAATAGAGGGACATACTTTTCACTGTTAAGTGTCTCTATTTTCTGAGTTATTTTACTTAAGTCTTTTGCCCCTTATCAGCATTTTGGTTGACCTTTTGGTGTATGTATGTATGTATGTACACTTAACACACACACAGTGGTTTAGGTTAGTGCTCTATATAACTTTTTATCACTGTATGAATTGCCTTTAATTCTTTTCACTCATTGCCTGATTTTTAAAAATTGGTATTTTTTATTGTAAGAACATTCAGCCTAAGATCTACCCTCTTAACATCTTTAAATGTACAATACTGTATTGTTAACTGAACAGTGTTGTATAGCAGATCCTAGAACTTACATTTTATTTTATTTTATTTTATTTTATTTTATTTTATTTTATTTATTCATGAGAGACATACATAGAGAGGCAGAGACACAGGCAGAGGGAGAAGCAGGCTCCATGCAGGGAGCCTGATGTGGGACTCCATCCTGGAACTCCAGGATCACACCCTGGGCCCAAGGCAGGCGCTTAACTGCTGAGCCACCCAGGTGTCCCTAGAACTTACCTTTCACAATAAACTTTGTACCTCTTGAATAGCACCTCCCTCCCAAGTCCCTGGCAACCACCATTGTATTCTCCGGTTTCTGTGAGTTTGACTATCTTAGATACCTCCTATAGATGGAATCATGCCCTCTTTGTCCTTCTGTGACTGGCTTATTTTACTTAGCATAGTGTTGTACATACTTTCTGTACCTAAGATAGGGTGAACATCTTTCCATGTCAATAAATATTTCTATGTCATCTTTTTAATGTCTACATGGTATTCCTTTGTGGGAACATACCATAATTTTGCCATTCAGTTCCCTAGTGTTGAGTATTAGATTTTTCGTGATTTTTGGTCTTATTAATAATGCTAACATGCACAATTTTGGAACTAAATCTTTGTGTCCTAATTAACAAGTATTAATATATCTATTAACAAATACTAGAAACGAACATGAGTATATCTCTTCTGATGTGTATAACCAAATTGCCTCTCATTATCAGCAAACTTATTTTTCATTAGGTGTGTGTGTTTTTGTATTTGTTTACTATCTTACAAATAAGCACATTAAAAACAAACCACATAGGGGTGCCTAGTGGCTCAGTTGGTTAAGCATCAGCCTTCGGCTTAGGTCATGATAGCAGGGCCCTGAGATGCAGCCCCACTTTGGGCTCCCTGCTCAGTGGGGAGTCTGCTTCTCCCTCTCCCTCTGTGCCCCTGCACTTGTGTGCTGTGTGTGCGTACTCTCTCTCTCAAATACATAAATTAAAAAAAAAAAGCCACATAAGTTAAAAAAAAAAAAAAGTACCTCATTTTATTGTACATTTCATTTGATTTTGGACACGGTTGGAACATTTATTTTGTTGTTTGTATTTGAGAGGGATTAAAGATTAGAAGCTCATATATTTTGTCTTTTTTTATTTTAAGGACTTTTGTTTCCTCTTTATTGATTTTTAAGAGCTCTTCAAATACTAAAGATATGAACACATGATCTTATATAGGGTACATTTTGCTTTTTAACTTTGTGTGATTTTTCTCCATACAGAAATCTAAAAAATTTATATTGTCTAATCAGCCTCTGTCTCATTTTCATCTTTAATGACATTCTAAGAAGGGAGTCCTCCACCCTTACGTTATATAACCATTAGTGGCCCGCCCTTCCTTTCTTCCATTCATCTTTTTTTTTTTTTTTTTTTTTTTGGTGTGTGTGCTGACCTTAGGACTTGGTTTTTCTGCATTTTATTATCTAGTAATGAGCTGGTTGTTTTGGCATGTTGTATTGAAAAATCCATACTTTGCCTTATGATTTGAAGTGCCTCCATATCATATATTTCTTGGTTTTGGGGGTTTCTCTTGGTTATTTGTTTTTGTGAACTCTTCTGTTTATTACAACTTTATTAGAGTTTCTTTCTGATAGAACACATGTTTATTTTTTCAGATATTTATGGCTATTTTTTTATTGCTATTTTTGCTTATCCTTCAGGAATTTTAGCAAGCCCCCTTTCTCTCCTTTGGGGTATTAATTTTTATTAAATTTATACACACACACATATATATCATAAAGTGAATATTCTTATAGCAGCTCTCTTATTCCAGGATGTAGCCTGTTTCTCTGGTTATTTAGATCTGTTTTATGGCCCTTAGTAATAGTTTATTGTTTTATTCAGAAAGGCCTTGCACATTATTTATGAAATCTAAGTAATGGCTGTCATTGCCATCTTAAACAGGATTCCTACATCCACCCTTATCTTTTGGGGCAGTAGACTTTTTTGTAGATATCTCAGGTTTTGTGGCCCAGATATCCTGTCATATGTTATTCCTTGCTGTTGTTTACTATTTAAAAACGTAAAAACCACCCTTAGCTGGGGACACTACAAAACCAGGTTAGACAGTACTTTGCTTGGGGGTTGGGGGTGGGGACTGTAGCTCTCACTGTGTCATCCTTGTCATCTCCAGTGAGCCTCATCTCTCATCTGACAGCTCCTCCTCACCCTTGTTGCCGGATCAGGGGCAAGATAGCAGTGGTTTTGCTTAGTCTTTCTTTCCCAAGATGCTTGTTGCTGGCATTTGGGGAATGTTAGAGTCCATCAGCACTGAAAGAGCTCTGCTAGTGTGTTTTGTACCTAGCCATCTATCTGCTGGTAGGTTTGCTCAGATTTTCCTGCTTCTTGATAGTGGTTCTGATTTGGTCTTTTACTTGCAAACACTTCTGTCAGCTGAACGATCACAGTGATGTCAACACCCTGGCGTGTCCCTGACACCAGTGCACCTGGTGTGTCACAGATGTGGTTGATGTTGGCTGATAACTTCCTTTTCCAATTTAGTGAGAGTATTAAGAATGAGTGTTACGTTTTATTGGTACTTTTATTTTTTATTTTATTTTATTTTATTTTTTACTTTTAATTTTTAAACATCATTTATTCATCTCACAAATCCTAGGAAGCCTTCAGTACAGGTACCAAGTCCGAAACTGGGAACCAGGGATATGGGAGGTAGACTCTGCCCCTTGTTCTGACAGTGGTCTGGCTGGGTAGGCAGATGGATCTCCCCACAGTGTAGCCATCTTTGTTGTTCCCCCGTGCCATGGTGATGTGTGGCAACCAGAGGATGCATGTGTGGGAATTACCCCAATGGAAAGGGGCGAGCGAGGTAAAGGGTATTTATTTTGGAGGCACTGCACATGGAAGAGCCTGAGGAGCTAGTGGAGGACCCAGCACCTGAGGACCCAAAACAGAAATGACAGCATAGCGGGCCCAAGCTTCCCAGTAGGCATCACTGTGACTCTATAGCCTTGCTGCAGAATTCGGCTGTCATTCTGAGATGCATCAGGACACCAGCAAAGGGCACAATGGCTTCTGGTCATGCTGGCTGATTTGTATGGATAAGAGGAGTACTCGAGGTGGAACAGGACCGGGAGATCAGAGGTGGTAGGATGGTGTCAATGCTGCAGAGCGCACAGATTTGGGAGTTTTCTGCTCTGGGAGATGTGGGCTTCAGCTTGGGAGAGGGAGCTCGGCAGTCCTTGCCCCTTGGGGCCCCCTCAGAAATCCCAGAGCCGATGGCACACAGCAAGTTGGGCAGAGACTGTGCTTCCAGGCCAGCTTGTATTATGTTCGCTCAGGGAGGTTGGCTGGAAACTGAGCATTCGAAGGACAGTCTTAGGTCTTGATTGTATAAACACTGTTAGGATGGGAATGCTCATTAAAGTTTGAATCGTGCCCCACTGTTTAAGGCTGTGTGTCCTTTGGCAAATTACCTCACTTCTTTGCAGCTCAGCTTACCCTTTTGTGAAGTGGGCACATGCTTGCAATACTGTGCTTACTTGGGAAAATGAGGTGCCACTGACACAGTGATGCAGGTACTTAGTGGTAGGGGACTGTAGCTGTTACTCTCACTGTGTCATCCTCGTCCTTTTCATCCCCAGTGAGCCCCATCTCTTGTCCGACAGCTCCTCCTCACCCTTGTCATCGAATCAGGGGCAAGATAGCAGTGGTCTTGCTTTCCCAAGGAGTCTTTCTTTCCCAAGGAGTAGGAAGAGGGGCAATGGATGGACTGAGGGTGGGCAGATCTTCCCTAGTGAGATTCCATGGGAGATCTTGTCTTTTGTTTCATTATAAACTCTAAACCAGACCTTAAACCCACCCCCACCCCCCTTTTATCTTTATCTGGGCCTTGGCATTACCCCACTCAAGTTCAGCCTGTGTGGATGAAGCACTCTGATCTCAGGTTGGTGCCCGGGTTTTTGGTCTTGAGGCTGTCTTCATAACTCTCAAGTATTTGGCTGTGGATGCTCTGTCATCTGGGGCCTTCCGAAGTACATTTCTGTGCTCGGTGTTCGCTGTCTCCTTCCTTCCTTCCACCCTCTGTTTGTCTTCCACTCTTCCCAGGTCGTGGCACTCCCTGCCCTGAAGCCTCTCTCAGAGCATCATTGCCTTGCACTTTGTTTGGGCCCATCCCCTCTTGTGCTCACTTGTTTCCACGTCTTCAGGGCACTCCAAAGGGTGCTGCTCTGTAAGAGATGGCAAAGGCAGTCGGTACGTCCCAGTAGCGCTCATGAGGGCCAGTTAAACACTAAGTAGAGAAACAGAATACTTGATGGAGAGTGGTCTTGCCACAGTGGCACTGTCCCCCTTTGTTCCTGGTCATGGGGGCAGTGAGGAGGGCTGGTTGCTGCAGTGGATGATTGTGTTTGACATGAAGATACAGTTCAGCTAGGAGAATAAAAGCATTCTCTGGTAAAAAGCCCTGTCTTTTTCCCTGAGGTTAATGTGGGTGAGTGCGGGTTTGAGAGCACTGCCCGTCTGCTCATGGCGGTGGGGCTGCGTGATTTACGAAGGGCTTACTTGGTCCTTCCGATAACTGCAGAGTGTAGTCTTGTAAAAACCTGGCAGTGGCTCATGGTCCTCTTTGCTGGTCCCCTCTTCTGTGAAACCTAAGCTTCTCACAGCTAAGGTGAAGGTCTGTCAGGGCTGCTTCAGGGATATTTTATTGTCATACTGTGTGTGTGTTGTTTTGTTTTGTTTTGCTTTGTTTTTTTTTAGATCTTGGGAAGCTAATGGGTGGTAAGAGCTAAGACAATGTAGAAAATTGATGGATTTGATTATAAAAATGAAAATAATTCTGAAAGATCATCCACAAAATTCATGAGCAAATAAGAAGCTGGGATAAGATATTTGGAACCAATAAAGCAGAATATTAAAGGGTTTATGTCCTTAAAAAATAAAGATTTTTAAACACTATAGGCAAGGGGATACGAAGATAAGCCACAAAAGTCTCTGTACTTGCTAGCAGACATGAAAAACTCGTGAGTCAGTGCTTCACAAAATCCTACCCACTGGTGTAGGTTTGTAGTAGAGTTCTCAACTTTGATGAGATGGACCGATTCTTTGCTGGTGGTATTGCCAATTAGGAGAGTCTTCCTGGAAGATAATTTTATGTCTCAAAAGCCTCATACAGTTATCTCCTTAGTCCTCTTCAGGGACTCTGTTCCAGGGGACTGGGATGTGCAAAGGGTTTGTTACACAGTACCATCACATTTCATTGTAATTATTATAAGTATGGTCTCCCACATGGCCACCAGCAGAATTATAATTTCTACACTGGAACTTATCACTGTTACCATAGTTCTGAAGAATAATGAGATGTGTATATGCTAGAAAGGTAGTGGTGGGTTTTGAAGGGGGTGGTAGGATCACTGGGGGTTGTCTGGATGCAGAATTTTAGGGCTGCCTTCTTTCCTCTTGGAATACTGCCAGCATCACGTGGTGGTGGTGGTGGTGGTGGTGGTGGTCTTCGTTGTCTTTTTTACTATTAAATGAGAAGTCTTATAAAAGACCATATATGGATCTTCCCTTAGTAAACAATCTTTTTGTTTGTATGTTTTTTCCTGACAAATAAAAACGTCTTTCCTGTTGAGATTTTGTATCTTCAGAATTTAGACATTTTACTGGGGTGTGTCCGTGGGGTCCTCTTTCAGTATTCTTCCCAGTCTAGCTCTTGAGATGTCTGGTGGAGGTGAAGTCTTCCTTTGCTGTGAGGATATTTTTGTCTGTTACTTCTTTGACTCCTTATCCATCTGTTCTCTTACTGTCTCTGAACACTCCTCTGTGTATGTCTGTATTTCTTTATTGTGTGAGCTGGATGAGGGAGGGAGGGAGAGAGAGAGAAGGGGAATCTTAGTCGGGCTCCATGCTCAAGGTGGAGCTGGATGCAGGGCGGCTCGATCTCGCGATCTTGAGATCATGACCTGAGCCGAAGTCAAGAATTGGACACTTAACTGTGAGTAAGCCATCCAGGTGCCCCTGGAAACTCCTCTTATATAGACATTGGTTCTTCTGGTACTAAAATCTTTTTGTGGAATAGTTCTGATAATTTATGAGCTTAGCTCCCAGTGTATCTATCAAGAGATTATATTGGCAGTTATTTTTAACCTCCAAGAACTCTTTGGTCATTTAGTTCTATAGTTATTACTATTTTGTGAATCCCACTGAAGATATGAGTTAAAATTACTTTTAGGGTACTTTCCTGATTCTTTTTTTTTTCTGCCTCGTCAGGCATTTAGTCTTTGTAGCTTGGTCTGATTTCTGCTTGTTTATTCCCCTCTGATGTCCCCTGACATGCCATCCCATCCTTGGTGCCAGCACTGGGGCTGGCCCCCATTTTGTGTACAAGGCTGCAGAGTGGTGGTCTCAACTGAGCTTTTTGAAGTCGAGTCCTCTGTTAGTTGCCAGATGGGTGTGCTGTGGGGATTGCAGAGTGGTTTTAAAATGTGATTTATGCTTTTGTATTTCCAAAAAGTCTCTGCAGTGTTTTTATAACCAGAAATAAAATAGTATTATATGTTATCACTATCTTGGACTCTCAGATTACAGACCCTGGTGCCATTTTGACTTTTTTTTTTTTTTTAAGAATTTATTTATTTATTCATGAGACACAGAGGCAGAGGTACAGGCAGAGGGAGAAACAGGCTCCTCACAGGGAGCCCCATGCGGGACTCAATCCCTGGACCCTGGGATCATGCCCTGAGCCAAAGGCAGACGCTCAACTACTGAGCCACCCACACGTCCCACCATTTTGACTCTTGCTCTGACCTGTGTGCTTGACATAGTGGGTGCTAGTTCTAGTTCTCTCCCAGTTTCTCTCCAACCACCTTTCTTCCTCTTCCGTTGCTGCTGCCCTGCAGCCCTCATCCCTTATCTGCACAGCCACTCCAGGCTTCTGACCGTCATCTCTACTTGTCTTCTACTGTGTCCACTATGTACACAGTAGAGAAGTTCCTTCCCAAAGCACAGATCTGACCACTATCCTTATCCTTTTTGGGTCTCCCTATATTCTCTTCTTTTCCCTGCTGAATTGAGTGGAACTTATTTAACTCAGCACGCTCCTGGTCCTAGCTAGTCCTTCTTAGCTGTGCATCCACCATCACCTGTGCAGTGAGCTGTTTGGTAACTAATCTCACTGCTTCTCTGATGTACCTTTGTACATGGTTGGGTTTGGTCTGCTTCACTTAGGTGGGCAGAGGCAGTCTGGAGGTGACAGGAAGCTGGCCTTATTGCACTCATCTATTGGTGGTGTCCTAGTGACCAGATGAGCAGCCTGAGCACTGTACCGGGCATAGAAGGCCCCAGATGAAGGGAGACAGAGAATCCGAGAGAGAATCACTGAAAGATGTATCCAAGGCTTCAAGAAGAGGACAAAGCATGCTGACTACAGAGTGGAAGTATGTATGTGAGGAAAAGACCAGTAAATACATAAGGGTAGAGCTACTATAGTTCAAGAAAAGGTCTCTAATCTGCTCTAGGAACCTGAGCAGCCATGTAAAGAAGTAGCCTCACAGGTGAACAATAGAAGAAGGGACACTCCTGCTTCTTTACAAACTTTGTTTTTCTAGGAATTCTTTGTTTTGTTTTTGAATTGTAAAGCACTTTAAGTGAGAGCACAAGAAAAAGGTTAATTCTGAGTAAAATCTCTGTTAGGGCCACAGGTAGAGCCTTCAGGGTTTTCAAAGCAATGTCCATAACTTCCCCTCTGAGTACAGAAAGTCCTCACTTTTTTTTTTTTCCCTCTCACTTTTATATATAGGAAACTACATAGTAAAATGGGTCCTCATATCCCCTACAGGCAGCAGAAATGAATAAGGAAAAATATAGCCCGCTCATCCCTGCTATAATAAAAGGAAAATTATTTAAAAAGTCACAGAATTGCAGTAAGTCTCATAGACTTACTCCTTTACAGGGTTCTGTCGGGGGATATACTTCCCAAACTGGAACATGTATCCCTTGTTCTTGTGCTGAGGATCCACATGGCACATGGGGTATATCATTTTTGGAGGAGGGAGATGTTTTTGTTTATTTATTTATTTATTTTTTGGTGGGGGGGATGTTTTTAAACCAGGGTTTCTCAGCCTTGATAGTATTCACATTTGTGGCCAGGTTGTTCTTTATTTTTTTCAGGTTGTTCTTTATTATGGAATCTATCTCATGCATTGTAGGATGTTTAGCAGCACTCCTGGTCTCTACCTGTTAGATCCTAGTAGCTCTTCCCTGATTTGATGACCAGAAATATCTCCAGGCTTTGCCAAATGTCCCCTGGAGGGAAAATCACTTCTGGTTGAGAGCTACTGCTTTAAACAGGCATGGGTATGATGTAACCAAGAATGCAAAATGCACATGAACATTAAACTAGAAGAGTCCAGGGATCCCTGGGTGACGCAGCGGTTTGGCGCCTGCCTTTGGCCCAGGGCGCGATCCTGCAGACCCGGGATCGAATCCCACGTCGGGCTCCCGGTGCATGGAGCCTGCTTCTCCCTCTGCCTGTGTCTCTGCCTCTCTCTCTCTATCTGT